>NC_134211.1:82891602-83491602 GCF_965140235.1 Caretta caretta
TTTACATGCTAAAAAAAGAAAAAGTGGATGTATGAGGGAATACATATACATATGTCTACTATTTTTAATTACCTGGGGCCAAGATTTCTTTTGTCATCCTGGCATTCGTTTAGTTATTCATCAGACTTTTTATTCACACTTTGCTGCAGTATTTTCTGTTTCTTAACTGCAACTATTTTTAATTTATGATAATTATACAGTATTGTATGGGAAAGATTAAGTGTTGATAGAAGATCAGCCATTGCATACAGAAATTCAAAAAGTTGGTTATACTTCCAGAAGCTACTGCAGAAAAGTAAATGGTAGTTGTGTGTTTAGCAACATCCCATGTGCAGCCATAATGACTGTTAATCTAAGGTGGTATTAAATGTAAAAGGGGATTTCTGGCCAAGAGACAGGTGACATACCATGTTCTTTTATATTAGCCCCATAGAATGCTTTATGAATCATAATCAGGATCAGCTCATCTGGATATGGACACTTCACTTCTTTACCATCTTTTTCTTCTTTACAATCATGTTAGAAAGGGGCACACATTTAGCACAGAATAATAAATTGATCATTGAGGTTGAGCCCTAAGAACGTCACAGTTGTAGCTAGTGCTAGCAGAAATCCCCTATGGAGAAATAGAGATATGAATGACAAGAAAGTAGAGACTAAAAGGAGATAAAATACCATGGAACTTCTAAGCATAAAATAGATGTGACACCAGATACCAGCACGTATTCTGAAACACTAAGTTAAAGATATGATTGGTTACAGGCATGCAGGACAACATATTTAAAATTGGTTGTACTAGTGGAGTTTTAGAAAAAGGAGGGTGACAGAGGATAGTTGAGAGGTTGGATTGTCAGTTCTGCCCTTTCAGCTAGTTGGCAAAATCTCTGAGACGGCAATGGTAACATCAATGCAGGATGCTGTTCCTAACTCTGTTCTACAATACTAGAGGTTCACAGTATCATGCATTTCACAGTAACTAAGGAAGTGTGAGGCCAGCAAAATAGATAGGCCAATATGTGCTTTCTTCCCCTTTTCATAAAATGTGTATGTAGTAAGTAAGATGAACAGCACTGTAGTTAGAAATGGAAATATTTCTATGGCTGTTTTATTATAAATATCACATTAATGGCTTTGTTTGCCCCCTTGGTTATTATTGTTTGAACATTAACTAGTCAGCAAAAATAGGTTAACATAATTTTTCACATATCTAATTTTATACAAATGTTTAAAAAATATAGTGTTTACCTGCTATCCAAGCAAAATATAGAGAAACTAAATGGATACTATTTAATGCTCATTTTTAGCTAATTAATTAATTTGGGGCCTGATTCGGATTTTACTTACATGGGTACTACAGGGTTCAACTCCATTTAGTTCAGTGGAGTTACTCCTAATTTATATTGGTGTAAGGACTTCATAATGTAAAGTAGCAATTAATTTAAAATACATGTAAAACTGAATATGAAAATGCTGATTTCCAATTCAATGGTCCTGGCAATATTATAAGTTTGTTTCTAATTCTTGAAAAGCATATTAAAATTAAGTTTTTTCCCATTTATGTAATGTGTATAACTAAACTTCCTTCCTACTGTGAGACAGTTTCATTTATTGCTATTTGTAAACAGCTTAGTAAAGATGCATAGTGGATTGGTCTAGAAACTCCTTGAACAGTTTCTTTTGAAATAACACTACATACGTTAAGCTCAATTACACATCCAAACAGCCACAGCACACTTTTGGTAATTTATTCATTGATTTAACATAGTACCCAGAAGAGTCATGCCTGCTGTCAATTTTGTAATATATTATGTTTTAAATATACTCATGCTCACCCATGCACGCCATTAAGGTGTGCATAAACCTGTGTTTTTCTCTCTTGACAGCTATAAATGTTTGTTATTATTACACAAAACATATGTTCATGTTGTTTTTGTCTAAATTATTCTATCTGGGGCTATAAAGTTTTAATGTTATTAGTTGCCCTTAGAATTTTAATGTTTCACTGCTGTAACCTTCTTAGGATTTGTCTGCAATTAAATAGAAACTATTTCAGTACAGCCTGGAAGAACAATATATTTTATACAAATAATAAAAAAAAAAACACCTTCCTCCTCCATTTTCTTCCAATGTAGCAAACTGTTTAATTGACAGGGTTTTGTCTACAGAAATCTTACCTGTAGTATTTTCTGTGCAAAATAATGTAAGTATAATACCTCTCCTTCAGTTTTCTGAAGCTAGAAAAAATAGAGCTTAAAGCACTGGGATAGCAGGTGCACTATAATCAGTTTGCTTTGGAGGCACAGTGGGCAGTTATTCCCTATTGCTTTTCCACTTGCAGGTCACTTTGTGAAAGAAACCCTACCCCACCAATATACAAATTAGAAGAACCTAAGACTTTAAAAGACAGTTTGCAATTTACTTAGGCAACTGGTGTGAAGGGAATGTCCTTTATGTTCTTTTTAAATAGCAGCAGCATTAGCAATAGGATAATACATCATGCTTATTGATCAATGTTCAAGGTTTTTTGGCATAGTTCTTCAGAAGAGTAGAATAAGTTTCCTGCTCTTAAATGAGCAAATAACATTTAATTCACTGAAATAACATTTCAGGTTATGGGGCATTGTTTGCAATACATTGGATCATGGTGTCGAATTGCTAGTCCTTATTATAATGTTATGCCAAAATATGCTGGTCTCAAAGTAGGTAATTTATAGTGTTGTAGGGGTCTGGAAGCAGGCATCTATAAGTTCCTTCCTTAACCGTCACTGCCCTATGGGGTTGAACTAAATTTCTTCTTCAAGTACTAGTCTATATATATATTCCACAGTTGGTGAGTGCACGTTCAGTGCACAGGTATCAGAGAATTTTCTAGACAGCAGTATTCCTCTGGGCAGCACATATGCCCTTCCCTTCCTCATGTGATCACAAGGGTATAAAGGGCAGAGCCAGCCACTGCCTGCCACACCTAGTGCCTTCTTTATTGCCCATGGTATATACTTGCGATACTCTTCTTGGATGTACCACCGCTACAGCTTAGTTAGCTAGAGTTAATACTAGTTAGATGGGGCTTCAAGGGAAAAGGGCTCCTCTCCCCATGGCTGCTGGTAGCACTGCCTGCCATGGCTGACCAGGGCAAGTCCCTGTGTTTTAAGAACTGCCCATCCTGTGAGGCAGTTATGCTTCTGACCAACAGAGGCATGAGGTGTCTGTTCTGCCTCTGCAAGGGCCATGTCCCACAATGCTGCAAGATCTGCAGGTCCTTTTTGAGGCAGATCCAGTACTACAGAGACACTCTGCTGAAAGCCTTCCTGGTCTAGTAAGCAATAAGGCCTGACTCTGACTTCAGGTAAATTAGTATTCATGTTTAGATAGCGCTTTATATCTTCAAAACACTGTATAAACATCACCTAACTAATCCTCACAACATCCTCGGAAAGAGGTGATTTCCCCTACTTTACAGATCAAAAAACTGAAACAGTGAGGTTAAGAGACTTGCCCACAGACATAGGGAGAATCATCAGCATAGCTGGGATTAGAATTCAATAATTCCTGTCTCCTGGACCCATGTTCAAACTAGTAAACCAGTAATTCTCATACTTCTTGAGAATAGGGATACATTAATAATTTTTTCCAAAACTTGCAGACCCCCGTCAAAAAAAAAAGTTTTATTTTAATCATAATGAATTTTGCCCACCCAGATTTAATTTACTATATCTCCATTGCTTCTTTTCTTTTTCTCTTTCTCTTTTCCCTCCTTTTACTCCACCTTTTCTTTTATATCTTTTGTATCTTTGTCAGTCTTTGTCTTTTTCATCTTTCTTTCCTAGAATTATGTTCTCTTCTTTCCCCGCATGTTTTTTCAGTCAATCTGATATCTTCTCATCCACACCAATCTCACCCTTCTATTTTTCCTCTACATTTACATTGTTATTCTCTTAAATCCCTCACTTCTGCCCTACAAACCGTAGAAACTGCCACGTGTCAGCAATTGTTGTTCACAAGTACAGTATCATAATACCCTAATTTTCATAATTTTAATTATATCTGAAGTTTTGCCAATTATATGGTGAACTTCTGCAGTGGAAAAAAAAAGCCCTCAGCTTTCTCTTAGGAACTGAAAAACTATAATAGAAAAAATGCAACATTTGTTGAAGAATAAAGATAACAAAGAAAAAGCAGTGTTTCAAGCTACTTGGTAAAACAATAATCTCTTACAGAGCACTCATTACTGCTAAATAATTGACTGTGTTGAAAAAAAGGTTCCATGTGAAGAGAGGTTCAAGAAGGTCAGTTATCTAGTGGTAATAACCGTAGCGGTCATTAGAGGGTACTAATGCTATTAAGGACAGAACTTTAACTTTTTATTCAAGTTTTTATTTAAATTATATTAACTTTGATTCAACTTTTAATTGAGGTGCAACCATCCAAATTCTATAGTCACTAACCAAGAGGTAATGAACATAAAATTACATGTTCTTCTGATAGGCTGATGGTTCTTTAATATATTATAATTTCAAGAGTCTCAACAGAGCTGTTATTAGTATAAAACTATTCTGAGGTATTCTGTTAGAATTAGAGCTGGGTGAGTGATTCAGGGAACAAATCCCTTCTTGAGTCATAGTAAAAATAGCTGGTGTATTTTCTGAGCCCAAAAGCATCTCTTTATATGAGTATGATTGGACACGATCACCAACCTCTTTACTCACCTCAAAGCAAAGACCTTGTTAAACTGATCACCAATTATCATAAAAATGATCTTAAACACATGGGGCCTGTCATAAATATAAAGGCTAACCACCTTTACATCCCTCCCGGCCAGAGGAAAAACCGTTCACCTGTAAAGGGTTAAGAAGCTAAAGATAACCTCGCTGGCACCTGACCAAAATGACCAATGAGGAGACAAGATACTTTCAGAGCTGGAGGGGGGGGGAAACATAGGGTTCTCTCTGTCTGTGTGTGTTTTGTCTTTTGCCGGGACAAGAGCAGGAATGCAGGGTTAATAAGCAATCTAGTTAGATATGCATTAGATTCTGTTTTGTTTAAATGGCTGATAAAATAAGGTGTGCTGAATGGAATGTATATTCCGGTTTTTGTGTCTTTTTGTAACTTAAGGTTTTACCTAGAGGGATTCTCTATGTTTTGAATCTGATTACCCTGTAAGGTATTTCCCATCCTGATGTTACAGAGGTGATCCTTTTACTTTTTCTTCAATTAAAATTCTTCTTTTAAGAACCTGATTGCTTTTTCATTGTTCTTAAGATCCCAGGGTTTGGGTCTGTGTTCACCTATGCAAATTGGTGAGGATTTTTATCAAGCCTTCCCCAGGAAAGGGGGTATAGGGCTTGGGGGGATTTTGGGGGGAAAGACGTTTCCAAGCGGGCTCTTTCCCTGTTATATTTGTTAGAAGCTTGGTGGTGGCAGCAAAAAAGTCCAGGGACAAAAGGTAAAATAGTTTGTACCTTGGGGAAGTTTTAACCTAAGCTGGTAAAATAAGCTTAGGGGTTTTTTCATGCAGGTCCCCACATCTGTACCCTAGAGTTCAGAGTGGGGAAGGAACCTTGACAGGGCCAGATTCCCTGAAGTACCAGAACTAGATTCATTCTGCACCAGTCTAGACTACTGTACCCCAAGAGAGTTGATGCCAAGGGTGAGCAGTTGGCGGCACTGCTGTTGTTCTCCCGTGGATATTCCACTGAATGGGATAATCTTTAGATTCTGATTGGGGTGCTCTCAACATCTAGTCAGTCCTAGCTACTGGGTGGACATGTTGAGATAATACATCCCTGTAATGGGGTTTACAAAACTCTGTACTTAGCATAGACAGAAGGGAGAGGAGAGTCTTCCCTGCTTAGATGCAATCAGGCTGACCCCACCCCTACATAGCTACCAGAACTGCCAATTGTGGAGACATACACCCACAGCTGTGACAAATAAAGAAAACAATCCCAGCTATAAAGAAAGGAAAGGGAGGCAGAAAGGTCTGGTATAGTGGAGGGGCAGCAGCCCCATGCCAAGCTGCCTCTGAGAAACTGACAGGGAGACAAAGGAGACCCTGGAGTTTAAGGGCTGAAGATTCAATTTAAGTTAAGAGGTTATAGACTGGTCTAATTGTAGATGAATTAAAGGGGACCAGTTAGGAGAAAGCTTGGGCCTCTAGTGAGGCTGCACCAAAAGAAGTTGACAATCCCACAGCTACCCTGGCTATCTTTCCTTCCTCTCCCCTCCCACCCAACCACACCGTCCAACTAACACTGCTGAGTTTTTTGGCTGTGACCAAAAGAGAATGGTCTTACTTTTTGTTGCCTTCACCTCTTTTCCTGGTGCCTTCTACCATCATACTCTGTCAGTCTTGCGTATGGAGTTTTATTGTTTTAGCCAAGGTTCTCAAACTTCATTGCACTGTGACCCCCCCCCTTCACAACCCCAGCGGGGGGACCGAAGCCTGAGGCCACCTGAGCTCTGCCACCTTGGAGTGGGAGGAGGGCAAAGCCAAAGCCCAAGGGCTTCATTCTGGAGTGGGGGACCTCTAACCAGAGCCTTGCCGCCCAGGATTGTAGCTGAAGCCTGAGCCCAAGGCAGTGTGGCTTGGGCTTCAGCCCTGGGTGGTGGGGCTCAGGCTTCAGCTTTGGCCCCAGCCAGTCTAACGCCAGATCTGGCAACCCCATTAAAATGGGGTTCCAACCCACAGTTTGAGAACTGCTGCCTTTAGCTATAGTAACAATGAGTTACTGCCTTTTCCCTGGAATTTAACAGTGTTCAGATGGCAGGAAGCCACTAGCCCTTAGGAAACTGCAACCAGTGCAGAATGCTGCAGCATGTATCCTCAGCAACACTGGCTACTGCAATTGCATCAGACCCGTCTTCTGCTCTCTGCATTGGCTTCCCAAAGAACAGCAAATTAAGTTCAAGGTCTCAGTCCTTATCTTCAGTACACTCAACAGCCTGCCTCCAGGATAGATAGAAGATCAGCTGAAGTTGAGGATGAAGACTGTGGTCAACAGTCCCTCTCCTTAGGCACAATGGAACTTTCTACCACAAGGGTAAAGGGTAACTTTCTACCACAGAGCTTTCTAGGGTGTCAGTCTGCAACTGTGGAATGAACAGGAGCTAAGGACCATGACAAATCACACCACTCTCAGCTCCATGTCCAGTGCACACTTCTTTGCCCTTGTCTTCTCTAATATAAACATATAGTAGCGTGCATATTTAAAAAACCAACAACAACAAAGAGAACCCTACCAAAATAAAACATTTCTTTGCATGCACAGTTGTCTCACTGGAGAAAAGATGAGCAAGAGAAGGGTCCACATGTGACAGATGTTAGTTACAGTGCTTAATGTACTACTGGGAAGGCGCTTATATATTATAATGGCAAGTGTAGTATAAAAATCTATATAAAGGAATAAAATTCACATGGAAGCAAGTTAAACAACAGAATATTTTACAAATACAATGAAGTGATGAAAGCTTTTTCAGGTACAGTATTTGAACCAAAAGCTATATTGTGCTTATTAATTGTGTTAATTTAAAACTGAATTAATAATCCTATTAGGTGGTCAGGGATAAAGCAGCTGGAAAGGTGATATTCATATGGGAGGATCTCTTCCTTTCCCCTGGCAAAATAAAGAGAATATTTAATCTAAAGGGTTTTTGTTACTTTTTGTTAAGATTGCAGCTGAAAGCAATGGGGTCAAGTAAGGGTTAGTGAGTGTATTATTTTGTAGTAGATAGCTGCAAACTACAGAGAGGATAGGCAACAGCTAATAATCTATTTGAGCCTTATTTTAGAAGGAATGTTCTGCTTTTTGGAAATGATATTCCTAGATTCTAATCCCAAAGCTGCAAGTGTGATGTTTAGCTGGCAATTATTGTGTGTGTTGTGTGTGCCTATGGTTTCATTGTGTGGGGTTGGGCACAATTTTATGAAAAACATCTTTTGCTTTTAAATTCCCATGAATGTCTTTGTTTTTTGGTTATCATAGACTTGGTGAATACTTCGTATTAAATTGGTCTGCTGCCATTTTCTAACAGGGAAGTTTGCTATATGAACTGATAATGGCTTTTTCCTGTGGAAAAAAAAAGATATAAACTGCTTTACATTTTTGGTAGGGAGCCAGGTTTTTGTCATTCAGACATGTCACATCGTTATGAAAATATCATGCATCATAACACAACATAACAATGTGATTTGCTGAGATGCTGAATCCTTTGGAAAAAAAAAGTGAAGTGGAATGTGTGTATTTCCATGCAAAAAACTACTCAGATATTTTAGAGTAATTTCCTGGGGCTGGCTGATGTACTGGGCTAATGCATTAGCCTTTCAACTCAAGGAAGATGGGTTCAGTCAAGAGATATGCAAAACTCTGTGGTTTCACATATCAGGAGTGTGGGAGTGTGAACTTTTTTTCTTCTTGCTTTCACACTACATGGGTTTGTTTAGACAAATTAAAAGTCCAGTGTGAAAGTGAGTCAAAACTACTAACTTTCACCTCACTTTCACTTTAAAAAACACAGAAAGCGAAAAGCTGAAAACTTTAATAATTATTAATAGAGCATCATGGTATGTGTAGTGCTTTACAGATAAGACAAAGACACCGTACTTTGGCCTGAAGATGTTATATCTAGCGCCCTGATCCTGCAAGCATTTACACACACACTGAATTTTACTCATGTGGATAGTCTCACTAGAGAGCACAGGATTACTCACATAAGTAAAGCTAAACACATGCTTAAGTGCTCCTGGGATCCGAGTCCATGTTCTGACATGACATGATGAATTATAACAAGTGGTGGAAGTGGCTTGGGAAAGGGAGACAAAATGGTTATAACAATGAGACAATGGGGGTGCACTTGTCTTAGATGTAGGCATATTTGTGCACATCTTGGCAGTCCCTTTATAAATGTTTTGTAAGCCAAAGTTATTTGTAATTGTTTTCTGGGATCTTATACTTTTCGCATGTGTGAAACTGAGGAGGTTGAGGTAAAGAAACAACGGGGAGCTACTGGAATACAAGAGGGTGGCAGGGAGAAGAGGCAGGGTGAAAATGAGGAAGAACTGGGGAAATGAAGACCAATGGAGAGAAAAGTGGAAGAGTAAGGGAAGAAGAGACAGAAGGGAAGGTTGATGACAAACCTGAAGGAGGAAAATTGAAATGGCATGATGACACCAGATGTACAGCGGGACTAGTTAGACAATCTCAAAAGGAAAGGAAGTAGTCTGATAGTTGTGAATGATGCTGAAGGTGTGTTGAGACACTTGTAGCTGTTATGAGAAGATGCCAGGGGACGTGGGGTTGGCAGATCTGAAACTCTCCTCTGCTGCTTTTGCTGCATGCTGCTGGTGAGTGAAGAAGGGCTCCTCTGGCAGAGCTGGGAGCCTTTCAAGAGCTTTCTCTAGAAGATGGCAGGGGAAAGGGTTGAATGCTGAGGAGGCCAGGTTCATGGACTGCAGTGGCTTCTTGACCATCAAGTGTTAGCACAGGAAGAAGGTGGATTTCCTATCTCTTAAGGAACATGGCCTGTTTTTTTAATTTATAGTGAAATGTGAAATTCTATTCTATACAGGTTGTTTTACTGTGTTCATCACCATAGTATCTGAGAACCTTCCAGTAGTTCATTAAGCAACATGACTGCACATGTGTCACAGTGTTGTTTGTTTTTTCATCCTCTCCCCAGAGGGTAGAGTGTCATATTTTGGTAGGGTCTTTCTTAATATAAATATACTTGTTGCTATGGATTTATGTAAAAGAAGGTAAGGTCAAAGAAATGTGCCTTGCACTTGAAGCAGAAGGTGATGGTCTCTAGTTCCTGGGGGAGTTCATTCCACAACGTTGGATAACCCACAGAGCAAGTTCTGTCTCTGAAACCGATGAGCTTTACTCTTATTTTTGAGAGTTCCATTTTGCCAGAGAAGGAGAGTTATCGACCACAGTCGTTGACCATAGTCATTGTCCCAGAGCTTTAGATGGTCTTTAGATGCCCTGAGCCCAGGGCATGCAGAGCTTTGAAGATAAGGACTGTGATCGGGCCTCTTTGCATGCTTTGAAGTTTTATTGTGAGAATTTTACACAGGTCAAACCTGAGTGTTTTACTTTTATGAGCACTAACAACATCACCACAAAAGAAGGGACAAAAGAGTCTTAAAAATATTATCTCCCATTTGACTAAGTTTGTCACACAAACACCTATTGACCATTCCCAATATGTGCTGCTTCCTTCTGTTCACACATGCAATGTGAGTGAGCAACTGTCTGTCAGGAAAGCTGAATGACCACAGGCATTGATTTTTAGCGGTAATTGAAATAGCTCAGTGTCGCATGGTAATCTGGTTTCAATTTGTGACTTTGATTTGTAGGGATCGTGAACTAGACTTGCCATTATATCCTGCATTTGTAAATTGAAATTTTAAATTGTGCTGATCAGATATATATGGGAAATTACAGCTGCACTGAAGCCCTGCACCTGTGCCTAGACTGGACTGTTTGTTTGATTTTGTCCTTCCCAATTTCTGCTCAGGCACCTGCATAAATTGTGGGAAAATCTAAGGTGTGTGAAACCTACATTAACATGTGCATTATATATGCATAACTAGCAACGGGAAGAAAAGGAGGCTTTTAGGACATTAATTAAGCTTGACAACACTTTGATTAAATAGGTATTATTCAGTTCCAGTTTACAGAGTGGGAAACAGAGGCACAGCGAGTTTAAGCCCCATTCTACTGACCTTCTTTGTAAAATGCATTGACATTGACTGATAAAAAGTGCTATATTTGTTTGTTGTTGTTAGTCTCAAGTTCACATAGTGGGGTCAGTAACAGGACCAAAATCAGAATCTGAGTCCAGAGACCCCTTCCTCCCTTTCTAGGGCCACTACCAATTTTAGTCAACCCTAAAAATGCAAGCCAGAGGTGGGACAATTATCTCATCCCCATTAACTCTGGTCAGTAAGGCCAGCTGGCATGTAAATTGGATGGAATAGCATTTGTCATGCTCTCCTTGAATCCAGAAGTGGTTCCAGGCATTGTGTCTCCCTGAGGTACTTGCTGGGCTCATACTCTGTTGCATCTCCCTTAATATGGGTCAGTGCCTTAAAGGGACAATAAAGAACTAAAACTTTAAAGCTGAGTATCAAATTTTAAAGCAACATTTATTGACGTATAAAAATTTCTTTCTATGACCATTTAAGCACCAAAGTATAGTTCCAAATGTGTCTGTAGAACTGCCTTCATACAGGAGCATGCGCTAGTTCAGTAAACTCACAATTTTCTTTAATAGGGAGCAAAATGCAGAACAACAAATCTAGTTGAATTAACCATGCACTTGCTACAATATCCAGTAATTTTAGACAAATATAAAAGTCATTACACTATATTTGCCACGCTAGGCTGCATTAGTGGAAATGAAAAGCAATATGAGGAAATACCTGTGCAATTTAATGAAAAAATTTTATGTGTTTGATATAAACATTGATTTCACTTTCCGGAATATCTTTATCATTTTGCAGTAGTTCAGGGATTTACAGGAAGACACCGTCACAACAGAAATAAAAAAGTTAGATAACTCAGCTATCACCCAAAAATAAAAATAACTCATTTAAAACTGTTTAGTAGTTGGGTAAGTTGAGTAACTGAGAAGTTGCCTAATGTGATTGAATTAGAAATTAGCTCAGTTAAGCACTGAAAGTGGAATTCAATGACTTCTGTCCTACTCATTTCTCTGACCTCAGCTGAAACTCTAGAATCTTGCGCAAAAAAAAAAAAAAAAACCAAGAGGAAATTCTGAGATATACATGTACAATAGTCAGCATATTAAAGTATACCTACAATTAAAAACTTACGTTAACGAAGTTCTAATTTTTTACACCATTATCCAGATTTATAGAAGTAAAACCCTGTCTGGAGGGTCCTTAAAGTCTTACAGCTAGAGCTGATCAGCAAATGGGAAGGAGGAGGCATTTATGTGGAAAATTTCAACTTTTTGTTGAAAACTCATAAATTTTCAGATGAAAACCAAAATGTTTTTGATGAAAAATTGAATATTTTTATAGAGCAATATTTTGTTTAGTTGAAAAATGACCGTACCACAACTAAGGTGGGGCAGAGTTTGTCTGTGGCTTACCCAGGAAGGACAGCTCTGCTTTGGGGGCAGGGGAGGAGAGGAAGGAGGTCAGAAATTGCTGTAAAAGGGGGGAGATGGGGGAGGCGGCCAAGCAAATTGCTGGTGCCTTCTTGTGGCCGATGTTCAGTGCAGGTACTCCATAGAGAAGGCAACCAGTGACCAGATAAATGGCCTGGTAAAGGACTTAAAAGGAGGTACTGGATACAGGAACAGAATGGCGAAGGGGTTTGGGGACTCCTCTGATTGGTATGGCCCATTCTTATAGCCCACCTTAACTCTCTTACGAGGGTGGTGGATGGTAAGGTCCAAGCTATGGGTCGGCTGTGGGACGTGGATGGAAACAAAGGGGGGCTGGTGGATGCCCCAGAGAATTGATTTGAGTAAGCATGGATTAAACAAAGGGGGGGCTGGTGGACGACGGAGAATTTATTTGAATTAGCATGGATTTGCCTGCACTGTACACTTTATCTGCTGGGTAGTCCCAGACATCTATATAATAAAGTTGCAGCCTGATGAAAATCCATAACAAGTGTCTCCTGTCCTTCTTGCGGTGTACCCAGACAACCCCATTTTCCACTGAAAAACAGTTTTGATGGAAAATTTTCAAGCAGCCATACTCACAACACAATTTCAGGTTTGCAGTTATCCCATGATAAAATATGTCCTGTTATTGGCAGTCATTTACAAACCAGTGCTAGCTGGCTCTATTTTCCTTTGCATTTAGTGGTCACATACAGTCTACTTGTAAAATGTTCGTTGCAGTGGATTTGGAAACCTGGACAGGACTATAGATAGAGTGGAGAATCACATGCCAGTTCTTGTCATGTACTAAGGGAATCTTGTTATGGGAAAGAGAATGTGCTTAAAGTATGGTTTATGTGGCTAATATCAATATTTAGATAGTGAGATATCAGGGAAGGGCCATTCCAGGGAGGGTTTATAATGCCCTTCAAATCTATTAGAGATGGCACCGATCTAGATGCCACCATTAACATTGTATTCTTTCGAACGGAAGCCCATACCCCCAATGAACCGTTCTGCTGCCAAATGTCATAGCATTGCTGTGCTCCCAAGTAAAATAAAACTGAACTGGGAAGTGGTGGAGGGTTCTGGTTCAGTTCAGATTTCCATATATAACTGATTTAGCTTATCCTCTCTCAAGTATAATTGCAACTATTCTCAAGGCAGGTCATTCCTGATTAATACAGTATGATCTCCAGGAAGGTAAAATTGCCTTAAATATCTTTAAAACTGACTGTTCAGCACATTATTAATTGTTCTTGGGTTGTAAAATAAGATTCAGCTTTCCCGGGAAGCTGTGGTGGTGAATTATTTTAGGTGGGACGGATGGAATGTCAATCCGCAGTGTTAATGACTGCAAGGAAAAAGGAATTTTTGAGGTGTCAGGAAGGAATTTCCTCCCAGCTCAGATTGGCAGGGACCTTGTGACTTTTTGTCTTCCTCTGCAAATAAAGTATAGGTCACCTTCTAGGATTATCTGGGCATGCATACCCAATCTGCTAGTCACAGGGCCCCGGGTTGCAACCCAGTGGAGCAGGGAGGGTTCAGGTTGCCTACCACTGAGCCCACAGACTCTTGCCACTGTCACCCTCGCAGAACCCTGCCTCCGGGCGACACGATCACAGATGCTAAACCCTTGTGACAACTGGTGGAAAAGAAAGTGGGCAACAACCCAGTCCTGATAGAATGACAGCAGGCTACCTACAAAATCTGCCCAAGGGAGACCATGGATGCAGAAAAGCTGTTTAAGTGGATGACAGAGAGCCAACAACTACAGGTGGCCATGCAACAACAACAACATGATCAGCTACTGAAACAGATGGCCACCCACCAGCAAGAGCAAGTAGCCAAACAGCAGCAGCAGCAACTACCCCGAGAGCTGACAGTATAGCAGCAGGACCAACAGCAACAGCTTATTCAAGAGATGATGACACTCCTGCAGCCCCAGGGGGGCATTTATTCCACAGCATTGGCATCCTCAGGTGATGTCCTTCCCCCTGGAATGCCAGTCCGGCTTGTGAAAAGGGGCCGTGGGGATGACCCAGAAGCCTTTTTGGTCATCTTTGAGTGGCTGGCCACCACAATGTGCTGGCTACAGGAACACTGGGCCACCCTCATAGCCCCATCCTTGACAGGACCCACTTAGGCCACCTACAGGAGCCTACACCCCTTAGAAGCACTGAATTATGTTAAACTAAAAGCAGCCATTTTAGACTACAATGGATATTCATCCCAAGACATTCCACCAACAATTCAGGAAAGAAAAATACTCCTGGGATCCTGGCAATGGGTGGTGGCACAACATCTGAAAGAATAGTTTTGGTGCTGGCTGAACCTCAAGAAGCAGAGTGGGCCATAAGTAGCAGAGGCCATCATGCTGGAGCAGTTCATCCAGGTTCTCCCAGCTGGCAGGAGAGACTGGGTGAAGCGCCATCGACCGAAAACACTGGCAGAGGTTGCATCCCTGATGGAGAACTATGTGGCCGCAGAGGATCTGGCTTCTCTGACACCTAGGACCAGTGCATCCGAACTTAGGACACCAACCCCTAATGGAGGCTGGGCTAGGAGGAGAGGCCCAGGCTTGCTGAATTGGCTTCTCCCCTTCAGCTTGCCCATCTGGGGACCAGAGCCCAGCCACCGAGGTGGAGCTGAGAAGGGACCAAGGTCCCCGAGAACCCTGGGGGGGGGAGTTCTGAGTGTGGACAGAAAGGACATTATTGGCGGGAATGTCCCTTTATGGACTGCAGCTATGGACAGGCCTGGATTGCATGTACCAGGGCACACAGACAGGGCCTGGCCAAGATATTAATCCCAGTATGGGTCAGTGGGTCTGAGGTAATAGGCCTGGTAGACTCCAGATGGACCACACACAGACTTGCTGGGTAGGGTTATCTGCCACCCTGACCTACTCTGTGATATTAGGGCAGGGCTGAAAATTGGGGAGGTCCTGAAAAGGTGGAGTAAAGACCACCCAGTGGAAACCAACCCAGCCATGCAGGAACAATGGGAAGACCACACTGTGAGCTTGGCGTGGAAGCAGAGAGACTTCTTTGATAGGGAGGAGGGCAAATCTCAACCACCAAAGAAGTGGCCCTCAATTTGAGTGCCAAGGTGAGCAGCTTTACAGGGTAACACAAGACCCCCAAAACATAAGAGATAAGTAGACAGCTCCTGGTCCCCAAAAGGTTCCGGCAGTGGGTTCTCCACCTAGCATGCTGGGTGCCATGTGCAGGGCGCTTGGGGATGTAGAAGATTCTGAAGAGGGTGGCCCTTAGGTTCTTCTGGCTAGGGACACACAAAGAGGTACACGATTTTTTGTGCCTTGTGCCCTGAATGTCACCTGGCAGGGCCCAAAGGGATGCCAAAGGCTTCCCTGTTTCCACTCTCCATGGTGAGAATGCCTTTGGAATGGGTAGGCATGGATTTGATGGGGCCCCTTGAGAAAAGTACATCAGGATACTGTTCACATATTAGTGATAGTGGACTATGCAACACAGTACCCTGAAGTCCCCCTCCCTCTGAACAACAAATGCATCCACCATTGCAGATGAGCTCCTGAAGGTCTTTGCGAGGGTCAAGATACCTCAATATTGACGGACTGGGGGGTCCAACTTTTTGTCCAAACTGATGTGGGAATTGTGTGAACTACTGAAGATTAAGCCTCTCAAGACCTGCGTTAACCATCCACAGATAGACTGGCTAGCGGAACCCTGAAGGTCATGCTAAGGAAGAGAGGCTGCAGGAGCCACACACCCCCTGGACCACAGGAGCGCCACACCTCCTGGACCAGACCCCACTGCTGAACCACCGAATGCCCCATGGAGACCTGGGTTGGTGGGCCAAGACTGAAGGAAAAGAGCTTCCAGATCACAGGCAGGGAGAGATCGGCCCCCGTGTGAGTGCATAATCAGACCCTGTTGTGACTTTGGAGGGCTAGAGGCTGTGATAGGAAGTGACCAAGGGAGCAGGCTTGATGACATCTACCCTAGGCCACATACCCAACCTGCTTGTGACAGCGGCCTGGGTTGAAACCCAGTGAAGCAGGTAGGGCCCAGGTTGCCGAATCCCCATGATATGGCCATGTTTATGAAGAGTACTTACAACCCCATTGCATAATCATATAGATGAAGGTAAAAATTAGGCTAAAATTTATATATTAATTTCCTCCAAGGAGTTCAAATAATTGGATCAACTTATGTGATGAGATATCTGGGTAGGGTGACAATTTGTATCATCACATCTTGTCATGCAAAATTTCATACCCAGTATTACATTTAAATGGGGTTTTGATTTTCAGTTTCCCCTCTTCGAGGCTCCACACATGGCAATGAAATGTCCCTAATTAAAAGTTACAAAAGGAGACTTACTGCTACAATTCATTCTCAATACCAGGCATACATGAGAACAGATGGACAACATAATTAGATGATCCTTTGTGGAAGGTAATCACTCTAAAGAAATTCTACTATATTCCTCACCTTGTGAGATCCAAGAAATATTTCTAAAATTAAGGTCACGCATTTTTCATTCCTGGATCAAAGCAAAAGAAACAGCATTTTGACTGGCACTTTGTCAATCTTCTGAAAGGCCACTCACAAATTAACTTGGCTGTGGACTTCTCAGACAAACTCCACTTGCAGCCTTCAAAGCCTGCAGTTCTGCAAGATAGGAGTGAAGCCAGTGAATTAAACTGCACTTTAAACACAAATCCATTAAATTGAACATCACGCCTTGAAGTTCACTTGGGGACACATGCAAAGCTGGCAAAATTTCTGCACTGTTTCAATAAAAAGCTGTTCTATCTTGAACACCTTTCCAAATCCTAGCTGCTTCTGGTATATAGGGATCAGTGCTAAGGGTGATTTCAGGAAAGAAATAGGTTTAAAGGAGAGATTTGTATGAGGATTGAGAAGATGATTAGCACTTGGGAAGTGAGGAAGCTGCTGAAAGCATAGGAGGTTAGCACAAGAGCAATACTTCTCTTAAATCCTAATTAAGCTCTCAGAATAGGGGCTTGTGTAGCTATGGGTTGCTTGAAGGATGATACAGTAGGGATTAAGTGGGACTTAAGTGGTACATAGATCTTGTGCTAGCCCTCCACTAAAGGAGTAGTTGCTACAGGAGAAGAGATTGGGATGAACCCAAGTAGACAGATGGGGTGTATTATGAAATGAGAGCATCGATGTAGATGGGGTTGAATTATGAAGAACCTGAGAGAACAGGGATCTTGTTGGGAGTGGCAGAGAGCTTTGGGGTGGAAATTACTTTGCAATGCCATTTAATATTTTAAAACTTTATCTTTGTCAGTACATGGGAAATCGCCGGGCCTATTCATTCTAAGATAAAAATAAAATTTAAATAAAAAGAAAAATAAGACACCTAACACCTTTCTTGTTTATATTAATCAGGGTTAGCTTTATCCTAATCAACACTCTTAGATTCAATCTTAATATTTCATTAGCTCCTGAGAACTACCTTTCCTGTCTAGGTCTAATTATATCTAATGGAATGTAGCTCAATTCACTATATTAAAACTTTTTTTTTTAACTCTCTTTTTAAAAAATGCTTGTGAGGCCTTGCTGTTGGTCCGTGGTGGGGGCGGGGAGGAGGATCCCTCCCCTTTCCCTCTAAGACCTAAAGACCTTGCTCCAGTTCCTTTTTTTATAATTTTTCTGCAACCTCTTTTATAACTCTAAATATCCGTTTTCATTTGTAACTATCTGTAAGTGTCCACATAAATACAAGCATAAACATCTGTTCTAATCAGTCCTCATAGAAGTTACTTACTCATCAAAGTGCATAATCTCATCAAGAGACATTTCCTTAGTTATATTGTAATACTTTAGTGTCTGTTCAATGTCCTGTGTATTCAGTAATTTACAAAACATATTTACAAACCGGTTAAAACATATCGTACTCCTTCAAACTGTCCAAAGATGCTTACATACAATTGCCAGGGCAGTCAGTTATATCTCACATACGTGGCAGGTACTAGAAATACAGGCCTGTACCACTTGAAAGAGATGCTGTCTTAGCTGTCAGTAACATCGATGCTTTTATCCCCTGTAAACAAACCACTAGGGACTGTTATAATCACAAACAATTGAGATGGGCTGACAAACCATCCGCAGAAGGAGATGGTACACATACACAGTAGGTAGTATATTACAAATGTATATAAAATATAACAGGAGAATAAATTGCAAACAGTTTGGGTCTCCAAATAATAATAGAGGAGCTACATTAGGAGATCACCATAAGAGTGTGCTGTACTACTGGGTCCCCAGCAACAACAACAGAATATCTAAAAGGCCCTCAAATTTTAGGAAGGATCAGAGACGGAGGGATTGGAAATAGTGAAAGATACTATGAATCTCGTACTTACTTGACAAAATCTAGGTGGAGATACTGATGACACAGCTTTTTTCTGCTTTTGGTCTACTGATTCGCTGTTAAAGATGCCACCTTCCGGGGGAAGTTTGTGTCTTATTTCAAAGACACGCTTCGTGCCCCACTCAGTGAATTCTGGGGAAAGGAAAGTAATAACATTACTGCTGTTCATCCTATTGCACACTTATCCAGCTGACAGCCATGGGTCTGTATGTGTGTGATTATGGAATCATGAGTCTGAAAGACTGTGACAGTGTAAAATATTGCTTTTGTTTCAAACATAGAGATGAGCCAAAATCATAGAATCCAGACTCATATCTGATTTTGATCCCCATGCAAAGTTTGAGGATGTTTGCCTAAAGAAATTAGGTTTGGATCCATATTTGTTTTAAAGAATTGAAAAATTGGACTGTGATGCTACACATTGGTTAGCCTGGGGCCACTGTAAAACTTTTCTGTAGAAGAGAGAACAAGGGTACTATTGGGGAACACCAGGTAGCCCTATAAAAGAATCAAACATCAATACATGTTGGATTTGAAGGTGTCTTCTAAGGTCATCAGGTCCAGTTGCCAGCACTAAGGCAGGACAAAGTATAAACTTAGACCATCCCTTAAAAGCCTATTCCAGAACTTAACTACACTTATAGTAAGAAAGTTTTCCCTGATACCTAACCTAAGCCTCCCTTGTGGCAGTTTTAGCTGATTACTTCTTGTTCTACGTTCAGTGGATATGCATCACAGTTGATTACAGTCCTCTTTATAACAGCCCTTAACATATTGGAAGACTGTTATCAGGTCCCCCCTCAGTCTTTTCTCAAGACTAAACATGCCCAGTTTTATTAACCTTTCTTCATATTTCAGGCTTTCTAAATCTTTTATCATTTCTGTTACTCTCCTCTGGACTCTCCAGTTTGTCCACATATTTCCTAAAGTGTGATGCCCAGAATTGGACAATGGTATTGAGGCTGAGGCCTCACCAGTGCTGAGTAGAAAAGGACAATAATGTACTGTGTCTTTCATACAACACTCCCATTAATACACCCCAGAATGATATTAGCCTTTTTCTCAACTGCATTCCATTGTTGACTCATATTGAATTTGTGATCCACTATAACCTCCAGATCCTTTTCAGCAGTACTACTGCCTAGTCACTTATTTCCCATTTTGTAGCTGTGCATTTGATTTTTCTGTCCTAATTGCCGTAATGTGCATTTGTCTTTGTTGAATTTTTTATTTTGTTCATTTGACTAATACTCTAATTTGTCAAGGTCATTTTAAATTCTAATCCTGTCCACTAAAGTGCTGGAAACCCCTCCCAGCTTGGTATTATGCATAAATTTTATAAGCATACTCTCCACTCCATTATCCAAGTCATTTATGAAAATATTGAATAGTACCCGACCCAGGACTGAGCCCTGTGGGCTGTGCACACACACCCCCACCCCCAGTTTGACAATAAATCATTGATACTACTTTTTGAGTATGGTCTTTCAATCAGTTGTGCATCCATCTAGACCACACTTCCCAAGTCTGCTTATGAGAATGTCATGTGGGCCTGTGTCAAAAGGCTTACTAAAATCAAGATATATGTCTACTACTTTTCCCCGACCCACTAGGCCAGTAACCCTGTTGAAGAAAGAAGTTAGGTTGGTTTGGCATTATTAGTTCTTGACAAATCCATGCAGGCTATTCCTTATGACACTATTATCTTCCAGTTAATTGTTTAATTATTTGTTCCAATATCTTTCCAGGTATCAAGGTTAGACTGACTGGTGTATCATTCCCATGTTTGCCCTTCTCCAGTCTTCTGGGACTTCATCCATCCTCCATGAGTTCTTGAAGATAACTGCAAATGGTTCTGAGATTGCTTTGGCTAGTTCCTTAAGTATCCTAGGATGAATTTCATCAGGCCCTGCCAACTTGAATACACCTAACTTATCTAAATATTCTTTAACCTGTTTTTCCCCAACTTTGGTTTGTGGTCCTATTAATTTTGTTGAGTATCTGGTCACCATTAACCTTTTTAGTGAAAACTGAAGCAAAATAGGCATTAAACACCTCTGCCTTCTTGATGTCTTCGGTTATTAGCTATCCTTCCCAGTTATGTAGAAGACTTGCACTTTCCTTCATCTTTCTCTTGCTCCTAATGTATTTAAAGAATCTCTTATTGTTTTTTTATGCCCTTGCTAGGTGTAAATCATTTTGTGCCTTAGCTTTTCTAATTTGTCCCTACATGCTTGTGCTATTCTTTTGTACCCCTCCTTAGCAATTTGTCCACGTTTCCACTTTTTGTAGGATTCCTTTTTGATTTTTAGATCATCAAAGAGCTCCTATCCTCTCTTTCCCTCATATCAGGATAGTTTGCAGTTGTGCCTTTAAAATTGTCTCCTTCAGATACTGCCAGCACTCCTGAACCGCTTTATCTCTTAAATTTTCTTCAAATGGGACCTACCTAACAGTTCTCTGAGTTTGTTAAAGCTTGCTTTTTTTAAATCCATCATCCTTATTCGGCTGCTCTCACTCCTTCCTTTCCTTAGAATCATGAAAACTATCATTTCATGATCACTGTCACCCCAAATTGCCTTCCATCTTCAGATTTGCAACCAATTTTTCCCTCTTGACTTGAGACAAGACACTGCGATCTGTATGTGAAGAGATACAATACTGTTAAAGCATTTATGCTAGAAAATATGTTTCTAACTATATTTCCAACACATTGATCTTTGAAAAAGTCAGCTCTGTGAATAAATGTAGATCTCTTTAAGAAAAAAGCTGTAAACAGTATTTTTCCAAAAATGCAATAGCATTTACTGGAAAGACCAGAGATGATTAATATAGTCTTTTTGTTCAGAGAAGCTACTCCACAAGATAAAAGGCTAGTAATCTAATAACTAGCATATCAGTATTATTTTATTTGGTTTCTTTTTCCTTGTTTGCAAAATAACTGCAGTGTTATCTTGTTCTTATTATATTCTGCTAGTTATACACCTACGATAAGAGAACATAATTAATATGAAAAATTATGCTGTAGTGATTGTGTTTATTTTGTGCAACGTTAGTATTGCCCTTTTAGGAGTGCTATGCTTATTTTCCACTTGCATTCAATAATAGACTTGCAGCCAGTGGCATTTTATTTACACAGTTTTTGTTAAAACAATTTTATCTTTAATAGATTTTTATCTACATTGGCTGAAAACTTTTGTTTCAGTTTAAAACTTTAATGTAATTTCTTCCCTCCCTGTTTCAGGCAATAAAAAAAAATGTTGAACTGATGTTTCCTTGGCAGCTGTCTATTTCTTTTTTAGAATGTTGATTTTATTTAATAAAAACACAGGGAGAAAATACTTAAAATTTTGTAGTCTTTTTTAATAAGTTTGTGAATAGCACCAAATTGGAACAGAGTTCATTTATAAACCACAGAAGTTATAGTTAAGTTATAGAAAATGATATGCCCTTGGGTCTCATATGCAAACAAATTCCCAGTGTAACTTTAGCGCCCTTGTGGCCAAAATGGAGTCTGCTCTGCAGGCAGCTTTGGCCAAGAGATGGCGGGTGCAGGAATGCAACAGGAAAAATTCCCTCCACCCCAGGGGCACCTGTTCCAAACCCCCCAAAGTGAACACACATACTCACAGGAAAAGTACAATGGATATAATAAAGGGAGATATTTATTTACAGAGCGATGAGAGGAGAAAAACAACAAGGGGAAGTATAGGGGAAGCAGTAGAACAGGGTTGCATCCAAACCAAGGCCCCAGTGGCAGCACAGTCTGACAGGGCAGACACCGAGCAATGTGTCTGCACACACAGTTCAGGAGTCCTGAGCAAAGTTCCAGTTCAATGGTGAGTCTTGGGTGCTCCTGGTCGTCTACAGCACCAGTGAACTTTCCCCAACAAACCCCTCCGGTGCCCTCTTCTGCTGCTCTCTGCAAAGCCACACAGAGCGACAACCTCCCAACTGAATTAACTAGCAGCCTCCCTCCTTATTCCCAGTGCAGAGTCACAAGTCCCAGTACTCACAGCCCCATGCAGCTTTGGGCGGCAGTGATACTGAGTCCAGCTCCGGCCTGTCCTTCTCGGGCGATTCCTCCCTGGCACAGTGCTCCTCCTGGCTTCTGCCCTGAGGTGTCCCCGATCGGCCGCCCTGTCCTTCCCATGCTTCAGGCAGGTTCTCTCCACTTCACTTTTTGTCCAGGGCTTGCCCGCTGCAGCCCTTCTCTCCCTGGGCACCAGAGCCACTCCCACAAGTTTTCTTCCTTTCTCTCACTGCTCCCCCGCCCCACTAGGAAAAAGATTTAAAGGGGCCATGCTCCCTAAACACCAAGGGGTTACACCTATAAATATCAAATCAGTCCCCAATAAAATTGTAAATTTAGGAATATCTTCTTCATCTTCATGCACAGGGATATATGTCTCACGCCTATTAGCACTAAGACCATGAATTCTATTTTAACGCAAAAGTTAATACTTTTATAAATGAATATATTGCACTGCTACAGTAGATTAGTATTAATACTGTACAAAGGAAATAAAGTGTACTGAAAAATTGTCAATACAATTAAATATTCAAATCATATTAGCAACTTTTCATTGTGTTATGATAAAAAAAACCTATTAATTATCAGAAAATTGCCACTGTGAACATTTACAATACTTCTATAGGTACAAGTACAAATATAATATAGATTAGTGAAATAAAACCTCAGGAAATCAGAACCCTGAGTGATGCACAAAACCATCCCATGCATTTTGTGGCAGTTTGTAGCAACTTGAATCATCAATTTCTAGTATGTCTGTTGATGGACGGTGTATTAAATGAATGATCTTCAAGAAAGTTTTTGTTTTTTACATTATAATCAAAAAAGCTCCAGCCCTGAAAATACGTATGGACCAGCTTAATTTTACACAACTTTGACATCAATGGGACTATTCATATGCATAAAGTTAAGCATATGTGTAAGTGCTAGCAAGATTGAGGCCCTAATTATAACTTTCGTATTTAAAAGGATATTTAGGACAACCAGTTGCAGCCCAGCTATCCAAGCACAAAACTATGGACTGGTGGTTCTACAAAACAGCCATCTCAGTTAAAGATGTATTTTGTGTGCTGGATACTGAAGTTAATCCTTTGTTATTATCTTTGCCATAAAATGTTCATGGACACATTACTTATGTTTACATAGTTCCTCTCTTAAAGGAGGTTTTCTTTCTTAGAAGGCTTTCTCTCTAAAGGTCTCATGGAGTCATTATCATTCTGACTCAATGTGCATAGAGAAATTAATTAGCTCATAAAAGCTATTATTAATTTTTATATGATGCTGCACACATTATGAAAAACACCAGCAGGTAGAGTTTTTAGGACCAGCAATCAGTCATGAAAACTTTGAAAAATATCATATTTTATTAAAATCTCAGGAATGTTGTCTATATCTCCTTTCCCAGCATTGTTGATCCCAAAAGAAGGGCCTTAACCAAAATCCTGGATCCAAACACCCTAAACTCTGGGAACGTGGCGTAGCTAGGTGGAGCGAACAGGGGCAGCGGATATAAAAAAAGGTGGCACCCGCTTGTACTCACCGGGCAGCGCTCCGGGTCCTTGGCATCAATGAAATGCCGCCAAGGACCCGGAGCGAGTGAAGGTCCCCGCCAAGCCAGAGTGTGTGAAGGCCCCTGCCGCCGAAGACCCAGACTGCCGCCAGGTAAGTAAAAATTAAAAAAAGCTCCTATAAATTAAAAAGGTACCACTTGTGCTCAGAGGAAGAGTGTCTGCTCTCCCCCAGCTATGCTACTGTCTGGGAAGAGTTGAGATCTGGATCTGAACTTTGCAGCTGATCCTCTCCTCTATAAAGGGCTGAATCAAATCCCAGAATCCAAATACCACTTCAGACCTCCTCTCTCTGAATTTTGGGAACATTTGTATCCATATCTAAATTGTCCAGCTCAAGCTTCTTTTTACTACCACTAGAATATTTTTATTTATAATTAAATGTCTCATTAATAACTAGCCTTATCATACCCAAGTCATTCTGCAATGCCAGTGTTTGTGACACCACAGTCATTTCTGAGGTGCTTAATTCTGATGTCACAAAACATTGGGTTGTGATGTTACTAAAAGTTGTCAATCAGAAAGTAGAGAGACTCCTTTGTTATTTACAGACAAATGTTTTGTATCAGCAAGGATAAGAGAGGAAATATACTAAAGAATGTAATGGTTTGGGCTTTCAGAAAAATAATGCTCTGTAGCAGTCACGTATGGCCTGATTTGCAAAGGTATTTAGGTGCCCAAAGATTCAGATAGCCATATAGCGGAATCAATGGTAGTTAAGTACCTACCATCTTAGGCACTTTTGAAAATCCCATAGGGTGCCATCTGAAATTTAAGCTTCTAAATACCTTTGACAGTCTGGCCCTTAGTATTTGCAGTATGTAACCCAGTTAAAGCCCTGATCCTGCATCTCATTGTGCACAAGAAAATGCCCATTGATTTCAGTGGAGCTCCGCACATGTACAGGAGTCTGCTTTGAACCACAATCTTCTGAAAATTCTCCTTTTGGAAATCCAGTCTAACTTCAACTGTTTTAGAGGATGAGAAAATGCATCAAATTTTTTAAACTCAGAAACAGCTTTGAAAGTTGAAATAGCACCTTACTGAGGAGTAGTGCCCTTGCTAGGTTTTAAAAATTTGCTGTTGATTCAACAAAGCTCTGACTATTTGAAAATGTAGAAAATTCGGTTAGGTTTTTGGGTGCGCATCCAAAAGATGGGGGATGTGCAGCTTAAGACATTTGACAGGCTTCAGGCGTGTTACCTGATCCATGAGGGGTTAACTTCAGTTCATTTTTTCCCCTGCCCCTTGCATGGTTGCTCAGGGAAAGGACCATGGCAATTCAGCCAAGTACTTAAGCATGTATTTAACTTTAAGCATGTGAGTAGCCTCAGTGACTTCACCGGAGCCACTCACCAGCAGGAGAGTGAATTTGTGGGGGGGGTGGAGGGTGAGAAAACCTGGCTTTGTGCTGGAAATGGCCCACCTGTTAATCACTTTAGATAAGCTATTACCAGCAGGACAGTGGGGTGGGAGGAGGTATTGTTTCATATTCTCTGTGTGTATATAAAGTCTGCTGCAGTTTCCACGGTATACATCTGATGAAGTGAGCTGTAGCTCACGAAAGCTCATGCTCAAATAAATTGGTTAGTCTCTAAGGTGCCACAAGTACTCCTTTTCTTTTTGCGAATACAGACTAACACGGCTGTTCCTCTGAAACCTGTCATGTAGTTAAAGTTAGTCACATCGTTAAGTACATCCCTGAATCAGGGTCTATAAGGATGGCTGCTTGGGAGACAGAACTGAAAATAATGTCTTCGGGAAAGTAGAACTCCACACCCAGGTGTCATGGGAATTACTGGGGAGTCATGTTTATTATCTGCAGTGGTACAACTGTGGGAGAGTCCAATCTCTGCAAACCCATTTGGTCCAGAGCAGGGAAAATTCAAGCCACAACGGTGCAGCTGGAAGAATTTGTGAGAGTCACATTTTCTTTTCTTTCAGAATAAAAACCTAGAATATTAAATACAAGAAAAATGTTTTTGTACCACTGAAACTGAACAGTTAAGAAATCACAAATTAGGAAATGTAAGTCATGTGAACCTGAACTCCAGTTTAATCTTATGCTTACATGCTGTCTATGACCCCAATCCTGTTAAAATTTATGCACGTGCTTCTCTTTAAGTAAAGTTTTAAAGTCAACTCATTTTCTTAAATGTATGCTCATGTATAATATTTGCTGGATTGGGATACATATACTTATGTGACTGAACTATAATGTAATTTAATTTTATTTGGTGTATGGCATAGATTGTGTAGTGATTGAGCTGCTCAGACACTACTGACATAGATGGGAACATCATAGGGTTTCAGATATTCATTTGGTGGTTAAGAAGGCTATGACATCACTATTGCATAGCTTCATGCTACTGCCATGTTCCATCAATAGCAATGCACTAACCTCTCCCACAACCGAAACAGAACTCTGAAATCATCTAGTGGGTTCTCCCTCATCCTCTCTGATCTGAGGCACCCTGTAGATCTCTCTTGAGAAGATGAAGAGTCAGCTTCTGTGTACTGTAGTCACCGAGGAACAACAAAGCAGCCTATTCCTTCCTTTATAAGAAATGATTGAGTCAAGATTAGATCTCAATATAACATTTATGGAGTGGGGTTGAGCCACTGTTTTGATAACTGTGTTTCCAACAGTCCCAAAGTTATGTCTGTCTAGACAGATTATTTCTGTGTTTTATATTTCAGAATATTAAAAGAAAATAAGTACCTGAGTAAGAACCCTGTGTTGGGTTTGATATGGTAACAAATAGCATCAGCATGACTTGCTTTACAGGAGTAATAAATGTTTATTTTAACTTTTGGCTAATCCTAATTGCTTTTGAAATGGTTCTTTGTAGGTCAAAACCCAGAGAGCTCTGGAAAAGATATATTGTAATCATTACCTTAAAAAATCCAAGTCTTTTAACATTTTTTGAATTAGGCATCCATTATTTCTGAAAATCTAATAGCTGAACTAGCACAGTAAAGATGTCCAGGTTTCAATGAAATATATTTCATAAATTAGCTTATCATTGCACTGATTTAGCATGCCTAGCAGGTGAAAGACAAAAACATGTGTTATCTTCCCTTGGGAACCTTCAATGAATGTCATTCTAGCTTCATATGTCTTTCTTCTCTCCCGTTCTTGAACTGATATAAAATTCTAATGTGTGCCCTCTGGTTCCATCTTCATTGAAATCTAGCAAAACTGCTGAAGGTAAGATAGTGGCAATGGTGCATGAAAAAAGGGAAAAGAAATACAGTGATTCATAGCATACTTGAAGAAAGTTGCAATTGTTAACAGCACTACTTTTGTATGTAGACAGGTTAAAATGTGTCATATATCAATGTTAAAAATAAAGTTATTCATCTTGACTAGTTCCTCAAAGTTCAGAGAAAAGACTGTAAAAACTATGCAATGTGTACCTCTAAAAATTATTTTACACATTTCTGAAAACAAACCAATTAAACAGTTCCCAGTTGTGGCAAATAGTAAAGGCAAATAGCCCTTTTATAGGGGTGGGCTTGCATTATTTCTGAATAGCCACAACTCCTTGTTGAAAATCTTCCGCTTTCCATCTTCCATCTTGCTTTCCATCTTCCTTTCTCCATGGAAATCTGAGTCACTAACACAACCCTTTGACACTTTTAACTTTCCTTCCTTCTTATTCATTCCAGCAGTAATAGAAAGAATCATTGAAGATAGACGTGGAAAATACCTACTAGCTCATCAGCATTTTAATTTCTTGGCAACACATGCTCAAAGATTACATGGTGTCTTCACAAAATTAAGCAATACAATAGAATATTTAACCAAATTAGACAGTAAGAAAATCAATAGCAGAAGATTAAATGAAAAGAACACAACAACTCTTCTCCCCGCAGCCACAAAACATCAAAGCAACAATAAATAAAATAACTCAAAAATAAAATGCTAACAATAAAACTTTGGTTCCTCCTTAAAAATGTCAGTGACGATATGCCATGGCAGATAGAGTTCCAAAGGGGTGGACCATAGACAGAAAAGACCCTGCCTACTGTCTACAGTACTTTACAGTATACTTTGAAGCAGACACTAGATCCCATCCCACTAATCTCATTAGCACACCAGGATATGTTTGCAAAGCATTATGGGCCTGTCCGTGTGAATAACCATAGGCACAGGAATACTCCCATTAAATTCAATTAGAGAGCTTATGTGTGTAAAGGTACTCTCATTAGTGTTTGCAGAATAGGGCCTTATACTGTGTTTTAGATATTGGACTGACTTGACTGGAAGCTGAATGACTGAAATCACATGTAGTGGTATGCAAATGTACCCATGAGTGCACACATAGAAGGGAAGATTCATTGACCTCCAACATGGGAAGTTATAAAGAGGCACACTTATACAATTAGACTCCTTAAATCTATTGCAGCTCACACAGGCACCTGCTGTGTTTTTACATAGTTATTTGTTAAAAATCAGGGATTATTTTGCAGGGAATGAATCTCAAAGACATTTGAACCATCTCATTCTTATATTGGTAATGGCTATTCAGAAAGCCACTATCATCAAACTGTGTCAAAGGCATGGAGCATGCTGACTTCCTGTTCAGAACTTTACAACACTTACATGCCATTCTAAACTAACCCTAATGAAATGGAATACTCAAGACAACTATTTTGACTAAGGACCTTTCCGTTGACTTCAGCAGGCTTTCCATCGGGCTCTAAAAACTTCTCCAATAAACACTTGAAAGAAAAAGTGGAAAGATACTATAAATTGCACTGTATACATAATACACGTCTACAGAATAGAATCATGTTTTATTTCACAATATAAATTAAATGAAATATGCGCCCTACAGTTACAAGTATTTCCATCCCTAACATCTAGTATTTTGTGAGACTGATAACCTCGTGTTTGTGTGAACTTTTTTGCTATAAGATTCAGTTCACAAGTAAACAACAGAAGATGGAACCCAGCTGCAAGCATAAAGGCACTAAGTCAGCAAGGAACTTGATCAGGTGCTTAGGTATGGGAGCAGTCCCTTTGTACTTCAATACTTCAGTGAAGGAAATGCTTCACAATTATTATTTTGGTTATTATTTTATTTCTCTAGTGCTATAGATGTACATACATGGTACTTTTGAACAAACTTTCTGAAGATAGGAGCTGGTACAAAATGTGTTTGGTTTTATTTAGACTACAACAAACGTTTAATTTATTAGTGATTAAAAAAGCAACATTATAGTTTGATTTAGTTCTCATTTATAATTTAAAAAGCCATTTATGAATTATTGGCTGATATATAAATCAGATTTTAGATATTTTAAAATATAGTTTTATAAAAAAATCAGAAAAATCTGTACATAACCCCCATTTTTTTTGTGAGCAAGTTAATATGTATATTTTGGATGAATATCTAAAACCAAAATAAACTAAGTTTTCCTTTCTAAGGTTATTATAATTTCTGATGGTGAGATTATAAAGCAACTGGTTACAAATTGACTGGATGCACTATGGCAGTGTTCTATATCAATTCTCTTGTAAGAGAGCCATATCCCCCCAAATAAAAGAATATGTGGACATGCTGAAGACATGATTCATGCATTGTTAATGTATACAACAGCAAATCCAGCATATTTAGAGGAGCATTTTCCATGTTTGCTATATTAATTTTCCTGAATTAATACGTAATGGATTCAAGTGTACAACCAAATAAACCTGCATTAGTTATAAGCATATGTATCCTTATATTCTAATGTAGAAAATCCAATTAAGCTCCAGACCTTCTTAGTTCTTCATTCATGAGATGATACCTTTATGGCAAAAGCAAATAAGTAAAAAGTTTCTTTTATCCCCAATAAAAATATTTAATATATAAGTTCGAAGTTAGTCTTCCACAGATAGCCAATTAAATTATGCTAAAAATGACATTTTTAATTAAACACCAAGGTAAGCATAAATGGATTTCAAAATAATTAATCAAACATCAAAAAATTGAAACCTTTTTCTGCTTGAGCAGCAGAAATGAAAGAACCAGTCTTCGGGTCTCATAGAGATTCAATCTAATTTAATTCTCTGTCTTCTCTAAATAAACATTCCTAAAACCTTTTTTTCATCTGGGGGAATAAGGATGAGAGGGGTAATCAATATTTCTAGCATTTTAATTAAAACCGTTAGTGGAATAAATCCATTTAATTATCAGTTAATGAAATACAAGGTCATTTACCTGACAGGAACTTTGAAGGTGGATTACTAGCTGGAATAAAGTAGAAGAACCCAATGTCACAGCCATTTAGCTTCTGTCAAATTTAAGGTTAAAATCCCTGTAGACTGTTTAACCTATTCTCTACCATTTTTCTATTATGTATGCCAATTGGCAAGGAGAAATACATGATCAAACTTGTCTTACATTTAATTTTGCTCCAAAGTTTTCACTAAGTTTCTACAGTTTCTTCCTGTATTCTGTTCTAAAAATTATATAAAATGCCACTAGCACATATTGGGCCAAATTAGTCCTGGTGTAATTCTATTGATTTCAATGCATTTACTCCCAGAATGAATATAGCACATTTGATTTTGAACTGTAACATTTAAGTGTGTTATGACTGCATTACTAATAATAAAAGGGATATAATTTGGATATACAACTTGGACTATAAAATTATTAGCTGAGGAGAAATCTCCAGCTTTCAGAGGGTTTAAAAAAAAAACAATCCATCACTTTTTTAAAGAGAACTTTTTTAAGGTCAGTATTTCATTGCACAAACAAAAAGTGAGCTCCCCCTGCTGGCACAGTACCAGACTACCAAATGCCTCTCCTGATAGTCCATTGACATCAAACATACTAGTGCACCAACGAGCAAGGAAACTAACGGTCCACTGGAAATACAAAGTGGGAACATATCTGTGTTTTCAAATGACAAAATCAATAGGGAAAGACGTGCTATCTTCAGGCTTCTAGTAGGATAATACAAGCAAAAGAGAAAACAAACAGCACAAAAGTAGAGTGTTCCCAGTTTGTGGCTGGAATATAATGAAAGGGGTTTTTAAAAAACAAAAGTAGATTATATCATGTTGGAATTTATTAATGCTAATTGGAGTTATAACCAAACATCAAAAGTACATACCCTGTAATTTGAGAATGTAGTGCAAGAGGTAATTTGTTCTGTTATCTTTTAAAAGAAACGTGGTTCTACAAATGACACATTGTGCGCTGTGTATTATGCCTATCAGAGTGACTGACTGTTTATAATATTCCATTGCCTCTTATATTACAGCAATTTAAATGTGGAAAGATGAAATGTAGTTTCAGAATACGGTCAGTGACTTAATTTCAAAACTTACATTCCTGGTATAGTTTTCATAGTTTTTACTCATAGTTTGCCAAATTATTCATAAACTTTCATAGGATACAGAAGTAAGTTATCTTTTCAGTTCCTAAGGGAGACTAGCTATGTATTTCCACATCCTAAGAAAGGTCATTGTTCTTGATGGTAATTAGGATATCAGATGCTGTGTGTCTCACACACACACACACACACACAAATCCCTTTTAGTAATTACAGAATACTGTACTCACTTTAATGTAGTGTCTCACAGAATATCAATTACTATTTGGTTAAAAATGTACGTATAGTTGTAGTGTTGCTGGGACAACTTATGTATTACAGAGAAATATCACTGGATCATTGTGCACTTTCTAGATTAAAATGTATAGAATATTGGTTTATTGAAGACTGAATTATTCTACATAAGAAGAATCAGGAATGGTGGCTACAGGGAGGAGATGAAGAATTGATTTTAATATGGTAGAATTTCTGGGCTATATGTCTTCTCTTTTGCTGCGGGGAGGAAAGGGAAGCATATTCATGCTGTGTTATACTGGTCCTAATGGAGAGTATAGCTCGTGCTGTATACTTATTTCTGACTCCAAGCCTACAGATTTCCCTTCACACAAACATGTTGCTGGGGCTATAAAGCACTGAAGATTACCTATTGGACGGAGTAGCAAGCAGCCCTTTGTGGCCTGAAAATCCACCCTGTGTGAATCAGATTTCCAATCATAAGGTTAATACCTCTCATAGCACCAGCTCTTCTGATGTGTGGTCTCCATTCCTCTAAGAGAGGAGTTTAACAGGGTGATCGGTCTCTTTAGTGGCCCAGGGGGTGGAGGCAGGGAGCAGCTGCCCAACAAGCCGGTGTTGGGAATCCACTGAGGAGCTGAACAGTACCTGGTCATTGGCCCACATGCTCAGCTGGATAATTAAGGATAGCCCAGCTCCATGAGCAGGTACGCGGAAGCTGGAAGAGAGTAGAGAGTATACTCTTCTATAACTGGAGCAGCAGGCTGCAAGCAGGCAGGCCCTATAAATCCCCCCTCCCACTGGTGGGGGAAGGCCCTGACCAGGAGCAACCGGAGGCCAGAGAGCCCCTATCTGAACATTTAACCAGATTATTGTTCGTGTTACTTTTTGCACATTGTTTCTTTCTGGGGAAGATAATAAAGAGATCCCTGAAGCATGGGACAGAAACTAAGCTGGGCATGGCTATATGTCCCCAGCTGGTGATTTGGACCAGCAGCATACACGGGGTAATGTACAGATACAGATGAAGGGACTAGTGGGACATAACCAACAAGTTGGCTACTTTGCTAGGTTCACATGAGGATGGTGTCTACAAATCATTCAGAGGAGCTGAATGTTCCAAAATCCACAGAGTTGAGACCAGGACTTCCACTGTTTCCTTGAACCTCTTCCTCTACGTAATTGATAGCCTAACAGTTTCTTAACTCTGAGTGAGCATATGTTAATTCTCAGCATAGTCATCCATGCAATTTTTGAAGCATTTTTTTCTTTTTTCATTTTCACTTACCTTCCCCTTTATCCCCGTGGGAAGAAAATATGTAGTTAGTTATTTGTAAATATGACAACAGCAAACTGATTTGATTAGCTACAAAAGCTACATAAAATAGTAGCTAGGTATGTATTTGCATGAAGAAAACAACAGCAAGTGCATATAGTCCTGGAAAGTGTGCATGTACAAATCTCTATTTTAAAATAAAGGGACAAATTACCCTATAGAAATGAGTAGTACCCTGACTTTCCTGGGGCTGTTCAGGGTGCAAGTCAGGACAGAATTTGAACCAATCTCTTGTTTTTATTCTAAGGATTAAAAATTGGCCAATTCAGTTGTATAATCTATAAAGCACATAGTCAAGTGTTAATTTAGCTTTATAGAAAACTATCAAAATTCCACAAAATGTTCTGCAGTATCCCACAAACTCTTGCAAATTGCACCTATGGGATCCAACACTTTTTAGCTGGCAGCACTGTAAATTCAATGTCTGGAAAGTTTTATATTTGAGAGGGTGTGGGGTGGGGGGGTGTTGAATGTGAAACACAACGTAGGACTTAGTCCATGGAAACAAGTGCTTAAATTTGATAATGTGCACTGAAGACATTTTGCAAAATCATTCTCATTTTAAAGTTGACTTTTTTCCCCTCTCATGACTGTTTTTTCCCATTTAAAGTAAGAATGAGTCTCAGAGAAAAAAAATCTATCTTGATAACTTCTAGAGCTCTGGAGACTGTAAGGGTATATTCTCCTCTCAATGTGTGTGCATAGCTCCCTTTTAACATTTATTATGCATGCAATCTGAATGAAGAATGTAGCCCTTTAAAATCCAGCAGTTGTTTCACTATCAAATTCAGTGGGAGTTCCAAATGTGTAATAATTTTATGACTGGGTCTCAAATGACTGCCTTCTCAAAAACAATCACATCCAATGCCTCATTATGATTTTCTTTATCAACAACTAATACATGTTCCACCAGTATGTACAGAGAAAAGACACACGAGGGACATCAAAATGTATGGACCAGAAATCCTTTTTCAGAGTAACAATGAAGTGTTAAGGGACAGAGCCTGTTGCCACATTTAAAGGAAGAACTGTCGAGTTTAGATGAGTAAATGAACACCAGAAGGGAAAGACTAGGCAGAGGAAGATAATTTTACATTATTTGGAACTGTATTTCAAAACATATAGGAGCAACATATATTCAAGCTGAAACATAGATTTTCTTTTATCTTTTATGTGTTTGTTTCTCAAGCTTTTGCTAATTTTCAAAATAATCTGAATTTGAATACTGTTTTCTGCCTCTGACTTGCAAGCTATTTTCACACCACATCTGAGACTCCAGAGAAGTCATAATGCTGAATTATGACATGTATTCATTTCCATGTGTAAAAGATTATAATATAATAAAAACACAATTATGATTTTCATGTAGGATCAAACAGCAGAAGTTGTGGTGTGAGGGAGAAAACTTGTATTTATTTTTGTATACCCTGAACCATTAGCATTAATAACAAAAGTAAAATAAATATCTCTGTTTAAATGCTGTATGTCTTCAAGTTTTGAGTAGGGTGAGGTTACTGCTGTAAGAAAAATAGAGAGCTTATGGGATGGGTTGAGACATTCTCAAGGCTTTGGGCTTGATTCTGATTTCACTCACTTTAGTTTTGCACCAGTCAATTCCATTTATTTAAACAGATTTACTCCTGATAGACATGTGAGAGATCAGAACCCATCCCAATATATTTCTAAATAAGAACTCTATTCTCAGGATATATTCATGCTAGCTGGGACCCTGAGTACCTACCTACATGGTGACCCTGACCTCTTGGAGTGGTCTACCTCTGTTTGGTGTGGTAGAGGCAATGTTTGATGTCATAGGGCCAATGTAACTGCACCAGTAAAAACACCTAGAGTTTACATGGTGCACCAGTGTAAACCATGATTTGGACCAAGGTAAGCTAGGTCTGCACTAGTGCCTAAAAACTCCCTCTGTAGACACGGCCGCAGAGTTCTGTGCTAAAGTAGTGTCAGCAGGGGGACACGCCAGAGAAGTTTCATAGTTAACAACCCATTAAGACAGTTCATACTTCTCAAAGCTATTTTAGTCTCTCTGCAAAGTGAAAAACACAAGACTGCATCAGTTGCATTCAGGTCACATTTTCAAACTTTTCTTTGAAGCCATAGGCTTGTCTACCCTGAGAAATGGCATAATGTCATAAAATGTGTTAACAAACATGATGTTAAATACAATTTAGCGCTCAGTGTAGACAGAACTATCATGTTTAAAATTGTGTCTGCTGTTTGTGGTTAGCCCTGAAGTTTACCTAGTGTTAACTGTGACCAGCTGGCATCATTGTAAATTAATCATATTCTTTAAAATATACACTAAAAAAGCTTTCATAACATTTATAATATGTTAGGTTAAATATGTTGAATATTTTGAGATTTTTATCTATTTTGTAAATCTATTTAATGTTTTAAATCTGATATAGTTTTAAATTTTGATGTGTTGCATGATTTACAGTCTTGGAAAAAAATAACATAGTACTCATAACTTTACAGTTTTTGTGATGCATGAAGATCAGATTTTTAATGTTGGTTAATGCTTTACTAATTAAAGTGTGCATGTTAATTAAAGCAGAGGCTAATGTTAATTACCTATATTAATGGAATCTCATGTAGCACCTGCCTGAAGCAATGGGTTCAATTTTCAAAATATCTCAATTAAGGCTGAAACTTTTGATTTGCATCTAGTAGGGTTTCAATTAACTGCATTGCAAACTTAAATAACACATTTAAAGGGATAATATCACCAGTCATATTCAGCACAGTGGAATTGGTCGGTTCAGTTATTGACTAGGGCTATGAGAGCTTTCAGTCAGTAGGTAAGTGCCATAGTATTGGCATGTGATTATTGTCTAGGGCTGTCATCACTTCTGTGGCTGTTGCAAGAGAGATGTTAAATTGCAGTACTACGGTCTTGCTGCAATTCCATTGTCAAAAGAGAGAATGAAGTTTACTCGCATATAGAATTCAATATGAATTTAATGGTAAATATTCAGCTTGTTCCTCCTGAAACAAATGGCTAGTGTACATAAGATGGTAAGCCATTTTATCAACTGAGAAAGCTGCTCTTGTGATAAAGTGAGCGATGTTACAGTTTACTTCCCAGCCAAGCCAAGTGTTGTGATCGTATTCCAGATCCGTGTCTCAGCCACCACAGCATTATGTGTCAACCTGGGAGCTTTTAATGAGCAGCTTCAGGAAGCGATTAACAAAGTACTAGAAACAGATGTAATCAACTGATTGGAAATTCTACCTAAACTCTACACAAGAACATAATGTCAGCAGTCCTGTTCCATACAGCTTTGTATGGAAATTATTATAGATGGTCCAAAGCTGGAACTTTTAATCTGAAGCTTCTCCTATAAAACTGTCATGGTTCAGGTAAAATGGAAGCTGGATCAAAACCATCTCAGGCTCAGTTTTGCAAAATTCAACGCAGGAGTTTTTGCAAGACCAAACCTAAGTTCCTTGACCCATCTGTAGTTAAAGGATTTATTTTAAAATACTGTGGTGGCCATTGGTGCTGGATTAATTTGTATAATGGCGGTGCTGAGAGTCCTTGAACCAAACTGTAAACCCTGTGTAGGATGGAAATCACTTCAAATCAGTTGTTGCTGCCACACCCCAGGACCTATGACAGTGGCTTTTCACTTATCAAATAGTTATCACTTTTTTATCTCTCAGAGATGGATCAATGACACAGTGGTGTATCTTGTTTCTTTATTTTATGTCTAGTAAGACTGTATCCTAAGCCATATAATTGTGGTTGTTAGAGGCTTTATCACTCACATGTTTCTTCTGTGTCTTTGAAACAGATCATGGTCTAGCATGAGCTGAATGCCCTAAGTAACCATGGTTTCATTAGTTACCCTTCTGACACAATAATGGAAGGAAGTATCTTCATCTTCAGATTTTAATCTTACTCATGGCTACTGGAAATCAACATCTTTAACTACTATCCTTGGCAGACTAGAATATAATCGTTGCACTTTGGTTTCTGAGGACCAAAATGTATCTTCTTTTGGCTGCAGAAAAAATCAACTATCAAACATGCAGAGGGTTTCTATGTGTAAGGTTTTAATCCAGCAAGGTGACACTGAGGGTGCATATTATTTTCTGGTCTAATATGCTATTGTCATATCAGTTAAGCTTGTTTTTAAGTATTGATTGAAGTGAAAAGATGTTATACGGATAGCATATGTTGTATAACTCAATAGTCACATAAATAGGTAAAAATGAAAATTCAAATATGTTAGTAGGAACATCATGGAGAGATTGCACAAATCAAATACCAAGATTTTGATAGAGCATAAATAGTGACAGTTGGTGAGATTTGACAAAAAGAAATATATCAGACTGTGTAGAATTAGACAAGGAAATAGGGATTTTATAACACTCTTAGGAAAAATACCAAAACACTCATTTCCCCATTATGGTACCATCAAGATGTCAGACAGCAGAATGCTAACAATAATACATTAAGAGCAGATGGAAAAACCTGGTAGGAAACTGGAGTAGATGTTCAGAGTCCTAGCGTAAGACTAACACTCAAACAGCCAAGAAAACATCTCCACTATTGAGGAACAGAAGAGAGACAAAGTAAAACAGAAATTAAAAAAAAATTTTAAGCATAAATTACAAAAAGCTTTCATCTGTTAGCATCCTGGCTTTACTCATTAGACCCTGATTGGTTACTATGTATTTTGGGAGTTATAATCAGCAAAGACTTCAACTTGCTTTACAACAGCTACAAAGCAGACAGGAAAGTTTGGAAGCAATAAGAAGCAATTAGCATTTTATAAGGCACCAGCACCTTTCCAAATGTCATTATCAAACCAATTACAACTAGCCAATGCTGCTGAAATAGCAAATATTGAATAGTCACAGAGAACTATTTGCAATCAATGTTAAAAACATTCACAAAAAATTCTGAAATACTTTTGAATAATGAATAAATGTGAGAAGTAATGATCAGCTTGCAGATATTCCACAAGGAGAAAACAAAGCTAAATTAATCAGATAGTCAGTGAATTATTTGCTCAACACTACCTGCAGATAATGTGTCTGCAAGTTCAACCACACATGGTATTATAAGCAGAAGGGGGATCTTTAAAGAAAGTGTATCTAGTAGCAGTGAGGAAGAATCACTTCAGATGATTGTGGAAGCAGGGGTCCACGCTGAAGGCCAAATGGCTATCAGTTTATTTTTAACAACGTGTTTCTCATTAGTCTAGGAATCTCATGCCATAACGTAGCTTGTAGTATTTGCTGACAAGTGTAATTCCACCTTCAAGATCCTGTGTAGCTTAACCCCTACCTAGTTATTAAAATAGGGTCTGTCAGCTACCAAACTGTCTGCCTCACCACTATTGCCATCTTGAACCCCCAGTGCATCTGTCCCATGACCGTCTTCATTCATCCCTTTGTCTGTGACATCTTTGTACTTGTATTACCTCCTAATTAATGACAGGTTTCAGAGTAGCGGCTATAGCTCACGAAAGCTTATACTCAAATAAATTGGTTAGTCTCTAAGGTGCCACAAGTACTCCTTTTCTTTTAACCTCCAAATTTGGTCCACCATGCCAACATTCTCTATTGTTCTCATTCTCATCTGTTCCTAAGGCTCACTTCTTACGTGATCAGTCAATAATCATTTATAAACGTGTGTGTATTTATAATACAATTGAATTGCCAAGAGTTGTGTATATAATGTAACCATGTGTATGTAATGATGTAACCATTGTCCTCACTTCCCTCACTATTATTTGTTACCTTGGCTGTAACATATTTAAAATTTGGATAGCACAGTCATCAGGGTAGGTACCTTCTCTAGAGCTGGGCAAATAACACATTTTCTGGTTCACTGGGAATTTTGAAAAATTAGGGAAAAATTCATTTAGGGTCAAACAGCAACAACATTTTTCAAAATTTCTGGCAGATCAAATAGTTAACAAAAATTTTTTGGGTCAAACAAAATGTTTTGTTTCAATTTTGAGCATTTTAAAATATATTTAAAATGTTAAAAATAATATAACATCATATATGTGCAGGTGAATGAGCCTCTGATAGTGTGGCTGATGTGATTAGGCCCTATGATGGTGTCCCCTGAATAGATATGTGGACACAGTTGGCAACGGGCTTTGTTGCAAGGATAGGTTCCTGGGTTAGTGGTTCTGTTGTGTGGTGTGTGGTTGCTGGTGAGTATTTGCTTCAGGTTGGGGGGCTGTCTGTAAGAAAGGACTGGCCTGTCTCCCAAGATCTGTGAGAGTGATGGGTCATCCTTCAGGATAGGTTGTAGATCCTTGATGATGCATTGCAGAGGTTTTAGTTGGCGGCTGAAGGTGATGGCTAGTGGCATTCTGTTATTTTCTTTGTTGGGCCTGTCCTGTAGTAGGTGACTTCTTGGTACTCTTCTGGCTCTGTCAATCTGTTTCTTCACTTCAGCAGGTGGGTATTATAGTTGTAAGAACGCTTGATAGAGATCTTGTCGGTGTTTGTCTCTGTCTGAGGGGTTGGAGCAAATGCAGTTGTATCGTAGAGCTTGGCTGTAGACAATGGATCGTGTGGGGTGGTCTGGATGAAAGCTGGAGGCATGTAGGTAGGAATAACGGTCAGTAGGTTTCCGGTGTAGGGTGGTGGTTATGTGACCATCGCTTATTAACAACGTAGTGTCCAGGAAGGGGATCTCTTGTGTGGACTGGTCCAGGCTGAGGTTGATGGTGGGATGGAAATTGTTGAAATCCTGGTGAAATTCCTCAAGGGCTTCTTTTCCATGGGTCCAGATGATGAAGATGTCATCAATGTAGTGCAAGTAGAGTAGGGGCATTAAGGGACAAGAGCTGAGGAAGCGCTGTTCTAAGTCAGCCATAAAAATGTTGGCATACTGTGGGGCCATGCGGGTACCCATAGCAGTGCTGCTGATTTGAAGGTATTCATTGTCCCCAAATGTGAAATAGTTATGGGTGAGGGCAAAGTCACAAAGTTCAGCCACCAGGTTTTCCGTGACATTATCGGGGATACTGTTGCTGATGGCTTGTAGTCCATCTTTGTGTGGAATGTTGGTGTAAAGGGCTTCTACATCCATGGTGGCCAGGATGGTGCTTTCAGGAAGATCACGGATGGATTGTAGTTTCCTCAGGAAGTCAGTGGTGTCTTGAAGATAGCTGGGAGTGCTGGTAGCGTAGGGCCTGAGGAGGGAGTCTACATAGCCAGACAATCCTTCTGTCAGGGTGCCAATGCCTGAGATGATGGGGTGTCCAGGATTTCCAGGTTTATGGATCTGGGTAGCAGATAGAATATCCCAGGTTGGGATTCCAGGGGTGTGTCTGTGCGGATTTGTTCTTGTGCTTTTTCAGGGAGTTTCTTGAGCAGATGGTGTAGTTTCTTTTGCTAACCCTCAGTAGGATCAGAGGGTAATGGCTTGTAGAAAGTGGTATTGGAGAGCTGCCTAGCAGCCTCTTGTTCATATTCCGACCTATTCATGATGACGACAGCACCTCCTTTGTCAGCCTTTTTGATGATGATGTCAGAGTTGTTTCTGAGGCTGTGGATGGCATTGTGTTCTGCATGGCTGAAGTTATGGGGCAAGTGATGCTGCTTTTCCACAATTTTAGCCCGTGCACGTCAGCGGAAGCACTCTATGTAGAAGTCCAGGCTTCAGTTTGAGTCTTTCTGAAAGGTGTTTTTAATGGTATCTGCAGCTCATGTCATAAAGAAACTATAGTACTGGTGTTCAAACATCTACAATGTAATAGGCATTAATTAGATAGTTCAGCAGAGAGCCTTTGTTTCTCATATGTTCTGTTTTATTAATTAGAAAAAAAATAACAAACAGAATGTTACCAAAAATCCCTGAACAATGTGTTTCTAGAGTATCACGTTTACTAGGAAAGCAAGCAATGGGTGGGTTCTGCAAATACTGGTAGAACAATAGTACTGGAAAGTAGGCCTGAAGAATATGCACTGCAACTCCAACCCCGAGACTGAAAAGCTGTACCCAAAAAGGTGTTGAGTACTCTCAAGTCCTGTTGAATTCCCAGGAGGCTTGCAGCTGCTCACAGGATGCTTAAATGTCAGGGTTTGTGGTACAATCCATACTATCCAATGCCTTTCAAATCATTTTACTCCATCATTACATGCACAGCTCACTGCTATTTGCTTTACTGGTAAGCTTTACCCTGCAGATGCTTTGTCCAGGTTGTGTATGCAGGATCAGGTCTAGTGTACTCAGCAATGATAAGCTGTAATTGGGGTCTTGGAGGAAAGTAAAAATAGCAATAATTCTAGAGAATTTTTGATGCAGTCAGTCAAACTCTTCCATTTCCATCAAGACTGGGAGGAGCAAAATGGTTATATGAGGTTTCATGTTCATCTGCCAGAATATATCACTTATATTTTTGTAGCGTTTAACGTAAGGACCAATCATGAAGCCCTTACTCTGGCAAAATTCCCACTTAAGTCAATGGAATTTTTTTTCAGAACAAAAACTGAAGGATCAGGCCCAATAAAAGTAAGAACAGAGCTTGAATGGCTAGGTATTGGCTTTTCTGAGTTGTATTCCTTTTTAAATTTCGTTTTTGAACTTTGACATATATAAGAAACATGTGAGTCAAAATTCACCTTAAAGTGCAGAGATAAAAGGTTGCCATTACATTTTGTCTAGGTAATACAATAAAATGGTATCATATTATAATCAATGGCAGAGTAAAGTGTCTAACCTGTTTTATAAAAGGGAGAATTTCTCATAAGAATATTGTTTATTGTTACAAAAGAGATTTTATTTTTTGTTGCAGTTTGGGCTTTTAATTGTTCTATGACTTTTTCTAAACCCTGAGCACCCTCTGTACATCAGTGGATCACATCTTAGTACAATACGTAGATATGACCTGAGGTTTTAAAAAATAATGTTATATTCTCATCTGTTTTTTCCTGCATGTTACAGCATGTCTCCAGAGGCAGGCAGCATTTTTATTTTCAAGTAAATTTATATTAGTTACAGTCTCCAGCTGTTTTAGATATATGATCATTTCCTGTTGGAACTGTTTCCAAGACAATTCTCTTTCTTTTTTTTTTCTTTCAAAAGAATGAGAAATTTAATATAACAAAGACATCCTATAATTGCCTTTGTATCTAGCAAGGTATCTAGCAATCTAAATATTTTATTTTATTTAAAACATCTGTCTACATAATATTATATGACTGTACAAGCCTGTATCTGCCTTCTGAAAGACAGCTGCTGCCACTTTTATTTAATTTATAAGAAACCAACAAAATTGCTCCTTAATATAAAGCCCTTCTGCCACTGTGTCATGTATAAATATTTTCTTCCAAGATGAAAATTGCTTGTATTTACAGTTCTTGTTAAAGTAATCTAAGTCTTTTTCAAATTTAGAAACTTTTTTTCTTAAAAAGTTCCCTATGGAAACATAGGATTTCAATAGACATTTTTTAAAAGTCCATTATATTAAAAATGAGGGTATATTTCTTTTAAAACTAGCTACAAACTGAAGTTCACTAAGCTTTGGAGCTTTCTCTACTGCCTGTCTTCTTTTCATTCTCAATAACATTGTGACGTGTTGGTGCTGATTATAGCAGCCAGAATTTCTTTGTCATCTTTCAGAAAATACATGGTGAAAGAAGGTAAAGCTCTTTGTCTTGTTGGTGATACTGGGATTTGCTTGCCATGAATTCTGTCTGCAAACTCTGTTTCTTTTGTGAGGTCACTGGAGCCAAAAATATAGTGTTTAACTTTTAATAGATAGTATCAATTTAGGCATAACAGCACTCCAAGAATAACAGGCATAGGCATTCTACAATATGTCTAAATAAGTCAAGTTTACCTTTTCCAGGGAAGTAATCAAAATATTCCTTTTTGGAACACTAAGAGTGTGAAAAGGGAAATGTTTATGGTTCCCCACTGGCACACTGTTATGATTGACAGGAAAAACCAACATGTTTGCCACATGAGACATCTTGTTCAGGAACTTTCAGGAGGGTAGTAAATTGGTGTTGGCACAAACACAAAAAAATAGAATGACTTGATTCAGCAGTTTTCAGTTTTAAATCCCTAAGCACTAAAGAAAGAAGCAAATATTCATCAAATGATCAAAATTTATATTGATTTTTATTCTGCATTAGCAGCTCAAAGTCAAGATTCTTGACAGGGTGGATGTCGGTTTGAATGATTCTCTTTGAAATAAGGATATAGGCACTCGGTTGAGTGCTACTGTGCATTCCTGAACCATAGGAAAATACCATTAGAACCCTAGGAAGCTAAATTTTTAAAAGAACTGTATGAAAAGGCATGCTTGTTCAGTACTGTTTTGATAACTAAATTGTTGTTATTATTATGTAAAGTAATTCTTGTTGTTCCTACTTCATTCCTTCCTGTCTGTTATCATCTAAGGACAACTATTTTATAGAATTTCAAAGGAACTATAGTTCATATAGTACGGTAACTGAGTTAATAGCAGTATTTGCCAGCATAAATATATTTTGGAGTCAAGCACTAGTCCAGCAGGGCCAGGGAAACAAAGATTGTATCTTCACATTATACATTTTTAATTTTTCTTTTCAGCCAGGAAATAAATAGAGATTGCTGTGGTGGAGTTCAGGAGTGGAGAACGAGAACACAAATACAGCATAGAAACACAAATGTGTTGCTCACGTTTATTGGGCTGAGAGATTTAATAAGAAAAACTGTGTTAGAATGATCTAGGAAATAGAAATAATCCCCTCTTGTCTGCAAAAATATAATAAAACAGTGACATTTTAATGAACTTAAATATATTGAAAATAATAAGGGAAGCTATCTCCATTACAGTACTGATGTGATCTTGTTCATTGTTGTAAAATGGAGGGTGAGGGTTGCTTTTTTTTCTTTTTTTAAACCAGACACCAAGATAAGGCAGAAATACAGTAACTATTTGTTAACACTCAGGAGTGTTAACAAATTTCCAAGCTGTCTTAGATGCTTACAATTCAGCAAACATCTTGAACAGCATAGCTTTAAAATTGAAATTTCTGAACATTATGGGTAATGCTTTAATAGTATGCAAATTGCCATGAAGACAGCAGCAGTGAAGCTGACCTCTCAGCAATACAAATATTTTAGGTTTGAAACAGTTATCTTTTTACAGTTCCCCTGACCTGAGTAGGTGTCAGATACTTCAAGAGGGTGATGCTTTCTCTGAGGCTCATCAATAAACTCAAAGAAGCAACAGTCTTTGCCTGCTGTTTATACATGGCAAAATGGTTGTCTACATTCACATCTTCAGTTGTTGCTTTTGCTGTGAAGTCAGTCTTGCTATATAATAATTTACCTGTCATTACTGATAAAGCTTTGTTTTAGCTTTTTAACGATTACCTCATGATTGTCTCCTGATCATATATCCTTAATGATATTTGTACATGGTCACCATGTTGAGATAACTTCTTATTTCTCATTTATTCAAATGTGAAAAAGAATACGTATAACAAAAGAAATGACCGCACCTTAAGTTGGGGGAGGGGGAGTGTAGTGCATTTTGGGCGGGGGGAAGAGGGGTTAGTGAGAGGCTCAGGAGCTACGGCAAAAGTAGAGTGGGTCAGCGTGATGATGCTGACTTAGCCCCAGAGACTGGAAGAGCTGAGGAGTTGATAAAAGGCAAGCCCAGTGGGAGAAGCCACTTTTCCCAGACCAGGCAGTGCACCACCCACCTCCCTCCCTTTAGAGGTGACAAAATAACAGGTTTGGTCGGGGGCTGGGAAGGAATTTTTTCCTCACCACCAGACTGGCCAAGGGATGGGGTTCAGGACTCCTATGACTGGCGCAGCAGGGAGCCAAACCCCTTCCTTATAGCCCAACTTAACCCTTCTTGTTCGAGGGGAGGATGATGGTAAGATCCCAGCAATGGGTTGGCCGGGGAACCTGGATGGAAAAAGGGGGTGTGGGGTGGGGGCTGGCAGGAGCCCCCGGGTAGATGTTGAAATGGTCATGGAGATACCTGCACTGTACACATTTATCTGCCAGGTACTCCCAGACATCTAATAATAAACTTGCAGCCTGATCAAGTGGCTCCTATCCTTCTTTCGGTATAGCCAGAAAATGTACTTAGCCAGCATTTTTCTGAATAGCTTTATTATTAAATACATTTATTAAATCATTTGTGTATTAATATATGATCCCTCCCAGCCTAGCTTCTTGTGCTTGATCCTGCAGTGAAATCATAATCACCTCTTTACAACAGCACAGTCTGATGGCATAGAAGATATTATGATATCATAACTACATCCTTTTGTTTCACTGCAGGATCAAATGAGGTAGGGGAATAAACTTAAAGGAGGCAAAGCGCTCTGGATTATTAGGATAGTGGATGTCACCCAAATTTATAGTGATCATACTGGTGTAAATTTTCCATGAGACTACAGCTCTGTTCATGCTATGAAAGAGAATTGCCTTTCTCATTGTTTGGAGGACAGATACATATTTTGGTGACCTCCATTGTAAGTATGCTTTTTTTTTTAAATCATTTATGGTAGTAGTGTCAAAGGCCGCACATAGAATCCAGGGCCTCTTTGTGCTAATCATTGTGCAAACACATATTAAGAAAGAGGCCCTGCCTCGATGAGTTTACAGTCTAGGGCATGATTCTACAATTCATGCTGAGCCTCACTGAAGTCAATGGAACTCTATGCAGGCACAAGAATCTACCTTATGTGGGTGTAGTTGTAGAATTGGTTGCAGAGGGGAGATATGATTGCTCTCTATAAATATATCAGAGGGATAAATACCAGGGAGGGAGAGGAATTATTTAAGCTTGTTACCAATGTGGACACAAGAACAAATGGATATAAACTGGCCATCAGGAAGTTTAGACTTGTAATTAGACGAAGGTTTCTAACCATCAGAGGAGGGAAGTTCTGGAATAGCCTTCCAAGAGGAGCAGTGGAGGCAAAAGACATATTTGACTTCAAGACTAAGCTTGATAAATTTATGGAGGGGATGGTATGATGGGATAGCCTAATTTTGGCACTTAATTGATTTTGACTATTAGCGGTAAATATGAACAATGACCTATGATGAGATGCTAGATGGGGTGGGATCTGAGTTACTACAGAGAATTCTTTCCTGGCTGTCTGACTGGTGAGTCTTGCTCACATGCTCAGGATTTAGCTGTTCACCATATTTGGGGTCAGGAAGGAATTTTCCTCCAGGGCAGATTGGCAGAGGCCCTGGGGGTTTTTCGCCTTTCTCTGCAGCATGGGGCATGGGTAACTTGCTGGAGGATTCTCTGATCCTTGAAGTCTTTAAAGCACAATTTGAGGACTTCAGTAGCTCAGACATAGATCAGGGGTTTGTTACAGGAGTGCATGGGTGAGATTCTGTGGCCTGCGTTGTGCAGGAGGTCAGACTAGATGATCATAATGGTCCCTTCTGACCTTAAAGTCTATGATTCTATGAAAGTCAAACAGCCTTTGCATTGAAGCATGAGAAAACATCTAAAAAATCTGACAAGTGAATTGATTTATATTTGTCTGAAATATTCGCAAAATGTATCAATTTGAAAGTTTTTATATCATTTAAATAATTACCATGTAGCATTCTCATAAATGATGCAGTCTAATACCAAATAGACAATAGTTCATATTTTTTCTATCTTATGGCATCATAGAGTTGCTAACTTTCTAATCACACAAAACCAAACACCCCTGCCATGCCCCTTCTCTGAGCCCCACTAGTTCCATCCCCTCCGCCCTTCCATCGCTCACTCTTCCCCAACCTTACTCACTTTTACCAATCTGGGGAAGGGGGTTGAGGTGAGGGAGAGGGTATGGGCTCTGGGATGCAGGAGGGGGCTCCGGGTTGGGGTGTGGGGAGGTGAGGGGGTGAGGGATCTGGCTGGGGGGCGGGGGCTTGAGATGGGGCTGGGGAAGAAGGGTTTGGAATGTGGGAGGGGACTCTGGGCTGGGGCAGGGGGTCAGGGTGTGTGTGGGGGGGTTCCAGCGGCACTTAGCACGGCTCTGAGGAAGTGGCCACCAGGTCCCTGCAGCCTCTAAGCACATGGGCAGCCAGGCAGCTCTGTGAGGTGCACGCTGCTTTACCACCTCCAGGCATCGCCCCACACAGCTCCCATTGGTTGTGGTTCCCAGCCAATGGGAGCTGCAGAGCCAGTATTCCGGGCAGGGGCAGCACATGGAGCCTCCCAGTCCCTGACCGTCCCAGTGCCTAAGGGCCGCAGGAACCTGGCGGCCACTTCCAGGAGCAGCGTGGAGCCAACGCAGGTAGGGAGCCTGCTTTAGCCCCAGGCCCCTGCTATACTGTCACCCAAACTTTTGGCATCCCAGTCGGTGGTGCTGACCGGCGCTGCCAAGGTCCCTTTTTGACCGGGCATTCCAGTCGAAAACCAGATGCCTGGTAACCCTATAGCATCATCTTAGTAGTAGTTGCATTTTTATTTAGTCCCTTTTTGTCAGAACGAATGTATACAAAATCTTAGTGCATCACAAATATTAAACTATAAAATAAGAATACTATTCACTAATAAAGTATTTTAAATTCAAAGTAATTTCAAGAAACAAGTGGTAGATTTAAAATGTAAACATTTACTTTGAAGTTTCTTTAAGTGTATATATATATATATAATAACAGTACCCAGTAATACCCCAATTCTGCAAATATTGAAACACATGCTTAACTTTTTATGAGTGGTCCTAATCAATTAAGTTAAGCACATGCATAAGAGTTTGCAGGATTGGGACCTGTGTGTGTGTTTGTGTAATTATCATATAATTACAAGTTAGTGAAATAGTATTTTCTACAGCACTATTTAGAGAGGAGATGATAGGGCTTAGTTCAAGTTACACAGTTCAAATTCAGTTGAATTTATTGTACTTTTGTATTTTTAAATCATAGAATACTGTGCTTACAGTGATAGATTTCATATCAGAAGAACTTGTAGTACGCCATGGAAAGTAGTGTTTGTAAATATTTATCCTAGCACATCCCTTTATTGCAATCTTCTTTTGACAGGAGAACACTGGAGCCAGGTTGTGATCTCAGTTACATTAGTGTAAATTCTGAGTGACTCAGTTGGCTCTATAGTCACTTCAAGCTTTTATACAATATAACCTCATAATGTCCTTCCCACCTCACACACTAACAGCCATTATCCAGTGTCTTGTCTTTCTCCACTACCGAATAAGGTCACTCAAACAAGCAGGTCTAACAAGAAATAAAATGTATTTTCATTGATTTTTATTGTCACTGATTACCATTTATGTTACATGGTAACCTTTATAGTGGAAAGCACTTAATTTGACAAGCAGAGCCAGTCTTTGAGGGCCTGCAATAGCTGCAGCCCACGGCCTCCTCTCTTTATTTGGAAAATCTTTGCTTTTTTTTTTAATTAAGTTTCAGGCTCTTTTCTTTGCGACAATAGCCTTGAAAATGTAAACCAATGCAAATTGATTGCTAGGGTTGTACGCTGAGTTTTCCCGAAGATGCCAAGTTATTCACAAGCCCATCACAGCCTACCGGGATTGATCCAGGGGGTTCAGAAAAATCAGAGCTTTACATCCCTTGATTTTTGAGCAGACCCCAGTTTAATTGCAACTGTAGGGTTTAGTGCTGCTCAGCCTATTGCTGAATGTGACCATCACAAAAGATGCCTACTACAGGCAGCCTGCAGCTGAGCCAGCTTCTCTGCTGAGCAGCCAGTATGACCTCTGACCAAAAGGGAGATCATCTCCATAGTGTGAGACTGAGAGCAAGAGGTTAATCCCAGCTTTGACACTGACTCCCTCTGTGGTCTCGGTTAAAAGCCAAAATGTTCAGACTTGGTTAGGTAAAGTTAGCCAAGGCAAGTGGGGATAGTAATACTTCCCTGCCTCACAGGCTTTTGTGACAATTAAGCACGCATGTTTTAAAAGTGCTTTATGAATCCTAACATTCACCAGAATGGAGACAGAACTCTCCTGTACCTAGGCTCCTAGCAGCTCTCAAAACCACACCTTATCGTTCCTTGCCATTTTTGTTAAATATTGCCAATTTTTCACAGACATCAACCCCCATTTCACTCCCCGCCCCAAGCACAAGCAACTGCTGTGCTCCACTCCTGTAGCAGGGATCCAGGCAAACAGGACCAAAATATTCTTCCCAAAAAAACCCATTTTACATTCAATTTGTCAGTGAAGTTTGGGGTGATACCAAAGGATCTCCACGCTAACCCTCCTCAAAATTCTCAGTCTGGCCTTGTACACAGTGGTGTGTTTGTGGTGTACAGCAGTCTTTTATAATTGCTGGATGGGAAACAAAAAATTGTTTCATAGGCCAACCTAAACATATTAAAGTGGTTTAGTTGAGCTCGCCAGATCTGCTGAGAACTAAAACAAGTAATCATTGACTAGCTGGTAACAATGAAGCTACAGCGTCATAGAGTCATAGAATCATAGAATATCAGGGTTGGAAGGGACCTCAGGAGGTCATCCAGTCCAACCCCCTGCTCAAAGCAGGACCAATTCCCAACTAAATCATCCCAGACAGGGCTTTGTCAAGCCTGACCTTAAAAACTTCGAAGGAAGGAGATTCTACCACCTCCCTAGGTAACGCATTCCAGTGTTTCACCATCCCCCGAGTGAAAAAGTTTTTCCTAATATCCAACCTAAACCTCCCCCACTACAACTTGAGACCATTACGCCTCGTTCTGTCACCTGCTACCACTGAGAACAGTCTAGATCCATCCTCTTTGGAACCCCCTTTCAGGTAGTTGAAAGCAGCTATCAAATCCCTCCTCATTCTTCTCTTCCGCAGACTAAAGAATCCCAGTTCCCTCAGCCTCTGCTCATAACTCATGTGTTCCAGTCCCTAATCATTTTTGTTGCCCTCCGCTGGACTTTTCCCAATTTTTCCACATCCTTCTTGTAGTGTGGGGCCCAAAACTGGACACAGTACTCCAGATGAGGCCTCACCAATGTCGAATAGAGGGGAACGATCACGACCCTCAATCTGCTGGCAATGCCCCTATTTATATATCCCAAAATGCCATTGGCCTTCTTGGCATCAATGGCACTGTTGACTCATATCCAGCTTCTCGTCCACTGTAACCAGTAGGTTCTTTTCTGCTGAACTGCTGCCTAGCCATTCGGTCCCTAGTCTGCAGCAGTGCATGGGATTCTTCCATCCTAAGTGCAGGACTCTGCACTTGTCCTTGTTGAACCTCATCAGATTTCTTTTGGCCCAATCCTCTAATTTGTCTAGGTCCCTCTGTATCCTATCCCTGCCCTCCAGCGTATCGACCTCTTCTCCCAGTTTCGTGTCATCTGAAAACTTGCTGAGGGTGCAATCCACACCATCCTCCAGATCATTAATGAAGATATTGAACAAAACCGGCCCGAGGACCGACCCTTGGGGCACTCCACTTGATACCAGCTGCCAATTAGACATGGAGCCATTGATCACTACCTGTTGAGCCCAACAATCTAGCCAGCTTTCTATCCACCTTTATAGTCCATTCATCCAGCCCATACTTCTTTAACTTGCTGACAAGAATACTGTGGGAGACCGTGTCAAAAGCTTTGCTAAAGTCAAGGAACAACACGTCCACTGCTTTCCCCTCATCCACAGAGCCAGTTATCTTGTCATAGAAGGCAATTAGATTAGTCAGGCATGTCTTGCCCTTGGTGAATCCATGCTGACTGTTCCTGGTCACTTTCCTCTCCTCTAAGTGCTTCAGAATTGATTCCTTGAGGACCTGCTCCATGATTTTTCCAGGGACTGAGGTGAGGCTGACTGACCTGTAGTTCCCCGGATCCTTTCTTCCCTTTTTTAAAGATGGGTACTACATTAGCCTTTTTCAAGTCGTCCGGGACCTCCCCCAATCGCCATGAGTTTTCAAAGATAATGGCCGATAGCTCTGCAATCACATCCGCCAACTCCTTTAGCACTCTCGGATGCAGCACATCTGGTCCCATGGAATTGTGCTCGTCCAGCTTTTCTAAATAGTCCCGAACCACTTCTTTCTCCACAGAGGGCTGGTCACCTCCTCCGCATGCTGTGCTGCCCAGTGCAGTAGTCTGGGAGCTGACCTTGTTCGTGAAGACAGAGGGAAAAAAAGCATTGAGTACATTAGCTTTTTCCACATCCTCTGTCACTAGGTTGCCTCCCTCATTCAGTAAGGGGCCCACACTTTCCTTGACTTTCTTCTTGTTGCTAACATACCTGAAGAAACCCTTCTTGTTACTCTTAACATCTCTTGCTAGCTGCAACTCCAGGTGTGATTTGGCCTTCCTGATTTCACTCCTGCATGCCCGAGCAATATTTTTATACTCCTCCCTGGTCATTTGTCCAATCTTCCACTTCTTGTAAGCTTCTTTTTTGTGTTTAAGATCAGCAAGGATTTTACTGTTAAGCCAAGCTGGTCGCCTGCCATATTTACTATTCTTTCTACACATTGGGATGGTTTGTCCCTGTAACCTCAATAAGGATTCTTTAAAATACAGCCAGCATTCCTGGACTCCTTTCCCCCTCATGTTATTCTCCCAGGGGATCCTGCCCATCAGTTCCCTGAGGTTGTCAAAGTCTGCTTTTCTGAAGTCCAGGGTCCGTATTCTGCTGCTCTCCTTTCTTCCCTGTGTCAGGATACTGAACTCGACCATCTCATGGTCACTGCCGCCCAGGTTCTCATCCACTTTTCCTTCCCCTACTAATTCTTCCTGGTTTGTGAGCAGCAGGTCAAGAAGAGCTCTGCCCCTAGTTGGTTCCTCCAGCACTTGCACCAGGAAATTGTCCCCTACACTTTCCAAAAACTTCCTGCGTCATGCTGAAATGATACAAAACTATACCTGCATCACCTCCAAAAAAAAAATCTTACTTTTAAGAATAGACTGCAGCAGATTTACTCAGACTTCTGTGTTGTACTGCACATTTTCTGAACAGTGACTTTTTACTGAGGCTCCTGCAAATTATAGCTTTTTGAAACTTAAACTGATCAATAGCTACCTGCAGTCTTCAAAGCCGCTCTGGATTTGCAATGATACCAGTAGAACATGAACTGAAGAAACCTTTTAAGTACAACAGTGTGATAGTTTAATTCGTACACAAAAGAAATCAGAAGGATCCATCTGAAGCTCTGAGCTACCTGAGTTTGAGTTGCTGCAAATGTTTACAATAACTGAAGACAGCGCTGTCCTTAAAGATAATTGATTTATTGAGGGATCATATTTTCAAGGTAAAAAAATGGAACAGTCGTCTTGTAAGGAAGCAGGATTCAGTGGGTTTGGTTTTAGTGTAGATCATGGTGGTCAGCACAAGAAGTCTTGTGAGCTGGGGGGTTGTGGGGAAGAGAATAATGGATCCCTGTTCCTCTCTTATATTTTCTTTACCTTTTTCCTTCTCTTTTTTTCTTTTTCCCCATTTGGCTTCTACCCTTTCCCCCTTTTCCTTGCTTCAGTCTTCCTCTCCTTTCCTTTTCCATCCTGTGCTTTCATCCTCGTATTTCCTCTCTCAGCCACACTTGTTCATGTTCTCTCTCACTTCTACTCTCAGTAATTTGTCTCCTCCTCCCTTTTCCCATTATATTCCTCTCAATATATTCCTCTGAATATATTCCCCGGTAGTACCCTGCCACAATCCACTGCTCAACAAGTGAGATGGGGCAGGTAAATGGAATTGTAGTCACAAGCCGCCAGACTGGGTCTGTAGCCACCTACATGTGATAGCAGTGCAGCTGAGCTGCCTATAGACTCACTACATGCAATAATCTCTCAAGTCTTCACATAGATCTGATTTTGTGGGCTAGATCATCCCATTGCTTGGCAGTCCATAGGCTATTCATGATAAGTCCCTATTGCCTCTGTACTCGAGGGAATTAGTGTACTCTTAAAGGGATGGAGAGAGATGATTTTTATTAGACTTTTCTATGTGCCTTTAGAAATCATGCATGCATATGCCACCCACTTGCCTCAATGGGTCGGAGAACTTGATGGGACCAGTGGTGATGGGAGATATTCCCAGCAGCAAGGGAGGGAGACTCTCTAAGGGACATCAGGCAGCTCCTTCCCCTGGGAGTCTCTGGCACCCATTGGCTAGGTGGGGGAGGAGGGGTGCTGATTGGCTATCATTCCCCAGCTCCCAGGATTTACCTGGTGCAGGAGCCATGTAGAGCCCCTTACAGCTCCATTCTAGCAGCCCCACCCTACCCACCCTGAACTCAGAATGGGAATCTGGCCTGACAGATGCTGTGGATCTAGCCAATCGCTGGTTTGGGAATCAGGAAGGAATTTTTTCTCCCATGGACCAACTGGCAGAGGACCAGGGAGTTTTTTGGCTTTCGCACAGCACCTTCAAGCCACAGTGGGTTAAGTAGGAACATGCTTAGTACCTAACTGAGGTACTTGGTTAGAGCTGTTTATTCATTGCAACTTGCCATCTGTTTCCAGTGTGGTTAAGAGAATAAAATGAACAGTTCCCAGAGGTAAAAGACCTGCGACATTGCTGATGAGCCTTGGGCTCATGGTGTAGGGTGAGACCATGCTATAGGGTGGCCTTCCTGGGCTGAGATTAGATTTTGTAGCTTTCTTGGACCAAGATCAGACCCTGTGGCCCTTGCAGGCCGAGGGTCCCACTCTGCTGCAATCCTCTACCCACTCATGGCGGGGTGGGGGTGCTAAGACTCAGAGAGAGCTGAGTCCTGGAGGGGTAAACTGAGGATTACGGTTGTCAAGAGTCCCTTATTATTGAAGTACTGTGTTGGCAACGGGTTATATGGGTTATATGGTAAGGAGCCTTGTAACTCCTGCACTGGAACCAATTAAATGTCTGGAATAGGCAAGTATCAGTGATGGGCAGGTAACGCCATTCCTGTGTTAAAAGTTTAACAACATTTTCAGCCTTCCACTTAATTCCATGCATGTGTCTGTCCTCATTTTGTCATTGTGTCCACATCAGTTGACATTTTGTACAGAATGTATTAGTACGCTCAAAATGTACAGCTAAGAGAGGCTGTGTTACCTCTGTGTGTGTGTCTAACTTAGCTGTGTAGGAAAAAGTATACTGAAGGTGTAGGATGACTTGAGGGAGGACACTTTTGAACACTGTAAGCTGCAAAGCAATCAAGGGCGCCTGCAGTGCATTTTGTAAGGTGTGCAAGGGCCAATCCAAGAACTCTTAACAATTGCCTTCTCAGCTATGCAGCTTCTAAGATTGGAGTCTCCACATGCTAATGCCATATTTTTGCAAGTTAGCAGAACTTCAAAGCTGTGTAGCAAGTAGCTGCTTCTTTTTGTGTGTCCCCCCCATCTTTTTTTCTCTTAAGAGCTACAGAAAACTCTGTGGGAAAAATGTTACATGTGTGTATCTAAAATTTAAGGAAAATTTGTATGGCTATATTATATCATTTGAGAACTAGCATGTGTTCATATCATTAAAGACTCTCTCTTAATACATATGCAGAAGGTACCAGCTTTCAGGTTGCATGGAAAAATTTAATCATGGGCATTTCCTGACTTTTTTGAGTGCTTAATGTAGTTTTTTTGTATGGGTAATTTTTTTTTTAATTTGTGAAAACAAGAAAAATAATTATTCTGCTAAATTAAAAATGCATCTTAATTTGCAATTCCATCCTCAAAGCGAGCAAAATTGTTTTCTTTAAACTTTCCAAAAGAATTCACCTCTAGGCTGAAAACAATCATGGGAAATTTTATTTCATAAGGTAATTGTTTTGGAAAGTTATCAGCCACTCACAATAGGGGTTTAGAATGAAAGTGCCACCTCAACCATAACTAAAATAAAAACAGCTAATGAATAAGTGCTTTCTGGCAAGAATAAATGAAAACTGCAATGCCTGATGTGGACAGTGAAGAATACATAAAGGCATCAAAGTGAGTAAACATCAAATGAAAGATTATCCATGTGGGTGAGGAATCCACTCCAGAAAGAGACTGAACCTGGAACCTCAGTAACCCACAGAAGGAAACTATTTGTTAAGCTAAAGGGAACTCTGCTTTCTCTGTTATTGGTAGTCTTTTCTGAGATCCGTAAACAGCAGTCTGTTCCACGGATTCCTTTTTCTTCAGGGGTCTCATCAAACTGCTGACCAATCCCAACCTAGTTTATCTGATAAAACCAGATGAGATTAGGTATATTCAACCAGAATATTTTGATAATTTCACATACTCAGGTACTGCCTTTTCATTGGTAACTATACGTAACTTCCATAATTAATTAATCTTAGATTGTCTTTATACTTGTACAGTATATCTACTATCTTGTTATTTGAGTTTTAGATTGTTTTAAAATGTATAAATGGATACACAGATGACAAGTTGTTAAATTGAAGAGTGCTCTTGTGACAAGAAATGGGTGTTGAGCAGTGTTCAGCCTACATATGAGATCGAAGTTCTTTAGAGGATATATACAGCACACTATAAACTTGCTCAATGATACTAAACAAAAATCACTTAAGGACCGAAAGATTGTCAGAATCAAGTCAACCCTCTTCAAAAAAGATTGTACATCTGTGAACACTTGGACTACAGCACTTTAGTGCATGATGAAATCAGTAAGGAAAGTTATGTATTGTGCATACCGTTTATACATATTAATTAGTTTTTTAAATAAATTTCTTTCAAAATCAGTTTTCTTCAAAGAAGGCAAAATGGACAGTCCACATTCAGGACTACATACTCTTCAAGTATAATGCTTTAAAATAAAGCTTTATGTTTTACTTATTTGAGCACTGAAAAGCACTGGAAGTTTTTTTATGCTCCAGCTATTCAGATGATGGATGAATGGATTTTCTTAAGATTGTCCCAAAAAATCATATCTGGGTTAAACCCAAACATTAGAAGTTTCACTACAAGCAGTGATTTTTGGAGAAAAGCTATAAGCAACTGAAAAAGGAAGTTAAAATCTAAATGGCATTTCAAAATTAGCTATAATACGACTTGGTAGAAAATACATCAATGCTAAAACAAGTTATAAACAAGTTTCACATAATCCAGGTAACCACAAGATTATATAAGTGTCCAAAACTTCTTTCAAGCATATGTTGCTGGCACTCTTCTATTTTTTCTTCCCAGTCCAAACATGGCCCATAATATGCATCCTCATTCTGGGCTTTGGAAATTTTCCCTTTTTTAGCACTTTTATCTTGGCACTTTTTCTCTACATCACAAATGGCTGTTATCATAGATAGAAGGCACTGTTATCCTCTGAGCAGAGAGCAAACACTTCTCTTTCACTGCTGCTTGGAGTGTGAAAATCATTTCCAAACCAAGGTTTCCTCCATGCTAGTGCATTCATCTTGCTGCCCTACCAAGTGATTGACTCAGCATGCTATTACTAATAGGAATATGGAATTAAGTTACAAAGAGGTGACGTTTTTGAAGCTTATCAGAATTTGTTATGTCTGTGTTTTTATTTTAGTGCACCCTTACCAAAGGAAAACAACAGCATATTGGCCCCAAAGTGCTTTTGAACTTATCTTTCCCTCCGTTCTTCTCCCTGCTACCCAGGGGCAAACACAGCAAAAAACAAACTTTATTCCCATGTCATCTGGTGCTCTGACTTCCACAATTCAACTGATCACCACAGCTGCAATAAATAAAACGTCTGTTCAATAAGTTTTGATGCCAAAAATTATTCAACATTCTTTTGGCTAGGCACATAGACTGTTGGAAAACAGCACATCTAACTTATTGCCTCTTCCTTGCAATCAAGATTTCTAAGTAATCACTGGAAACTAGGTAGGGGAAAATAGAATGTGAACAATGCCAATCCCTTTGTTTTAATTTACAATTATTAATTTAACAAAACAATGGAAGTATAATTAAATCTGAAGCATCGTCAACTTGTTAGCAAGAGATGAAGATGAGCTTCTGAAATGTGCAAGAAGCTTTATTTTATATATTTATCTGGATTTTTTCAGAATGTGATATTTGTAATATCTCTTGCTTGCTCACACACATACAGGCATTTTTATTTAGCATCTTGTTGGATATACATCTCATGGGACATAAGGGCCATTCTTTGATAAGAACTTAAATGGTCCAGTTGTAACACTAGATAATATACTGTACTATGATCTGAATTATAGGACCAGCCTTATTAAGGAAGAAAGAAATTATGGTGTGATTATTCCTCTTGGTTAAATTGTTTGGTATAGTCCAAAAGTAGTCATTTTAAATGTATTCCTTCGGAATGAAAAAAAAAACGTGTTTTCCTCTTTTTTTCTTTCTCTAGGCTGAGGTTCAGCTATGCTATCTGGAAGCACAAAGAGATGCTGTTGAACAGATGTCCTTAAAGCTGTATAGTGAACAGTACAACAGTAGTAGCAAGCGAAAGGAAGAGTTTGCTGATATGTCAAAAGTTCACACAGTGGGAAGTAATGGGTAGGAAACTATTCTTTTTGTTGTTTTATTCTCTCTGATCTGTGCTTTTTTACATGGTCTTCTTTCTTACTGCTATGCTAGCCAGGATTTTTCCTCCTTAACCAAGAGACAAGGTAACATGCTATGTATATTTATTGTCCTATTAATTAATGCAAAAATTAATGAGTTCTGGATAATTTAATCTCCATGAATTGCTTCGCTCCTAGAGCTACCTAACTTTTTTGAATAGCCGCCCATTATCTACATGAGAAATTTTGCGTACCCTTAAACTTCAGCCTTTACTAAGCCTGTTATGTCATGCTTTATTTCTCTTTATTTCTTAATTTCTTCTGATGCTTTCAGATTTCCTACTATGTTTTTTCCAAAGACTTCCATGACATGTCAGTATCTTTTTATAACAAACTTCCTTAGAGACCATTTTACTAGATCCTTGGTAGGTGAATGGGAAGCCTTTCATTTCTGGTTTAAATATGGCCCAGTTCAGTACTGACTGAAAGCTATAAGTACTAGAACTGGATAGGAAATATTTGCTTGAACATTGTTTCATCCAAAATTGCTGATTAGTCAAAACCAGAACTTTGAGTGAAAATATAGCTGTTTTGACAGGAAGGTTTCTCAGGTCCAGAATGGAATTTTTGGTCAAAATGATACCAAGCAAGTATCCAGAATAGTTTGGTGATTAGGGCCCTGTGAGGTTCAATTCCCTGCCTTTCCACATCCTGGGTGAGTTCCCTAACCACTGGAATGTCAGGGCAGTTGTTCTGACTCTGGGACAATCAATATTTACAAAAAGAAAAGGAGTACTTGTGGCACCTTAGCGACTAACCAATTTATTTGAGCATGAGCTTTCGTGAGCCATATGGAGTGGAAATCTATCAACTGCATGAAAAAACTTGTACAGATACAGACAGACATCATCTTCCTTTCCAAATGCAAACAGATGGACATCGTACCAAAAGGACTGAAGGTAAAAAATCCATTACAATCTACATACCACACAGACTATGCTGACAGCTTGTGCCACACGCTCTCAAAGAAACTGCGGAATCACCTGATCAACATCCTCTACAGCAAACAGGGAAAGATTAAGAATGAGCTCTCAAAAATGAATACTCTCATAAAAAACCAACCTTCCACACAAACATCCTCGTGGCTGGATTTTACTAAAACTAGACAAGCAATTTACAACGCACACTTTGCTTCTCTACAAAAGAAAAAGGACACTAAACTTTCTAAACTACTACATGCTACAAGGGGCCACAGCGATGGTTCCCTCAACCCACCCAGCAATATTGTTAACCTATCCAACTATACTCTCAGCCCAGCAGAAGCAGCTGTCCTATCTCGGGGCCTCTCCTTCTGCCCCTCCACCCCCACGAACATGATACAGTTCTGTGGTGACCTAGAATCCTATTTTCGACGTCTCCGACTCAAGGAATATTTCCAAAATACCTCTGAACAACATACTAATCCACAGATGCCTCCCTACCAACACTACAAAAAGAAGGATTCTAGGTGGACTCCTCCTGAAGGTCGAAACAGCAGACTGGACTTCTACATAGAATGCTTCCGCCAACATGCACGGGCTGAAATTGTGGAAAAGCAGCATCACTTGCCCCATAACCTCAGCTGTGCGGAACACAATGCCATCCACAGCCTCAGAAACAACTCTGACATCATAATCAAAAAGGCTGACAAAGGAGGTGCTGTTGTCATCATGAATAGGTAGGAATATGAACAAGAGGCTGCTTGGGAGCTCTCCAACACCACTTTCTACAAGCCATTACCCTATGATCCCACTGAGAGTTACCAAAAGCAACTACAGCATTTGCTCAAGAAACTTCCTGAAAAAGCACAAGATCAAATCCGCACAGACACACCTCTGGAACCCCGACCTGGGATATTCTATCTACTACCCAAGATCCATAAACCTGGAAATCCTGGGCGCCCCATCATCTCAGGCATTGGCACCCTGACAGCAGGATTGTCTGGCTATGTAGACTCCCTCCTCAGGCCCTACGCTACCAGCACTCCCAGCTACCTTCGAGACACCACTGACTTCCTGAGGAAACTTCAATCCATCGGCGATCTTCCTGATAACACCATCCTGGCCACTATGGATGTAGAAGCCCTCTACACCAACATTCCACACAAAGATGGACTACAAGCCGTCAAGAACACTATCCCCGATAATGTCACGGCTAACCTGGTGGCTGAACTTTGTGACTTTGTCCTTACCCATAACTATTTCACATTTGGGGACAATGTATACCTTCAGATCAGCGGCACTGCTATGGGTACCCGCATGGCCCCACAGTATGCCAACATTTTTATGGCTGATTTAGAACAACGCTTCCTCAGCTCTCATCCCCTAAAGCCCCTACTCTACTTGTGCTATATTGATGACATCTTCATCATCTGGACCCATGGAAAAGAAACCCTTGAGGAATTCCACCATGATTTCAACAATTTCCATCCCACCATCAACCTCAGCCTGGTCCAGTCCACACAAGAGATCCACTTCCTGGACACTACAGTGCTAATAAACAATGGTCACATAAACACCACCCTATACCAGAAACCTACTGACCGCTATTCCTACCTACATGCCTCCAGCTTTCACCCTGACCACACCACACGATCCATCGTCCACAGCCAAGCTCTACGGTACAACCGCATTTGCTCCAACCCCTCAGACAGAGACAAACACCTACAAGATCTCTATCAAGCTTTCTTACAACTACAATACCCACCTGCGGAAGTGAAGAAACAGATTGATAGAGCCAGAAGAGTTCCCAGAAGTCACCTACTACAGGACAGGCCTAACAAAGAAAATAACAGAACGCCACTAGCCGTCACCTTCAGCCCCCAACTAAAACCCCTCCAACGCATTATTAAGGATCTACAACCTATCCTGAAGGATGACCCAACACTCTCACAAATCTTGGGAGACAGGCCAGTCCTTGCCTACAGACAGCCCCGCAACCTGAAGCAAATACTCACCAACAACCACATACCGCACAACAGAACCACTAGCCCAGGAACCTATCCTTGCAACAAAGCCCGTTGCCAACTGTGCCCACATATCTATTCAGTGGACACCATCACAGGGCCTAATAACATCAGCCACACTATCAGAGGCTCGTTCACCTGCACATCCACCAATGTGATATATGCCATCATGTGCCAGCAATGCCCCTCTGCCATTTACATTGGTCAAACTGGACAGTCTCTACGTAAAAGAATAAATGGACACAAATCAGATGTCAAGAATTATAACATTCATAAACCAGTCGGAGAACACTTCAATCTCTCTGGTCACGCAATCACCGACATGAAGGTCACTATCTTACAACAAAAAAACTTCAAATCCAGACTCCAGCGAGAAACTGCTGAATTGGAATTCATTTGCAAATTGGATACTATTAATTTAGGCTTCAATAGAGACTGGGAGTGGCTAAGTCATTATGCAAGGTAGCCTATTTCCCCTTGCTTTTTCCTACCCCCCTCCCCCAGACGTTCTGGTTAAACTTGGATTTAAACTTGGAGAGTGGTCAGTTTGGATGAGCTATTGCCAGCAGGAGAGTGAGTTTATGTGTGTGTGTGTTCCCCCGGAGCGGGGGGGGGGGTGAGAAAGCCTGGATCTGTGCTGGAAATGACCCACCTTGATTACCATGCACATTGTAGGGAGAGTGGTCACTTTGGATGAGCTATAACCAGCAGGAGAGTGAGTTTGTGTGTGTATGGGGGTGGGGGGGGTGAGAAAACCTGGATTTATGCTGGAAATGGCCCACCTTGATTATCATGCACTTTGTAGGGAGAGTGGTCACTTTGGATAAGCTATTACCAGCAGGAGATTGAGTTTGTGTGTGTGGTTTTTGGAGAGGGGTGAGGGGGTGAGAGAACCTGGATTTGTGCAGGAAATGGCCCACCTTGATTATCATACACATTGTGAAGAGAGTGGTCACTTTGGATGGGCTATTACCAGCAGGAGAGTGAGTTTGTGTGGGGGGGGGGGGGCAGAGGATGAGAAAACCTGGATTTGTGCTGGAAATGGCCCAACTTAATGATCACTTTAGATAAGCTATTACCAGCAGGAGAGTGAGTTTGTGTGTGTATGGGGGTGGGGGGTGAGAAAACCTGGATTTGAGCTGGAAATGGCCCACCTTGATTATCATGCACATTGTAGGGAGAGTGGTCACTTTTGATAAGCTATTACCAGCAGGAGAGTGAGTTTGTGTGTGTGGTTTTTTGGAGGGGGGGTGAGGGAGTGAGAGAACCTGGATTTGTGCTGGAAATGACCCACCTTGATTATCATACACATTGTGAAGAGAGTGGTCACTTTGGATGGGCTATTACCAGCAGGAGAGTGAGTTTGTGGGGGGGTGGGGCGGAGGGTGAGAAAACCTGGATTTGTGCTGGAAATGGCCCAACTTGATGATCACTTTAGATAAGCTATGACCAGCAGGACAGTGGGGTGGGAGGGGGTATTGTTTCATGGTCTCTGTTTGTATATAATGTCTACTGCAGTTTCCACGGTATGCATGCGATGAAGTGAGCTGTAGCTCACGAAAGCTCATGCTCAAATAAATTGGTTAGTCTCTAAGGTGCCACAAGTACTCCTTTTCTTTTTGCAAAGACAGACTAACACAGCTGTTACTCTGAAACCAATCAATATTTAGTTATTTATACAAACTAGAACAGCGCCAACAGGAAAGATTGGGAGAGACCACCCTGAATTAGGCACATGAAGGATTTGAACTTGGGTTTCCCTTTTCCCAGTTGGCTGCACTGACCAGCAGACTATTCTACTACAGGCACACACTCTGTCTCTCCTTTTGGTTTTTCATGAAAATTCAAAAGGTCTCAGTTTCATCCCAAATGGTATCTATTTGGGAAAACTATTTCCCAACCAGCTCTAATAATTACTTTAACTGTTGTCTGTTGAGATTTCTGTGTCTAATGAGTTTGTCATCTGTCTGATTCCATGCCAATAATCTCTTCTCCAGCAGTTCCCACTGTAGATATATCTTCCACATTTACAAAGTTTGCATCGTCACTCATTCCTACTATAGACAGTCCCCCTTGAACAGGCTCCATAAGGACTTGTTTCAAACTTCCACTGATGCCAATGGAAAAATGCCCTAGCTCTATCCCCATGATCTGAATATTTCCCTCCCCTGTAGTGATGTCTAGATCCATAGCTGATCTACCTACTGCAAACACTCTGGCCACAATCCATGGTGCATAGCTTTGTCAGGGCTAACTTTCAAAGGGTGATGCAACATGTCTCTAATTTATGGGCATTCCTATGGTGCTCCTAAACATAGTACCTTATCATAGTATCAATGGCAAGCACTGCACATGTAAAAGACAAAATTGTACATATAAATGACAGCATTTTAGATGTTTAACCTCTTGCTTAACATCCATAAGTCAGCTATTTAGCAATTAAGATAGGAATTTTCAAAGGGGCCTACAGAACAAAGGACGCCAGTCTTCATTGACTTCCATATCAATGGGCTGTGGAGTGTCTAACTCTCTCAGGCCCCTTTGAAAATCTAACCCATGAGGTCTGCCCACATTTGATTGCAACTACAAGATTAGGAGCTGTTTTTTAATATTTGGCCCTCAGTGCGCACATATCCAAATTTTGTGCTTCCTATTGATACTATGATAAGGTACCATGTCGAGGAGTAACATGGGAATGCCCATATATTGGAGACTTGATGCATGGCCTTTGGAGCCTGTTCAGGGGAGAATGCCTACAGTGGGAACAAGGTAAGAATGAGGACTTGGTGAATGGGGGAGATATATCTACAGTGGGAATAGATCAGAAGTGATTAGGTGCAGGGAAGAGATGGTTAAAGTGGAACCAATAAGGTAGTATCTGCAAATTGGAAAGTCTCTGAGGTGGGAATACAAGGGATTGGGGAATGTCTGCAGAACAGGGATAGTTACAATGAAAATGAGGAGTGATCAGTTAATGTCTGCATAGGAATGGCTATGGAGGGAATGAAAGAGAAACGAATGGGGATCTGCTGCAGAAGAACAATGGCCACCGTGAGTGTGGGAAGAGTTCAAGAGGAGTAGTAGGGACCAGCTGCAAAATGTTGATACTTACATGGGTTCAGATTCTGAACACCCTCAGAGTTGGTGGCGTGATATCAGAGTTTTAGTTCGGACTCATGTTTACCGTGTTCAGCAAACTATTGCACATGTCTCAGGACCATTTCTTGCAGCCCTTTGGCAGTAATCATTAGACGGTAGGACTGCAGGATCAGGCGTTGAGTGCATTGACTGAACATTATGGAATGCTCCAGATATGCACAGAATTGAAAGCAATGTTATTTTTTAAAGCTGTTATGGTCAGAAATTTGATTTCTTCTATAATACTTCAATAGCATGCTTATGGAAAGGAGATCCAACAGATGACTCAAAACTCGAAAGAATTTTTTATCTGGTTGGATTTTTTTTTTTTTTTGGCAGGCATACTACTATGCTTACAGTACTTCTAAATGCCATGTGAGCTATGCCATCAAAGAAATAATACAATCTGGAGGTATGTGTTAAACATGAAAAAAATGGCTGATGGAAATAGCTCCACATTCTTTTTTATTTATTAATGGCACAGACAAGCTGGTTTTCTCATAAGAAAGGTGCTCATGAATTTTCATTCAAAATAATAAATTGATGTCCATACTTTAAGAAATATGTTTAGGGTTCAAGGGATAAGCCATGCAATTCTGCATATCTTATTTCCTGTTTGCCAAGCTAAAATATACCTTAATGTCATTACAAACACTGTGTTGCTAACATGACTTTAGTCTATTAACCATAAAACTATGTTGAGGAAGTTTTAGTTATTCGTTCTTTAACACTCCTTGTTGCATTCCTCTTGGAAACCTTTGGATACCTTTTATTGGATGAATATTTTGGACCAGAAACACTTGCTCTACATTTTTTAAAGTAATCAGTGGACTTGGTTAATGCACCAAAATCAAGTCATTTTTGTAATTCCTGCATCTAACAGATATACAGTATTTCAGAAGCTGAGCTTCTCTTGATTCTGCCTCAGGCAATGTGAAAAATTACCTGCTGCACATAGAAAAAATGGATTCTGAATATAAAAGGAATATTCAACCTAACAGAAACGTTGACAGCTATATTTTAATCTTAACCTGTCACAAAACCTAAATTTGTCCTATTTTGTTAAATTCTGTTATCTTATACATTTTTATCAAATTAATAATAGCTTATACATTTTTAAAAAATTGAATATCTTTAAAAGCAATGTTTTTTTTAACAATTCATAGTTACGTCAAACCATATTTTTGACAATTCAAAACCAGACTTCATAATAATTAAACATAGGATTGCATAGCAAAATTTAGACCTTGGTCCAGATCTGGAATTTGAAGCCCCCAGTGTGCGAGATATGTTTGGATTAGAATTTTAATTCTGCTCATTAAATTAAAATTCTGATCCATTTATGGGTTTTGATTCTGAAATATCCATGCCATACCTACTCTGCCAAATGAGTGGAGTGTTTGGATCCAGATTTTGGTTCAACCCATCACTAATTCTTGGGCTAGTTTCTCAGCTGATGAAAACTGAGAAGACCTTGGAAGCCAGTAGAGCCATATCAATGTACACCATCTGAAAATCTGGCCCCTTGCCTGATAAATTATACATCTTTAATAATCCGCATTCTACCCTGTCATTTTTTATGAGCTGGGATAATTTTTTGAGGAGACATAGTGTCAAAAAATTGAGTATTGAAGATACAGAATGGTTAGGCAGCTCTCTGAGGTTTAGGTAAGGATTCTATTTCACTGCATTCTGAATACCATGGACTTTATTCATGAAGATTATAGTTTTATATTAGTGTGACGGGCTGCCCCACCCCCTTTCTGGATGCCACCTGATGTACTGGGGTACCACTGAGCCCACCTACTCCACCAGTCTGGGTTCCCTTACACTATCTTGCTGAGCCAGGCCTTCAAGCTTCTCCCACATTCATACAGGTAGGGACACACCCAGCTGCAGAAAGACACAGACACTGAAATCAGCACTGTATGGGAAGGCTTCAACTAAGGAATTGCCCAGCACTCAAGTGCACACCCCCTCTAGAGTGTAAACCCAAAATTGTATCGTCTTGTGCTGCACAGAGAACTGTACAACATAAACTCATGATAGTCGCTCCCTCCCTCAATGTGGAGGAAGATATACACAGCTTTTTGCCTCCACCCCGGTTATGAATTCCACGGTTGTGGTTTTAGAGAAAACAAAAACACGTTTGTTAACTACAAAAGATAGATTTTAAGTGATTAAAAGGGATAGCAAACAGATCTAAGCAGATTACCCAGCAAATAAAACAAAAATGCAATATAAGCTTAGATACTAAAGAAACTGGTTACAAATAGTAATTTCTCACCCTAAATGTTGTTTTAGGCAGATTGCAGAGTCTCTTGAAGGCAAACTGCTCTTGCTTGCAGCTTAAAACTCCAGATATTTCTTTCACAGGCCAGACACCTTCCCAGCCTGGGCTCAGTCCTTCTCCCCCACTTTGTCTTTGTTTCTTTGATGTTTCCAGCAGTTATTCTGGGCAGGGATTCAGTAAAGAACCAACCCTGATTATGTCCCTCACCTGCCTTAAATAGGCTTTACATATGGCAGGAATCCCTTTTTTTCCCCAGGGTGGTTCCTCCCCCCTCAGTGGAAAAATACTGGTATTTTATCATGGAGCCCAGTACCAGGTGACTTAATCACATGACCCTGCAGTGTCAAAACAGTCATGAATCAGAGGTTGTTTGTAGCATCCCAGGAAAGCATTCTCAGGAAGGTGGGAGATTAGCATGTTCTCCCTAATAGTCCATTGACTGGTCCCCAGCTAGCCAGCCAGATTGATTGCATTCTCTGTGGTGGGCATTCCCCAGGTGCAAACACTTCTGTAAAATACAGAAGTACAGTGTAGTACAGACGTATAGTCAATATTCCTAACTTTAGATACCAAAATGATACGTGCATACAAATAGGATAATCATATTCAGCAAATCATAACCTTTCCATTGAGATCTCACATGCCTTATCTTGTACAAAACATATCATAGTTATGCTGTAATCATATTGTAACAATATTTCTATGAAGAATATGGGGTGTTGTGTCACAATAAGCTTAAAAATAAAGGTCCATCAAACACCTCATGAGAGGTTACAAATGCCCTCAAATTCTAATGAAACTATTGTTCTTCAACCACAATAACTTGATTGTTCATGCCTGCTCTTCTTTATAATAGCACCATTGCTTACCTTTCCAAGACAGGAACTATAACCTCATAAATTATTAAGAGTATGCTAAATGTAGTGGTTTGATCTAAAGAGATAATGCAGAATCAACACTTGTGCATTACACAATACTTTCTTAGTTGTCTTGGTGGAAGTAATATTACAGAGGACTAAATGCTTCCTCCGCCCTTCCTTCCTTCCTCTCAAAAGAGGGTGTTTCACAACACATTACTATGTCTACATACATTCAAAATCACCTTAGATATGGTACACTCATTAATGGTAATTCAAACTACAGTAGCGTATACTACTGTATTTTTGGTATTATTATTTCTCTTGTTCCTTTGTTGCAGGAATTCTCACTTTATAACATTAATGAAAAAAATGTAAAAAACTAGATAAAGTTTTTAAATATCTGAAAAAATTAGCCTTGGTAAGCAATATTAAATTCAGGGGCAGGAACACACACGGTCATATACTAATTTGACCTACAATGATGTTTTTTTCTTCATTTCTATTAATAAGCTTTTCATCAGTTACAGATTGACAAGTCTTGAGGATTCCTTTTAAGGGGTATTTTTTTTTGACAATTTTGCAGTTTTTCCATGTATACCTTCTTTCTCATATCACAGTGTTTTAGAAGAATCTATGCTTTACTTACTCACTAGGTTTTCAATAGAGAATCACATTAATCCTTTTAAGCTCCTTATTCTAATGATTTATTTTGTTGAAAACCATAGTGATCCTCCTTTGAATTTTAATGATTGCTGGCTATTCAAAGATTCATTGTTTTGACTTCCTGTCCTTACCTTTGTTTCTTACATGTCTGTAGGGAACACCTGTCTAATACTGTATCTGGCCTTAGTTCTCACTGGCTCACCATATTCACTCAAGCCTATCCTAAAGCGTTAAGTTGAAATGCTAGCTATTCATCCATGAAAATAAATGTAGGATATATATTTGCAGAGATAGGCAGATAGACAGCAGAAGGATGGCTAAATGGATTGAGTCATTTTTCTGTGAAAGTAATATTTTTGGTATGAATAATAGTATATCATGATCATTGTAGAGAAGCTTGTTAAATATAATGTTAGCACTTTAAAAACCATTAGGCAACATTATCTAAGGGTTTTTTATTTCTACATTTTTGCAGCAAGTACAGTATGCTTACAGTTGTCAGAATCTAGCATCACTTGCCAAATTTAGGTCATGTCACTGGTTTAAATTGGATTTCAATTTTCATTTGCGTCCACTCTCTATAAATACAGACTGTCTCTTTAGAAATATAACTTGGAATATCATGAGTCTTCAAGAATATATTATTCTAATACACGATTTTAACAACTAGACTGTATTTATGCATAATACATTTTGTTCCTTATCTACAGCCTTTTGGACTTTGATTCAGAATACCAGGAGCTCTGGGATTGGCTGATTGACATGGAATCTATAGTGATGGACAGCCATGACCTGATGATGTCAGAGGAGCAGCAGCAGCATCTTTACAAGGTTAGAGCTACCGTTACTGCCTTTACCTAGCTATAGAAGATCTGATTAGCTTGACAAGTCTTTCTCTCACAGGATATCGCTACGTTCATTGTATGTATCATGGTGTCTATTAGAATTCCCTTCCCTGTCCCCAACCTCATTTCCATCCCCTGTGCACTGACAGGCTGCACCGACATCATAATTGCAAGAAAGTTCCCTTTATCACATTCTATTTGGTGTAATTCTATAGAAGGACAAAGATTTGTCTTCAAGATGAATAGAAATAAATGAAACTGCATTAATAAATAGACTGAAACAAAATGAAGAAAAAATGAAATGGTTACATTTAACAAAATGTGTTTTGATTGGAGCTTTTAGATGGATTTTTATCCACTTTTCAGACCTCTTCAGGGAAGGGAGAAGTTTGCTTTGATTTTGGTTTACTGCTGCTGGGATACAGGACTCTTCCAATTTAATTTTTATATGTTATACATAAAGCAGACATTGTCATGTTAAGTCAATACACTTGCTTGTGATTTAAGCAAAATGATTTTGAACTCGCATATTGATTGGGGGCCTTTTGTCAAATAAATATATACTGTTTCCCTTTTTTGCCATTGCTGTCTTAGTCCAGATTTTTTTATCAGTTCTTCTTTTTAATGGATAATTTTAATAGTCCCCCAAAATATAGATTTCATCTTAAAACTGTTTCAGGCTTGACTCAGTGTCTGAGAAACTGTATTCAAGGGGCATGATGGGTGTTGGGGAAAGGAGGGGGAGGTTTTCCACAGAAATATCAGGCTGCAGTAAATCTTCCTCATTTAGGCAATTTTTATTGGAGTAATTCTGACAGTTGTCATCCTTGAATTGCTTTGAGCATATGGCGTATTTCAAAGAGCAGATTGTGAATCATAAAAGATAAAATTAATAACTAACTATAGAATCAGCAATAGTATAATGACAAGAAACAACTACCCTCTAGCTTTTTTTTTATTTCTTATAGAATAAATGGTACATTCAAGGTCAAATAGAAGTTGTTTTCTTTCTTCTATGGTTACATGATTTGATAATTTATTAAATATAATTTATATTTTCTTGCTTTGAATTTATAATTTGTAGATGCTCTTCATGCATTATATTCTATCTAAGGTTGGTCCTTTTATTTGAAAGGACCTAAACAGAGAATTATGAAATAGGTTATAAAATACCTTCACATGCAGAAAATATTGTTTGAGCTCTAACGTATTAAAAGTCACAAGTAAGTTAAGTTTAATGGCCTCACTTTCTCTCTTTGTCAGTCATTTGTTAATATTAAAAGAAAACTAAATACATAATTTCACAAACACATAATTTCTAGATAGGCTCAGAGTTTCCTAGATTTTAAGGCCAAAAGGTTTCAGAGTAACAGCCGTGTTAGTCTTTATTCGCAAAAAGAAAAGGAGTACTTGTGGCACCTTAGAGACTAACCAATTTATTTGAGCATAAGCTTTCGTGAGCTACAGCTTACTTCATCGGATGCAAACTGTGGAAAATACAGAAGACGTTTTTATACACACAAACCATGAAAAAATGGGTGTTTATCACTACAAAAGGTTTTCTCTCCCCTCACTCTACTCTCCTGCTGGTAATAGCTTATCTAAAGTGATCATTCTCCTTACAATGTGTATGATAATCAAGGTGGGCCATTTCCAGCACAAATCCAGGGTTTAACAAGAACGTCTGAGGAACAGGGGATGGGGGAATAAACAAGGGGAAATAGATTACTTTTTATAATGACTCAACCATTCCCAGTCTCTATTCAAGCCTAAGTTAATTGTATCCAATTTGCAAATTAATTCCAATTCAGCAGTCTCTCGTTGGAGTCTGTTTTCGAAGTTTTTTGTTGAAGGGTAGTCACTTTGAGATCAGAAATCGAGTGACCAGAGAGATTGAAGTGTTCTCCGACTGGTTTTTGAATGTTATAATTCTTGACATCTGATTTGTGTCCATTTATTCTTTTACGTAGAGACTATCCAGTTTGCCCAATGTACATGGCAGAGGGGCATTGCTGGCACATGATAGCATATATCACATTGGTGGATGTGCAGGTGAACGAGCCTTTGATAGTGTGGCTGATGTTACTCAAATAAATTGGTTAGTCTCTAAGGTGCCACAAGTACTCCTTTTCTTAAGGCCAAAAGGGACCATCTGTTCTGACTTCCTGTATATGACATGCCCTTAAATTCTATACATTTACCCCTTTATTGAGCCCAATAACTTGTGTTTGGCTGACACATATTTGCCAGAACGGCATCCAGTCTTGATCTGAAGATATCAAGATATGGAGAATCCACACTTTCCCTTGTTTGTTTGTTCCACTTGCTAATCACCCTCACTGTTAAAAATGTGAGGATTAGAATAAATAGTGTGTTACAAGTCAGGATTGAAATGCTTAGGCACTGTATATTCATACAGGGCAATTTCCAAAGTGCTTTGCTCTATGCCTTAATGTAGCCATTATTTTCAGTTTTACATTCAAGAATTCAAAAAATTCAAATATTTTTTTTAAAAAACAACAAAAATGGGCTGGAATCACAAGAAGCACCCCGCGGCACTATTCTATGCACCCTTTAGAAATGTTTTTTATCTTGATGTATTCAAAATGCAGCCATAAAGGTATAAATGGTAATGTATATAATGGGAGATAGTGGTTAGTGGGGTAATGGGAGGGATAAAAGAGGACAGGGACTTACTCAGAGGTTTGCAGTGCAGTATGGTGACAAAAATGGCCAACACAACTTTAGGCCGCACATACAAAAATATTTTATCACAGAAAGGGAGATAATATTCCCTGGATTTAATGGAGCCCTGAGTTATGCTGGCTTCTTCTGGTACAATGCTCCTGGGATTCGAAAGTTCAGACAGAGGAGAGTTGTCAAGTCTATAGCTCCCACATACCTGCAAGGCCTACAGTGAATGAGCACAGGTTCCAAACGGGGTTCAGCACTTTCTCTCTGAAGTCTCCACAGGTGCTTGCAGAGCCCCAGCATACAGAATATATTATTCTAGTACACTTACAGTTCTTCCACTGCAAAACCATAAACGGTGTGGGTGCCCACACACTGCTTGGCAAAAGGACAGAATAGGTGAATGAACAGGGCTTTTTTATCTCTAATTTCTATGATTTTAGTAACCAGGATACATCATGCCCCTAACAACACTCAGCATTTATATTTCTAAAACCCAGCATAGCTAACCTACCCTACAGTCAATAACGAAATGCTCTTAATTGTGACACTCTACCTATTTGAAAGATCTGACTCAGAGTCGTTGGTGGTCTGCCTAGCAGTCACAACCATGTGGTATCAACACTGTCTATATTTTATACTAAACATGGGAGTAATTCTACTCTGTGGGGGGAAGAAAATCTGAAAAGAAATGCAGGCAGCTGAGTAATCAAAACTGTTGAATGACGGAGGATGTTATGAAAACATAGGCCTTATTTTAGGTATTCTTTATCAACTGCAGCTTCAAATATGAACTTGTTAATTGCACTTTCTGCTTTTTGGTGGATTCTCCTAAACCCTCAGATCCCCTCCTCCCAGCTATTGAGCTGACAAGTAATTGTACCTCTGAGCCAGCTCAGCAAGCCTTCTCTGCCAGTGAACCTGCTGTGGTATCACTATTACCAACAGTAATCATTGCCCCTAAGGAGTCTATGAATGGAAAGGAGGTGTGATAAAACAGGTAAATCAGGAGGGGAAAGCATGCATTAAAGCAGCATAACATAATATATAAATGCTAAAATTGCATGTGGGAAAATTAAATTGCATTTTCCCAGTTTTAGACTCTTTCCCCAGTACTATATTTTCAGATTTCATATAAATTTAAGCCAATTCCTTCTGCTTAATTTTGCATTTAAATATACGAGGAGGCTCTCAGTTCTTATTAGAAATTCTGTTTGCCCTTCTTTAAATATATTTTATTTTTTCTATAAATATAAACAGGAGTGCATAGTGCAGCTGGTATTTTTTTTAAACTCTAAGTATGTATGATATACACGAACAGTATTGTTGGTTCTCCTTCATTTTATTTTCCTATGTTTGAGCACAACTTTTAAAGAGAATTATTCTTCCTCCTGCAGCCCTCTCCCAGGGATATAAGAGACAATTCACTCAATTTTCATTTTCAATTTTTAAAAAGTAACAACCATGATTTTGAAATTTGACTAATATATGTTACAGATGCAAACACAGAATGAGTGGTTTACAGCTTGCTAGTCTATAATTGAAATTAACTTATAGGGAACATCTTTGTATATAGCGCTCACGTTGACTTCAGGTGGATTTGCATGCAGAAGGTTTGCAGAATCAGGTCCACAGAGTTTAAACTCTGCTAATGAATCGTTCAGTGGGACCTCGAGTATGGATTTTATCTCTATACCTTGAATGTTCAAAAATGAAGCAAATCAGTGTTTATTAGAGCTCTGGAGATTAGAAATGAATGTACGAGACACAAAGTTAATGATAATTCCTACATTTCCCCCAGAAGATTAATTGTAAAACTTAATTGTGTGTTAGATTAAAACACCATTTAAATAAGTAAGATATGATTGTTAAAATTGTTAGCATGTAGAGAATAAAATTAAATAAACATTTTTAAAAACTCAAAATAAAAACACCAGGATGTCCTTTAATATTTGGATGTATGATTACAAAACTATTTAAGATGCTTGAAATACATACTGCATAAGTAATCTCTTGAATTATCAAGTGTTCAGGAAAGATGAACTCTATAGTGAATAGAAAAAAATTGGTACAGCAGTTGGAAAGATTTAGAAGAAAATCTGTCAATGTGGCTTTTGAACAGGTTAAATACTGAAGTATCCTATCAAAGGGAAGAAGTTCACTCTCTTAAATAACATTAAAATGCACATCAAGTGTTATGGACCTCTAAAGAAAAACTGAAAAAACCTTTCCAGCAGTTTTTGTTTCCCTAATGGAAGCTGTGGTTCTTCTGAAGGTGCAGTTCATTTTCTCCTCTGGGTGTGCTGCTGCTCCATTGTGCTATTCACTCTAGCTCTGTGTGCTGTGGCCCTGAGTGGTTCAAACAAACCGTGGTGAAAGTTTCCCTCATTTGCATCACTTCTAGACAGCCCTGTCCTACTCTTTGCTGACAGGAAATCACTGTCTTTGTCACCTTTTTTCAGTGATCTCCTTTTGGCAGAGATTGGCCATGTGACCAGGATTAATCACAACAACAGTTCTGGCTCAGAACTCAATGACATGTTTTCCTCAGCACTTCAATAACAGTGGAGAGGAGTCAGTAGGAAATGACTACATTAATTTCAGAGTGAAAAGATAATTAACACTTAAGGATTAATGCTATAACCTATGAAGTTATTATTCAAATTAAACCTAATTTATTGTAAACTTGCACACACAAAAATCAACCCTCCCTCCTTAATGCAACTGTTACAAATAAACTTAGAGTAGTCCTGGATTTAAAAAGAACAAACGATATTTCAAATAGTAACATGAATAAACTAAAACTTAAAATATTTGAAACCAGAGGCTGAAGTACGTAAAGTGCTTACTTAGATGATATGAATAGGATACTGGCAAACAAAAGCAGCAGTGTGCTCCTAGAATGCTGTGCTTAAAGGAGTTTCCTTGGCAACAGAAATGCAGTTCCAAAAGTAGACAGAACTTTCCTCAGAAAACATACTATTAATAACAACCTTCCGGAACAACTTGGAACAATTTGACTACTTGGCAATAATAATGCCAAGTGTTCTGCGAATTAATCTAACACATAACAGTTATATGTTTCTCTTGCCCATAATTCTCCTGAATCTCAGGCCTGAGTTCTGTTCACTTTGAGGATATAAATGTGAGAAACAGTTCTAAATGTTACTAAAGAGAAAGAAAGCTGAAATACCAGTAGCCTGCAAGGATCAATTAACGTGCTCTGTATCTTTTTAACTTGTAAAACAGAGTAGTTCAACTGGATTACTTTATTCCATTTAAAACAAGGACTATATACCTACTGAAGTCACACTTTAGTTGTCTTTATTTCAACCAAATTACTGCGGTAAAAAAAAATATATTACAAGGTAAACTGCCTGAAAAGTATTATATTTGGACTATATCCTGTGGAGACTGATCCTAGAGCCAAATTCTGCAAGATGCTGAGAGCTTCCTGTTAGTCTAGTAATCTATCTTCTTATATGAGACCACTAACAGTCAGTAGGAGTTGAGAGTACTCACCAGTTCTCAGGAATCTCTCAGCATGTTGCAAGATTAGACCCTTTCTGGACAGAAACTATAAATGTGCTATGCATGCAGTATTTTTAAATACATCATCATTTCTATGTCAGCCAAGAGAATAAACTAATTTCAAATCTGCCTTGCCAATAGGCATCAGTAGAATTCTTCTAAAGGCCATAAGCTTACTAGACAGGAAAGGTAGAGTACTACCTTGACCTTTTCTGAATCCTTGGATCTAAAGGTTAAAAGTAATCAATATATCTCGTTGTGCAGCTTGGTAATAAGTAATAACCATCATGTTAAAATCTAAATGATTGCAGATAGCACTTAAGTATGTTGACCCATTCGGGAGCCTTTTTAATTGCAATAAGGATAGTCATTATAGTTTGCTAATAAACTTTTAGGCTAAATTGCAAGAAGTGCAGCCTTTAGCTTTTTGAAATATGACTTTTACTTTAATGCTGATAAAAATTGAGTGTTCCAAGGTGAAAGCTTTGATTTTTATCTGTAGAGATTTATATATTCCTTTCTCATGTCTGTTCAAAAATTACAGAAAGATTATACTGTTAAATAATACCAATAAGGATATTGTTCACTTGCAGTAGTTAATTGTATCACTGTTCAGTGCTCTTACATTATGTCCATAGGTATATGAAAAGATACATGACTTAATAAAAATAACCGGACCAGTTTTGTAACATGCTCTTAATATGTCATTATGCCAGAGAGCATGACTGAACTTCAGTAAGTGAAGCTTTTTAGAGACTAAGAATTTAGTATGACTCTTTCTACCCAAGGAAACTGAACTGTGTTTCACAATAGGTATCAAAAATGACTGCCCAACTGAAGCTGTCCTGAAAATAGTTGTCCCACTGTGATAGGAGGGTCAACTGAGTTCAATACCTGTTGTAGCAAAGCATCCTAGACACTTATAGCACTGTGCTGAACTTGGTTGACACTCTCCACACCAGCGTTTTCATTTTCAACACCACAGGAAAAATGATTGGGGAAAGCCGACTTTGACACCTAGTGTAAAAATAGTTCATTTTTTCAATGAAGACAAGGCCTATATTTTAACACTATTCTATGATTAAGGCTAAGATTTAGTCATGGGTATTTTTAGTAAAAGTAAAAGGGCAGGTCACGGACAGTAAACAAAAATTCACAGTCTATGACATGTCCATGACTTGTACTATATACACCTGACTAAATTTTGGGTGCTCTGGAGGGGGGATTCCGGGGGCGCTGCAGGTGCTCTGTGGCAGCTCGGGGGTGGGGATACGCAGCCTGGGGGAGCAGTGGCATGTGACCTGGGACTGCCACTTGTGCTCCGGGGAGGAAGGGAGTTGTGGCCCAAGACCACCGCTGCTGCTCCAGTGGGGAGGGTGCGCGGTGGCCCGAGACTGCCCTAGAAGCAGCTGCTGCGGCTGGCCCGGAGGCCATTCGAGCAGCTCAGGCAGCCTCCAAGCCAGTCACACCAGCCGCTGCAGAAGTCACGGGGGTCCCAGAAAGTCACGGAATCCGTCACTTCCATGACCTCCATGACAGACTTGCAGCCTTATCTATGATTAAAGTGCTCAGCATCTATGGCAAATTTTATATTTTAATTTATAAAGTAGCAGGAAGAATTATTACTGGCAAAAAGTCTTATTTAAAGTAGATAAATGTTAGGCCTTAATGTTCCAGTAATTACAACAGCAAAACATTGTGATTCTCTAGACACGGTAATCAAAATAAGGCTAAAGTATGGATGCAAAAGGAAGAATACTATATTCCTGTCTGCTTCCATTTTGAATGCATAAACATGTTTCTAGAAGCAGTAAAGCAGTGTAGGAATTCTTTTGGGGCCACCCCCCAGTTATTTCAAAAGAATCCCAGGTACATCTCATGAGAGTAAAAGAGTTTCTTCTCACATTCAACCCAGCATGCTTTTGAAAATGAATTCGAAAATGGACGAAGGCCATATTTATTGATCTTGTAGGCACATTTTATGCTTAAAGAAAATAATGTTAATAAGACGACCCTGATTTTCAGGTCCAGACAAAGTTCTCTTTGTACAAAACCTGAGGCGAGGGACAACAAAGTTGGTTTAGGCCACTTCCAAATTTCCTGTATTCTGGGGCTGTCCAGGAGCCAAACAATTTAGAGAAGCCTCAAGGCTGGTCTAAACTGCACTCAAATGCCCACAGCCCTTGGCGTCATTGATGCAGCTAAGAATAGCCAGTGTACACCAGCACTCCAGCCTCACTCCTGTGCTGGGAATCTTCAAGGGGGGGACAGTGGAGGGCCATTCCACTGGTGGTCTGATCCAGCCACTTAAATCGCCTCTATGCCCCTAAGCATGTACTGGAGATACATTATACTCTAAAGATTTATATACTATAATTATTTTTGCAAAGTCATGCAGAAGTTTATTCTAACAAATCCTCAGTCCATTCTATGAAGGCCTCCAATGTCTAATGTGTTGTGCACTCAAAAGAAGTTACTGTAGTTTCCTAATTTTTTAGACACTTTACACCAAATTTAGACTAGCTGTAAAAGAGTGCAAGTCCATGAAGTCAAGTTCATGAAGTTACTCCCACTTATACTAGGCCAGGGCTTTCTGTTTATCGTTAGATTTAAAATATGCACATTCCAGGATTTTAGGGAGATTTTCAGAAAGCAGGGTATGATTTAGTTGTTCAACTTTAAAAAAATCAGTGGAAGTCACCTAACAAAAATCCCCACAAAATGCTTAAAAATATTTACTCTCATGTGAAATTCACTCATAAAAATTCTAATAGAATAATGCCAATGCCTGAGAGATCAGCTCATTACAGTAAAGAAATTCCAGAGTCAAAGCTGATTTCTCCATCTTTCATTCAGGCCTCTGTTCAACCCTTGCATTGTAAAATCAAACATTTCTTTTGAGATCTCTTTATATAATAGAGCAAAGTAGGGTGAGTTAAGAGTAGAGTGGTAGTTTTAACGTTGAACTTTGGTTGGTTGGTTGGTTTGTTTGTTTGCTTGTTTGTTGGAGAGGATGGTTGGATAGAGAAAACATTTAGACATATTTTGAGCACAAAAAGGCCATATGGCCCAATATTCCTTACCTTCTTTGATGAATCTTGAACCCACCTTTCCTGCTTTTTCACCTTATGCTGTCTAATTCCCTCATTTTCCAGAAATAAATCTAGATATCCCAAACTCATTTGACTTACTACTTTAATTGCATTCCTCCTAGTATCTTGTTCCATATCCATAATATAATGTCAGGTTTCAGAGGAACAGCCGTGTTAGTCTGTATTCGCAAAAAGAAAAGGAGTACTTGTGGCACCTTAGAGACTAACCAATTTATTTGAGCATGAGCTTTCGTGAGCTACAGCTTAGTCTCTAAGGTGCCACAAGTACTCCTTTTCTTTTTGATAATATAATGTGTGAACTTCCTCTTTCTGAACTCCCTATTTACTCCTAGAATAATCTCCTGTTGTTGTTTTATGCCGTAGCCATCATATTCCTCAAACAGGTTTTGTGCAGTGCTTTATATTTAAAAAAGGATTTTAATAGTTTTTTTAAAGCAAACAAACAAACAAAATACCTCTTCATGAAGTTGTGCTCGATTAAGACAAATTCTTTGGACCTTAATTCACTCATGATGCCAGTACATTTAATACATGCCCATACAAATATGTTCAAAAATCCTTATTGCATGCCAAGTTTCAATTTAGAGCAAATGTGTATGGCCAAGTTATAATGGCCTGAAAAGTTCCTTAGACAGACCAGGAATTTGAGTTCCTTAGACAAACCAGGCATTTGTGTCTGACGTTACAGAAACAGCAGTTATTTTATGCCATAAAAAAATCACTACAGTGCTGTGTGCTAACTTCTCCGTCTGAACATTTCATTTCATTTACTACTAATTGTAGTAATAACTGTAGCAGGGCGCCTGGAAATCTGGGGCACATCAGTGTCAACTTCTGTGATGAGTGAGAGGCAGACACAGTTGGGGATTTTAAGGTTTTGTGCTGATATTTTACCCTTACAAAATCCACAGCTAGCTGCAGAATTCCCAAGATTCTGAACACATTCTATCATGTGTGTGTCCTAAGATTTGCAGCCAGCTAATATGTGAAAAACTCCTATTTCATTGCTTGCAATCTCAGATGGAAGTTTGCATATGACCTATTCACTGTCAATAACAAAATTTAGTCTAGTGATCATCGGTTATGTGTTTGACCATTTGGCTCTGTTTTCTTATGATGGTCTAAACCAGGGGTGGCCAACCTGTGGCTCCGGGGCCACATGCAGCTCTTCAGAAGTTAATATGCGGCTCCTTGTATAGGCACCAACTCCGGGGCTGGAGCTACAGACGCCAACTTTCCAATGTGCCCGGGGGGTGCTCACTGCTCAACCCCTGGTTCTGCCACAGGCCCTGCCCCCACTCCACCCCTTCCCACCCCCTCCCCTGAGCCTGCCATGCCCTCGTTCCCCCTCCTCCCCCGCCCCGCGCCAAGCCTCCTGAATGCCATGAAACAGCTGATCAGGAGGAACAGGGAGGGATGGGGAGGCACTGGACAGCGGGGCTGCTGGTGGGGGGAAGATGCTGGGAGTGGGCAGGGGTGAGCTAATGGGGGGCTGCTGACTTATTACTGTGACTCTTTGGCAATGTACATTGGTAAATTCTGGCTCCTTCTCAGGCTCAGGTTGGCCACCCCTGGTCTAAACCAATTCTTCTGGGATACTGTTCCAAAGGAAAACCACATGCTTCTTCATGTCTACCATCTAAGACACTGCAAAGTACAGTACTTTCACTTCTCTCTGTCTCATTTATGTATAGCCAACATCAGGCTAACTTCTAAGCACTTACCAATTAAATTAAACATTTACAGCAAGGTCTTTCGTGGATTTCCTGGAGTCTTCTGCTCTTCTCCTTCCTCTTGTTATGGGAATCTCTGCTTGGGGTTATATATCTATTTTACCACTGATGCTGCCTGATCATCCAGGCTTAGTGACAAAAAAAGCGTATTCCAAAAGCTACACTCAAATTTGATAAATGGGGAATAGTATATTTGATGGAAGGAGAATAGTCTTCCAGTAATTCTTTGAAGCTTTTCTCCTTCTGACCAGCATTACTTCAGCCTTGCGTGGATCATGTTTGATCCAACTTTTGTTTATCTAGGTAATGATGTCTTGTGCGCATTGCAACATCCTTGTGATGGTGTTGGTAGCACCTATTGAAAATGTGATACGCAGCTAGGTCTCATCAACACTTATATGCAGCAAAGTCCATGATACCAGTTAATCTCATGTAAATATTCAAAAAGGAGGTGAGGTAAGGACAGATCCTAGACCGAATGGCAATGAGGGCTTTTGGGGAAGAGGAGCAGATGCACAGGAATGATAGGTACCATTACAGTGTTCTAGCTATGTCATGAAGGCAGACCTGCAGCACATCGTGACCAACTATGTGGAAAGCAGGATAGATTGAGTTGTGTGAGCATTGACACATACAGACTCTCCACTGCCATGAGAGGGTCTTCTTTGAGTGCTACTAGGGCTATATTTATGCTGTGTCCCACTTTGAAGCCCTTCTGTGAAGCATCCAGAATACTGACTTCAATCTCATATTGTTAAAGCTTGATAGTAATTACTTTCTCAATGATACTAAACTGGGAGGAGTGGTAGATACGCTGGAGGGGAGGGATAGGATACAGAAGGACCTAGACAAATTGGAGGATTGGGCCAAAAGAAATCTGATGAGGTTCAATAAGGATAAGTGCAGGGTCCTGCACTTAGGACGGAAGAACCCAATGCACAGCTACAGACTAGGGACCGAATGGCTAGGCAGCAGTTCTGCGGAAAAGGACCTAGGGGTGACAGTGGACAAGAAGCTGGATATGAGTCAGCAGTGTGCCCTTGTTGCCAAGAAGGCCAATGGCATTTTGGGATGTATAAGTAGGGGCATAGCGAGCAGATCGAGGGACGTGATCGTTCCCCTCTATTCGACATTGGTGAGGCCTCATCTGGAGTACTGTGTCCAGTTTTGGGCCCCACACTTCAAGAAGGATGTGGATAAATTGGAGAGAGTCCAGCGAAGGGCAACAAAAATGATTAGGGGGCTGGAACACATGAGTTATGAGGAGAGGCTGAGGGAGCTGGGATTGTTTAGCCTGCAGAAGAGAAGAATGAGGGGGGATTTGATAGCTGCTTTCAACTACCTGAAAGGGGGTTCCAAAGAGGATGGCTCTAGACTGTTCTCAATGGTAGCAGATGACAGAACGAGGAGTAATGGTCTCAAGCTGCAGTGGGGGAGGTTTAGATTGGATATTAGGAAAAACTTTTTCACTAAGAGGGTGGTGAAACACTGGAATGCGTTACCTAGGGAGGTGGTAGAATCTCCTTCCTTAGAGGTTTTTAAGGTCAGGCTTGACAAAGCCCTGGCTGGGATGATTTAACTGGGAATTGGTCCTGCTTTGAGCAGGGGGTTGGACTAGATGACCTTCTGGGGTCCCTTCCAACCCTTATATTCTATGATTCTATGATTCTATGATTTTGCTTAGAAATGGGAGGCTGAACGTGGAGCAATAGTTGAAGAGGTTTTCTGCATCAAGTATTTGCTTCCTGATGATCATGCAAATATTTCCATTTTTCAGGGAGGCTGGAGGCTCATTTCTCTGAAGGAGGCATTGATAATTCCTGTGAGCAGTAGACTCTATTGTTCTTTACAGGCCTTTCCCCTTCAGGAGTGGCATGGATCTGTTTTTCAGGTGGTGGCTCGACTATTTCTCAGGGCTTCTAGATCTTTGTAGTGTGTGATATGGCTGATTTTCAGCGATGATTCTGAGGTGGGTAGGGCCATCTAGCCAATACAGGGTTCTACCTCCATAAGATCATCTTTGTGTTCAATTTTTTCCCACAAACTTAAGAAATTAAAAATCAGAGTTCATTGTTTTCTCCAAGGAGTGAATCATCAACTGCCTCAGATCGAGTGAAATAGCCAGTTTAGTTTTGTTCTCAAAGTAAATTGCATAGGTAAAGCAGTTTTGCCCTTTTTGTCTTCTTTGTGTTGTATAAGGAAACACAAAAAGGGTTTTCTTTCCCCTTCAAAAAATTAAAAGCACTTTTTCAAATGTTAGACATTGATTCCCCTGTACTTTCTGAAGATCCTCTGGAGGACTGAGGAACTCTAGTTATTAGGAGACCACAAGAGATGGGGGACTGAAACATGAGTTACTGAGCTTGGAAGACGTTAAAACTCTTTGCTTTGCAGTCTGTTTGTTTCTTAATGCTTAACTCAAGATCCCAGTAAAAAAAGAAAAGAAACGCTTTCTTTGGGAAACTTGTACAATTCTCATCCCTTCACAAAAGACAGCTTCCACTTTGGAAAAAGAAAAGGAGTACTTGTGGCACCTTAGAGACTAACCAATTTATTTGAGCATGAGCTTTCGTGAGCTACAGCTCACTTCATCAGATGCATACCGTGGAAACTGCAGCAGACTTTATATACACACAGAGAATATGAAACAATACCTCCTCCCACCCCACTGTCCTGCTGGTAATAGCTTATCTAAAGTGATCAACAGGTGGGCCATTTCCAGCACAAATCCAGGTTTTCTCACCCTCCACCCCCCCACACAAATTCACTCTCCTGCTGGTGCTAGCCCATCCAAAGTGACAACTCTTTACATAATCAAGTCGGGCTATTTCCTGCATAGATCCAGGTTTTCTCACATCCCCCCCACCCCCATACACACACAAACTCACTCTCCTGCTGGTAATAGCTCATCTAAACTGACCACTCTCCAAGTTTAAATCCAAGTTAAACCAGAACATCTGAGGGGGAGGGGGGTAGGAAAAAACAAGAGGAAACAGGCTACCTTGCATAATGACTTAGCCACTCCCAGTCTCTATTTAAGCCTAAATTAATAGTATCCAATTTGCAAATGAATTCCAATTCAGCAGTTTCTCGCTGGAGTCTGGATTTGAAGTTTTTTTGTTTTAAGATAGCGACCTTCATGTCTGTGATTGCGTGACCAGAGAGATTGAAGTGTTCTCCGACTGGTTTATGAATGTTATAATTCTTGACATCTGATTTGTGTCCATTTATTCTTTTACGTAGAGACTGTCCAGTTTGACCAATGTATATGGCAGAGGGGCATTGCTGGCACATGATGGCATATATCACATTGGTGGATGTGCAGGTGAACGAGCCTCTGATAGTGTGGCTGATGTTATTAGGCCCTGTGATGGTGTCCCCTGAATAGATATGTGGGCACAATTGGCAACGGGCTTTGTTGCAAGGATAAGTTCCTGGGTTAGTGGTTCTGTTGTGTGGTATGTGGTTGTTGGTGAGTATTTGCTTCAGGTTGCGGGGCTGTCTGTAGGCAAGGACTGGCCTGTCTCCCAAGACTTGTGAGAGTGTTGGGTCATCCTTTAGGATAGGTTGTAGATCCTTAATAATGCGTTGGAGGGGTTTTAGTTGGGGGCTGAAGGTGACGGCTAGTGGCGTTCTGTTATTTTCTTTGTTAGGCCTGTCCTGTAGTAGGTAACTTCTGGGAACATCCCCGATAATGTCATCTTCCTTTCCAAATGCAAACAGAAGGACATCGTACCAAAAGGACTGAAGGTCAAAAATCCATTACAATCTACATACCACACAGACTATGCTGACAGCTTGTGCCTCACGCTCTCAAAGAAACTGCGGAATCACCTGATCAAGATCCTCTACAGCAAACAGGGAAAGATTAAGAATGAGCTCTCAAAAATGGATACTCTCATAAAGAACCAACCTTCCACACAAACTTCCTCGTGGCTGGATTTTACTAAAACTAGACAAGCAATTTACAACGCACACTTTGCTTCTCTACAAAAGAAAAAGGACACTAAACTTTCTAAACTACTACATGCTACAAGGGGCCACAGCAATGGTTCCCTCACCCCACCTAGCAATATTGTTAACCTATCCAACTATACTCTCAGCCCAGCAGAAGCAGCTGTTCTATCTCGGGGCCTCTCCTTCTGCCCCTCCACCCCCACGAACATGATACAGTTCTGTGGTGACCTAGAATCCTATTTTCGACGTCTCCGACTCAAGGAATATTTCCAAAATACCTCTGAACAACATACTAATCCACAGAGGTCTCCCTGCCAACACTACAGAAAGAGGGATTCTAGATGGACTCCTCCTGAAGGTCGAAACAGCAGACTGGACTTCTACATAGAGTGCTTCCGCCGACGTGCACGGGCTGAAATTGTGGAAAAGCAGCATCACTTGCCCCATAACCTCAGCCATGCGGAACGCAATGCCATCCACAGCCTCAGAAACAACTCTGACATCATAATCAAAAAGGCTGACAAAGGAGGTGCTGTTGTCATCATGAATAGGTCAGAATATGAACAAGAGGCTGCTCGGCAGCTCTCCAACACGAGTTTCTACAAGCCATTACCCTATGATCCCACTGAGAGTTACCAAAAGCAACTACAGCATTTGCTCAAGAAACTTCCTGAAAAAGCACAAGATCAAATCCGCACAGACACACCCCTGGAACCCCGACCTGGGATATTCTATCTACTACCCAAGATCCATAAACCTGGAAATCCTGGGCGCCCCATCATCTCAGGCATTGGCACCCTGACAGCAGGATTGTCTAGCTATGTAGACTCCCTCCTCAGGCCCTATGCTACCAGCACTCCCAGCTACCTTCGAGACACCACTGACTTCCTGAGGAAACTTCAATCCATCGGTAATCTTCCTGATAACACCATCCTGGCTACTATGGATGTAGAAGCCCTCTACACCAACATTCCACACAAAGATGGACTACAAGCCGTCAAGAACACTATCCCCGATAATGTCACGGCTAACCTGGTGGCTGAACTTTGTGACTTTGTCCTTACCCATAACTATTTCACATTTGGGGACAATGTATACCTTCAGATCAGCGGCACTGCTATGGGTACCCGCATGGCCCCACAGTATGCCAACATTTTTATGGCTGATTTAGAACAACGCTTCCTCAGCTCTCGTCCCCTAAAGCCTCTACTCTACTTGCGCTATATTGATGACATCTTCATCATCTGGACCCATGGAAAAGAAACCCTTGAGGAATTCCACCATGATTTCAACAATTTCCATCCCACCACCAACCTCAGCCTGGTCCAGTCCACACAAGAGATCCACTTCCTGGACACTACAGTGCTAATAAACAATGGCCACATAAACACCACCCTATACCGGAAACCTACTGACCGCTATTCCTACCTGCATGCCTCCAGCTTTCACCCTGACCACACCACACGATCCATCGTCTACAGCCAACCTCTGCGATACAACCGCATTTGCTCCAACCCCTCAGACAGAGACAAACACCTACAAGATCTCTGTCAAGCTTTCTTACAACTACAATACCCACCTGCAGAAGTAAAGAAACAGATTGATAGAGCCAGAAGAGTTCCCAGAAGTTACCTACTACAGGACAGGCCTAACAAAGAAAATAACAGAACGCCACTAGCCGTCACCTTCAGCCCCCAACTAAAACCCCTCCAACGCATTATTAAGGATCTACAACCTATCCTAAAGGATGACCCAACACTCTCACAAGTCTTGGGAGACAGGCCAGTCCTTGCCTACAGACAGCCCCGCAACCTGAAGCAAATACTCACCAACAACCACATACCACACAACAGAACCACTAACCCAGGAACTTATCCTTGCAACAAAGCCCGTTGCCAATTGTGCCCACATATCTATTCAGGGGACACCATCACAGGGCCTAATAACATCAGCCACACTATCAGAGGCTCGTTCACCTGCACATCCACCAATGTGATATATGCCATCATGTGCCAGCAATGCCCCTCTGCCATATACATTGGTCAAACTGGACAGTCTCTACGTAAAAGAATAAATGGACACAAATCAGATGTCAAGAATTATAACATTCATAAACCAGTCGGAGAACACTTCAATCTCTCTGGTCACGCAATCACAGACATGAAGGTCGCTATCTTAAAACAAAAAAACTTCAAATCCAGACTCCAGCGAGAAACTGCTGAATTGGAATTCATTTGCAAATTGGATACTATTAATTTAGGCTTAAATAGAGACTGGGAGTGGCTAAGTCATTATGCAAGGTAGCCTGTTTCCTCTTGTTTTTTCCTACCCCCCTCCCCCTCAGATGTTCTGGTTTAACTTGGATTTAAACTTGGAGAGTGGTCAGTTTAGATGAGCTATTACCAGCAGGAGAGTGAGTTTGTGTGTGTATGGGGGTGGGGGGGATGTGAGAAAACCTGGATCTATGCAGGAAATAGCCCGACTTGATTATGTAAAGAGTTGTCACTTTGGATGGGCTAGCACCAGCAGGAGAGTGAATTTGTGTGGGGGGGTGGAGGGTGAGAAAACCTGGATTTGTGCTGGAAATGGCCCACCTGTTGATCACTTTAGATAAGCTATTACCAGCAGGACAGTGGGGTGGGAGGAGGTATTGTTTCATATTCTCTGTGTGTATATAAAGTCTGCTGCAGTTTCCACGGTATGCATCTGATGAAGTGAGCTGTAGCTCACGAAAGCTCATGCTCAAATAAATTGGTTAGTCTCTAAGGTGCCACAAGTACTCCTTTTCTTTTTGCGAATACAGACTAACACGGCTGTTCCTCTGAAACCTTCCACTTTGGGAATCTCCATCTGATTTATTTTTAAATGAAAAGATCAAAGTGCATGCTTATTGAAAGAATATTGGGAACAGAGATGGAAGAGGGTGAAAAGACTATTTGTAATGTTTTTTTAAAGTGTAACAAAGAAGCAGTCTCTTTTTTCCCGTCTGTTTTTCCTTCCCTAGCTCTTCTTTCCTAGCTCTTCTTTCCTTCCTAATTTTTTCCCTTCTGTCCACCCCTTCTCTTCTTCAACAATCAGAAGTTAGATGCTATGATGATTGTACTGTATCAGCACCTCTACTCTCTTACATGACCAGTTTTCTTCGTACATAGAGATTAAAAATCTTTGACCACTAAACATGTGAATATGTATGAATATGTATATATGATTAAATTTGAATTAATATGCATATCTGATTCAGTTTGAATGTACATCGTAGAAACAGTTTTGTAAAGATGGCCAAACAGCTGTTCCTCAACATTCAGAAAATTATATGATAAAATGAAAATATAATAATATATTGTAACAAACCCGTCATCACAGACTGAGGATTGAAGTTTAAGTTTTGGGACCTAGAGGGCTCAATTTCACTTTAGTGAATCAGAGACAGAACAGCAGATTATGGTGCAAGCGATGGCTTTCTGCTTGAGCTGGCTAGGCTGCCTCACTAGGGAAGTGAAAGAATCATTCAGGTGTTTGAAGGGATCTGTCTAGGAGCCATGAAGCTTAGGTATATATTGGGCCTACTTAACCTTAATTCTCCCATCCATCCATAGATGAAGTTAGCTCACCTACAAATCAGTATTCCTGGTTCCATAATAGAATCCGTACGCATAATGTGTAGCAACCCACATGGAACTTGGAGGGAGGAGCACAGGTAGCATGAAGGAAGAGTTTGGAAGAGGTACCGGAAAGGCAGTCTCTGTGTTCATGGCTTGAATGCTAGCATCATCATCACTGTAAATAGTTCTCTTAATAAAGAGCCAGTTTAGTTTTACAAATATGAGGTCCTCCCATGTTATTACCCAACATGTGGTATGTGACGGCCACTATGACTTTAGCAGATGCAAACACTCTCAATATACATGTACTGTAGAAGAAGAATGCCAGCCATTCTACTCCCATATTTGCAGCTAGGCTATATGATCAACAACCAATTCAATTCCAGCTGAATTGTGGAGCCAGCTGCAATGTAATCCCAGCAACACTGATAAGCAGCAATATTAGACTGGAGACATGTGACCAAGTACTGATGATGTATAATAAAACCATTCTGAGGCCAATGGGCAAATGCAGGCTGCCAATAAGAAACCACAAAATGACCTTCTATCACTTGGCATTTATAGTAGTTGACACACAAGAGTACCACCCACTTTGTGGACAGCAAGGCAATGATCATAGGACAGCACCAGAATATCCCCAGTGTGAGAGAGGAAGAGAACAGGCCCCATGGGCCCTGTCCAGCATTCTAACGGGGCTTTACTCTTATTGAAACTAGCACGGAGTAGATCAGCAGCCTAGTAGTGGTGAGAAATTTTTGGGTAAACTAAGGATATGCATTGACCCAAAACCACTTAACACAGCAGTGAAAAGACTACCCATTACCAACAATTGAGAACATACTACTTGATTTATCTAGGGCAAAAAAAAGTGTTCATGGTTTTTGATGTCAAGAATGGGTTCTGGCATATTGAGCTAGATGAGCCATCCAATCACCTAACAACCTTTGCCACGCCTTTTGGCAGGTACTGCTGCGAATGAAAGTTTATGTGCATCGGTGTGGCCTCAGAGGTGGTCCAGTGTAAACTGAACCCAACACTAGAGGGACTCCCACACGTCAAGATTGTACATGATGACATTCTTTTTGGAGGAGAAGACGCAGTCAAGGAACTCCTAGTCAGATGCCAACAGCAGAATATTCGGCAGAATGTAGACAAGCTGACGCTGAGGAGAACTAAGGTCTCCTATATTGAACATCTGTTGACTTCTGAGGACTTCTGACCAGACTCTGAGAAACTGAGAGCCATTAAGGAAATGCTCGAACCAAAGGATGTGAAGGGAGTCTAGAAATTTATAGGAATGACCAAGCATCTTTCCAGATACTGTGCACACCTGTCAGAAGCCTGTGAACCCTTGAGATAGCTGACACACAATGAGGCAGTGTTGGAATTGTAAGACAGCCCAGGATAGGTATTTGAAAGAGTAAAGATAATAATAAGCCAGGCACTGGTCCTAAAGTATTACAACCATCTGGAGCAGTGAGAGCCACAGAATGGGTGCCTCAGAAGGAGCCTAGGAGCAGGCCTGATGCAAAGCCAGAAACCCATAGCATTTGTTTATAGTCCTCACAAATGCAGGAAGGGGATACCCTCAGATAGAAATGGAGCTACTGGCTGTGCCCTTTGGATTAGAATGATTCCATCCTTTCACCTTTGGACACAAGGTGGATGTGCAGGCTGATCACAAGCTATTAGAAAACATCATGAAGAAGCCAGTGCCGAGTTCACCCAAGCGACTGCAACACATATTGTGGAGATTGAAGCACTATGAAGTGAGGATAAGTTACTGCCAGGGTAGTAACTCTGATAGCGGATACACTGAGCAGGGCTTCCCTTCCGGAGTACAACTCAGAGGGTTCTGTGGAACAGGAAATAGTCTATGAACATACTACAATGTCTTTGCATCTCTGCTGGGAGGCCCAGGCAATCCAACAAAGAACTGAACAGGTTGGGATGCTACATGCATTAAAACTATTCATACTCCAGCACTGACCAGGTCTCAAGGAGCAAGTGCCACAGCAAGTCAGCAAATGCTAGCACAAGAGACACAACAACAAAGATTATTAAAAGGAAAAATGTAACAACCTGCATGGAACTTGGAGGGAAGCACATAGACTGAAGGAGTTTGGAGGATGCTGCAGGAATCCAGTCTGTGTGCACATAACTGGAATACCAGCTGCAGTTGCAGCACCTCTGTAAATAGTTCTCTGAACAAAGAGCCCATTTAGTTTTAGAAATATGCTGTCCTCTCATGTTGTTATCCAGCATGAAACATGATGCATCCCAAAACAGGGGTGTGTGTTCTGATGAGGAGATACAGACACAAGTATTAAAATAGATCTTCCTGCACTAGCATCCTAGGTTATTATGAAGAGTCAAATGGATTTCTATAGATCCAGACAATTTTGACCAAAATTTGAACCAAACCAGAACTTTTTTGATGGTTTGGACGTGTTGTGACTAACTTCTTTCCCTCCCTTTTGTCATGCCTCCAGATGTCATTATTTCGGTCATAGTTGGAAGCTGAAATGCTGAAGTACCATCAAAAAAGTTGTGTTTACAATACTTCTGGTCCAAGAAGAACCAAAAATCTCAGTATCAAGCCTATTCTAAGGAGATTTCTGGACCAGTTTTACAGACAAAAGAGGTTCGGCTTGATAAGGTACCTAAACCTTTGGGTGCTGATTTTGACCAAAGCAAACCTCCAAACTTTTTGAAGTTTTCTCATCGGACTGGTGGTCCGATCTTTAACAATAGTACATTTCCACTGAGGTAGGGGGTTTTGCATTTGGTTTATTCTGAGAGATTTTTGTTTTCTGGGCCAAATCCTGCTGTCCAAAGCATGGGCGCACCAGTGGGTAAGAGGACACAGAACATCTTCTTCATAGTTTACACATGCAGCAGCAGCAGAACAGGGTTTTCCACTTATTACTCAAGAGTGCTGGGCACCCAGGCCAGGATTTCCTAACCACTGGGTTACCATGGCCCCCATGCAATCTCGTCATTAGTAGGTGTGGTCAGTCACCATCAAATACTCTGCACCTGGAGCATGTGATAGCTGGTGTGGATACTTACTCCTTTTAAAAGAGATGCAAAATATGTCTCAGTACATCTCCCACCTCTCTGGCCTCCATAAGCGTTCCTGCATGAAATGGCCAGCTCACTCCTCTGCTTCTCTGTAACAGTAAGGGCAGCACTTTGATTAATGTGTGTGTCAAACAAAAACATTTTCCATCACAAATTCAAATTTTGCTGCTTCTTTTCTGAAACTTTTTAATATCTTAGATAACTCTTAATGGTGCCAGGAACTACAAAATTCAATTATTGGTATCAGTGCTGTTAAATTAGACATATGTCTTTAAAAACAAACACAAAATAGACTAAAAAAAAGCAATTTAGTTGTTTTTAAATAATTGTATTCTCTCTTAGGTATTTAAGATGTGCCCAACACTAACTTCCTACATATTCCTAATTCAGTATGTATTTAGGGCTCAGTAGTGCTATTAATATGTGGGGACTCATCAACTTTTTCAAGAATGGCAGCATGAGTCTGCGAGGGCAGAACTCAGTCCAATATCTAGAGCCATCTTTAAAAGAAGGCAGTTTCCTAGGGCAGAAAACATAATAGGGTTCAACGTCAAACCTGTGCGGAATGATGCTCTATATTATTTAAAAGTTCTCCTCCCTCTCCCAATAGAACACCTTTCTTTCTTGCTGTGTTGATTCTGTACTTGGGACAAAATATGCAATAAAAAACTCTCTCCAAAGTTCACCACATCCTATCCAAAACTACCCAGAACATTTTGTTTAATTATCTTTATTTAAATTGGGTCCTGCTCGCAGGGATTCCAGCATGTGATTGCATTGAGCTGGGAAGCAGCAAACTGTGGGCTTTTCCAGAAGACGACTCACCCCGTACTAGCAGCTGAGGCCATACGTGATTTAGATGGGGAATTAAAAGTTTTGATAGGAAAGGAACTGAATGGAGGGATATGGAATGAGCTCAAAGCTAGGGAGAAAACTGGTGGGTGGGGGGAGACGGAATTTTTTTAAATTGTAAATTCATTTTAAAAAAAATAGAAAAGAGAATAGGATGGAAAGAATTAAAATAAACCCAAGAGCAGACAATATAATAAACAAATATTACAGAAGTCATGAGAGAATACTGCAGTAGCTCCTCAGTGTAAGAATGTCTTCAGGATATAGAACACAATGTTTTCCCAAGGGAAAAACTCCTAGAAACACAAATGATGAGCTGAGGTGGTTTGAAGGCTCTTTGTGCTCTTGGATTCAACCAGTGACTGGACTGGTCCTCAGGGTAATACACAGAAGTCTCCAGGTTATTCTGTTGTCAGCCAGTTACCCCAGGGTCTTTCCCAGCATCATGGATCATCATTGTAAAGGATGGTCCCAGCCATCCCTTCTTTACTCTGTCCACATTCCCTCTGGCCAGTAGTGTAAGAGCTGCTCTGGTGGCCTTACAACACTAGAAGATTCCCCTAAGCCTGAGGAATCCTCTAGTGGATTTACAATAGCTTTGTGTTGGTGGACTGAGACAAGGTGGCCTCAGTACAGCCAAGAATCTGGGCTATATTTGTTTTACCACATCCCAAAAGTCTGCTAAGCTTGGTATTGTGCCTCAAGCAGTGGCCAATACTTGACACTCTGAGGTAGGCGAACGACAGGGTTCTACTTTATTGTCTTTGGGTTTTTGTTCCTTTACTGAATCTGTTTTCCACAAATGTCTGCTTTTCTCTCCTTTAAATGTATAATTTATTCATTTGGCCACCAGGTGGCCCACCATACTGTATTGTGCATTGTACATTCTGGCTCAGGTCTTGAGAAGTGCACATAACAGTATTTATTAAAACTTCTTTTGTTATATGGCATTGTATTGTGGATATGACAGTGTGGAATTTGTTAACTCTGCATTTTATGTTCTACTGATCAAATGTAAATGTATTCACAGTAATGGGACTTTTCAGCGTTTACTGTGAATGGTTGCAAAATTAAAAACATATGTAATGTCCTTAAGTTTTTTTGCATGGCTTAAATATTCAAACCTTTTTCTTAAGTGCTTAATGGATTTACCAAAGGACAGTTAACTTCTAACACTGCTATTTCTTCAACACATTATTAAAGAGGCAAAGAATAAAATCAATATAATGGCAATTCGTCAAATGTCAGTATCTAATGTCAATCACCAATGAACTGGAAGAATTATATTTAATAGGGTTAACGTAGTGCTAGTGTAGACTGTCAATGTATAAAGGCACTCTGAGCCATTCTGAAATATGTATTCATTGCTTCAATTTATTTAAACTTAAGTTATAGAGCAATGTACTATAACAGTTAGTGGAAGAATCTAAAATATTTAAAATATAAATTGGAGCTTTGACCAAAACATTCTAATAAATTCAAAAATACGAAGAACTCTGTTGTTTTCCTTTAGTATAATTAATAAGTGTAAAATGGTTGACCTAGAAAGGAAACTTAATGGTGGTTAAAAAAAGCAACTTTACTCAGACATCAGCACAGTGCAATAACTATTCAGGAAGGATGTATCATCTTAATAATAGGAGTTGCTTATTTTTCCTGATGTTTTTAACAAAATGTCCATTTTGAAAGTTGTGAGTAATCAATTAAAGGAATGATGGGGTCCACTTTCTCCTTTCCTCCCCCCACCTACATTGTCCCTTAAAGCGTTCTTTTCCCTTCTTCATATAGAATAACTGAGTACCCAGCATAGAGTAAAAGAAAAACATCACTGGGTAGAAATATCCATTGAAAGTTGATTGATTGTTGAAATCAGACAACTTGCTTCCAATCTACAGCTTGTTGTACAGTACTGATATCTTACAGGTTCGTGTTTGAGCTGTCACACTAGCAGTGATGACATGTATGGCTATAGGCTTTAGCTGTCCATAAAAGCAGGACCAAAACGGTCTTCAAGGGATTCCAGTAAAGGACAAGTTCATATTTATATTCTAAGTCTTTCCTAGCAAATTCAATTACAAGTAATCACTGTAATTCCATATTCCCTTCTGAGCCTTCTTCCCTAGAGATCTGTAGGGTTGAAGGAGATTCAAACTTCCCTGAACTCGCTTCAGAATATTTGACTGCAAGCCTTTCTGTCTTGACTTTTCCTATCAAAAGATTGTTTTCAAAAGCATTTTGGCACCTTCATGCATTTCTGACCTTCTTAAAGATAAAAACACCTCCTCCAAATTTTAATATAGACCTTTTTCCATTTCTTTATGTAGATTTCAAAAATTAAAATGCAAACCAGTCAGAGTATGGAATTATCATTCATCACCTGCAAATAGGAAGGTGTAGATACAAAACTGTGTGGCTAACATGGACACAGCTGACATGTGGCAGAGGGACTGGAAACATTAGGGGCCCAGAGTTACTTGTCTGCCAACCTCACTTTGTGACAAACATTGAAAGTTCACAAAGTGAACCTTAAGTGGCCAGAGATCTGCACTGGGGAATTGCCTTTGTACAGGGGGAATCTTTACCACTGCCACCAAGCTGCACTACCTCCTCCCAGCAGAACGGAAGGTAGGGAAAATGCCAGAAGTAGGGTGGAGGGGCATGGCAGGGAAAGACAAGGAAATGGGGTGGTGGAACAAAGCTCTGCTGTGCCTAATTCTCCACAGGTGTAAGTTAAAGCTGCCCTCGTGCATCTTCAGTTTATGCTACAGGTGGTGGCTGAGAATCAGGGAACTGTGACTGGTACCCCATCAGCTCCGCTCACCACTGCCCCAAGCTCTGTTTAGGTGCATTAGAGAATCAAGCTGCAGAGCTGTGCAAAATGTGGACATTTGAGGATCATAGGCTTTTGTGTGACCATTTTGGTTCACATTAGTTGACAAGCCCAGACACTCAAAACAAAACTCATCTGAGACCACCAAATGTTTGGTGTCATGTCAGATTCTTGCAATAATACCATGTTCTGTGGGGTTTCCATACACAACAGTTTAAGCCATAGGCAAAAGTACAACAACATAAAACAGCTGGAAACTGAAGCTAGACAAATTCAAACTGGAATAAGGCATACATTTTTAACTTGAGGGTAGGTACCAAAATCAGAACTTTTTCTCTTTTTCTTCTCCTTTGTTTTGCCCATTCTACATGATCGGCATTTCTACCTAATTTTGTTTGTGTCTTAAGCTTTGCCTAACTTGCCTACCTTAAGGAGCTGTTACCACTTTATTATAGAATCAGTCATAGAATCATAGGACTGGAAGGGACCTCGAGAGGTCATCTAGTCCATGAGAGACCCTAGTAAGAAGTGGATTCTGAATCTCAATTTCTAAGACACAGAAGGTTACAAGAATTGTGCAATTTATTGTGGATAGCATATTTTATAGATACAATGGCCACACTACTACCACTCCTTAACTAATGTTCGGTATTGCAAATAAGATAGTACTGGTTAGTCTTCTAAAAACTGAACACGTCATGGAAGTCACATTTCCTACAGCATGAGTTCCCCTTGAGTAAAAAACTGCTTATGTCCCAGATTTTTAAAGGTTTTAAGTGTTGCTGCATTTGGTATTGCAATGCCTAACTGCTCTAGGAGCCTACATCTCATTTCCAAAGTGATTTAGGCACTTATATGCCTAAATCCCTTTGGCTTTCAATGGGAATTACTTTTGAAAATGAAATTTAGGCTCCTAAAGCATTTAGACCAGCAGTTCTCAAACTGTGGGTTGGGAATCCCAAAATGGGTGGTGACCTTGTTTTAACAGGGTCACTAGGGCTGGCATTAGACTTGCTGGGACTGAAGCCAAATTCTGAGCCTCACCACCCAGGGCTGAAGCCCTCAAGCTTTGGTGCGCCCCGGGGGACAGGGGGGCTTTGGCTTCCCCTCCCCACCCCCACCCCCGTGGCATGGCTCGGGCTTTGGCCCCCCTTCACAGGGTCTTTTAGTAACTTTTTGTTGTCAGAAGGGGGTCGCGGTGCAATGAAGTGTGAGAAACCCTGAGTTAGACATTGCAGTGCTGAGAGCAGCAACACTGAAATAGTTTTTAAAAAAATTGAGTGGGACAAGGTGAATAAGGTAATATCTTTTACTAGACCAACATCTCTTTCTGAAAGAGACAAAATTTCAAGTTCCACAAAGCTGTTCTTCAGGTCCCGTAAAAGATACCCCCTCGTCCACCTTGGCTCTCTCATATCCTGGGACCAACATAGCTGCAACAACTCTTCAGAAATCTGGATTTATGTGACCCTGTTAATTATCAATGGCGAGGGAATGCATCTATACCAAAGTGTTCATAATTTCATCAGGATATGTCTGTCTGAAAATATATACCTGCTACTGCAGTAGGAGAGTCATGGGTCCTGAGTGCCTTCTTATCCTGCATAATGACAGGTTTCAGAGGAACAGCCGTGTTAGTCTGTATTCGCAAAAAGAAAAGGAGTACTTGTGGCACCTTAGAGACTAACCAATTTATTTGAGCATGAGCTTTCGTGAGCCACAGCTCATGAAGTGAGCTGTGGCTCACGAAAGCTCATGCTCAAATAAATTGGTTAGTCTCTAAGGTGCCACAAGTACTCCTTTTCTTATCCTGGTTCACTTAGTTTGTTTAGAATGAGATGTTCCACCATCTATTACACTTGATAGCATTAAGAAGAAAATGATTATCAGAATTTTTAACACAAGAGTTAACCTGTTTTTTCCCATATGAAAACAATTCAGTGACATTTGTGAGGAGAACAATTTATTGGCAACTCCTTTAATTTAAACCATTATCTGATTTGAGAAAGCACATGGAAGAACTTTTAATTCAGTGATAGAAATGGCACTAATGAAATGTGCATGTATGAATTTTGTTTCATATAATTTTTCTCCTCCTTGAAATGTGAATGAAAGCCAAACATCTGGATTATGTTTAAATAGCCCAAATTTCCAGTTTTTAGAGAGATTCAATCTATTTTGACACTGTACACTTAGCCTTAACATTTCTGCATGTTGTTATCATTACTTGCAATTGTTAAAAAAAAAGAAAAGAAAAGAAAAGAAAAGAAAAAGTCCAGATTTAAACAAATTTAGATTCTCCTGATGCTAAAAATATTTTTTAAATAGTTCCTTCTGTCCCATACACGCAACCATATTTTAGGCTGCATCAGCATTTCCAATATAAATGTGACCTTTTTTAAGATGTTTGTAATTTGACCATAAAAATAAAGTCTCAATCCAGGAGAATTTTTTTCTTTTCATATCAAAAATGATTGAAAACAATTCAACTATGATTTACATAAAAAGGTGAAAAAGCCAAATGTGGACCTTTTGACAATTTTTAAATTACCTTTTACATACCTATTAGTACATTAACTCACAATATGCACTTTACTGATGAAAATGATGACACTGGGGTGTTTAAGAATTTTTGTTAACATAATCTCTGATTTGTATTAGAAAATTGACTACTAGGTATCGACATTATTACATTTCAAAACATTTTCAATGTGTACTGTATACCAGGGAATATATTACATATTAATTACATAACATCGTAAGTATGAATTGATGTGGTATTAAATCAGCATTGAAATGGTACATCATAATGACATTACAATTAGAGAAATTATGCTGTATTATGCCGATGAGCCATATATATTCACTGAAGATGCTTTTGGAGCTATGCTGCCATTAAGTGGTGGGAGGAGGGAACAAATGGGGCCGGCCCTAGACCAAATGGTGTCCCCCCTCCATTTGTTAAACTTTTGAGTACTTCACAGCATCCCGAGCTCAGTGTCCCTCAAACCCAGCCCCGAGGTGGTCGCCTGAGTCTCCTGCCCCTAAATCGGGCCCTAGAAGCCACCATGAACGCAGAACACTTTCATGGATTTCCCTGGTCTCCTGTGGCTACTTCAAGACCCATACATATATCTGGGGATCCTACAGATTTGGAGCGTCAGTTCATTCTGCAGTAGGGAAATCCTTCTTCCCCATTTGAGGGAACAGTTTGGGACCAACTCTGGGAGGGAAAGTACACAGAGATGTTCTCCTATGTGCTTTACCACAGGAGAGGGTAATCCATCCCTCTTGTTTTTAATCAGTCTTCACTCACTGAAAACACTTAGTGACCTCCTGAGTAACGACCGAGTAAAGACTTCAGGAAATTCTGCCTATGAAAAATACAAAGGAAATTAACTACACAAGAACATTTGTATCAAAATAGAAAAATGGTTGTGACACAGTATGACAAAAATATATGAATTTGGAATTAAACCTTTGGTGCTTTTAGAGAAGGTCTGATCTGTGTATCATGTCTGCTGCAAAACGTAGGCAAAGCCAGGTGAACGGAGGATGAAGTGAGATCCTCAGTTCATAATTTTCTTTCTTTGTGAGTTTCTGTCAAAGCCCCCGATGTTATATTGGCATCTTTTTATTTGTAAGTATAGGGCTCTGCTAGATTTGGTTAGAGACACTATTTTAAGTCTTTCTTTGACTAGTGGTTTTGAGCATCCAGTATGTAACAGTTGCATCTTGAACATTGTGTTCCCGGGCCTAAACATTTCTTCACAGTGAAGTAGGTTTCCTGTCACTGATGGGCTAAACATTAACCATGCAATGTGTTTGGCATGCCCTGACTCTGAAATTATTCCAGTGAAGATATATACCTGTTAATCCAAAGTCCTGAGGAGCTCACTGATTTTCTTATTTCTCTTACAGAAAAACTTCTTCGTGCCACTAAATAATTTAAAATTGAGAACTGGTTTAGAAACTGCTGCACACGGTTCCATAACAGGGTTATAACAATCTTTAGTCCTATCTGTTAACAGTGTTATAATACAGGTGATGCATTTCCAGTCATAACACAGACCCATGACACAATAAACATGACTGTTCAAATGGATTCCCTAGATCTCATCTACACAATGGTGGAAGACTGAGGTATGGTGGAAAAACACAGGAGGAAAAATTCCGGTGGCCAGTCTACAGTGGTGCTAGCACTGATGCAAAGGTGCTAGCAAGAGAGGGAGATTTTCACAAATTCCTCCCTGTAGATCCACCCAAAGGGCCTCTTTAAACAGTCAAATTTACCAGCTTCGATGACAGTGTTATGACTGGAAATGCAATAGTATTATAACACTCTTTGATCTTTCTTGTACAGATGGGTGGGAAAGTGTTATTACCATGTTATGGAACTGTGTTCTAACACAATCCTCTGATGTGGTTTATTTGGCTTTGTAGATGGGCCGTACATGTATGCATCTAATGGAATCTCATACCCTGATTACCCTGGCTGTAGAAATTCAAACTATGGTATTTTGGCTATATGGTCTTAGGAATTTAATTATGTTTAAAATCTGATTAATAGTGTAGTAAATAACTGGTATTGCTACAAAATTGCATTCTAGAAGGTAATGGGATTGAATTTCAACACAAGTTGACACTCAATTAAAATTTCCATATATCTAGTGAATTAGCCAGTTCTTGTCTGCTGTACTAGGGTAGATGTCTTCCTGCTTAGCTGAACACTGAGTAAGATAGGCAAAATGTATAATAAAGCTAAATCAAGACTTAATGTATCTACTAAAATGCTATTGTTTGTATCAGACCAGACCAAAATCAGGTATGCAGTTTAAAAAAAAAAGCCATCTATTTTTTAAAACAAAAGTTCTCTGTATTTATAGTAAAGAAGCTGGGGGGGGGGGTGGAATTAAAACCTCCTTACTGAATTGCTGCTATCAACCAATAGATCCATGGGGCTTGTTCAGCTAAAAGCCACAACAGACTTTGTAATGCAATGATGTAATCTTGGCTTTGTGTCATTTATATTCAACCTAAAAAAACAATTTTCCTGAATAGACAGGCTGACAACAATATTGTTCAGTGTTGGTTTTTATTTGGATTGTTTCCAAATGGTTCACATGCCTCCACAATAATACACCATGCCTGCTTAAGTTTTTACTCTGAATTCCTAAGTTTCCCCTTTTTCTTATATTTTATTTTTCTTTTAAAATCTTAGTTATGTTTGTGAAACTAACCAGCTTGGCCACAAAATTAGGATGTATCTTGCAGAGTGCATTCATTTTACTTTTTGCATATTTTTCCTGAGGTCATGTCAAGGTTAGTTTGAATTCCATCCTACATTAAGACTTCTTTCACAGCTATTTAGCTCTGCAGCCTACTCCCCGCTGGGGTCTGCCCCTTGGGCACGTCAAAGCTTCAGACCTGAGAAATCACACACAGATGAAGCTGTACAGTTTTTTAAACAGTTTCATCAGTAACATTTTTTCTTTCACTATCCTTTTTTTTTTTCCATTGGAGTTTATTCTCTGAATTGCAATATCAGGAAAACTAATTTCTGTATGGAAAATTCTCTTCCACATCGAAGCTGTAAAATAGCAATGGCATTGTACAGTAAATTCCATTACCAGTCTTCCAGTTACTGAAAGTACTACAGATACTTTAATTAGTGACAGGCTATAGCTCCTTGTCTAGTAACTGTAATTGTATTATTAAAATCTATTTGTACAGGAGATCTTAGTATTCTGAAGATTGAGAAATATTCACAATCTATGGGCTAGATCATGAATCCATTAATCATGCTGCTGAGCAGTTAGTTACTCACAGGAGTAGCCTACTGACTTCAGTGGGGGACTACTTATATGAGTAAGTGCTCACTAGTGTGAAGAAATGAGTAAAGGCTCTAAACTCAATCTTTATGGGACCTGAGAATTTTTAAGTGTGTGTGTGTGTGTGTGTGTGTGTGTGTGTGTGTGTGCATGCCTGTGTGGGTGCTTCACATACATGCAAGTTCTCATAAAACTGATTACCTTGAGAAACATAACTGAGACTTTCAACACACACACACACAGTGTAGATGTATGTACACAAAAACAGTTTTGAAATTCATTTTGTGACTTGCAGTTGGAAATATATTTTCCAAAATCTGTAGTTTAGCATATTGTGAAACTATTGGTGCAACACCATTTCCTGTTTAATTGATGAAGTTAAAATGCTTGGTTGCTAATGAGAGCATTAGCAGACAATATACCCTTAACAGGCTTAAGCAGCTCAGGATTTTAAAAGCAGCTTACTGTCCTCCTCATTTTTATAAAACAAAATGTACTGCCTTCTACAGATTACTTGATCGACTGATGAAGTGCCATAATTATAGCTGTATTGCAATTTTGACAAAGCCACAATAACGGATTGTAGTTCAGTCCCCACTCTAGACACACAACTCTTTGCATTACAAAACCCAGTTTTACTGGTCTAATTCTTATTCAGAACAAAGTACACCTGGCGATGTTAACTGTATACTAAAAAGAAATCTTAAAACCTAGAAAATAATAATATTGGAGCATTTCTCTTTTTCTTATAGTTAGTTCACTGGGAATGGTATCTAATGAAGAGTTGTCTAAAGGGTTGCTTGTTTGGAACTAATTAGAGACAGATCTCCTAAATAGGAAAAGGATCATGGGAATTACATTAGGTGTCTGGAGACTTGTTATTCTTTTGGCACTCTGAGTAGATTGTTGAAGTTGTTAGGGATTCTAGAAATAGGACAACCTAATAAAACCTTCTATTTTTCTGGTTATTGGCCAACTTTTTTTTTCCTGTGTCAACAGGCTAGAGGCTTGAAGAAAACATTTAAACATTTGTGCATTAACACATTATGGTGAAAAGAATCTTGTACTTTCACTCAGTGCATTTCAGCCTTCAATTAATGTGAAAACACTACAGTGCCTATGCAACTTCTCTTGCCTAGTGGTGCACCATTTATCATTGCAGTTTTACATTGACCTTGACACCCACTTCATTAGAATAAAGATTGTCTACCATTTAGGTTACATTGTTCCTCTGCACAGAGACCCCATGCAAATTTCTGTTCAGATAGAAGAGCTGTGAGCCTGTCAGAGGTCATCTGCATTAAATGATTGCAGCTATTTTCCAACTGCTTCTTTTCATTCTACTCAATTCAGGCTAGGAGGATCAATCAAGCCCTCTGCCTGAAACAGTGGGACTGCTGGGAATATAACTGTTTTTGGTAGTAGTGGATATGCCCTAAACAGTATTAAATATTTAATATAAACTCGTTAAAGAGCATGCAAAGTCTTCAAAAATATATTACATTTATAGTAAAATTTCAGTGGTTGGGATCACCTTCTTTCAGAAAAGCAGAACAATGGGTACCAATTGCATATTTTTTTATTGTGGACAAAATTTAGTTTACAAAGTTACTAAGCCTTTTATTCAATTGATTTATTTTGCTTGCTGCTGGAAAGATGAATGTGAAAAACAGAAGTAAAATCCAGATTTCCTATTTTTTAAAACAAAAAATTCAGGGTGTTTGTTTTGATTTTGTTTCTGTTTTGGGAGGAGGGGGATTGTGCAGTACTGAAGTATTAAGATTTGTTTTGTGTGTCTATTTATAAATAATACTATGTGCATTAATATATATATTAAAAAAAGAAGAGTGAATGGAAATAAGTTACCAGTCTCCTCCTTGAGTTTTCTGAGTGATATAATTGGAATTAAATTATTAATGGGAGAGACTTTAAAAAAAGATTGTTTTATGATCTTCTATTAGAGAATTTGCAATTCATTTTAATATTTGTAGTTTGATTTATATTAAAGATAATGCAATCTATGTCCAATTAACAATACATGGCCAACGTAATATGATTTCCAGATCATGGAAATGAAATAAGCTAGAAGAGAAAAAACTGATTCTTAACCTCAGATGTAATTTGCTGTGAGAGTTCTGGCAATTTTAAATGACATTGCACTTTTTAATTTTTCGAAAGGCTCAGCAGCAAATTTATCCCAATCAAGAAAACCTATTATTAATTTACAAGGACAATTGTAGGAGTCTTTATAATTTCCCTGTGCAATTATTTGCCATAAATTGCTAATAGTAAGACACATGCAGTTTGCAAGAAATAACGACTGCTGTTTGTCTAGACAGAACACTCAACCAAGGTCTTGAATATTGTCCAGAGGTTCTAGTTGTAATGGTTGCATATGAAATATAACCAAGCTTCTGGACAGTTTGTAAAATGTCCCACATTGATATTATGACAAAAGGTGGAAGCATTAAGAGCTGTTGTGAAGGGTAGGCTGGCCTCTAGCAGATTCCGTCACTTTGCTTGTATACAGCTGAGCTTTGGACCCTGGACTTTAGAATAAAGAGAGTCTTTGTTCATCACTGAATGGCATTAGGCATGGTGCTTCCTAAGGGGCCACCATGAAGCCTAGCATGAAGAGTGCAAACATTATCCAGAAAGCACAATGTGAGTGTGTGCAGAGAGATGATAGACACATATCTGTATATCTGCATGACTATACATATATGCAAGTATATTTCATGTATATTTTAGTGAATGTGTCCACAAAGCGTTTTTACATGTACTGACATGGACTGAATACAACTTTTTTGCATGCATGTATGTACATAGATGCACCATTTATGTATATGTATGTGTGTGTATCTGTAGCAACTGCATCACTGCAGTTTTATAAACTTGTAAAATATAATTCAGGTACAAATAAATTGCAGATCACTTAATCTTGATCTCAGTCATATACTATGTAGTGTCATTAAGAGAAAGTTAAAGTTTCATTTTGGATAATACGAATGATGGAATGTAGGTCTACAAATTGTGTAACCTTATTCCAATAACTGAGAAATTTCACTGGCTTAATTCTTCTGTACTTTGTAGCCATAGCTCCACTGTGTGTTCAGTATGTCTAGTCTCTTTTCACTATAACCAACAGAAGCACCATACAAAAGTCTTACAATGGATGTCTTAATCTCTCTGTGTGCTTTTAGAGCATTATTTTGAATTCCATCATGCAGCCTTTTTTCTTTCCTCTTCTGAAGTTTTATTACAACAACAGAATTCCCAGGGAGCTTTAGGGGCAAGGTTCGCATAATATTGCCCTAAAGTTTTGCTTTAGGGGTGGAATCTGTACCCCAGCCCTGATCATCTTTTTGTGATGTTTCTCTTTCTGAAAGATGCAGTGTGCAGTCTTACAGCGTTGTTAACGGTGTACAGATTTTTTTTTATTATTTACCAGACAGTGCACATCCACTAACCTTTCATGATGATTTCTTTCTCTGACCTCTCGGTGACTAGGCATCTTGTTCCTTAACACTGAGGGAGGCTGAAAAATGCTTGAGTTGCTCAATGTGTGCCTTCTATACCAGTTTCAAAATGGCTTATTCTTCTGGTTTCCATGGTGACAATTAACACTGTTACAAGGCATTGTTCCAGTCTCCATTTGGGCAGAATTTTCGGGTGTGATTTTCCACACACAAACACAATTATTTTTATATCTGTATATATATGTAAAGTATCCCTTAGCATAAGTGTCAAAAAGGGGGAGGGGTCCTCAATCAAGTTTTCCTAGATTTCATAGAATATTTCTTTCTGACAGAAATCACTTACTTCCTTTGTTTTGGAATTCAGGTACTTTTGGTTTTAAAAAAGTAGCCACCTTTAATATGAATTTGTCAAGCATCTTAATGGATAAACTCTTCAGTGATTTTTTTAAAACTCCTTTTTTTGGGCAAAAAATGTTCACATGGAGGGGAGGAAAAAGAATCGAAATTCTTAAACATAGATACCAATGCTTCTTACTTCTACTGGGTGGATTCATTAACACAAAACCAGCCATGCATGCACACATACACACAGCTAATCATGCTGTAAGTACTTAACAGTATTTCAATGTGTATTTTTTTTAAGTTTGGTGGGGCAAGTGCTGTGGAAAATTAAATATTAGTCATTTATTTATTGCAGCCACTGTGAGAAATCCTGTGACTTTAACTTTCTTAATCTCATTTTTGGCTATTGAACAGTAATCTATATCATAGCATTCAAAGACTGTCACAATGGAGCAGCCTTTGCTCACTTAATGCCGCAGCTAGAATGAATATGAAGATTAAATTATCTTCTCACCACAGGATAAAGTAGTCCTCCTAGACTAGGCTTGTGCAGCACTGATAGAGCTGGTAGCTAATTTTGCCATGCAACTGCTTAGAGTGTAGGTGTTTAATGGATTAAAAAAAAAGCATTAGCATTTAGTGCTATCAGTCCCTAAACTGTACCTGCTGTACATTAAGCTCTTTCCTTAAATTAAAATAAACACTTCACTTTAATTTTCATAAGTGAACAATACTGACTTTCACTCACATACCAATACATCTAACAATTAACTGAATTCTTTCATCTTTTACTGTTACTGTGTAATGCATTCTCTATCAATCATCATCTTTTGTCATGCTTTATATACAGTAGGTTACATGGTGACAGACAGAAAGCATACATAAAGTCTAGTTTATTTTTTAATAGCCTTTTATAACATCTGTCACAGAAACGATTCATGCTATGCTACATTGCAGAATTATATTATCTAGTCCAAAATTAAGTGAAATGTCTTAGTTTTTATGTTAACATGAACATTATTGTTATGAAACATATGCAACCTGTATCTTTTTGTCATTGATTTTATACTGCCCAGAAGCATAACCAAAATCTAGTTCAGACAACAACAACCAAATCAGTCAATCACATGTGAAAAGTGTTAACTAACCAAAGCCCGCACCAGTGTCACACAGCTAGAGGACTCTCTTAGTCTATTAATTCACTTGGAAAAAGAAAAGGAGTAATATGTACTGGGTTTCCTAGCTAAACTGGATTTCAGTGCCTAGCTATAAACGACTATGGATTCCCCTTGATATTACATGTACTTATGGAAATAATTATGCAAATCCTTTTCAGTTATATCATCGTTAAATAGAAATCAGATTACATAAAGCAGATTGTAATCTCCTCTAGTCACCATTCTTGCTGAAAACACAATAATATAGGGCCAAGAAGCATACTTGTTGAACATTTTAGTCCAATGAACCTGGGTTATCTGCGGGTTGATGCAATTCCTCGATGCAAAACCCGATTGCCTCCTGTTATCATGCATTTTTAGAAAGCACAGTCTGTTTTCTATCTATCAGAAGACAAGTTCTTTATAAATTTTAAACAATTCCTTGGTATTTACTATGAATATTCATGCAATTTTGGATACGCAGACACCTGATCAGTGTTCATTAATAATGTGAAATGCTTTAAATCACCTCATTTAAAAGATTTTGCTCTGTGATCCACAAATGACTAATATTTTGTGAAGTTTACATAATACAAAGGATGTGCATGTGTTGTGTAAATGGAAGATTAAAATATGAAACTAACAATATGCAAACATATGCATGGAAATGCTGAGGACCTATTAGCTGAAACAGTGATTTCACACGTTTCTTATTTTCTTTAAGCTGCCTCCAATTGTTTTTTGTTTTGTTTTGCTACAGTACACGTTCTTAGATCTGGCAAAAGCACCCATGTTTTAAACATTCTTTATTCTAGTTTAATTTTTTTATACTTAGGCCAGATATTAACATTTTGGGTAAGAGATACTGTAGTAGCTTTCTTGGCTGACTTTAAAGCAGAGAAAGCTTAATGTTGAGGATGCAGTTTGCTAATAGCTATGCATAATTTATGTAGGTTTTCTAAACACTTGTTTGGGAAAATGTGCTGTGTTCCCTTCGCTGAATAAAAGGTGCGTTTTTTGGCAATATAAGAAGTCCCATTTCAACAAATGTGCTTTTACATAAGAGTGTGTGTTGTATTTTCTCATTTACTCTGCAGTCCACTAAAACAAAATTAATCATTGTAGTAACCATCATATATAATGCTAACTCAGCTCTAGCAGAACACATGTTTTAAAGAGATTTACTTACCACTATGTCATGCAGAGATGCCTGTATGTCCTTTTGTGAAAAATATAAGAAGTAGCCAACTGAAATATTTAGAGATTCACTTTAAATTAATTTTGTAAAATGTTTGTTAAACTTCTCTTTATCCTTATTTTCCATCTTCTTTTTAAAAAGGTAAATAATCACACTGGAAATAAAGAGCAGTTGTAGGCTGAAGAAGCATTTGAACAGTGTGAGCATTGTTGCTGTTCTTATTTGTGCCACCATTTTAGAGCTACTAAAAGAGTGCTTCAACAAAAATATAGTCATTAAAATTTTATTGAAATAAGATATGAATAACTTTTAGCGTGGTTAAAATATGATGTCAACATATGCCATAACTGCATAGCTCTCAACTTCCCGAGGCCCAAATATGGGGCAAAACCCAACAGGACAAACAAGAGAAAAAAGTTGTGCCGGAAGCTTACAACAATGTGAAATGTTTTCATTTTCCTAGTTTCAGGTTCATGCTTCAGTATTTCTGATAGGAATAACATACCTTAATAAAACACCTGATTTCAGGGACACAAAGGTAGATCAGGTTCTAGATGAGGGACTGTTGGAAGATATGTCTAATTTTGTTGTATGCAATCAGTTGCCAACTTTTCTCACTTAAACCTCACCCATGCAAACCACCTGTTCACTGTGCATCTGAAATCCTATGGAAAAATCCTTCCCAAGACACATTAATAAGGTTGTGTGTTTTGATGTATAAAAAAGGAAGCTCTGTGATCAGGATGACAATTGAGCTTTTTGATTTTTAAGGGTGAATTTTAATAGAGAAAACAATTTACTGTAGCTAATGTTATCTTTTTCTTCTCATTTTAGAGATATAATGTAGAAATGTCAATCAGGCACCCGAAAAAGATGGAACTGCTTAGTAAGGTTGAAGCTTTGAAGAAAAGTGGTGTTTTACTACCAAATGATCTCCTTGAAAAAGTGGATTCAATTAATGAAAAATGGGAACTGCTTGGGGTATTTGCATTTTTATTACTGTTTGTGGGTTATGTGTACATTTTTGTCTGTTGAAGTACGCTGTCTGTCTGATTTCTAATTTGAGGCACAAATATCTTGCTCTTTCAATTCACTACATACGTTTCAAACAAGCTACTCATACTATTATAAAAAAAACTAGTATTTTCTTCTTCTGTTAAATTTTTTTATTCCATGCTTGTCACCTGTCTTACTTTAATAATTTTAGTTCTCTAATACATAAAGAATGTAAGTAAAATATGCCGTGTATTATGGGCATGCACCAAGTCAACTATAATACAGTATATCTGATATACACTGGCTGTCATGCTTGAGTGAATGTTAATAGAATTTATTCTGAAGGTACATGTTAGAGACATCTACTGTTTAACTATTTACTATACCCTTAAGATGAAAAGTGGGCTTGTCACTACATATTTCAGGTGATATTTATGGCTCAAAAACAAATATGCAAATTTGGTACAAATCTGAATACCTGAATCTAAGAATGCAGCCAGGATATGTTTCATGCTGCTGTATTCAGCTCACTTTTGACAAAAGCCAAAAAAAAGTTTCATGTAATTCATTTCACGCTATGATGGGCTGGGTCTCAGCCAAAGAGTGAGATACAAGAATTTGCAAAAAAAGCAATATAGTGATTCTGTTACCCAGAGACTAGTGATGGCACTGTACGGAGACACTATTGTCCTACTGTTGTAAGACAGCTGAGAGAGAGAGAGAGAGAAGTTAAACTATATTTTTTCATCCACTTCTCTACTTAATTGCCTACACTTCAAATCAAGGGTAAGATAAATTTATAAATTACTTTAAATGATTAATTATAGATGTGTAATATTAGCAATACAGTTGTACAGCATACTTTTGCATGCTATTATCTTACTTTTAGAAATGGTATTTCTAATATATTGCAAATAAAGCTACATACACAACTTGTCAGGGTCAGCTTAGATATTGGCTTATGTCATTTTAAGTTATGTAGTAATACAAAAGCCATTTTACATGTTTTTTCTTCTGTGTGGTTCAGCTGTTTCAAACAACTTGCGTCTATGAATGTGCCAATTGTCACAAAAAGTTGTTTGTCCTACCAGTAGTTTAAAAAGTAATGTGCAGCATTTCTAAATTCATTGTTAAATGATTGAACAGCAGTGTTATAATTCTTAAAAAACAGAATTTGCTAAGTTCTTAGTCTAGCTTTTTCAACTAATGAAGAATTATGGCAACCAATTTGTATTTAAATTGTTTAAAAATAATTCTATTTATAAACCTTGGTTGACATTTGTGACTTGAAGCACATTTAATCAATTTAATTCAAGCTCAATACCACACCTCTGGTTACACTTGATAGGATATAAAGACAGTTTGAAAGCAACTAATGTATAATCCTTCTTAAAATCAGTTTTCAAAATGTAAATAAAAAAACTACCCGGTCTTTTTAAAAATACATTTAAAAAACCTTATCTCTCAGCACATTAAAATCAAAATATAATTTTAGATTACTTTTTGAATCAATTTCTGCATTTACAAGAAAAATAAAAAATACAGTTTTCCTGCTAAATGCTATTTCATGTATAATAAGCAGAATTGGATAGAGTTTTGTTTAATTTAATAAAAACCTCTGCAGAAACTAGCAACACTAGGCGTACCGTTTTAATTGGCATGATTACATTTTAATTGGCATGAAAAAAATTAAAGACAGATTTTAACTTCTAACAATGGTAAAATAGAGGGATATGGTTTTTAATATTACTTTCATCTAAGGTGAACAGTGTGGAATCGAAATACATTAGAATGAAATGTCAGTGGTGCGTACAGTTTAATCTGTGAAATTTTGTCCCCTGTGCTGAATATTACTCTGTCTCAATTGCATATTAAACAACCCTATCAAGGCAGGCATTGGCATCTGCTGTGCTGACACAAATTGTGAATTAAATGAAATTGATGTCCTCTGTCGTATATTTATGAAGACGGACCATTCTCTGAAGTATTCTGTTTATGAAGAATTTATGATTGCAAACTGTTCCAGAACAAAAAAGTGGCAATAAATTCTTTTTTGTGACCCTACCCTCCAAGGGCATTGATTTCACCTCCTGCTGCTACTTTTGTTACAGCATAAAAACAATAGCTAACTCTTAATTCCACTGAGAGTCTTCAGATTATCAATATTTCCACCATGAAAATAGAAGGGTGTTGCCAAGAATGCATGTTTTCAAGTTATGGTCTCCTAAAGATACTATTTACACAATGTTACACAGTAGATTAATGTCTGTTAATCTAATTTTATTTGTGTTTTAAAGCTTATTTTTGGAGGCTTAATTCATCACAATAAATCATGTCCCAGTGAACGGGGATGGTACATTTTCCACAGACAGACATACAGGGTCACTTAAACTGTATTTTCATGTTACAACAATTAAGCCCTGCTAATTATAAATTCAAAAGGTTATAGGATATGGTTGTCAGTATTTATTCAAAATTCTACAATCAATAGCACAGATTTAGTGCTTATAATAAGTGTTGGACTGACAGCCTTTTACAGGTTAGATGAAACACAGCTTGGCATAATAGAAGCAGGCAACCACATGCTTCCACTGTGATGTTGAGGGATTGCCTTTTAAGATACTGAAAGGGAAGTTAAGTCTCCCTGCACAATCCATCCTTGGCCTCTTCAGCACATTGGTTATTCTCAGAATGCTCATTCCAGAAAATGTTAGCTAGTGTTTCTTTTACTATAAAAGCTGTCTGGAAAAGCTACAGTAAAGTAATTTAATTGACGGCCATAGGTGAATGTTTATTCTGGGCCAAAATTTTTAAACTTTTTGATGCTTAAAGTTAAGTACTTAAATCCATATTTAATTATCTAATGTCAGAGGTTCTGAGCACCTGAAATTCCTATCTCACTGGAAGCTGTAGGTGGTGTTCACCTTTGAAATTCAGGCCACCCATTTTGGCCAGATTTTGGCCCAATTCTAGGTTTAGAATCCAAGTTTGAAAACTTTATCCTAGGAATCCATACTTTAAAAATATATACAATGGCCATTCTTAAAAACTTGTGATTTTAAGTAAGGTTAACTCATTATTTGTAATATTTCCTATCCTTACTATGTGGTAAAGTTATTTAGTTATCTTAAGTTATCTTAAGCAACTGGCAAGTGTTCCTAGGTGATCACTTTACAAAGTTAATCCAACGAGTACAATTTTGTCGTCTTTGTCCATAATTATTATGAAAAAATCCATTTGTCCATTTGTCCTGCTCTTCCTCCCACTGAAGTCGAAGAAAGTTTTGCCATTGACTTCAACAAGGAGAAAATTGGGCCCTAAATGAGAATAAAGGATACAAAGAATGAAATTGATTGATATTGGTAATAACTGGAAAAATATTACTGGTCATCTAACAGATGGTTCTTGTTGCTCACTAATGTGTGATATGTTTTGGTACATAAAATTAATCTCTGTTTTTTTTTTATTTAATGCATTAGAAAACCCTAGGAGAGAAGATCCAAGACACAATGGTAGGGCACAGTGGGTCAGGTCCACGTGACCTGCTCTCACCTGAAAGTGGCAGTCTGGTAAAGCAGCTGGAGGTCAGGATCAAAGAGCTGAAAGGGTGGCTGAGAGATACAGAGCTTTTCATCTTCAATTCCTGTCTGAGACAAGAAAATGAAGGAACAATGACTGCTGAGAAACAACTGCAATATTTTAAGGTAATTAAAAAAAATCATAGTTTTGATAGCGAGATTTCTCTTAATAGTTAGATAAAATATATATCAGGTAATGATAATACAATATATGTACATATGTAATCGTACATTTACATTTATACCTGCATTTATATACAATGTGTTCATGTAATGTACTGTTGCACACTAACGGAGAAGTTATTATTCTACTGTAAAAGTTCAAAGGGATGCTCTCTGTCATCAGAATTTGCAAAGCAATTTGTGTCTTTTATTTTACTTCACTATAAACTTGGTTTCAATATAAATGATTGTGTATTGCAGTCTCTATATTGAACACTTTAGTTCACATGTTGTATAACACCCTAGTTTAATAGACATGAGACCTGAGTCTCCTCTCACTTGAGGCAGGGGTAGCTGTACTGAAGTCAGTAGTCCCACTGGCGTATACCTGATATAAGTGAGAGAAAAATCAGGCTTATTGACTATAGATAGGTAGAGATAGACACACCCACTATGAGATTGGCCACAATCTAGTCTTGAGTCCTGGGACTGGTGACAGGGGATGCAATTTACATCTTTGTCATATTCAGACCATTACCTCCTTCAGCTGGAGGCCAGGACTCACCTTTGCTACTGTTAGTATGAAGGACATATTTTATTGTTCCATTACCAGTTTGTGAGGGAGTATGTTTGTGTTAATGAAGCTCCGACTTGGTTGGACAACAAGATTGTCTTGTGTTCATAGTTGTGAGTATGTTGTCTCCAAAACATCACCTCCTCAGTGTCATCTCGCAGGTCATCTTGCTCTATGGATGATCTTTGACAGATGAAATAAGAAAGAAGAGGGATAGACCATCAATTTTAGGGTTTTAGAAATCTTAAACCATTGCTGAGGTAAGGGTGATGAGGGTTGTCTCTTCTGCAATATCCATGAAGTCTCAATCAGCGGCACTCTTCCAGATGGTAGACAGCTTACTGAGTCTCACTTTAGTTAGGGTGGCAATTCTGCAACAGAAAAGCTTCAAAAACAGACTCCAAGGAGAAACTGCTGAGATTGAATTAATATGCAAACTAGATACCATTAACTTGGGTTTGAATAGAGACTGGGAATGGCTGGGTCATTACACATATTGAATCTATTTCCCCATGTTAAGTATCCTCACACCTTCTTGTCAACTGTCTAAATGGGCCATCTTGATTATCACTACAGAAGTTTTTTTCTCCTGCTGATAATAGCTCATCTTAATTAATTAGCCTCTTACAGTTTGTATGGCAACTTCCACCTTCTGTGTGTGTGTATATATATATATATATATACAAATTTATTAGAGCATTAGCTTTTGTGGCCTACAGCCCACTTCATCGGATGCATAGACTGGAACATATAGTAAGAAGATATATATGGGGTGCTGGAAATGAAGATATATATATCTTCTTACTATATGTTCCATTCTATGCATCCGATGAAGTGGGCTGTAGCCCACAAAAGTTTATGCTCTAATAAATTTGTTCGTCTCTAAGGTGCCACAAGTACTCCTGTTCTTTTTAGTGTGACAGGATGCGAGCGACTCTGAAGGAAGTGACTGTTGGACTAATGTTCAAGAAATGAACCACTGAAACTGATAGGCAGTTATAGCCAAGCCTTGAATCTTCCTGTTTTCAGAAAGATTGTTGAGAAGTTTATAGCAATTTGAGGGCGTTGTCTGGATTGCCGAATGAAGGGAACTGTGCTTTACGGCTGGGGAGGAGGGGGAAGATGAAAATTGCTGCAAAAGGGTCAGCGTGGTCGCTGACTCATCCCCTGGGAATGAAGGGTTTAAAGGGGCAGCCCTGTGCCTAAAGCTTCCTTTTTACACAGAGCAGGCTGAGGCAGCACCCACTCTCCCTTCCCTTTAGGTGGTGAAATACCAGGTTTGGTCAAGACCTGCTGTGGGCATTACGCTAGCTGCCCCTTTTTTCAGGGGTGCTGGAAAGGAATTTTTCCCCTTATCACCATATCGGCCTAGGTGCAGTTGGGGTTTTTACACCTTCCCCACCGTGGGTTCAGCAAGGGCTTTGTTCATGCCTGGCATGAAGGGTGGTAGGCTATCTGTCGCAAATCATTATTTAAGTGTAGGGCAGATGTCCAGTGCAGGTACTCCACAGGGAAGGTATACTTGGCTTGGAAAAGGACTTAAAAAGGGGTGTTCTTTAAAGGAACAAACAGGGGAGCGGGATTGGGGACTGCTATGATTGGTATGGCAGGGAGCCAACCCCCCATTATTATAGCCCACCTTAACCTTCATATGGGGGAGGGGGTGGTAAGGTCCAGGCAATGGATTTGCTGGAGAGACCTCAATGGAAAAAGAGGGGGAGCAGGTAATTACAGAATAAATAGGGGGTTACCTGTACTGTACTCTTTTATCTGCCAGGTAGTCCCAGGCATTTAATAATAAAGTTGCGGCCTGATTAAATCCATGTCAGATGTCTCCTGTCCTTCTTTTGGTATAGCCAGACAATGCAGTTTTGGCATTTTCTGGAATTCTCGGTGTTTCAACGATCTCTTCGAATGAAATTGTAGACCTGGGTTAGGATACACATACTGTTTGGTTATTTGTTTGACAATTTTCTGCAGTGGACAAAACCAAATCATCATGCTGATTATTTTTGTTTTACAATTGGATTTGATGGAGATGAAATATTGTAGATGGACCTGCAGACCTTCACAGTAATAGATGCAAGTTGTTAATAGGAACGATTGAGTGCTCATTTCAATTGGAAATCAAATAATTTATTTCAGTCCCTAACTATGGACTTACGAGTCTTAGTTCACAAAGCCATAGTACATATAGACACCTATACACTAGTCCCTGCATCTGTAATACACATACAACTTTTCAAAATGAGATAAACCTTTTATTCAAAAATTACACATAATGTCATGCAAAGAGATCTAATGATATTAAACAATGTGGCACAATTACCTATGATGTAACCAGAGCACCTCATTACATAGTTAATTAGCTATTAATTACACTATATAAACATCAAATTATTTATTTTCAAAATGGGAGCCATTAGAGTATAAAAAATAAGTACATATAAAATATGGTAAGAGCACATCACTTTGTCATATATATTAAAACCATCTATGTCTCATTAAATCTGAAATCCACTCTTCGTAAGTTTTCCAATCTCCACTAACCTCCTGGGGGGACTGTATAAAAAAGAAAATGGATATAATTAACAATACAACAATGTATAATCCATATATTTGAGAGAGAACATTTAGAACATTTTCAGAAACATTAACTATGCCACTAGTAGGTAAACCTGCTAGCATTTCGTTTGACTTACTTTCCACTGAACTATGAGATTAACCTTATTACCATTGTTCACTACAGTACATAAACCATTGTTTCTTAAAGGAAATTTATTGTCCTATGCAGAGTATACATATAGCTACTGCATACAGAGGAATAATCCTGTTAATAAAATAAACACAACGGTGCTTTTGATTTTTATTCTATGGCCTTACATTTTAAATTGTACATATGGTACAGGGAAAAGTTATTTCATTTTGCAGTTGTTTTCCTTTCCCTTTTCATTTGAAGAAAATGTTGAATGCTATAGGTAAACATGATGAGGACATAGGATGGGAACACGATGGTATGCATGGTAAGATGTTTCATTCCCGAATAGACAATTACTTTGACTTATTTTTCTTTTATGAAAATGGATATTGGTTCTGCATTAACTTAGGTGTTCTTTTTATTAATGTGCTGCTGCACCTTCTCTTTTGGAATACTGCTGTCCAGTAATAATACAGAATATTTTTATAGCACTGTCCACCTACAGACCCGTATGGGCTGCACAAACATTAGTGAATGATGAAGCCTCGCTAAACCTTTGTGATAGGTATTGTTTTCCCCCTTTTTAGAAATGGGGAAATTGAAACACAAAGAAATTAAGTGTCTTCCCCAAGCTCTCCCAGAAGGTCTATGGCAGAGTCAGAGCTAGAACTCAGCTGTTCCAATTCCTAGGACTTTACTTTCACCACATGACCATCCTTCCTGTCTCGAGGTTGCCTCTCAATAGAGTCCTTATGTGGTGAAGAAAGACTGTTTCTTGTGTTGCTGTTTGTTTTGATTTAAAGTTCAATTTGTGCTGGATATGATTTTTCAGTTTTCCTTCATTATTATCAGAATGAGTGCTAGCTACTGTCATCATTTGCTATATTGTGTGATTATTTTGTTCTACATTTTTCACAGCAACAAAAAGTCCTATATATTCTGGTCAGCTCAGTATTCTGTACGTAGCACTAGGTACGACTATATTGGAAACCAGCATACTCAATCACTCCCTCCATCAGCTTGCAGGGGCCAGAGGCTGCTGCAAACATTTTTCACACTCAGCTCCCAAATGAGAAGAATGAGCTTCATTTCAGTGTATAGTGACACTTACTGGCTGATCAACAGTGATGTTAAAGTGAGCTTGCAAACACCGATTAGTCCAGCCTGTTAGGGGGAGGAGAGTTGTATTGACAGGATCCTTGTATACAAAGAAGGGGATATAGATTAGATAGGGGTGTTTTATGTTGTTGAGCATTAACATTCTTGTTAATTTATTTTATACTATTGCTAAGCCCAAACATTATAAAACTCATGAATTAGAACCTCAAAAATCATGAGATTTTTTAAAAATATATACATTTGGGGTTTTTTTTATTGCTCTTCTGGTTTTTGAGCTGTTAGGGTTCACCTTTTCAACCTTTTCTCTGCAATCACGAGGGCCAGAAACATACTCGTTTTTAATGAAACAGGAGATTCTCATAAAAACACATAGCTCTAGGCACTGGGACTTTAACAAACAGACCAAATATCATGAGACTCATAATTAAGTTGTGTGACTTGGCAAAACTGATTTCCTAGCTTAATGGTGTTGCCTACACCTGGGAAAGGCAATTTGGGGATGAATAACAATTTTGAGGGTCCGGAGAGACCTGGAGCAGGAAGGGATGAGGAGTAAAAATGGCGAGGGGAATGCAACAGTTTTTTGTAAATCTTATTATATGAGTGTGGTCAGTGCAGAGAACTGTGTGAATTATTGGCTAGCAAAGGGGATTGACCCTATATTGATAAAAGCATGTTGCTTTCCCCCAAAAAAATCCCTTCCCAAAGATGGGGGGAACCTACCTTACTTTATCATACATTCACCGTATTTCATAACAAAACCCATCCAAGGGTTCAGTTCAAGATAAATGAACCTACCAGCTGCTGGTAATATTTGTACCTCTGAATCACTGATGATAGGAATATTTCATTGAATTTGTGACTGAGCATGCCAGATATTGCCACATAAATATTTCTTAATTTATGGCTTAGGACTGTTTCTTTGCTCTCCAGCTCTAAAGCAACTAAACTTTTCATTGAAACAACACAGATAGCAATGGGTAATTAATCATCAGTTAGTGAGTCAGTCAATCACTTTGTATGGTGCTTTTCATTATAACTATCTGGAAGTGTTCCTCAACATTCAATATTGCAAATCCTAAAAACAATTCAGTTAAATAAAAGCCCATGGATAAAGCTTAAGCCATGTTTGGATAAGCCATAAAATTATAGCCACAATCAAATTTTTATTTAAAAGGAAAAGCCAGCAACATGGATTTACAAAAAAGTAAGGGACCCAAGATGTGAGACTTTAGACAAACAATTGGGATCCATCAGGTCAAATACAAATTTTAACTCTTGTTGAAAGTTGGAAGCCAGTGCTGAGATTTGAGAAATGTGTGAACTGTTCCTAAAGGTGCCAGCGATCAGTTTTGCTATTTCATTCTGGATCCATTACTATTTGTGTAACAATGCTGCTGGTAGAGCTGCAAACAAAGAATTACAGAAATTCAATGTGGATGTAACAAAAGCATGCAAAACAGTTTCCAAATCAACAGAACTCAGGCAGGATTTAATCCTTTCTACATATCAAAATGATAAAAAAAAAAAACCCTGTTGTAATCATTTAAATATTTTTATCAATAAAGAGCTATCCAAAGTCCCAAATCTTTTCATGGATGATAAAACCTTTACCTAGATTTAATTGGCTTAAACTTTAACAAGCTGGAAGACATCCAGTATGGGACTGTTTGAAAAATTGCCTGATTAAGGTCAGATTCAAAAGCAGATAAGCTGAGTGTCATTTACAAAACACTGAGGAACCCCAAATGAGCTTTTTTGACATCCATCCTAAGGCAACATTTATATAGCAAACAATAAGGAAGTCAGCACCCAGCCTTGTGACGTTACATTACAATATAATGAGACAGATGCTGAATGATTTTTGCCAAAAATGTGGGATTCTGCCACTGCCGTTGAGAAGCATAGATGTTTTTACATCTCCATGTTACAGGTTAATGCTCTCATTATCGTTATTCAAGAGAGAGCTCACTTTGTGCTTCAGTTAGGTTTTCCCTTTTAACGCCACAATCATGTGAATTCCCATGTAAGGATAAAAATCCTATATGAGACTGCAGCCTTCACCACACCATTCTGTTTTGATTGTGGATCCTGACCCGTGAATTTTCTGGTTTGCCTTCTTTTTTTGCGGATCCTCACATTTGAAATAATCAAAGGTTAAAATTAATTGTAGGCCAATCTCGGTCTGTTTCTAAAACATAGTTTTGACCCTGCTTCACTCTTACCCTATGGCTCCTTTACTCTAGCTCACACACCCAGCGCACACATGCTAACAAGATAAGGGATATCTTCTTGACCACCTTTCTTCTCACTTCCACGTACAGGAAAATCAGGCGATGCCTTTGCCTAGTTAAGCCTTTCTCCTCTGAGCAGAAACGGAAGAAAATAGCTTCTACCTGGCTGTAGAGGAGAAACATTTCACAGTAGACTTTCCCTCTACTGGATCAGAGATCACATGGAGGAGCACCTCACACCATCTGTTCCCTTTCTCTGCGAAACAAAATGTTGAAAAGAGAAGGTGGTCTCTTTAGCCTGGTTCTTATTTACTTCTGATGAAAGAAATGGAAGCCTGTGAGCTTTGTTAAGGATTGAGCTCAAGAAGCCTGGAAAAAAAACTGTATATAAATATGGGCAAGATAAGACACAAAGTGAGAAAATATTTTCATTTAATTGAATATTCATCTTTTTATTTTAGATGGACTAACTCTTTGCAATAAGACTAGAAACAACATTCCTGAAAAGAGTGCTTGTTGTCACTGCATAAACAGATATAGTTGAAAGCACAACAATATCTCTGCCTCTAGTATTCCTAAGCAGACTCAGAGGTGGACATCATTTATTAGGAGTGGGGATGATGTTATTTCCAAGCTATCTTTTTGTTCACCTAGGTTTAAAGTTGCCTTACCAGTGTGACAAAAATCCAAAGGAAATATCTTTCCCTACTCTCACTGTTTTCATTTTCTCCTTCCTGCCTCCTTGCCTGCTCTCAAGTCCCTGAAAAGACTAAACCAGTTTATTTTCTATACACTGCTTTCCCATCTGAAGTAATACCAGGAAGCTCTTCTTGTGTCATTCTCAAGGGAAGGATGCACTCAGTGCCTCCTGGAATGAATGAAGACCATTACAGAGAGACAAGGAAAATATACCAGCCTAGAAGCTCTGAAAGGGAAGGAGTAGGCAGAGTAGGCACATCTGGCATAGTCCTAACTGTTACAGGTATTGGCATACTTTCATGCACTCAAGCTATATAAATCTTTTTTTTTAAACAAACAGTGTATATCTCCGGGTGGATACTGGGTTCTAAATGCTATGAGTCATCATAAACCTTTTTCATTAAAGTTGAATGAAACTCAGATATCTGAAACAGTACTCAGAGCAATAGCGGGGTTGTTTGTATCTTAGGTCTGATGCTTGTTGATGAGACCTTCATTTCAGTTCAAGTTATGAATTTAAATTAACTCCAAAACTCAAACCAAAATGCAGCTTAACCCACTGCATTCTTCTCAGTTTCAGAATTCTGAAGATTTTCTCCTGAACCTGAAGTTCTTCTCTTGAAACTTGTCCCAGGTTTGCTGAAAGTTTTGCAAACCATGATGAATTGGTTAGTAAACCTAGTTCAAGTTTCAGATTTGTAATGCCAGATGCCTCCAGGTGAATATAATGTGGTTTTTAGGTTTCATTACAAAAGATGTACACAGCACTAATATTCATGCTCTGATTTTGCCCTTCTGATGCTGTCTCTAATTCTTTAGAATATTTTGCCCAAAATGTAACATTTTCCACTACATACTTCAAAATTTCTCCCATTTTCATTGGGAGGAGAATCTTCTGAAATGTAAATGCAGAGGACAGAAACTGGAAGAGTCTGGACATGCAAACAGTGCCATAGCAGGGAAAATGGCTTCTTCCATCACTTCCCTTCCTCCCCGCAAATTATTTGAAAATGGCTATGTCGAGCCAATTTAACCAACAAATCAGTGTGTGTTGTGAATAAGTTCTAAAATCTTTTAATGTGAAAATGAATTCTAATGAATGCCTTCTCCTCTCACACACAAGGAAAAAATAAGGCTTCAGGAGACGTGTTTCATACTTTAGTAGCAACGCTACATTTGCATCCAACACCGTTTTTCTTTTTTTGTTAAAAGTTACCTTTCTGTAATTGCAGACTAGTTTAGACTTTAGATAGCAGCATCTGAACAATAATGGGCACTTTTTTAACAGATTATTGCCAAAAGTGCATTCTTTATTCCAGGGAGACACTGTAATAGATACCAGCATTTTAGTAATGATAAAAGCAATCTGTAAGCTATTATCATTTCCTTTAGAGTAACTTAATCTTCATATTGTTTTATATGTCTGGAATGTTAATAGTGTTTTTAATTTAGAAGAAGTATATTATGTATTACTAATTACATGTGAATATGAACTAAGTACCAGGCCGGTGAACTATCTTCTTAAAAATAAATATATGGAAAAGTACTTAACCCAGCATAAGGAGTGGCACAAATAAATTAAAGAATGCCATACAGAGATAATAACAGCTTTCATAGAATAAGCCTAAGAGAAACATCAATTCTAGATTCAGTCATGTATTTTATTTCATATGCTGTACTTCAGGAGACAAGTTGGAAGGAATACAGGTGCTGCTTTTAGTCCCTAAAAATGCTGTTTTAATTTTAATTCTTGTTTGCAAATGATTTCAACACAAATGTGTTTGTGTATCTTTTTACATGTCCGTGATCTGATTGAATTAAAATTAAACCCAACACACTCAGATATCATGGTGATACACAGGTAGATTGAATTTACAAAATGAAATATTTATCTTAAAATACTTGGATGGCAGTTATTTTTTATCTTTCTCTCTCTCTCTTAGGAAAAAATATGGAATTGGCATTGGAAATATGGATTCTTTTTAAAGAAATGTTGTGAACAATTTCCAAACTTGTTAGGGAAATACTGCACTGATCAGAGAATCCTAGAGAGATGTGTTCAGCATAGCAATTTAGTGGCCCCTAATGCTATTAAAAGTATGGCTTTTAAATAAAGGAAACCAGTTCACTATTTTTGAAAGAAGTTGTAATCTACTTTAAACTGTCATTCCGTGTTTCTGACTTGCAATTAGATGATTTTTTCAAAATGTCAATCCCTGATTCTGTTGTGTCCATCATTGTAATAAAATGTGACAGCAAAGATATTATATCAACACTTTTTCCATAATTACCATTAAAGATCTCACAAGGGTGAACCAGAAAAGTTGTACAAAGGTTTTCCAATGAATGGGCCTGCAGGCAGCATTATGCCTTTAAAATCTTTTAATATAGCCAAGACTGATGACAACCAGGAGACAAATCTATGTGCAAACCCGTTTGGAGAGAATAGTTTTGTGGTGTATGATGTATGTTACATAAATGAGCTTATTAGGACTCTCATCTATTTTATTATTGGTGCACAATTTAATAGAGGCATTTAAAAAACAATATTTCTGCCTGACTCCTTGAAATGAAGAAGATACATTGATATAATTGAGAGCAAATGATTGCATGTTGTGCCATTTAATCATGTCATTTTTCAATTGCTATTTTTTGCACTTCACTGCATACTTATAGAATATTTAGCTTCAATATAGATTAAGTCCCACCATTTGCAACTAAGCGGAGATCCTATATTAGGTGACATTTTCTTTTAACCTTGAAATCAGTTAAAACACCCGCGTTTGCCAGTATTTTCTTTAAAAGATGACAAGTCATCATTCACTTCCACTCCATGGCATATGGCTTTTTTTATTTTGAGGAATTACTTACCATTGGTTGTCTTTTTCATTCACTAATAGAACTTCTTATTCTCAATTTTCATGCAGTATGCAAAGTTAATTTTAAAATACAATCTGTAGCACAGCAGACAGGAGGAGCCAGCTAACAGACAGCCACTGTCATCTCATGGAAAGCATTCTGTTGATACGTCATAATTCCAACTTCCTGTCCCCCCACTGTTTTTCATTATTAGTGATATTTGCATTAAAAAAAGGGATCAGACTTTTCACAGTCATTATTCTAGTCTTATGCCAACTCTGTTGAAATCTATGGTGTTACATGGGCCTAACACAGACATAAAGTGGTGAAACAGGCCCACCTTTGTTTTGAAGAGTTCATTTGCTCCTGCAAAGTGGTTTGTTCACCACTTGGAAACATGACTCTGACTAGTATTATCATTATACTGAGAGCACCAGCAACCATTAGAATTAAGGTTGCATAAGAGCTTCAATTTCATGGTTATTTCGTAATTGCCCTCAGTGTATTCTTGCACATTCTTCTGAAGCAACTAATACTTACTGCCCATTGTCAGAGACAGGATACAGGATTAGAGAGACCACTAGTCTATTGGGTATGGCAATTCCTCTGTACCTAAAAGTACAAAGAAAGTGAAAACATGTAAGTTAGCATCCGTGGGCCCTTCAGACAGCTTTCCTGACTCCAGAGACCTCAGGTATTTTCAATTAGATTGGGCCTTGAATTTTCTGAGATTTCTTTTTTTCCACACACTACAATATTAATAAGTATAGTCAATAAAACTTTAAACAGGAGAGACAAAAATGACTGATATGCATTAAGACCTCATGCAAAGAAATTTCAGTATTTACTAAAAGTATGTGAAAAAAATCATCTAATCATTTTGCTACAAAAATCATCTAAATTTTTGTATATGGTCATTCAGATTCATGCTCTAGAAATACAGTTTTGTGATACTACTATAAGGTGGGTGAACAACTGATTGAAAGACCGTACTCAAAAAGTAGTTATCAATGGTTTGCTGTAAAACTAAGGGAGCATATCTTAGTGAGGTCTTGCAGGGGTCAGTCCTGGGTTTGGTACTAGTCAATATTTTCATGAATGACTTGGATAATGAAGTGGAGAGTATGCTTATAAAATTTGCAGATAACAGCAAGATGTGAGGGATTTCAAGGTCTTTGGAGGACAGGAATAGAATTGAAAATGACTTTTCACAAATTGGAGAATTGGTCGGAACTCAACAAGATGAAATTCAACAAAGATAAGTGCAAAGTACTTCACTTTGAAAGGAAAAATCAAATGAACAACTACAAAATGGGAAATAACTAGCTAGGAGGTAGTACTGTTGAAAAGGATCTAGAGGTTATAGTGGATCACAAATTGAATATGAGTCAACAATGTGATGCAGCTGCGAAAAAGGCTAATATTCTGGGGTGTATTAACAAGAGTGTTGTATTTAAGACATAGGAGGTAATTGTCCTAGTCTACTCAGCTCTGATGAGGCCTCAGCTGGAGTACTGTGTCCAATTCTTGGCACCGCACTTTAGGAAAGATGTGGAATAATTGGAGAGAGTCCAGAGAACAGGAAAAAAATGTTTTAAAAGGTTTAGAAAATCTAGTGAGAAAAGGTTAAAAATAACTGGGCATATTTAATCTTGAGAAAAGACTGCGGGGAGACCTGATAAGTCTTCAAATATGTTAAAGGCTGTTATAAAGAGGGTGATGCTCAATTGTTCTCCATGTCCACTGAAGATGAAAGTAATAGGCTTAATCTGCAGCAAGGGAGATTTAGGTTAGATATTAAGAAAAAAAAATAACTATAAGGCTAGTTATGTTCTGGAATATGCTTTCAAGGGAGGTTGTGGAATCCCTATCATTGAAGGTTTTTAACGACAGTTCGGACAAACACCTGTCAGGGACGGTCTAGATTTATTTGGTCTTCCCACAGCACACAGGACTGGACATGATGACTTCTTGAGGTCCCTTCCAGCCCTACATTTCTATGATTTTGTGATATGAGAATTTTATCATTTGTGAACTATTTCAGCTTATCAATTTTGTGCCATTGTCTGGCAATCTCTCTGCTTTACAGATAAACATTGGACTAGATTGGTGCACTGGTCAATGGCAAAATAAACTTTGTATTTAATAGTTTCTTTAATACACTTCACACTCCATTTTTTCTTTTCGTTTTTGGACTTAAAGGAAGAATATCCAGTTGTTGAAAAATATTGCTTAGGCCTCAGTTCAGCAAGGAACTTAAACATATGCCTAATGTATGTGCATAGTTCCACTGAATTTAAGACAGGTTTCAGAGTAACAGCCGTGTTAGTCTGTATTCGCAAAAAGAAAAGGAGTACTTGTGGCCCCTTAGAGACTAACCAATTTATCTGAGCATGAACTTTCGTGAGCTACAGCTCACTTCATCGGATGCATACTGTGGAAACTGCAGAAGACATTATATACACAGAGACCATGAAACAATTAAGAGGACTCCTCATATGTTTAAAGTTCAGCATGTGCTTAAGTACCTTGCAGAATCATGGCTGTAGTAGCCAAGCAGTAGTATTCCACCATGCTGTGTGAGAGTACATGGTTCAACCCCTTGTCACAGAACCATCCTGGGCATTAGGTTCTGCCTAAACAATACTCTTGGCCCTTGGGATGGGAGCAGTCTTTGATGTCATTCAGCAGTGGCCCTTCCAGATGATTTATGGTGTGGTATTAGCAGGCTGTGGAAAGGAGAGCAATCCAGCCCTTTTCAGCTGTCAGGTTGACAGTCACAAAGCACTAAACATAGGGTTATGCCGAGAGAAGAAAGATCTCCAGGGGAGTCTGCTGTGACGTACAGGAAATATGTTTGAATAAACACTGCATTGTAATGTTGCCTATATATTCACCAGACCTCTCTATCTATATTGCAAAACATAGTTTTCCTTATTGGGACAATTCAGCCTAGATTTTCAAATGGAGCCTAAAGCAAGCCTCCTAATTCTATAAATAGGCATCTGCCGGACTTTTTAAACTGCTGAGCACCAACAGTTCCCACTGAGGGCAATTGGAGCGGTGGAATGTTCAGCGCTTTTGAAACTCAGGCAGGTGCCTAAAAATGGACTTAGAGTTTTAGGTTCATGCACTTTAGACTCCTGTGTCTGAAAATCCTAATCCTCTTTGCTTTCCTTTTGTTAAGTAATGGCTTTGTTGATTATGAGGTTTTTGTAGAGGCTAATATCGCAAAATATACAGTTATACCATTTAGAAATGTAAAATGAAATAATTGGTGAAGATTTGGAAATGAGAACTGTCTGTGCACAATCACTGTATTCACAATTTTCACATGACAATTCCAGTTCAAAGTTGCAAAATATGGATCGTATGGGACACTGTGAGCTTTCATGTCAAAGATACAGATAATGATCATTTAGCACGATACATAACAGACCATAAATACCCCCTTTGGATTCATTGTACCCTGCCGTTTTATACATTGTTTGTGTGCCTTTACCTGATTAAGTCTTCTAGCTCTACAAGAGCCATTACAGTAATTCTTTTCCTTGTTAGAAATGAGGGTTTCATTCTCTTTTAATATTAATCATAACATATAATAAAGTTGAAACAAAACTACCATGGTTGAATTGTGTTGTCATACCCATGTAAATCAAGAATAGCTTCCGTGAAGTTAATGTTATTATGCTGGTGGAAAACTGATGTAAATGAGAAATGAATTTGTTCCTGTATCTCTGCTTGCAAATAATACAATGTACAGGTCTTATTATAGCCCAGATATTTTGGTTTAGGAATGGGAATGGTCCTTAGTTTATCATATTATATGGGATTGTAACAGGAGTGTTATAGCATCCAGCATTGTAGGGGATGCCATCATTAGGTACATCAAGGTAAAAGGATGAGTTAAGGGTATGGGGCCAGATTCTCAGCTTCAGTGGAGTTTATTCAGTTTTTCACCAGTTTAACTGAGAGCAGAAGCTAGCTCATAAAAGCCACCATTATGTTCAATTTCTTTGCTTTTGCAGTGTTAAGTACGATCTTCCCCTTTATTTGTACCTAGATTTTTTTTTCTGGTGTAATATTAGGCTAATGAACAGCATCAGAAAGGAAATACATCAGACATTTGATTACATCAAGAGCTGTGTAGGTATATAGTAATGAATCCTAGGAAAATAAATAAGGGCAAGTTCAGGAAACTTAAGTGAAAATGCAGCACTGGTCTAAATTGAATAATAAAATTCCTGGTCATATTTTGCCATAAATAGTGGTTTGGGAATTTGTCATTCACCTTATTTAAAATTCAGAAATATTAAAGGTACAGAGTTCTTTCATTACAGAAATAATGGAATTCCAGCTATCACAGAGTTGGGGTAATTTAAATAGCTATAGAATGCATTATATCAATAAGTGGAACATCTGTATGAAATGTCCACCTGCTGATATACTACTCAGTGTACTTTACAATGAAATGCACTTAATCATTTTAAGACGTCTTCTAATGAAGCCTTATCGGGATTAACATTTTGAACACAAATACTTTTAGGCATTAAAACTCGCACTCTAAATGAGATTGCATTGTCTTGTTTACCCTTGTTGATTAATAAGCAATCTGTTAACTGTTAGAACAATCAAATTGTGCCAGTAGATTAGTAATTCAGCTATGTTTGTGGATATAATCATCATTTCTTTTGAAGGCTTTGAATTAAAAAAAATCACTTGCACGCTATCAGTAGGCAAAAGAAAGATATATATTTCTAGATATCTGCACCACTATTTTGCTCCAGTCCTTCGGCTTAGGGTCATTGCGCAAGCACAAATGCTTCTGGAGGGCAAATACTGTTTTGATGTACATCACTTCTAGGTATAGCTTCCTTTTTTAAAGCAATCTAATAATGCAGAAGCTTAACTTATCTTTAAAAGAGTAGTATTGTTTTGTTATTCACGTTCAGAAGGGAATGTCCAGCTTAATTATCAATATTTTTCAGCCATTGGCACTTGTGAACTGCTCTGAAAGTTTTGATTAGTTTATTTTACTTTTTCTTTTTAAAACAGAAAATTAAAAACAAAATACCTGTTCCTTAAGAGAAACAAAAATGATCAAATGATAGTTGAGATTTTCTCAGAGGGTCATGCACTTTCATCTGTGGCATCCTGCAGAGGAAACAGATGTTGGCAAGTTACAATTGAAATTATCTGGGAAAACTCCATGCATGAAATACATTATTACATACATAGTATAACGCCATGAGTAGCACAAGTGCCATTTGGGAATCATATATTAGATTCACAGCATGCCATGAAAGGGTACATGGTTAAGTGTGAGGCTGAGGACTCTTCCTCATAGATGCCCAGGCTATGTGCCCCCAAACCTCATAGCAATTACTGTAAAAAGACATCACAAGTTAATACAATCCTGATGCAACATTGAGTGCCCATAGGGGGTGGGTGGGTGTGCAGGGAATAGCACTTGAAAACCCCATACATGATCCTATACGGCACAGAAAAGTAGCCAACCATTGACCTTCAGAATTGGGGAAACGTGTCCCTTAATTGCGGCACAGGAGATGCACTACTTGTATTATTATCATAGGGGGTTTCCAATGCAATTGTACAGGTTTCTAGAGTATATGCAACATTTCCTGGCCTCAACCACGATTTGGTAAAAACAAGGCTTGTTCACTGATTTGAATTGCATGATGAAGCGCAAACGATATTCCTCCGTTGCACTGGATCTTTCTGATGAAATACAGTGGTTGCTATTAAATATTTATAATTTTGAACACAGATATCATTACTTCAGGATTCCTATTTTAATTTCAGTGTAAGAAATTCTTTAGGACTGTTATAATCACAAGAAGCCTTTGTAAAGATTGTAAAGAGGACCACTGCACTTCCCTGCTGCACGTTTTTCCTCAGGAGTAAAACATATGGCGCATCATTTCTAATGGTTCTTCTAAGTAATATATTTTTTCTTTATTTTGATTTTCTAGATCAGCATTGAATTAAACTTTGAATTAAACTATGTCATTTTATGAGTATAGTGTTTATTTATTTTTCCTGAAAGATTCTTAAAATCCATTTTAAAACCTGGAATGACTAGATGTTGGCAGGATAACTAATTTTCAGAGACATGCCCCAGTGGAATAGAGGTTGGGGGGAACCCTATATGTGCTGTAAATCGTTCGGCATCATTGAGACAGTTAGCTACATGTGGCATTAATTTGAAGAAGACTTAAAGTAGCTTTGCAGCCTCATTGCCGTTATTATTACTATCTGTGAGTGCATCACCAAGCTTTGATATTAAGTATCAGGGAAACAATGAATGGAACACAGACATATTGTAAGAAGACTGGGCACTACAAAGTATAATCTTAACAGTTAATTTTATACATTTGTAGACTATACTGCACTGACATCTGTCATTTCTCTGTCCTGCAGTCTCTGTGCTGTGAGATCAAACAGAGACGTCGTGGAGTAGCCTCTGTGTTGCGATTATGCCAGCACCTCCTGGATGACCAGGAGACCTGCAATCTGAATGCAGATCACCAGTCTATGCAGCTGATAATTGTAAATCTTGAAAGAAGGTGGGAAGCCATTGTCATGCAAGCTGTCCAGTGGCAAACCAGGCTACAAAAGAAGTTGGGAAAAGTCCCGGTGAGTGATGTTTGCTTTAAAAAGACCTAGTATTGTTTCATTTGTCACATGGGAGATATCATTCCAGTGGATAGCAAACATATTCATTTTACAATGGATTTTCTGACTGAAGATGCCATTTCTGATCCTCACAGTCAACAAATAAAGCTTTATTTTTCACAAACCAGTGCTAGATTTGGACATGACTGATTAATAAGATAAACTCATAGTATACATATACTGTTTGCAGCATTTTTAATCACATGGGATCTCATTCTGTCAAGGACTGGGCACATTTGAGTTGAAAGCAGTGCAAGTCGAGTTACTCAGAACCTAACAGGATTGGGCCCATAATTTTTTATTGAATATGATACTTCATAAAAGTTCTGTACACTGTTAATAATGTTTTTAGCACCAGCGTATCACTAAGCGCATTCTTCACATAGGACAGTGTTTCCCAGCCGTGTGCCGTGGCACACTGGTGTGCCATGGAATTTTGGAAAAGTCACTTGCAAGGGGAAAAAAAACTCATTTATTTTCATTAGCGTCACAACCAAACTGCATTTTGTGCTGTTGCACTTCGGGTGGATGTGCATGAGACAGACCTTACGTCAGATTTCTCATTAAAAGTAAGCGATTTTTAAAATAATTTTAACACAGGGATGTGTGCCACACAAATCTTTTATTGACATAAGTGTGCCTCAGACTGGAAAAGGTTGGAAAACACTGACAAAATATTTTGAGGATGTAATAAGTTCTGTACTACTTAAAATATAAGGAAAATGTATTAATCTATTCTTCTCTGAGGAAACAATCCCTAAGAGGCAAAATATTATATTACTTATGCTATCAATTAAGTGGTGTCAATTATATAGGTCTTGTACAGTATAAAACCATATTAGAAGGGATTAACTATATTTAGACAATAAGCCAAATCCCTACCGTTACTCCATTGACAGTAATGGATGAATTTGACCCAGCATGTCCTGTGTCACTGTCCTAATGCTGAAGTGTGAGTATTGCAACCAAGGAGCAATGATGATAATCCTGTGAAATACAGGTACCGATGTGCATCATAAAAATAATAGAATGAACAACATATATTTTAGTTTATATAATTTTTAGGTTATTATAAATTTTAAAATAGGAAAGATTACTTGACATCCACCCCTTTCTTGACAGACTAAGTGACTAGCAATGAAATTTTTTGGGGGGTTAGGTTGTTTTTTTAAACACAGATTTTTTTTGAAGTTCCACTTAAAAGAAAAACAAAAAGTAATAGATATCTCTGAGTAGTTTATTATTTTTATATAAATATAGCACCCAAAATGTACATGGGATTCTACAGACCCATCAAAAGTCCCTTCCCTAAAGTGCTAATGGTCTCAAAAGACCAACAGATATAGTGTGTGGGAAAGGGGTACAGCACAAAAGCAAAGTGGTTGAGGTGATGAATGGCTCACATCTTGATGTTTGCATGGTTTTTTAAAAAAGATTATGTATCCAAACCTATCCCCATGTGCCCAGCTATCTAGCCATTGATTAGTTGTCTAATTTCTTGTAGGTGTTGCAGTATAAGTGGGATTTAAGGAAGGAAATGAATGAGGGCAGTGGCCTTATGGATTATTACAGAATGAGGACGTCTTTGTAGAAGATGACATGGAAGAAAGTAAAGGAGAGAGTTACTGGAAAAGCAGAAAAACAGGATATCAAGGCTAGCATAAGTGTTGGAGTAGTGGGGAAGGAACAAGGCAAGAGGAAGTGTGGATAATGAGAGGTGCAGAGTTACACAGGGCTTTGAAGGCAAAGATAAGAACCTGGAACTTGATGTGGAGGAGAAGCACAAGCCAATGAAAGTGGGGAGAGGTGACATGGCCCCTGTGAAGGGCAAAGAAGAGGATTTTAGCAGCTGTGTGTTGTAGGAGCTTGGGGTGGGGGGGAAGTATGCCTATCAAGGAGGCCAGAGGAGGCTACAGTAAATACCAGAGATAAAAAGGACTGAATAAGAGCTCTAGCTCTATGACCAGAAAGAAAAGGTCAGATCTTAAAAATGTTTTGGAGAAAGAAGAGGGAAGACTCCAGGCTTAAACGTGAAGTGCAAGGGAGGTGGAGAAGTCGGCGTTCATGCTGGTTACTGGAGTGACAGAGTGGGTGATAGTGTGTTCAGTAGCAAAACTGAATAAGAACATGCAGAGGTTTGGGGAGGAAAGACCAGGAGTTCAATTTTGACCATGTTTAGTTTTAGTTGACAGACATTCAGGAAGGGACATCTGAGAGACAACATGAGATATGGGATTAGATGGTGGGAAACAAATAGGGAGTGGAAAGATTAATTTGTGAGTCATCTGTTTAAAAATGGCCATTGAAGTCACATGAGCAGATGTAACCACTCAATAAAGGGATAAAAGGAGGGGCCAATGGTAGAGCCCTGTTGGACTCCCACAGAAAGCAAAACATAGCAGGAAGAGGACCTGCAAAAGGAAACATTGTTGGAAGGCCAGAGACATAGAAGAAGAACCAAGAAAGGAATAGTATCACAAAAGTTAAAGAAGGAGAAGATGGTTGAGAAGGTGGTCAGATGTTGAGAAGGAGATCAACTGGGTCAAAAGCAGCAGAGAGGTTGATGAGCTGGAGGCCTCAAGATATAGCAAGGAACAGATAAAATCTCAGTCAGAGCAGTTTCAATGGAGTGGAAGGCAAAAACCAAACTGGGGGTGCAAGGAACTTGAGGTAGCAATTGTGGATGGCACACTTAGGCTTATATATGAGAGGAAGAAGGGAGATGGCCATTGAGAAGGCAAATAACCAGATTACTGATGCTTGAATTTCGAGGGGAACGATCCCAAGAGAGTGAGAGGTTGAGAACAGAAGCAAGGGAGGTCAGCAGCAAAATATGGTTGTGAAAAGGGTGCACACTGAGGGATTAGAAGAGGACAGTTAATGATGGGGAAAAGAATAATAGCAGAACTTTTTCTTTGGGAGAATTGGATTAAGGGTCTATGAGCCCTTCTCTATTTTTTGCAATGTCTGATACCTGATCCAACCCTGAGGCAATTTTGGGATTTGTTTATTTTTGTCTTTATGTTTTTAAATTATAGCAAAAGCTCTAAGAAACCATTACCTAGGGCTGTAGAGTTGGACTGGTTTGTTGAGTGGACCTGCTGTAGAGAAACTAGTTGAAGCTTGGAGTTGCAACAGCAAGAGTGTACAGTAGCTGTTGTCTTTACCTTGCAGCACGGAACAAATGCAGTTCTAAAAATTTCTGAAGCTCAGTTGCTGGAGGCTGCTGTAATGGGAGTACACTTACCAGAGAGAGGCTGACCTGGGTTTCTACTATATTTCACTGAGATGCGAGCTGCCGCAAAGAGGCTAAATGGATATTTTTTTCATGCTTAAAACTTATAGTTGCTGTAGTAAGTATAGCTGTTCTCTGGTGCCTGGAGCAGGAGCAAGATGCAACTGAGAGAAATCCTGGAGGCTGCTGAATAGAGGTCCAAGTTTTTTCAGAGAGAGCATATTCTCTCCTCTTCCACGTGAACAGCTGCTGTGCGTAAGCTATTTGCTATTTGGAGCTGCAGTTATTCTAAATAAGCTGCTATGTGCTAATTAGAGTTCAGCACTGCTATTGCAGCAGGAGCAAAGTGAGTCTTGTGGCTCTGTTTGGGATTGGAATCAATTGAGAGCTGAGGTAGAGACACTGTACAAGTGCTGTGTGTTACTTGATGTCTGGATGCCATGGAACTTCACAAGCTGCACACTGCTTTGTTCCCACTTTGCCTGGGGGAAGCAGAACTTGTGTGCTCGACTGAGTTGTCTGCAACTGGGTAGGGGTCATACCTTCCTCTCTGCTGAGAAATGGAAGATATTAAGAACTATCAGGATTCTCATTTAATTTTCATTTAGGGCAGTATTTCGTTTCGGAGTCTCTTGTTGTGGATTTGTTTATAAAATATGATTGTATAAACATCGCAGTATCCACAGGTTTCTGAGGTTGATAAAACCATTTGAATTCTCAGCACTGAAAGATGCACTAACCTCAGTAGAATTCTGGGTTCTTATTCTTCCCCAGTCCTGAGTTGGCTTGCTATAGCTTTTCCTTTCACTCAGTTCCTGTGTAGTCATTTCTTGGGATGGTCCCAAGATTGCTTCCTCTGCTTACCCATCTCTCTGCACTTGATGGTTTGCCAGTCTTGGCTCATAAACAGTATCCCCTGGTAACAAGTCTTTATTTGAGGTTGCCCACAATATACTGTAATTTATAAAAACAAATGAGATGTTTTATACCTCCGATGGCATCTGACTCTCGGACAGTAAATAAGACAGCTGATTATGTTGCCGTACAGAGGTGCAGGAGTTGCTTGCATCTTCCATTCTCCCCTTAATTTGTCTACCAGAATTTTCCTTTATCTTTTTACTCTTCCTTATTATCCTCGGTTACTTCTTATTTTGATTGCTTATCCCCTTCCGAAAGCGATGTTGGAGTTAATTACAAAGGATTTGTAGGTTTCTTTCAAATTTCTTTTATTTCTTGATGCCTTAAAAAAAAATTCTTGAATTTTTCATTATCCTTGCAATAGCCTGCCTCACAAACCTAGACATAACAAAGAGGTATTGTTAGGGGGCTTATTCCTTCACCCACTTACTTCCCTGGTCCTTCTCGCATGAACAGAGAGCAACAATACCCGAAGTCCAAAGGTGCAAACAATTCAATGTTTATTGGGGTGAACTTCCAGCAAGCATGATTCCAGTTTCCTTCCTTAGTGTCCTCCTTCCCAGCTCTGACACCACAGAGCCTTACACCTGTGTCCCTGTTCCCATTCTTGCCCTTAGCAAAATATTATTCCAATTTCCTTACCCCCAATCCCTGTTCCCATTTCCCCCTTTAGCAAAACATGATTGCAATTTCCTTACCCCCATTCCCTGTTCCCATGTCCCACACCCCCGCACACCCACTCACTTCCTCATTGACTACAGATTATATAGTAAAACTTGAGTTCCGCTTAGCTATACCTTAACCAATCATTTTCCTGAAATTTAACTAACCAATCCTAACATATTGTAACATGATTATGTACCCAATTATATCCCACCACCTTAATTAGTTTATTCTTTTATACCTCTAGAACTAGCCAAGTGATAAGAATACCCCTAAATTCTTAAAGTACAGGCCTTTGCAGACGGGCCTGAATATCTATATCCTAACAGGTATTAGTATATAATGCAAACCCCAAAGTCTGGCAAAAGATGACCCTCTCATGATGCATAAGTTACGTCTAGTAAGTAGCATTATAATTCAGAATCACTCAAAGGGGAAAAAAGGTTGGCTAGGTTAAAGAGGCTAGGTAAAATAATGATTTAATTTAAAAACAATAAATGATTTGTTGGTCTTTCGGCTGAAGAATTTAACTGGGAGTTGGGAGACCTGGGATCACCGTGTGATTTGACAGGACTCTTTATCTGTGCTTCAGTTTCCCCATGTGTAAAATGGGAATAATAATTTCCTACTTCACAGGGATGTTGTGATGCTTAAGCCATTAGCATTTTTAAAGCACTTTGAGATCCTTGCATTTAACTTAATCTAACTGGAAATACAACTGTACTAAGAGCCAATCGCATTCTAGTCCTCACATCACCTCCTATCTCTAACAGCTGTCTTTCAGTTAGCCAGGGCTGGAATATAAAGTTTAAAGTCCTATTTTTAATGAAGCAAAAGGTGTTTATGAATGATTCAGAATGTGAGCCCTATTTATATATGATATGTCACTGCAAGACTCCCCATGCTACTCTGCAAATGTGCCTCCTCCCAGTTCTGAAAGGACAGCCACTTGGTATAAGAGAGTTTAGTCCACTTTTTTCATTCAGTCCTTGGCCTCTGTACTGAGGCTGCCAACAGGACTGTCAAATAGCACCAGTTATATGCTCTAATATTTGAGTAATTACAATTTTTTCTTTTCTTTTTTTCAGTAGATCCCTCTTTTTGTTAGTCACCACCCCACTTTTATTGTATTTTGCAGTTATGGTCTCCTAATTCTTAGTTTCAGAACCACACAAATGGCACATAATATACACTGAAAGAGACCTTATTAGCAGCTTTTTTATAAGACAAAGAGACACTTGTGAAAAAACTAAATAGCTGAAAGAAGATTTGGGGTAGACCTGGTCAAGGCCCTGATTCAGTGCTCTGTACAAGCTGTGTTGAGGTTAGCTGAGGGTGGAAGCACAAAGATTGCTTACTGCTACCTTTGTGTTACCCTGATCCTGTTGCCATCCAAGGCTAACCCAAGCATGACTTGCATCTATGGCTTCAATAGGTCATTCCGGTAGCCACAGATAGCCAGGTATAGCGATGCCCTGGCCACATGCCTCCTGGATTTCCCCCTTACACTATGGGCCACGATGGGGTTAGTATGAAAGTCCACTACCCAAACAAGCAGAAACCTGTGCCAGCCAGTTTGGCTGTCATTGCAGCTGTTTTACACTGCTGGAGTAGCACAAAGTACATGTCGTGCTGCCAAGGACCAGGGTCCAAATCTATATTTTCACATTGTTATTCTCCCAAAGCTTGTACCTCCCAGACTCCTACCCTTCTCAATTACTGGAGAAGCTGCTCGTTCCATAAGCAGTGCTCATTCCATAAGCAGTGCTCCCACAGACATCAGGTACTCTGCTCATGCAATAAGTGCAGAATTCTGATCAGTTTTATGCAGAAATCCACAATCTCTTTTCTCAATCCACAGAGATTGCTAATTATTGAGGGGGCAGTATTAATCAGACTCATAAAATAGATATTTTCAGCTAAGACAATTTAGGTTCAGAATGCTCTAATTTTCAAGCTGCCCTGTAATACCTCTTAAATATTCCTGTCTTTGAGTTTTTGTATGATGTTAACGTTCACTTCTGTGCCTCCTGAAATTTTTTTTTTTATCTCCCGAGTCGTCCTGTATGTACACTGCACTATATGTCTAGAAAAAGCCTCATGTGTATTGGCTCTGAAAGTATGCTGTACATCCAGCCACATAATTGAAAATAATAAGGCCACAATAAATGGGATGGCCTTGGGGTATAACACCCAAGGGATTCAATTGGTGTCGCTTTGCATCAATGTCCATGCGTCATGGTAATTGAGGTAACATAACCAATTACCACATTTTAATTAGAGTTGTAAGGACTTGGGAAAATCTGTAATGGTGAGACAGCTCACTTTAAAAAAAAAAAAGGTTTCTTTCGTTCTCTTTTCCACGGGCTTTTTTCTTGGATGCTTGTTTCTTAGAAGGGGAAGATGGTTCTTAATGTGCTGTTTGGGATTTTTCCCAGTCTCCTCTTTGAGTCTTTATAATGGACTTTGAAAAACAAAATGTTAAAAACTGCTGCATCGCTGCTGAGCTGATATCCTCATCCCTTTCCGCTGTTCGCCTGCCTAGCTGGCACATTTGGGAAAAGAAAACAGTTTTTTAAAATGCTGGATTCAGAGCTAAATCAAATCTCCCCCTCACTTTTTCTGTGTCCTTTTCATTGATGCAACGTTTAAAAAAAATAGCAATGGACTGATACTTGTTCTGTACTCCAGAGTTCACAAATGTATTAGTTATTGCTCCATTACTTTGTTAGGTAGCACCACTAAAGAAAAATTCACTCAACTGGAAGAGTCTAATTAAGCCACTATTTTTGTAAGGTTGGAGATAGCTGAAAAAAATCTTGTGTGAAGTTTAGAAGTGCTATATAAGGGTCTGATCCTGTGGGGTGCTGAAAATCCTCAGCTTTCCCATTATCTTAATCGGTGAGGAGGACATTCAATGTCTTGTACAAAGTGCTCAGCTGCTTTACAAAATCAAGCCCTACCAAAGTCATTATTTAATTCCTTATATTTACTAAATTACAAATGACTTCTCCTAGAAGACAGTACGCAAATACAGCATTCAGCTTGTTTCACAAAAACTCACCACATGCCTATTCATTTCCTCATGTCACAGTCATGTTTTTCAAATCATCACGTCAGAACCGCTGGTGTCAAAATTTAAAATTCCTGTTGTGTTGGGTGGCAGCTTTTTAAAAATGAACTTTTTGTGATTTTAGTGTCAGTGGCAGGTGCTAGTCTATTTGATCTCTGTAGGGCTTCTGAAAGAGACCCACCTGAGAAACACCACCTGCTTCCCTCTAGGTGGAAAAGGAAAGAACCACAATAGAGCAGATGTCAGCTAAACTGAGTGAAAACAGGTGCTAAGCTTGACTGTCCTGGTAGCTGACGTGCTATATTTATTTACAGCATTAGCAGTGGCACTTTCATGCTCTCCAAAACTACACCCCTTCACAAACAAGATACCTGGCCATCTGGAGGATCTTCCTGTATGATCCAGAGGAGAGCTGAGGGTACTTGCCCTTGAAATCCTTTGGTCTGTCTGCTAAGGATGTTAATCAGTGCCAAATGAAGTGGTGGTTTTGTGAGGTAGACAACAATAAACCAAACTCATCAAATCATTTCATATAGGTCTGCAACCAGTCTGATGGTAAAAGACTTTCAGTCACTACCAACCTGACCCCCATTTTGACCAACAATCTAGAGGTGAGAAACTCCATATCACACCCTTTTAGCCATTTAGCCTTCCCAAATGGCATTTTTAACACATCTGAGCGTGGCATATCCTCATTACAAACCATTACAAGGCTAATGGACATATTCAGGCTGATAATATGAATTAAGTTTAGCAGGAAAATGACAGTCAGCTGAGGGAGCTAAAAGGAGATCATCTGAGCTCACCGCCAGTAGGTCAGATCATTTGTTGTGGCTCTGATTTTAAACATGCTATTGGGCACATTTCAGTTTAAACAAAGTTCAGTTTGAAGCCAGGGACAGGAGGAACAAGCTCCAGGCAGGACTAGGCATAAAGGTGATAATGGTGTGTTCAGGGTATAGGTACTAAAGGCAGCACCACTTTGCACATTGCCAGCAGTATCAGACGTGGAGGGAATAAAAAGAAAAGGAGCATGCTCCCAAACTAGCTTACCCTTGGGCCTTAGGCAGAGGAGATTTAGGGGTAGGCTGAGCAGTCAAGCCTGGGAAGAAGCCATGGACTAGATTTTGTTGCTCATTTATTTGATTAAAAAAGTCAAGCCCTAAGAAGGGGGGTGAGATTTGCCCATGTATAGTTTGTGTGGACTTGGGCTTAGAGTAGGAAAGAGGTACCTGCTTAGTCAGTGATACCATTCATAGTTGAACATGGATTAGTGAGAGTTTTTTTAAATTATTTTATCTGTTGTTGCTCTGTGGTATTCATGAAAGAGATGAGCAGAGTTGACTGCCGTGGGGACTGCCGTCCTCTCTCCATGCACTGAAGAGATGCAGCATAAGCAATGGTGGTATAGGCTTATCTACACTGCCTCTCACCATTGCAGCTCTCCATTGATTTAGAAGGATAACCACTAGGGTTAAGATAATAAGTCGTGCCCATTAAGTCCTTTTCTCTCTGTTAAAAATACCAAAAAAGGCAGCATGTATTGCTATTTGTGGTTGTGTTGAGTGTGATATGGATTTGAGTGGACTGAAACCAAGAACTACATTTCTCATAGGCCACTGAACAGCCATCAAATAGTAACAAATTTCAGTGATTACTCACCTTCAGCTGGGTTGAAAATACTGACCGAGAGGTGAAAGTCTCTCTGACCTATATCCCATTACAAAGCCCCTGACACATCTAGCCTTCCACTCTCACCACAGTATCTGGCCAAATTTGTGGAACATCGTTTGAAAGTTGCTTACTTCAGTGAACATGATGATGAGGAACAAAAGGATGAATGGAATTAAATTAAAAGAAAAGAGTTACTTTAATGAGAAAATCAATTGTTGCAAATACTTAATTACCCCCCAGACTCTTCCTTGATTTTTTTTTTCTATTTCTTGATAACAGCGCACATTTTTCTGTGCAGTTTTGGAAAGTTATCCAGTTTTTACCTTTAAAGAAACTGGATTTCTTTGTAAGAGTGGAAATGTTTACTTCAGGCTGGCCATGTTTATAAGGAAAACATTCTACATGCAAAATAAATCACACACACATACATTTTCCAGTATATTTTAAATTAAAACTTGGATGCCTGTTTTTGCATTCACTGCTAGGTGTACTACTTACTACTGTGAGTATTTGACTTCATTCAGAGTAGTTAAGGTAACAAGCACCATGCAATTGGTAAAGTATTGCAGTATCAGGCCTTTCATGCTTTGTTGTTATAGTTGTTTTAAACCATATTGCAAGTTAGAATGGGGTAAAAATGGTATATCTGCGTCAGTGTCCTTCAGTTGCTCTCATGAGCAGTTTTCAGTAATCTATTTCATGGACTGAAGAGCCTTCTCTTTTCATCATAAATACTATGGAGTCATTCTCTTATATAACATATATGTATATATATGAAAAACGTCATGGTGTAGTGTGGCTTAAAGTTTTTTTATCCTGAGATTAAGATTTCAATATTTCTTACAAATGTCAAAGCCACAACGAGTTATAATAATTCCAAACATATCTTAATAAGATTTGTACATTGAACCACATCGTTAATGTTGCATATGCTACCTATTTTGATTTGATCTATACAATATGACCAGTGAAGAGAAAGTAGATAAGGAAGTATTGTTTACTACTTCTCATAACACAAGAACTAGGGGTCACCAAAAGAAATGAATAGGCAGCAGGTTTAAAACAAGTAAGAGGAAGTACTTCTTCACACAATGCACAATCAACCTGTGGAACTCCTTGCCAGAGGATGTTGTGAATGCCAAGATCATAACAGGGTTAAAAAAAGAAATAGATAAATTCATGGAGGATAGGTCTATCAATGGCTATTACCCAGGATGGGCAGGAATGGTGTCCCTAGCCTCTGTTTGCCAGAAGCTGGGAATGAGCGACGGGATGGATCACTTGATGATTACCTGTTCTGTTCATTCCGTCTGGGGCACCTGGCACTGGCCACTATTGGAAGACAGGATACTGAGCTAGATGGACCTTTGGTCTGACCCAGTAGGACCTTTCTTATTTTCTTATTTATTCCATCTTGGGGGGAGGGGAGCCCAGAGTCAGGGCTCTGGTCCTCCCCCGGTGCCCCAAGCCAGCCGAGACTGACTCACTTCCAGCTGCCTGGCCCCTGCCCTGCCCATTACTCAGCCTCCGGCCTTTGTCTCACTTCCTGGGCCAAGAGTCACCTGGTTGCATCCCCCTCCTGGGTCTCAGGTTACAAAGGGGAGGCCATAGCATCTGTGCAGGCAGCTGGAGCAACTCCCGCAGAAGTCACACACCCTTATTCCCACCACCTAGACATTGGTGCAATACACAGGGAAACTGAAAAGGAGTACTTGTGGCACCTTAGAGACTAACCAATTTATTTGAGCATGAGCTTTCGTGAGCTACAGCTCACTTCATCGGATGCATACCGTGGAAACTGCAGCAGACTTTATATATACACAGAGAATATGAAACAATACCTCCTCCCACCCCACTGTCCTGCTGGTAATAGCTTATCTAAAGTGATCATCAAGTTGGGCCATTTCCAGCACAAATCCAGGTTTTCTCACCCTCCACCCCCCCACACACAAACTCACTCTCCTGCTGGTAATAGCCCATCCAAAGTGACAACTCTCTACACAATGTGCATGATAATCAAGGTGGGCCATTTCCTGCACAAATCCAGGTTCTCTCACCCCCACACCCCCCTCCAAAAACCACACACACAAACTCACTATCCTGCTGGTAATAGCTTATCCAAAGTGATCACTCTCCCTACAATGTGCATGATAATCAAGGTGGGCCATTTCCAACACAAATCCAGGTTTTCTCACCCCCCCACCCCCATACACACACAAACTCACTCTCCTGCTGGTAATAGCTCATCCAAAGTGACCACTCTCCCTACAATGTGCATGGTAATCATTATGCAAGGTAGCCTATTTCCCCTTGTTTTTTCCTACACCCCCCCCCCCCAGACGTTCTGGTTAAACTTAGATTTAAACTTGGAGAGTGGTCAGTTTGGATGAGCTATTGCCAGCAGGAGAGTGAGTTTCTGTGTGTGTGTGTGTGTCCCCGGGAAAAAAAAAGGGGGGGGGGGTGAGAAAGCCTGGATTTGTGCTGGACATGTGAGCCTTTACAAGCAGGGGTGAGAGAGGGGCTCAGAAGCTGCTTCAAAAGGGTCAGTGTGGCAACGCTGACTTATCCCCAGGGACCGGAAGGACTTGGGAGTTGATAAGGGGCAGGCCTAGGAAGAAAAGCCTCTTTTCCCCGGCCAGGTGGAGCAGCACCCACCCTTCCTCCCCTTAGAGCGGGCAAAATAACAGGTTGGGTCAGGACCAGATGTGGGCATTGCATGAACCACTCCTTTCTGGGGGGGCAGGCAAGAAATTTTTCCCTTACCACCAGATTGGCCAAGGTGGAGTGAGTGGCATGGGGGGGCAGCAGGGGGTTTCATCTTCCCCACAACAGATTGGGCGGGGGGGGGGCAGCTTTGTTATGATGAGTGGGGAATGGAGTTAGGCTATGATATCGCAACTCATTATGTAAGTGTGGGGCGGCTGTCCAGTGCAGGGATACAGTGACCAGATAAATGGCTTGTAAAGGACTTAAAAAGGAGGTGTTTGTTAAAGGAGCAGAATGGGGAAGCGGGGTCACAGCTCCTATGACTGGTACAGCAGGGAGCCAACCCCTTTAACTTACAGCCCACCGTAACCCTTTTTCAAGGGTAGGGGGGATGGTAAGGTCCCAGCAATGGGTTGGCTGGGGGACCACGACAGAAGAAATGGTGGGGGAGGGCTGGTGGAAGTCCCTGGGTGGATATTGAAATGAGCATGGAGTTACCTGCACTGTACACGTTTAGCTGCTGGGTAATCCCAGACATCTAATAATAAAGTTGCTGCCTGATTAAACCATATCTAGTGTCTCCTGTCCTCCCTTCAGTATATCCAGGCAATAGACTTGTTCCTACGCTGAATATTTCCCATCTTGTGCCACAGACCAGTGTCATTTTGGGTTTGGAATGAGAGAATTTAACATTTGGTAGAAAGAAGACAACAATTCTTTGCTAAGCTGATTTTTTTTTAAAAAAATAGTCGTTTACAGCTATTCATAGGTTTGGAATGCTGTCATGATGAGATCATCAAAAGTGCATGATAAATGCAACTTACCACATGGCTTTTTAATTTAGCACATGAATACCAGTGCATATGTAGTGTACGCCCTTGTGGGTAATTGCATTGGACTGTCTGATTGGCACTTCATCCAGTAACCATCCCTTTGGAGCTGAATCTAACATTATAAACTTCTGAGCAATTTCAAACAACTAACATATTTTCAAATCAACCTGTCACAAAAATGTTTCATAAACTTGATTTTTCATCCAATAATCACACTAGCTCTAGACTCAGAATGGGCAATATTCAGTCTCAAAAAGGACAGAAATTGGAGTTTTAAACCATCATAAAGGGAAAAGTCAACATCAGAGTCTCTATATAAGGGAGGTTTAGTTAACTATAGTAAATGGTGGATATGCCACCAACTAGCAGATAATCTATTCCACTTTCTTTTTCCATGCTGCAAAATTAACAACAAGGTAGTAATATATTACTCCTGGAGGAATTCTGCACCACTGTGCCCATGCAGAATTCATGTCTCCCGTAGATTTATTTGCTTCCCTGCAAAAAAAAAGACTTTCTGACAAGGAAGCTACAAGAGCAGTCATGCACCCCTCTCCAGCAGAGCAGGTGCATCGTTTCAGGTGCCTGGAACAGCTGGCACAGAGGTAAATCACCATGGGGGAGATAGGGCTGGGTATGCCCCAGTCGGTGGCTCCTACCCAGCGCTAGGCTTAGTTGCTAGTCCCTGCTGGACTGAGGGAAGAGGAGGACCTCCCCTGGCTGACGGAAACTCCATCCTCCAACCCCGCTTCCTGCCCGCATCACTCCTCAACTGCGGGGGGAAGAGCCACAGTATGGGGAGCTGCTCCCTCATCCACCCAACCACTGTGCATCTGGAGCCCCCTATACCTAGACCCCCCTGCCAAGCCACAACCTCTTGCATCCAGACCCCGGATGAGCCCCTCACCCCTGTATCCAGACCACCCACTCTGACCATCATCAGCTCAGCCTCCACATTCAAACCCCCACCCTGACAAGCCCCACCCCCCTGCACCTGGACTACCCCGATGAGCCCCCCGCACCCGATTCCCAGCTCACTGAGCCCCCAACTAGCTGCACCTTATTCCCCACCCCAGAAAGCCCTGCTCCCCCAGCACCCGGACCCCTCACTGAGCCCATCCCTCCACATCCCCCTTTCCCGAGACCATCCTCCCCACACCCAGAGGACCTACTGAGCCCCATCCACCTTCACCTGGACCCCCCCCCGAAGAGTCCCTTTCCCCCAATGAGCCCCTGTGCATCCAGAAGCCCCCCACATCCAGACACCCCACCAAGCTGCCCACACCTAGATTGCCCCACACAGAACCTTCTCACCCCACACCTGGATCCCCGCACAATAGGCCCCTCCACACTTAGACCCTGCCAGGCTGAGCCTCCCTGCCCCACACCTGGATCGGGGGCCAAGGCTTGGAGAGTGTGCAAGGCTCTCTCCCTCTCACTGGCTATCTTGGTGCATCTGGCGTGGAGGGGCAGATCCCTGGGGTGATTTTGAGGCAAGCCCAGCCCATGTGTTGTGTCAGGATTGGGTGCAGCCTCACCATCAAGTCTGTATCTCAGGCAGAGGGTGGCCGCAGGGTGATCTCCCACTTCTGTGCAGCCAGTGGCCTGTGCTTCCCACTGCCTTGATGGAGCCTTCACATTTATTTATTGACAAATAAAATATGCAGAATTTTGCAGAATTTTAAAATATTGTGCACAGGATTTTATTTTTTTTTAGTATAGATTTTTTAATTTTTTAGCACAGAATTTCCTCAGGAGTTGTGTATGGTATTTCTACAGGTCTGAACACAAAGACATTCCCTTCTCCAAAAGTCAGTATATTAGAACTGCTGGCTGAATAAATCCTTCCTGAATAACAAAGAATGGGTACTGAGGTCAGTCTTAGTAGCAAAATATGTAATATTCAGAAAATGGAATCTAATGCACTTCCAATCTATGCAGAATGTTAGAAGAATTGTCAACTGCTGTTTTAGTACAGAAAATAAAATCTATGACAAAATACAGGAAAATAAGGGTCAGATTTTCAAAGGCACAGTACCCACGACTGAAGCCAGATTTTTAAAAGAGCTTAGTTCCCATTTAGTCACCTAAGGGCCAGATATTCAAAAGTGCTCAGCACATAGTAGCACTCATTGTGACACTTCTGGCCAGATTCCCCAAAAGAACTCAGCATTCAACATGAGCTCTCTAGACCATTTATTTTGGTGTCTAAATGGGACCTGCGAGCTTTTGAAAATTGGAACCTAGTAGTGGGTTCTGATTCCTGAGTGAAGGTGTGGCATGGATTCATTCATACAATTGTGCTATAACATGTCTCTCCTACATGATGTCTCTCCTAGCAGCAATATTCTGGAGATTATATTTGTACCTAACACTCACTGACCTCATGATTATGCTCTGGGCCAGTGTTGTTTTAAAAAAAAGATGATAGAAAAACAGAAGCTAAAAAATATAATGTAGCAGACTTGGATGCTTTTGAGCCTTTGAAAATGACTGTTGTATAAATTGAAATGCCTTGCTCATTGCATTGTATCTTTTATGGCCCCAATCCTGCAATGAGTGCCTTGACGGTAGGCTCGCCGCTTATGTCTTAATATTCTCCTTGAAGAGTTAATAAAGAAAATATTTTTAAAAGAGGGGAAGGAATCCTTTTTTCCCCGTGGTCTGCACAGTAATTACTTCTACCTTAAAAGGTCCTATACAGTTGGATTTTAAGACCCTGATTCTGCAAACACTTACGCATGTGTATTTGCAGGATGTGTGGAAGTATTTGCATGATTGGGCCCTTAACATTCAATATTGTAGGACCTTTTATCTTAGGAGCTGCATATCCTTCTAACACACAAGTGCTTGCAGGATCAGGGCCTAGATCTGTAATAGTTTTATATATACAAAAGCAATTTTAAGAAACTTTAAAGTTTTTAAAATGTTAGTTATTTTGTTTCTCTGTCTCAGAGGTCTGTACATTTGGACATATGATAGGGAAGACTGGCTTTACTAGTGGAGAAATATGAAAAATTGTACTCCTTTTTTAAACTGTGTAAAACATTTCTAATGTGTTTTTTTGTAAAATGAGGCACATACAGAAATACATATAAAATATAAATGTACACCTTTACATCAATATTTATGTATAAATATACATGCATATATATAAAATAGTAAAATGTAAATCATAAGTAAAAATAAGTAATGATTTGCTGAATTTTGTTTCTCTTTATCTATATGACATTTGTGTCATCACTGTTGCTCTAATCCATATTCAGGTCTTCATGCTGGTGTGCAGTAATATGTAAATTTCCTAGCCAGCTGCATTAAGCAGTGTTTGTTTATTCTGTTTCTTTTGGCACTGCATATAACTGAACTTGTGCCAAAAATGTGGCAGCTTCAGGGAACACGATTCGGGTAGAAGGAAGTTGTGAAAGGAAGCACACATCGTAAGTCTTTACTCTGTGAAAGAGCAAAATCAAAAAGTTTCTGTTCACAAAAATATCTGTATTAAGAATGGAAAATAATGTGTTTGTTAAGGTATAATGAGCAAACGGAATCACTTCAGAATACTCTGTTTACATTGGCTTTGCAAACAAGGATACAATACTGAGAGGTTGGTGAATTTTGTAGTCAGGAAGGGTGGCTAAGATTAGTGAAAGATGAAAGTTGGAAGTTTAAAATAAATTATTTTAACATGGTATACTAATCTCTCAACACATAGCATTTAGCTGCATTTAAATTTAGACAGCTGTGGCATTTAAGTGTTAAAAAAATTGCATTAATGATGCATAGAGCTATTTACTTACGCTGGCAGTCCTTTCAGTCTTCCAGTCTGACACTTCCTTTTTTATCCAGCCAGCTAATTTCCCCTCTTTTGTGAGGAGTAACTGTTTTCACACTACTGCTTACCCAGCAAGCCTCCTCATTGTTTCATGCTTAATTATCTTCTTGAGCTTCACCTTCTCCAGTAAGGGAGAAAGACTGGGCCTCCCCACAGCTCTAATGAAAGCTAGGTTTTATAGATGCACTGTGTGAATAAATGCAGTGTCTGATCTAGCAACATAATAAATGAGTTCCTAAACTTTATGGAGTCACAGCTAATCCAGTGGGTTTATTCAACAGTGCAGAAAGAAGCTGTATTTTTAAAAAAATGCTTTTTTATTTTAAAAGGGGGGGGACTTTCATTTATCATGGAATCGGATACCATAAAAGTGTTCCAATATCTCTAAACATTATACAAAAATGCATCACAAATATTTGTTTCAGTGCAACTCAGAGTTTCTCCTAAGTCATGTGGAAGCCTTTGAGCTGTACACATTAAATTTCAAGCTGGCATATTAACAACATTAATATTAATATTAATAGCCCTCTGCTCTTCACTTGTTACTGTGCTGTACAACTTCTGATTCCTGTCTACACTTGTTACCACTCACAAACACCCAAATAGCAGTTGTGGAAAGATGTGCATTTTTGCCTAGCCAGACTGCTACCTTCCTCACCTAGAGGTTGAATTTTTGCAAAGCACTTTATCTTGGGCTACCTAGGGAGGCTACACAGAAGCCAAGGTAGTTACTACACATACCAGCCCACTTCTTAAATAAGAAAAATTGATAGGAATATATAACACTGGTGCTTTGAACCCTATACTTGCTTCCACTGCAATTCCAGATCCAGTTCAAACTTCTGGCTGCCTCTTCAAAGCCCTATTCCTACTAACCTCCAGGTCTCCCTATCTCTGAGTATCACTCGCTACGGTCAACAGGAATGTTTCAGCTAATGGAGCCCAGAAAAGGATGTCTGAAGCTCTGGGACAGAGAGGGACTTCTTTGGGACTTCTTACCACTGGAGATTAGGGCTGAGTTTGAGGCTTGCCACATTTAGAACATATAATTTGCCATAATGAAGGCACCTGCAAAATCTCAGGGAAGTAGTTTCCATTGTAATCAGTTTCCAAGAATTATTCTCCTGAATCTTGATTTATCATTAGGACAGACAGATAGTTCTCTTGGACATGAGGGGGACTTGTGTATCTGGGGAGACTGACTGGCAGAACTATAGTGGTAATATCATACTGCTCTAGCTATGTTGGTATATCTCTCTGTGTGGACTCTCTGTTACAGAATAAAAGTGTATGGGTGTGGGGGGGTATAGTTATAACTATAATTCAGGAGTAGGCAACTTATGGCACACGTGCCAAAGGCAAAATGCGAGCTGATTTTCAGTGGCACTCACACTGCCTGGGTCCTGGTCCAGGGGGCTCTGCATTTTAATTTAATTTTAAATGAAGCTTCTTAAACATTTTAAAAACCTTATTTACTTTACATACAACAATAGTTTAGTTATATATTATAGACTTATAGAAAGAGACCTTCTAAAAACATTAACATGTATTACTGGCATGCAAAAACAAATTAGAGTGAGTAAATGAAGACTTGGCACCCCACTTCTGAAAGGTTGCTGATCCCTGGTATAATTATACCACTGTAGTTCTGCCAGTTTGCCTGTGTAGACAAGCTCTTAGTTAAACCAGCACAAGTTTATGTGTAGACAGAGCTACAGAATTGCTGATCTCCAGTTCTGTGCCTTAACCATAAAGACTGTTCTTTCTCCTGTTAGTAAGGTCACTGTGTGCATTTTGGTCCAAATCTGAGATGCTGCTGTAGGCAAACTCCCACTAACTTGAATGGGAGTTTATCTGAGTAAGACCTTAGGAACTGGCCTTTACTGCATGTGGAAATGCATAGCAAATTTCTGTTTTTGTGTGAAGCTATGAATGTTCTTTCTAGGCTTTTCATTAAGGATTTGTGCTGGACTCTCTCACAAGGAGGAGAAAAATGCACATATGCCACAAAAGCAAAGGTGAGACCAAAATGACATTCAGCAGCACAAAAAACCCTGTCATGTAACCTCTTGACAGATTAAAAGAAAACTACAAAGCAGCAAAAACAACTGCCAGTAAAATGTGCCATGTAGCCAGATGTTATCATCAGGGAAAAAAAGCCCACTTACATAACTTGGCATGTAGGTCGACGATTGTAAACCTATTTGGATGACAATGTGATGGAACTAAAAAGGTGTCACCTTTTTTCGTTGCAGCCTGTTTTGGGATTCATAACGGTCACAATGTTTGAATTATTTTGTTAAAGAAACCCTCTCAATGTGAATCTTGTGAAATTGCCTAATAAAGAAAAATCCAGTTCCTGACAGAGCAGCTTTTAAATAGTGTTATTCTGAAGGTTTCTTCTGAAAAACTTCACAAACGTTTTCCTCCTCCTCTGACAAGATTTAAAAGGGTCTCTTCAGTAAGCGAAAAACTGATGAAGTCTCCTGCACAGGAACCCGTGGGAGGATCCAGTTGTAGGATTGGGGCCCAATTGCCTACGCACAGAAAGGGCTTGCAGTCCAGCCTGGGTAAATGCTACTCCAGGAGCAGAACAGGGACCAAACTGTGACCCAGTTAAGTCCCCGCTTCTCCAGTGATTCATGGGAGAAGTAAGTTACACCAGCCATTTTCCTGGCACAGGTTATTTCCTTTTCCACGTTGGCTCAGCTCTGCTGACTGGTGTGTTGAAGGGGAAGGAGCTGAAGCCAAAACTCCACACTGTCGCATTCACTTTCTCCCAGCACAACATGTGGCACACTGGGTAGCCCATCGAGGGAAGTTCGGGGACTCCCTGCGCCCCTTTAACTCCCCAGTGCAGGCACACAGCTGATTGACCCAAAAGTGCTCCCTAATGCGCAGATTAAACAAACTTTAAAAATAGAGGAAAAAATTGGAGGGGAGGGAGTGTTCGTCTGATTTTTTTGAATGACAATAATCCAACTTTACTAGTAACTATAGTAAGTACACATTTTGCAGATAGGACTGGTTGTTTTTTTTTCAAATTGTTGCTTTCCCTTTAAAAATCCTTACAATTATTAATTCTGGGTTTTTTTTAAAGTTGCTAAATGAACTAGAGAGAAGTGTCATTTTAACATCCAAAATTTGTATTGCTTCCACCTTTTATTTCTGAGTGTCAAGAAGAACTTGAAGCATTGACATGCCTGTGAGAAACTGAACAATGACAGAACATCAATTACCCCGTCCTCCACTGAAAAACCCTGTGCATGGACACCCACAATTGAGCACAGCCCCACTGAAACCTGTGGCTCTCCTCATAGGTACAGGAATCTGCCCGCATAGATCTTAGTGCGAGATCTTGGCCATGCTGCTGGGATGGGCACTGTTCTAAGAACCTGTATAAACAAATACTGCAGATAGAATAAAGGGGGTCTGAGAGGAGGGAAGGATAAATGGGGGTAGGGGAATGGAAAATCTCTGTTTTTTCCCCTATAGAAGTCCTCCTTTTGGTGCCTCAAAAATTGGACTTCACCCTCTTGCACACATAATGCCTTTTGAAGTAGATGGCATTTTTTGTGTGTGAAGAGTGTAGAACTGAGGCTAATTATTTCAAAGCAGAGCAAGGGAAAATATTAACCTGAGTCCTGGATTTTTATTTTTTTTTAAATAAACACAGAGTTACAGATAAACTCCTGTTTTAACCTTAATTATAGTAAATAGATGTGTTAATGATTGGTTTCTCTAGTGGGGTCCGGTACAGCATAACCCATCATATTGTAATGAGCAGGTCCTTTCAGCAATACTGCTTATTAATTATGAAGTGTAGGTGTTGATAGATGAGGACAGTTCTCTGGTTGGCTATCATACAAGGAACCCCATTTAGAAAATGAACATAAGTGAAGCAGAAGTGAAGTGGCGACTGTAAACATGACTATTTCCCTCAGCAGAAGTACTTGGCATGCTGGCATTTTTCAAAAAACAAAATCATGTTTGTCTTTCTTGAATGTGAATACATTCTTGGAGGTGGGGGATGGTTTTTCTTTCTTTCATTTTTTCCCCTGTTCCATAAGTGCAGTTACATTTGGATAATAACAGCAATTGAGGGATTTTGTGGGAGGGGGAGGGGAACAGAGTTTATATTTATTATTGTAAAAGCTCTTTTTAATGTTAATTCCTTTAAAAAAATATAATGGTACGTGGGGGTTACATTACAGGGCTATTTCACCAACACAAAGTATCTGTACTGAAATAGTACATGCAAATGAGACTGAAACACAGGGAATCATTGTTTAACTTTAATAATAACTTGCTAGAGAAAAAGACAAATCCATCTCTGTATTAGTAAAGAAAACAGTACAGGAGAAATGCATTATCCTTTGAAACTTTTTTCTTAAACAATCACAGGGGATGAGGAAACAAATCTTTAGATGGTTTTACAGTATGCTTCTCCCTGATAACATGTTTAGGGTAGATCAGTGGTTTAAGCAGTAAAGCCCCGATCTTACGAATATTTAAGCACATATTTAACCTAGCTCACATGAGTAGTTCTAGTGAACATGATAGAACTACTCATGTGAGTACGGTTCTGCATGTGCAAGTTTTACTTGATCAGGGCCCAAGTTGCAAATACCTAGACTCCCTAAAACCACACATGCAAATCCCAACAGGGTGCATTCAACTTTTCACCTTCAACTTCCAAGTCAGATACAATTTACTGTCTGGTAGATTTCTGGATGGAACCTTAGAAGGCTATCTGCTGTTTGCTCAATGGCAATATTATAGACGCAGTGGTATATATAATATGGATAGATGTATGTCTTGGCTTGTTAGGTCAAAAAATATTTCTCTTGTCTACATGTGTGCCATTTGGCTGTTGCACTCCACACCAGATGGGGTTGCATTTAATAGTGTTGGTATATAATTTGTGGTGTACTTTGTAATCTTTTGAGACTACATATACTCTCTTAAATTATTATTTGTATTAGGCCAAATCCTGAGATCTTTACTCAGTTGGGAGGGATTTTCAAAAGTGCTCACTCTTAGCCTTATTTTACGATTGATTTCAAGGGGAGCACTCAGGTCAACATGAAGTGCTTAGCAAAATTCCACCTAATTTCTACTCTGTCCTTGGTCAGGCAAACTCCCATTGCTGGCAAGTCCCTTACCCCAGGATTCAGCCCATTATTTGATCTGGGCCCTGAAATTAGAACTAAAATGCTGGGCCAGATCCTCAGCTGGTGTAAATAAAACAAGCTCCTCTGAAGTCAATGGAGCTTCAGCAGGAGCTCTGTCCCACTGGGTTCTTAAGGATACTCATTGTTAAAAGGGTGAGATATATAAAACAAATTGAAGTGGTAAAGTACTGAAATATCAGGCAGCTTAAATACTCACAGGCAATCAGTTAAACCAGCTAATTTCCAAAGAAGTATATGTAGGTGTCATAGATTCCTCTCCCCAACGGTTTGGTACCTGGGGTGAATGCCACAGAAGTTATTGGGATTTTTGTCTCTGACTTCAATGGGGCCATGATTTCACCTGTAGAACTCACAGTGGTGAAGAAGCCAGGCGCTTTCTAGAACTCTGAAGATTGTCCTTCAGTGGTAATCCCTGTTTGCTTGTGCTAGAATCAGAAAATGTTTTCAGTATCCTCTTGTGTCTGGTTTTCAGGATCAGGACATCTGGCTATAATGGACTGTTCATTTCTTGGGTAATGTGACTCAAGGAGTGATACCTTGGGCCAGAATAAGTCAAATGCCCCTGGAATCAGCAGGTGCAATTTCCATGAAGGACCGTAGTCAGCACTGATTGAGGTGGTGTAAATTACATGGTATAATTTTGAAGTCAGTGGAGTTTTGCCCATTTATAGTACCTGAGGATCTGGCCTTTCATGCACAAATCTTTTATTTTCTGGAGCAGTTAACTAAATACCCACCCTTTTGCTCTAAGATGTCAAGTAATTTCTAGCTATTTAATTCTCAGAATGGGAGAAAAATAAAATTAGAGAAGAAATTAGAGGGGAAAGTTTTTTCATAGGTCACTGCCAGGTGTGTGGGACCAACCCTGAAAAACTGTCTGGAGTTATTCCAAACATTATCTCATTGAATGCCAGCTTAGTATCTCTGCCATAGGAAGAAGAAGAAAGACCCACGACATTAGAGAGAGATGAAAGGAAAGCAGTGAAAAGAAACTGCTGCCATTTCTTTTACTCCCTATCTTGACTCTCCTTCCAAGAAACATTAATTCAGACATTTAGAATGTAGCACAGATATTAGGGAGAAGAGCTAGTGGGGAGGAGAAGGGCTCAGTCTCCCACCCTCTGGAAGTTTAGAAGTAAAAGGTTCCATCTTGTCTGCAATTTCAGATTTCTACTGAAAAATCCACAAGGTCTAATTTAATAAAATAACCATAAATCTGCTGCCCTGGCATCCTGCCTATGCATTTAGGGGCCTGTTCAGGAAGACATTTCACATTACACAAACAAAGTCTTCTGAAATTTCTGATTCCCCCTGCTGCCATCATCAGTGCAACCACGGTGGGACATGGTGTGCCACACTGTTCAGCACTTCACTAAGCCCTACACCCTCCCTGCTGCTGCTCTCCCAGGCTGATGTCATGGTGTCCGAACTCCTTCCGTTATTTGAGTAGCCTGCCTGATTTTGTAAAAGGAAGGGGAAAATGTACTCTGTGGCCAACAATGTGAAATGATTTATAATAGCGTTTCAGTGACTTGAGCTGGGTGTTTCTTCTTTTGGAAAAAACTTAGTCTCAGAAAACCGTATACATCTAAATGATAAAAAGTAGGCTTTGACGTAACAGAGCACTCTGTTAAGATGAATGGGCTGAGGTCACACTTTTGTGTGTGTTTTATTGTTTCAGTCTGTCTGACTTTCAGAACAAACAAGACAGCAGAGTGCTAATTTACAGTGGGAAGGTTATCTTCCTAACCAGGAAGAGCCAAATGTATTTCTGAGAAATAAAATCTGATTCTACAGCACATAAAATCTGTGGAATCTGCTGCAGATTTCCTGCCTTCACAGATTTTTTTTGCAGTTGACAGCAGCTTAAAGCAGTAAAATCAAATGATTTTTGAGACAGTTTGTAGTAATGCATCCCAAATGCTAAGTGCAGAGTTGTCTGGAGTAATAAGAAAATCCAGAGAGAAAAATGGGAAAAATTAGTAGACTCTCTTTAGATAACATGATTTAGACTAGTTTTTATTTAATCCTTGTAATCTTCCTGTGGCACTGAATGCTCAGGGTGTTGATAATTGGATATATGGATTTTTACCTGCGGTTTAATTGTTGGAGTCTGGCCCAGGTTAGTAGTGACCAAAAGAAGTAACCATCAGAGTTGGTATCCTATATTCCCCACTTCCCCGTTGACAAATCTGTGTATAGCATTCAGCTCTCCAGGTGGATGTACATTGGTGCCCACATCTACATACATCTAGCAAACAGGTGTTTCAGCTGCGTTTTCTGATCTGGTGAGCCATATTTAAGGGATCACGCACCAAAGTATCCTAGAAAAAAAGAGAGAATACCATAATAATTCTTTTTATAATAGACTCAGTGTTTGATAACTACACTCCCCAGTCCTCCTCTTTGCTACAGCCCAATTCTATTTCAGTATCTTTCTACATCAGCTGTGGTCTAGATTGTTGTTTGAGCACATGCTCAGCTCTATACATGCATATAGGAAAGCACTCTTGCCTCATGGAATTTCCAGTCTAGTTTAGACCCAGACAATACAGTACACCTGACAATACAGTACACAGGAGAGATCGTTTTTGTGTAAGAATTTTTTCTGGATGAATTTGAAGGAAGAGAGACTGTGCCATATGTCAGAACAGGGAGACCATAAACAACTAAGAGCCATTAAACAACTAAGGATTGCAGAGCATAATAACACTCTGTGCCAAGGAGGCCAAAGGAGTAGCTGATATAGGGCTGGCTAGCTATGCCAGCTTTGTGGCCACTTTGCACCTCAGGAGCAATGCAAAGGGGCTGGAACAGAGTCAAGGATCTGGGCCATCGTCTAAATGTAAAGATACTCAGCTGTAAGGCTGGTTTCAAACAAACAAACATGTCAGGAAAATGCCTTCAGATGAATGCCATTGAAGAAAGCATTCAGCCTTACTATTCATTTCTTCAGTTGTGTTCTATCCTTGAGATATACAGATCCAGACAACGTCCTGACAAACCTTTAGCTATGGCATCATGAAAAGCAGTGTTATATTTAAGGACTTGAGTCATTGATTTCTCTTTTGCACGTCCCCATCGCTCATTGATAGTAGGTCTATTGCAGATGAGCCAAAAGTCTTCCCTAAATTGTAATTCACCCTTGCAAGATTACATGGACATGGAGAGGAAAATGAAGAGGAAGATGCCATAAGGTGAAATTCACTTGTGTCCAGAAAGCCAGCCCAAGACCTGTGTACCACTTAGGTTTTTTTTATGAAAGCTTCAATGTGGGACTGAACAGGTGTGCTCTGGCCTTATGCTGACTTTCTGAATGGGTTGCCATCATGTTTCCTTTCACACAGGTCTGTTTCTGTTTATTTCTAGAAGAAAATATTCTTGAGATTAGCTTTAAGTGTTGTATACACATAATTACAAATATTATTGGAAATTGACAAAAGTCTTTTAAAAAAAAAAGTCTAGCTCAGTTATTTATTAGCACTTTCCCAGAGTACAGTGTCAGCACAGACAATATTTGAAATGAATGTTGTATTTGATTAGACTGATTGATTGTTCTCACCGCTGAGGATTTAGCATTCATTAGTCATACTAACCAGTCATTAGTACTGCCTTTATCAGCAAGCAAAGAATAAACAGAAATTCTAATAAAAATTCATCACAGTGAATGTACTCCATACCTAAGCAAGTTTTATGACTGTCAGTGTATTAGATTAGCTGTTATAACATTGGCAGCATAAAAGTTTCTGTTATAAAAAGTTTAAAATCCTTTAATGGTTGTTTACTTCGAATCTAGACACTTTTAAATTTAAGTAGGCTAAACAGATAATCTCTCAAAACCAACATAATAAAGTGCTAATAGTTATTTTTTACCTACTGATATATTTGTATGGGATCCCTTTTAGCTATTAGACTTGTGGTTTCCTAAGCAAGTTGTACTAACCTGATTTATCAAAAATAATCTCTATGGGAGAGAAATCAAAATCCTGTATCAGAGGTTTTCAACCAAACAGCAAACGTATTCTGGTATATACAAAAAAAGTACAAAAATGGAGACCATGTTTACATTTAACTGATTTCACTCTCATATGTCCATTTTAACTTTACTTTAATATCGTGGTAAGTGCTCCAAAGAAATAAGCACTTTCACTGCCTTTAATTTACATGCGTTCAGTGTATTTATCCTTATTTCTCTAGTAATTTTTTTAATGTATAATTATTTTTTAATCTTTGTAATTTTTTTACAGGAGCCCCTGAATGTTATTGATCCTGGTTTGATGGACCTAAATGGTCCAAATGAAGATGCATTAGAATGGGATGAAACTGATATAAGTCATAAGCTGATTAGTATTAATGAAGAATTAAATGAACTTGATCAAGAACAAAAGCAGGATCATCCAAAACAGAAATCTGCTTCAGAAGAATGTGGTAGTAATGACTTGAATCAAGAAGAACGTATGAATGATCATGAAACTCCTCTGTATTGTTCCAGCATTACATCACCTCCTAGCCCTCACATTTACCAAGTGTATAGCCTCCACAATGTAGAGTTATCAGGAAAAAAACATATACCTCTCTTGCAAAAGACTTCAAACTTCCCCAGTGTAACACAGTCTAATATTTTAAATAAAAGCCTTAAGGACTCCCCACTTTCCTCTACCAAATCTCTGCCAGACCTAATAGGCAGGACCACTTTGGCAAAACCATTCAATTATATGTACCATAGTGGAAATATAAGCAGACATTCTGAGAGTGAAAGCAGAATAGTCAGTGAAGGTGATACAGAAACTTCAAACAATTCTGAAATTTTTTTGTTAAATGATATTGAAGGAACCGAGAGTAATCCTGAAATTGGGCCTCTGGAAGTCCATATGAGTGACACAGTTGATGTGATAAAACAAAAAATTAAACAAGAAGAAGAGGACCATATTACACTTTCAAATAATTGTCACTCAACTTCTTCTGCATGTTGTGCAAGTGGAAAAGAGGGAGATCTAAATGGTGCTACCCAACATACCTCTGATTGTTTGGAAGAAGAATTACAAGGAAAACATGATGTGTTTACATTTTATGATTACTCTTACCTCCAAGGCGCCAAACTCAAATTGCCAGTGATGATGAAACAATCACAAACTGACAAAGCATGTACAGAGGGAACTTTACTTCATGGTTTTTATTTTGATAAAATACCCTGTAAAGCTGAACATCAATCTGCAGAGTTACACCCAGATGAGTTAATGCATGAACTTACTTTGGCAAGTGTCTCCAGAGAATCAGATCCCACTTCTTGCAAATCTGTGGAAAGTGCTAGGAAATTAACTGATATACAGAATGCAAAACAGGTTTCACCTTTATCTCATAGCTCTTCATTAGAATCTCTTTCTGTGGCAGGTGATTTGTTTGGCTCAAGTATTTTTAAAGCTGGCGATGGTCTTCAGCGAAGCACATCTTTGGAAAGCTGGTTGACTTCATACAAAAGCAATGAAGATCTTTTTAGTCATCATGGCTCAGGAGACATAAGTGCAAGCAGTGATTCTGTTGGAGAACTCAGCAAAAGGACATTAGACCTCCTGAATCGTTTAGAGAATATCCAGAGCCCTTTAGATCAAAAGATAAAGCGCAGCATTTCCGATATCACACTCCAAAGTAGCTCACAAAAAATGTCATTAGCGGGACAGTTAGCACTAGATATTGCATCCTCAATCAACGAAGATTCAGCTGCTTCTCTCACTGAACTCAGCAGCAGTGAGGACCTTTCTCTTTGCTCTGAGGACATCGTATTGCACAGAAATAAAGTGCCAGATTCAAATGCATCATTTAGGAAACATCTTAATCGGTCAGTAGCTGATGAGAGTGATGTCAATGTCAGCATGATTGTTAATGTCTCCTGCACGTCTGCTTGCACTGATGATGAAGATGACAGTGATTTGCTTTCAAGTTCTACCCTGACCTTGACAGAGGAGGAGCTGGGCATCAAAGATGAAGATGATGACTCCAGTATTGCAACTGATGAGGATATTTATGAAGAGTGCAATTTAATTTCTGGACTTGATTACATAAAGAATGAACTCCAGACTTGGATTAGACCAAAATTTTCTTTGACAAGGGAGAAGAGAAGATGCAACCTCAGTGACAAAATTCAGTGCAGTAAAGATGTAAGTAGCAATGAGACATCAAAAGCAATAGATACATTGAGCACTGAAACAGGTTTGAATGGTTCAGTATATAAGCTACCAGAAAATAATGGCAACAGTAAAAACTTATCAGATGGTCATGAACTGGAGCCAAAAAGTCAGACTAAAAAGGATAGTTCTCAGGCTGCTAAAGATCAGTTTGTGGATGACATAGAGAATGGAAATGTTGAAAATACTCCAGACAGTCAAAAGGAAGAGCTTATTAGAACTTCATCCGCTCCCAAAAATCTTGGCTTACTTGATGGTAAAGGACCTGAAAACGAAAGTTGCATCTGCGAAGCATTTACAGATAGTTCAGATGATTCACATATGGATGGTAAAGAGACTGTTCAACCATCAAATATATCCACAAGTCTTCTACAAGAATGTCAAAATCATCTTCAATCTGACGATCATTGCATTGCTTATACTCCCACTAGAAAGCCTTGTATGGAGCCTGTGTCCGAAATGAGAGGTATAGATACACAAGATACTTCTTTACTAAAATATTTACCTAATGATCAGCAAAGCAGAACAAGCACTATTGAAAAACCTACTGATTGCTGTGCAGCTTTTGAACCAAATGAAGCACAGGAGAACACCTCAGCGCGTGGTAGTGATTCATGTTGCAACTGTGAATCTGTTGCTTTCGATAAAAGAAATGTGGATGATTGCTCAGTGCACAGCTTTGTGATGGAGATAATTGACATGGCATCAACAGCCTTGAAGAGTAAGTCACAGCCTGAATGTGAGACAGCCACTCCTACTTCATTAACACAGATCAAGGAAAAAGTAATGGAACATTCTCACCGGCCCATACAACTAAGAAAGGGGGATTTTTATTCTTATCTTTCTCTCTCCTCTCATGATAGTGACTGTGGGGAGGTAACCAAATACATAGAGGAAAAGAGCAGTACTCCAGTGCCCCTGGACTTTGCAGATGAGAGAGAAAACATTGAATGTTTTTTTGAGGCCTGTCCCGAGGAAGAGCGAGTTGAGCAGCAGCCACATTTCTCTTACACTCCCCCTGAAGGATCTCTGGCATCAGGCAAAGTCCTAGAATTATTGGCTGAACCTAAAACTTCTGCTAAATGTAGTAGCTTTTCTTTCTTAAGTAATGACATTGACGTAAATGTGCCCAATCCTGCCAACCGAAAGGAATCAAACAATCTAAAAAATATTACTGATGATTCACTGACTTTGGACAGCCATAATGAAGGCTTGGACATGAATTCTCTGAAGTTTAGCACTAAACAAAGAAGTACAGGAAAGTCACTTGGAACTGCGAAGTCTAAAGGAAGTATTGCTGCTTCTGCAAAGGTTTCAGCTATAGGTTTTCAGTTAAAGCCAGACCACTGGAAAGATAAGGACGTATTGCACCAGGACACCAAAACACTTACTTGTGAAGAAAAACTCCTGAATCTTCACACTGAGAGGCACATAAATATGCACAGATAGAATGTAACCCTCCCGCGCACACCCATTATCTCATAAACAGGTATGTACTATACAGTATGGCTTTGCATATGACTTATTTTTATATGTTTGTATAATGAAAGAGTATGAATCACCATCCAGGACTTTTGTTTTATGATAGCACCATGCTTTATATATATATTTGACTGATCACAATCCATCCCCAGTTTACACACCTCTGGTCAACTAATGCATTCGAGACACTGGTTTTGCCCCTGGTTGTTGCATGGACTGAAGCTCCACTCCTGTGGAACACACACAATCCATTTCAGAGTGGTAGCCATGTTAGTCTGTATCAGCAAAAAGAATGAGGAGCACTTGTGGCACCTTAGAGACTAACAAATTTATTTGAGCATAAGCTTTCGTGGGCTAAAACCCACTTCATCGGATGCATGCAGTGGAAAATACCGTAGGACGATATATATATATATACACAGACCACACCACACAATCCATTGTCTACAGCCAAGCTCTAAAATACAACTGCATTTGCTCCAACCCCTCAGAGACAAACACCGACAAGATCTCTAGCAAGCATTCTTACAACTACAATACCCACCTGCTGAAGTGAAGAAACAGATTGACAGAGCCAGAAGAGTACCCAGAAGTCACCTACTACAGGACAGGCCCAACAAAGACATGAAACAATGGGTGTTGCCATACCAACTATAATGAGAGTAATCAGTTAAAGTGAGCTATTATCAGCAGAGAAAAAAAAACCTTCTGTAGTGATAATCAGGATGGCCCATTTCCAACAGTTTACAAGAAGGTGTGAGTAACAGTAGGGGGAAAAATAAGCATGGGGAAATAGTTTTACTTTGTGTAATGACCCATCCACTCCCCGTCTTTAGTCAAGCCTAATTTAATGGTCTCAAGTTTGCAAATTAATTCCAACTCAACAGTTTCTCATTGGAGTCTGTTTTTGAAGGTTTTTTTGTTGTAGTATTGCTACTTTTAGGTCTGTAGTCAAGTGACCGGGGAGAGTGAAGTGTTCTCCGACTGGTTTTTGAATGTTATAATTCTTGACGTCTGATTTGTGTCCACTTATTCTTTTACGTAGAGACTGTCCGGTTTCGCCAATGTACATGGCAGAGGGGCATTGCTAGCACATGTCACATTGGTTGATGTGCAGGTGAACGAGCCTTTGATAGTGTGGCTGATGTGATTAAGTCCTATGATGGTGTTCCCTGAATAGATATGTGGACACAGTTGGCAACGGGCTTTGTTGCAAGGAAAGGTTCCTGGGTTTGTGTTTTTGTTGTGTGGTGTGTGGTTGCTGGTGAGCATTTGCTTCAGGTTGGGGGGCTGTCTGTAAGCAAGGACTGGCCTGTCTCCCAAGATCTGCAAGAGTGAGGGATGGTCCTGAAGGATAGGTTGTAGATCCTTGATGATGCGCTGGAGACGTTTTAGTTGGGGCTGAAGGTGATGGCTAGTGGTGTTCTGTTACTTTCTTTGTTGGGCCTGTCCTGTAGTAGGTGACTTCTGGGTACTCTTCTGGCTCTGTCAATCTGATTCTTCACTTCAGCAGGTGGATATTGTGGTTGTAAGAATGCTTGATAGAGATCTTGTCGGTGTTTGTCTCTGTCTGAGGGGTTGGAGCAAATGCGGTTATATCTGTAGACAATGAATCATGTGGTGTGGTCTGGATGAAAGCTGGAGGCATGTAGGTAGGCATAGTGGTCAATAGGTTTCCGGTATAGGGTCGTCTTTATGTGACCATCGCTTATTAGCACCAGAGTGTCCAGGAAGTGGATCTCTTGTGTGGACTGGTCCAGGCTGAGGTTGATGGTGGGATGGAAATTGTTGAAATCATGGTGGAATTCCTCAAGGGCTTCTTTTCCATGGGTCCAGATGATGAAGATGTCATCAATGTAGCGCAAGTAGAGTAGGGGTGTTAGGGGACCAGAGCTGAGGAAGCGTCGTTCAACTGTTGGAAATGGGCCATTCTGATTATCACTACAAAAGGGGTTTTTTTTGTTTTTGTTTTTTTCTCCTGCTGATAATAGCTCACCTTAACTGGTTACTCTCATTATAGTGGGTATGGCAACACCCATTTTTTCATGTTCTCTGTGTATATATATATCTTCCTACTGTATTTTCCACTGCATGCATCCGATGAAGTGGGTTTTAGCCCACGAAAGCTTGTGCTCAGATAAACTTGTTAGTCGCTCAGGTGCCACAAGTACTCCTTTTCACAAAATCCATAGGAGTCAAACTTCTGTTCTGCTGAGTATGGGAATTCCATAGGGTTGATATTCCCAGGTAGCTTCCATTCTCCCTCTTATGCTGCTGAGCTGTCCAGCCTTGTAGACGCTGTCTCTACCCAGGGACACCCCCTTCTCCGCTCTTCTCCATAGTCAGCTGGTCTTCTGCGATAATCACCGACCCTCTGTTTGCCAAACTTCTGATTTTCCAAATGTTTTGGGTATCCCATGAAGCCTTCATAATATCAGTGCTCTACTGTGTTTGCAAATAATCTTGTGAAAGCAAACCCCTGGGATAGTGGCTAACCAGATTAAATGGAGAGGTATTAATTTATCTGTTAATGTCTATATCCTATGATTCTGGATTTAAACCTGCTAAGCAATTATGAAGAAAAAGAAATGACAGGCCAAATGATTAGTGTTACCAAAATAAGAAAACTTTACCATAAGGGTTATTGCAAATGCAAGACTAAGGTTGTACAGTAAAGACACAAACGTAGAGGAAGGTGAAAAGTAAAGGCTATAATAGCAATCTTAATTGCTCCTTTCTAGTATATTTTTTGATGTATATTTTGGACCATAAGTAGTAGAGATGAGCCTAAGATGAGAAGTTTGGCTCCAATCTTTGCCAAAGTTTGAAGGAGTTCAGATCGGGTTTTCTGGCTCACATAAATCTCTAATGAAAAGAAATATTCAACCGCATATTTAGCCAGAAAAACAGAGATAGAAAACAGCATATGGCCCAGCTGCTTTGCACCTCCCCACTAATCCAAAGTGGCGTTAGAGCCAGCATAGGTGGCTAGGCAAGAATCACATTAGTGCAGAGGGATCTTCCAACAGTTTACAGCCAGCATAGCGGCACCTATGCCACACTCAGCCCAGCTGCATGTTTAGGGGGTGTGACTGGGAGAAAGGAAGTGTGATCAGGGTTTTCTTACCCTTCATGGGTCCCTGGCTGCCATATTGACCTCTTGAGGTCTTTGGTACACAATGACCTAGAATTGGGGGACTGCCAACTCCACCTTTGCATCCCCATTTCTGAGCTGTGTCATGTGCTCCTCAGATGTATCAAAGGAGTTGGGCCTATAAATACAAAATGAGATTGTTGTTTTTGGAAGTGTAACTTTTGCATTTCCTGAGCTAATATGACATTACTATCGTTTTTGTCTATACTTGTATGATTCTCCGTATGCACACATATACTTGTGCATCTGCTAAAACTTTATTATTTCAGCAACAATTATCTGACACATCCCAAATGATATTTTCATAATCAAAATATGGAAATATGGTCTCGTTGAAATTACTGTAAGGATGGGGCTAAACTGGTTGAAAGCTCACACTCAGAGTAGTTATCAGTGGTTCTCTGTCAATCTGGGGGGACATATCGAGTGGAGTCTTGCAGGGGTCAGTCTTGGGTCCTGTATTATTCAATATTTTCCTTAATGACTTGGATAATGGACTAGAGAGTGTGCTTGTAAAATTTGCGGATGACATCAAGCATGGGAGGGGTTTCTAGAACTGTGGAGGACAGGATTAGAATTTAAAATGACCTTGACAAATTGGAATATTGGTCTGAATTCAACAAGATGAACGTAAATAAAAACAAGTGTGAAGTACTACAGTGTGTACTACAGTACTCTTACAGTTAGCAGGAAAAAAATCAAAGGCACAGATCCAAAATGGGGAATAACTGGCTAGGTAGTGGTACTGCTGAAAAGGATCTGGGGTTATAGTGGATCACAAATTGAATAGAAGTCAACAGTGGGAATGCAGTTGCAAAAAATTCTAATATCCTTCTGGAGTGTATTAACAGGAGACTTAGTATGCAAGATATGGGAGGTAATTGTCCTGCTTTATTTAGCACTGGTGAGGCTTCAGCTGGAGTACTATGTCCTGTTCTGGGTGCCACACTGTAAGACAGAATCTTTGGAGAGAGTCCAGAGGACAGCAACAAAAATGATAAAAAGTTTAGAAAACCTGACCTATCGAGAAAGATTTAAAAAATGGGCATGTTTAGTCTTGAGAAAAGAAGACTGGGGGCGGACCTGATAGTCTTCAAATATGCTAAGGGCTGTTATAAAGAGGACTGTGATCAGTTGTGCTGAATGTCTTCTGCAGGTAGAAAAGAAGTAGTCAGCTTAAACTGCAGCAAGGGAGGTTTAGGTTAGAGATTAGCAAAAGCTTTGTGACTATATGGATAGTTAAGCTCTGGAATAGGCTTCCAAGAGAGATTGAGGAACCCGCACATTGGAGGTTTTTAAGAACATGTTGGACAAACACCTGTCAGGGATGGTCTATATATAGATGGTCCTGCCTTAGTGCAGGGGGCTAGACTAGATGACCTCTCTAAGGCCTTGTCTACACTACGAAATTAGGTCGAATTTATAGAAGTCGGTTTTATAGAAAGCGTTTTTATACAGTCGATTGTGTGTGTCCCCACAGAAATGCTCTAAGTGCATGTAGTCGGCGGAGTGTGTCCACAGTACCAAGGCAACCATCGACTTCCAGAGCGTTGCACTGTGGGTAGCTATCCCACAGTTCCCGCAGTCTCTGCCACTGTCATAAATATAAAGGGAAGGATAAACCCCTTTAAAATCCCTCCTGGCCAGAGGAAACCTCCTCTCACCTCTAAAGGGTTAAGAAGCTAAAGGTAACCTCGCTGGCACCTGACCAAAATGACCAATGAGGAGACAAGATACTTTCAAAAGCTGGGAGGAGGGAGAGAAACAAAGGGTCTGTGTCTCTATCTTTATGCTGTTTCTGCCGGGGATAGACCAGGAATGGAGTCTTAGAACTTTTAGTAAGTAATCTAGCTAGGTATGTGTTAGATTATGATTTCTTTAAATGGCTGAGAAAAGAATTGTGCTGAATAGAATAACTATTTCTGTCTGTGTATCTTTTTGCAACTTAAGGTTTTGCCTAGAGGGGTTCTCTATGTTTTGAATCTAATTACCCTGTAAGATATCTACTATCCTGATTTTACAGAGGTGATTTCTTTACTTCTATTTACTTCTATTTCTATTAAAAGTCTTCTTGTAAGAAAACTGAATGCTTTTTCATTGTTCTCAGATCCAAGGGTTTGGGTCTGTGGTCACCTATGCAAATTGGTGAGGCTTTTTATCCAACATTTCCCAGGAAAGGGGGGGTGCAAGTGTTGGGAGGATTGTTCATTGTTCTTAAGATCCAAGGGTCTGGGTCTGTAGTCACCTAGGCAAATTGGTGAGGCTTTTTACCAAACCTTGTCCAGGAAGTGGGGTGCAAGGTTTTGGGAAGTATTTTGGGGGGAAAGACGTTTCCAAACAGCTCTTCCCCAGTAACCAGTATTTGTTTGGTGGTGGTAGCGGCCAGTCCAAGGACAAAGGGTGGAATATTTTGTACCTTGGGGAAGTTTTGACCTAAGCTCATAAAGATAAGCTTAGGAGGTTTTTCATGCAGGTCCCCACATCTGTACCCTAGCGTTCAGAGTGGGGAAGGAACCTTGACAGCCCCCCATTTGAATTCTGGGTAGAAATCCCAGTGCCTGATGGGGCTAAAACATTGTCGCGGTGGTTCTGGGTACATATCATCAGGCACCTCCGTGAAAGCAAGGGCAGACAATCATTTTGAGCCTTTTTTCTTGAGTTACCTGTGCAGACGCCATACCACGGCAAGCATGGAGCCCGCTCAGCTCACTGTCACCGTACTTCTCCTGGGTGCTGGCAGACGCGGTACTGCATTGCTACACAGCAGCAGTTTATTGCCTTTTGGCAGCAGACAGTGCAGTATGACTGGTAGCCATCGTCGACATAGTCCTGGGTGCTCTTTTAACAGACCTCGATGAGGTCAAGGGCGCCTGGGCAAACATGGGAGTGACTCAGCCAGGTCATTTCCCTTTTAAGTTTAGTCTCATGGCGATTCAATCCTACCGGCAGTGCACTGTCTTTTAATCTGAAGCCAGCAGAAGACGATGGCCAGTCGTCATCCTACACCGTCTTCTGCCAAGCACCCAGGTGATGATGATGGCTAGTGGTCGTACTGCACAGTCTGCTGCCAGCAAGATGTATAAAGATAGATGAAGTGGATCAAAACAAGAAATAGACCAGATTTGTTTTGTATTCATTTTCTCCTCCCTCCCTCTGTGAAATCAATAGTCTGCTAAACCCAGTTTTGAGTTCTATCCTTGAGGTTTTGAGTTCTATCCTTGAGGGGGCCATTCTGTTTCTTGCAAAGCCACCCCCTTTGTTGATTTTAATTCCCTGTAAACCAGGTTGTCAGTCGCCCCTCCCTCTGCCAGAGCAACGGCAAACAATCGTTTCGCGCCCTTTTCCCTGGATTGCCCGAGCAGGAGCAGACGCCATAGCACAGCAAGCATGGAGCCCGTTCAGCTCACCCCTGCAATTATGACCATTGTAAACACCTCGCGCATTATCATGCAGTGTATGCAGAATCAGCACCTGAAAAACCAGGCGGGGAAGTGATGGCAGCGCGGTGATGAGGACATGGACACACTTTTCTCTAAAACCGCATTCCCCCGCAATTTGGAGATCATGGTGTTAATGGGGCGGGCTCATGCCATGGAACGCCGATTCTGGGCCCAGGAAACAAGCACAGAGTGGTGGGACCGCATAGTGTTGCGGGTCTGGGATGATTTCCAGTGGCTCCGAAACTTTTGCATGCGTATGGGCACTTTCATGAAACTTTGTGACTTGCTTTCCCCTGCCCTGAAGCGCAAGAATACCAAGATGAGAGCAGCCCTCACAGTTCACAAGCGAGTGGCAATAGCCCTGTGGAAGCTTGCAACACCAGACAGCTACTGGTCAGTCGGGAATCAATTTGGAGTGGGCAAATCTACTGTGGGGGTTGCTGTGATGCAAGTAGCCCATGCAATCACTGACCATCTGCTATCAAGAGTAGTGACTCTGGGAAATATGCGGGTCATACTAGATGGCTTTGCTGCAATGGGATTCCCTAACTGTGGTGGGGCTATAGACGGAACCCATATCCCTATCTTGGGACCGGACCACCAGGGCAGCGAGTACATAAACCACAAGGGGTACTTTTCGATAGTGCTGCAAGCTCTGGTGGATCACAAGGGACGTTTCACCAACATCAACGTGGGATGGCCGGGAAAGGTTCATGATGCTCGCGTCTTCAGGAACTCTGGTCTGTTTAAACGGCTGCAGGAAGGGATTTACTTCCCAGACCAGAAAATAACTGTTGGGGATGTTGAAATGCCTATAGTTATCCTTGGGTACCCAGCGTACCCCTTAATGCCCTGGCTCATGAAGCCGTACACAGGCACCCTGGACAGTAGTCAGGAACTGTTCAACTATAGGCTGAGCAAGTGCAGAATGGTGGTAGAATGTGCATTTGGATGTTTAAAGGGTTGCTGGCACAGTTTACTGACTCGCTCAGACCTCAGTGAAACCAATATTCCCATTGTTATTGCTGCTTGCTGTGCGCTCCACAATCTCTGTGAGAGTAAGGGGGAGACGTTTATGGCGGGGTGGGAGGTTGATGCAAATCGCCTGGCTGCTGAATACGTGCAGCCAGACACCAGGGCGATTAGAAGAGCACAGCAGGAAACGGTGCGCATCAGAGAAGCTTTGAAAACCAGTTTCATGGCTGGCCAGGGTACCGTGTGACACTTCTGTTTGTTTCTCCTTGATGAAAACCGGCCCCCTTGGTTGACTCTAATTCCCTGTAAGCCACCCGCCCTCCCCCCTTTGATCACAGCTTGCTTGCAAAGGAAATAAAGTCACTATCATTTAAAAAAACATGTATTCTTTATTAATTGATTATAAAAATAGGGAGATAACTCACAAGGTAGCCCGGGTGGGGTGTGGGAGGAGGGTAGGAGGGAAGGAAAAGGCCACTTTAAAACTTGTTGAATGCCAGCCTTCTGTTGCTTGGGCTGTCCACTGGGGTGGAGTGGTTGGGTTCCCGGAGCCTCCCACCCTGCGTTCTTGGGCGTCTGGGTGGGGAAGCTATGGAACTTGGGGAGGAGGGAGGGCAGTTAAGCAGGGGCTGAAGCGGCAGTCTATGATCCTGTTGCCGTTCATGAACCTCCACCAGACGACGGAGCATGTCCGTTTTATCCCACAGTATCCCCAGAGTTTCCTCATGCCTCCTCTGATCTTCCTGCCACTACCTCTCCTCACATTCATCTGCCACCGTCCTGCATTCTGCTATTGTGTCCCTCCACACAGCTCTGTCAGTGCCGGACGACTGCATGAGCTCAGAGAACATGTCATCATGCGTGTGTTTTTTTTTTGCCGCCTTATCTGAGATAGCCTCTGGGATGGAGGAGGGAGGCTTGAAACATTTGCAGCTGCTGGAGGAAAAAAAGAGAGTGAAGTATTGAAAAAGATACATTTTACAGAACAATGGCTACACTCTTTCACGGTGAACAACACTATTCACATTACATAGCACATGAGATTTTGGTAGAAGGTCGCATTTTGCATCTTATATTGAGTGCCTGTGGCTTTGGTGTTAGAGATCGCACACGCAGTGCCAGGCAACAGAATTCGGCTTGCAGGCGGCCATGGTAAGCCATAGTCTTTCGGCTTCTGCAACCTTCATAACAGCAGCCCCCTCCTTTCCCATACCAAGAAAAGCCCGTTGAGTTGGCCATTTACTGCTGCAGTTTTCCTGTTAACAAGCAGCAGCAGAAACCAAACTAACCCTCTCCCCCCATCCAATTCTCTGGGATGATTGCTTTTCCCCTCCTCCCACCGCGTGGCTGGTATCAGGGAAGATCCCTGCTAGCCAAACGCGAACAGCTCAGTGCCAATGGCCCCCCCTCCCACCGTGTGGCTAACTGCGGGGAGGATTTCTTTTCAGCCACAGGCAAACAGCGCAGTAGGAACGGCCACCTCTGAATGTCCCCTTAATAAAAATTCCCCTATTTCAACCATGTTACCATGAACGATATCACTCTCCTGAGGATAACACAGAGAGATAAAGAACGGATGTTGCTTGAATGCCAGCAAACACCGGGACCGTACACTGCCAGGCCTTGTCATGCAATGGTACCAGATTACTTGCTACTAGCATGGCGTGGTAAAGTGTCCTAACATAGAGGACAGAATAAGGCTGCTCTCCCCAGAAACCTTCTGCAAAGGCTTTTAGTGTACCTCCAGGAGAGCTTCATGGAGATGTCCCTGGAAGATTTCCGCTCCATCCCCAGACACATTAACAGACTTTTCTAGTAGCAGTACTGGCCACGAATGCATCCCAAGTCCTCAGGGCTACTTAATCATTAAAAAATGCTTGCTTTTATAACATGTATTATATTTTAAAAGGTACACTCACCAGAGGTCCCTTCTCTGGCTTGATTGGGTTGGGAGGGTATTTCAGTCAGGGTGATAAAAAGATCCTGGCTGTTGGGGAAAACGGTGTGCTGTGTGCTCTCCCCAAGCTCATCCTCCTCCTCATCTTCCTCATCTGCAAAATCCTCAGCCATGGAGGAGAGTATCTCATCCTCAGAGTCCACGGACGGGGTGAGGTAGTGATGGCGGCCCCCCTAGAATTGCATGCAGTTCAGCGTAGAAGTGGCATGTCCGGGGCTCTGTCCTGGAGCGTCAGTTTGATTCTTTGGTTTTCTGGTACACTTGTCTGAGCTCCTTAAGTTTCACGCGACACTGTGTTGCATCCCTGAGGCGGCTTCTTTCCCTCATGGCTTCTGAGATTTTTTGAAATGTTTTGGCATTTCGTCTTTTGGAACGTAGTTCTGATAGCATGGATTCCTCTCCCCATACAGCGATCAGATCCAGTACCTCCCGTTCGGTCCATGCTGGAGCTCGTTTTTGATTCTGGGACTGCATGGTCACCTGTGCTGATGAGCTCTGCATGGTCACCTGTGCTGATGAGCTCGCCTGGCCAAACAGGAAATGAGATTCAAAAGTTCCCGGGGCTTTTTCTGTACACCTGGCCAGTGCATCCGAGTTCAGAGTGCTGTCCAGAGCGGTCACAATGGTGCACTGTGGGATAGCTCCCGGAGGCAAATACCTTCGAATTGCGTCCACCTAACCCTAATTCGAAATGGCGATGTTGATTTCAGCGCTAATCCCCTCGTTGGGGAGGAATACAGAAATTGGTTTTAAGAGCCCTTTATGTCGAAAAAATGGCTTCGTTGTGTGGATGGGTGCAGGGTTAATTCGGATTTAATGCTGCTAAATCCGACATAAACTCGCAGTGTAGACCAGGCCTTAGTCCCTTTCAGCCCTATATTTCTGTCATTCTGTGATCTTTATCCTGACACTTTCCTTTGCACGTATGCGTGTATAATGTTGCATTATATTGGAATAGTGACATCAGAGGAAAGATGCTTGAACAGTTTTTGGGTCTTCACGACCTGACAATTGCCAATTAAGCTCATACTTAAATGAAACCTTAATACACATCTACTGGCTTAGTTACACCATCCACATCAAAATCACTGGAGAAGCAGCTGAAATTCAACTGGGAAATTACAAAAGAGATGGATTAGAGTATATGATCAAGTGCCTATATTCTGAGGACTATGTATATATGGAAGTATCTATACGAAAAGTGAGATGAGGACAAAAGGCTCAAGTTTGTAAGTTTATACAGCAGATGTAAAGTAAATTTGAATTAATCTTGTGTTAGATTTCATCACTTATTTATTATTATATTAACCTGAGAAACAGAATTACCATAGTGTGTGGTGACTGGCCTGTTCTTCTTGCCCTCATTCTTTCACTAATAAGGATAGTAATATAACTTTGCACTTCAATAGTGCTTTTCATCTGAGAATCTCAAAGCACTGCACAAACTTGCCATCCACTGTTACAGACATTACAGTTACTTACATGGTAGCAAGCTGTGTTTTCATTAATACTAGGTTATGGCAACATACAGTTAATCAGGCCTGAGGACCAGAATTGAGTATAAAGAATAGAGATATTTATACACCCTCATGCAATGCAGTGAAAGGAAATGCTGAGAATGTACATGATGGTTTGATGGAGTCAAAGCATAATTTTTATTTTGCCTTAAGGTTACAGGCTTTTTTAAATAATAAAAAGCCCTTTTTATTACATGCCACTCTTTATTTAAGAAACTATTTATTGTTTGTTAGATGTTATATAGTATTGTTTCTATTAAAATTACACATAGATTTTATTATGCCTAGCTGCAATGCTGGGTATGTACCTCAAGTAAGTAAAAAGATGAAAATCCATGCTGCCACATAGGAGATCTGTGTTTCACTGAAGTCTGAATTCCCGGGGAATGAATTACAGAAGCAATCTACCCTAATTTGTTAACTTATTCAAATAACAGTTATTATACTTAACTATGCTAAAGATTATCTTTTTGGTGGCAGATTGTTTATTTTTTGATGAGCCTAATTACTGATTTTCTAAAGGTAATTTACATTTATTACTAATACATCTTTTAAAATGTGACAGATAAATGTTGTTCCCATAAGTATATTATGAAAAAAGTTACTATTTAAAAACACATTATTTAATTTGAAAGATAAATGGCAAACACCATTATTTTTTTCCTGTAGCACCTGTGCTGTAAGCTCATTAAAATGTGTAATTCCAAGTGTAGCTGCAATACTAACAGAAAAATAATCTATAAACTCTAAACTCTAAAAATATACTCAGAATGCAAAGCTGACAAAAGGCCTACTTACTAATGTAGCTTGGCTAATTTTATCTTCTTTCAGGGCTATGTTTGCCTTGGTTGTAGAAGAGGATAAAAGCTACAGTGGAGAACATATATTTTCTACCAAATGTATCTAAATTGCAATCTTGTTCTTTATCAGTTTGCTGTAAAACTGACCATTAAGGGAAAGTAACAGCAATTCTATAACCAGCTTCAAAAATACTTCTATCAGAACTGATTATTCTACTATATAAGCCAATATACAGCAGAGGTGCTCAGAAAGCGATACTGATTTTGTTTCTCAAGGAGGTGACAGCTTGAAAGAACAGCCTTCCTGCATATAAGATCATGCAATCTTTTGCTGTCACTATGACCCATGACTCACCAATGGAATCAGGATTCGTAGTCATATATTCAGGGTGTGCAGGGATCAATCCATTACAGGACCTTATGTGATGTTCCTAGAGTCTTTTCTGGAAAATGCATTAGATTTCTGTGTGCGATCTGTTATGGTCACACGTAAGTCAGAAAAAATATTTCCTTCCTTTTATATAGAACATACAATTTAAATTTCACATACATTGGAAAAAAAATTATTACTTGGTCTTAAGAAAAATGAACTGGTTTTATCCCACAATCCTGCAGCAGGAGTTAAAATATCCTGCAACTGATTGTAGCCAGGAGGAACCTAGAGGGAAAGGATGATCCTGTGACTAAAGCACAAGATTGCTAGTCAGACAATCTGGCTGCTATTCCAAGCTCTGCCATGGACTTTTTGTATGGCCTTGAGCAGATCACTCAATCTCTTTCTGCCTCAGTTTCTTTAACAATGAAATACCAGGGATAATAATTGAAGGGGGGGAGTTCTGAGGCTTAAATCATTTACCAAAAACTGTTTTGAGATCCACGGATAGAATGTGATATCTAAATGCAAAGTATTAGTAGTTATGTAATTCTATGAAAAAAACAGTATTCAAGGCCTGTGGAATACAGACACTAACCTATAATAATTTAAATATAAAAAAATTAGGCTGCAGGAATTAACTAAGCCTTTTCTGACCGTTTGTCTTTGCAGATTTAATAGGGCACTGGAAACAACAGTGCTTCTTTACCTTTGTTTACAACATAGTCATGAAACGTTATTTCAGTATAGCAGAAGATTCCACCGGAGGACTTATTTAAAAACTTAATAATACCTAGATGGTAGAAATAGCTACTTTATATTATCATCTGTGGATGTTTTGATTTTGGAAAACAGGTACTGTCCAACAGGGAGACTTTTCTTACTATAGATCTGATTAAAACCCATGCCAAAGTTTTTAAAGAGCAAATGTGATATCTTCATTATTATGCATGTTGGTTTTGCACTGATTTCTAAACATACTGTTGCACTTTTCACTATTTTCATGTAATGTACTTTTTCTATAAAAATAGAGAGGTCAGTTACAGCAAATAAGATCAAAGGAGAAGGTAACTGGATAGATCCAGATATTTCTACTTAATTTGGAAGGCATATAATGCATGTCTGGAGTGCCTCCTAGGAAATGCCTAAGAGATGTACTTTGCACTAATCTTTTAGCTGTTATTCCGACATAATCCTCATCATAAGCCTCTGCTCTTTGATGAATAGTTTAACCCTAAACTCCAAGCTGGATAAATTCCATAGTATGAAAATGTAACTCATTACTGGTGCCAGAAATGTCCAAATAGTTCTGTGATACCCCTCTTTGCCTTTTATATTAAAATGTCATTGTATAGACATACATAAATTATGTGTCTCAGTTAAATACTGTGTATCCCTTTTTGTTGTTTGGCTGTGGCAGATCCATATTTTGTTATTGATCGGAGCACCTTTGAGTGTGCTGAAGGTAAGTTCACAGGTAAGTATAAGGACAGGATCCAGGGAAAAGGTCAGACTTGATGATTTCCCTTGTTTGTTTTGAAACGACGTCCTTACAAAAATCAATGAGTTTTCTGCAATCAATACAAAGACATTTTTTACTCTAACTTAAACTTAGGCATTTAAAAATCATTGTTCACACACTGTGTGCCAGTGCATTTAAAGGCTTTGGCATGTAATTGTATAATGGCTATCTTCAGTTGTTCTGGAAGAGCTTGTGTTTTGCACAAAACTGTATTTTATGTAACATACTTTCACTTCTTTTTTTTCATTTCCTTTTAGAAACTTGGCTGCTGTTCAGGTGCAGGTTCATCCTGTTAACCCTGGGATGACCTCCAATGCCATTGCATCATTCACTGCCTCTCGTTACACTGACTCCCAAGATAAATTTTCTTTCCAAATGTGATTTGTCCATGTTTGTTTTCTGATCAGCCTACATATGCTGGTCCTAATTCAGTAATCATTTTGTAGTATAGCAAAGCCATTTGCTTTCATGTGGATTCCCCTCCCAAGCTACCTCTAACTACCTACCCTTCCTAAACTGAATGCTTCTGTAGTAAGTGAGCTGTAGCTCACGAAAGTTTATGCTCAAATAAATTTGTTCGTCTCTAAGGTGCCACAAGTCCTCCTTTTCTTTCTGTAGTACTTATCACCCGTTACATTCTTTAAAGTTTTGCAATTCCACAAATTCATCATGATCAGTCTGATTCATCTTTACAGAGCTGTACCGGTCAGTACTCTCTTATTTCATGTATCAAATTTAATATATATGTATAATGCATATAAAATATATATATGTATAATGCATATGTTTGTTGAAACTAGTTTGTGTTTAAAATTACAATTTTATTTGATTGCAGCAAAAGAAAAAGTCATTAGTCCTCCTAATTCAATACATCTAAAAGTTAAGCAATTAAAATCAATGCCATTTATTTCATTTTAAAATTTAATCTATGCAACACTTCAAGAAACAGCTACATGGTGTTGTATATTAGGAACTGTTGACATTCTACTGAATTAAGTACAACATTTTGGGGTTTTATGCTTCTTGAGGTGGTAAAGGGAAAAAAGTTTTTTAAAAAAGTGTGCCTTGCTGTATTTCTTATACCATTTATTAAAAAGCTGCTTTCAGAGTAAAATTATGTTGGTTTCAAAGGAGGAAATAGCAAGGTTAAGATATGTGAATAATTTCTGTATATATGTATAACCAAGTACAAACATTGATGTATAATGACAGTATAAAATGCTTTCATGTTTGTGATGTCCAGTGATGTTGAACATATAAGCCTTAAAACCATTAGATTGCATGATAATTAGAATTGGCATAATAAACATCGTTTATTGGGGAAAAAAAGCAAAATTGGTTATCTGTTTTACCCACGTTCAAAGAAAAAATACTGCATCAAAATACAGAAAAGGTATTGTTTGCAATATTTCGTAGAGTCTAGAGTTTCCATATCAGTTAAGAGGTTTGGGCTACATGGCTCCAAAGTAAAGGTCATGCAGACTAAGGAGTTTCAAAAATCTTTCTCGTCACACATGGAAATGCAAATATTCAGAAAGATTAATCTAGTAAACTGCAACACCAGTTCCCAGAGGACAAGTATACATATCTTAAACCTTTATTTCTTTATTATTAACAGTTTGATGTTGGATGTTAGGACACTTTCTGTCTCTTAAAATTTCATTCATTTACATAGTCCCATTGAATGAGCTTTGTATATATTTAGATAAGCACTTTTACAGTTAGGCTGTTTGAATGATTTAGATTATGTACATTTTAAATGTTTTTATCTTGTTCTAAAACTATATTGGGTGGCTGAAACAATGCTGAAAGCTCTATCTAGTATCTCTGCAAAAATGACTCTTTTCTAAAAATCTCTCTTGTAAATGGAGGCTACATTTAATAGGCCAGAAACTGGGCCTGCTAATTTCTATTTTATCTGTTTAAATACATATACTTTCTATTATGTACATGGGGGATTATTTTAAACAAATATTTAAAATAATATTGGTTTTCTTAATAAAATCAATCAATCCAATCAATCAGTTAAATAAAATGCTAGTGGCCTAGCCAGAATCTAGAAGACGACCTAAAATATCTCATTGGCATATCCATGGAATAGTGGAGGAACTGGTAAGAAAACTTTCCTGTTTTAAGCTACCAAAGGCATATTTTCACTTATAATGGTGAGAAAAACATGTAGGTCCTGACTCTTATCTCCACTAAGTCCCCTTTAAAAGGCCAAAGCAATGTAAAAGAGCCTTAGTGTAGATGTAAAAGAGCCTTAGTGTAGATGAGAATGAAGCCCTTAAAAATTTGAGAAAAATTCCTTGCAATTGCCTTTTTGAATCTATGACGTGTTCTCCACTTGCATATTCTCACTGTTAAGTCCAGAATTGTGTTTAAGTTAAACCCAAGCCACACTGAAGGTCTGAATCACTCTTTACAGAATATTGGAAAATGCCAAATAATTTCTAGGTGCAATTTCTCATAAAAATCACACAGAGTTTAGCCAGTCTATTTTTTTAATTAAAATTAGGAATTTTTAGTGATTTATCATGGTTAATTTTTACATGGGAAAGGAGTTTTGAAATATATCTTGGTCTGTCTTAGCACTTTGTTTTTAAGCTAACTCAGTTTGACTGCAATCATATAGAATCATAGAATCATAGAATTCCAGGGTTGGAAGGGACCTCAGGAGGTCATCTAGTCCAACCCCCTGCTCAAAGCAGGACCAATCCCCCAATTTTTGCCCCAGATCCCTAAATAGCCTCCTCAAGGATTGAACTTACAACCCTGGGTTTAGCAGGCCAATGCTCAAACCACTGAGCTATCCCTCCCATGATGAGAACAGAACTCGTAAGTTAGAGGCTTTTCATGTCTGTCAGCTCAGCCAACAAACTGTAAGGCTATGTGGCTCAATCCTGAGAGGTGGAGAACACCTTCACTTAACTAGTGTTTGAAGAACTATATTATTTGATCTCAGGAGACAAAGTACAGTATCATTTTTATAACTGTGATTCAAGGCCATTCATTATCAAATATTCTTCACTAGCATGGTTATAAGCTCTATATTTTCTTATTTTTCTTCTCACAGAGAGCATATTGGATTTTGATGTCAATATAAATTGATTTCTGAAAGAAAACAAATCTCTGGCATCCCTGATACAGCATTCACTCATGTCATATAAAAGCCATATGCTTAGAGCCAAATTATGTCTAGCGGTTGGAAACAGTTATAATGCCTGCTCCGTGAAAGAGTAGCAAAAGTGGCATTAATATAGCTCGTATCCTGTCTAACACCAACCCATACACAGCCCCCTCACATTCTATTTCTATTGGGTAAAAATCACCTATGGTGCAGGAGACTTGCACAAATCCGTTGGCCCACTTAAGGGGGTGCATGGAGTTTTTGCCTATGCACTCTCCATACGTTGAAGAAAGGGTCCGAAGACTGTCTGCACATAAACTATAAGAAAGGCCGCAACAGGGGAAGGCCAAGGGAAGAGCCACAAATGTATATGTCCGCAGAACCAGCTCTGCTATTCCAACTCAGAGGCTGGAATAGCTTCTGCGGGTAGTGAGGAGGCAGCCCAGCAGCTCATGCCCTGCAACTTGGATTTTGTCTCCTTAAGCACCTCACATTCCACCTGCCTAGAGTCTGAATAGTCTGGCTTTATGCAGAGAGAATGAATGGCACCACTAAGAAGATGTGCTCTATCAGAGCAGCTGTATATACATACACGTGGACATAAACTTTGCATCATATCCCTGACCCCACTGGTCACATGATGTTGTGCCTTTCTGTCAGATAAGTCAAAGAAGGCCATGTGGAATAGTGTCTTTTTATAGGATGAAGAATCCAGGTGGCAAACTCCACTCTGTGCTTCTACTGCTAACCATAGTTTTCCTCATATAGAGGTGCATGTACTCAGAGAGCCAGAATCTGGACCCTCAAATGCTGTTTGAATTTTCAACATTAAATTCACACTGATGACGTAGACCTTGATGTGATACACATGTTTAATCTAGTCCATATATTGAAAATTATGAAATGCCTGTGTCAGAAAATAAAAAGCCTCACAAACCTGGAAAGTCATGAAAAGTAGTCCCCACAAACTACTAATCTAAACTTTCAAAATACTGTCAAGGTTATAAGCAGCACACATACTCTATATTGTACTATTACGCACTAAGATAGGGATAGGCTTCCATCCCTGTGCCTGGGAGTTCATAGAATATCAGGGTTGGAAGGGACCTCAGGAGGTCATCTAGTCCAACCGCCTGCTCAAAGTTACCTGCACATATACCATTAAGAACTGAGTGCATACCTATTCCACAGTCCTTAATCGATGGCCCTGATTGACACTTAATTCAAATCTCCACTGAAGTCCTTAGTGTTAGACTGTAAAAGAGGACAGACTTTTTCCTACTAACTCTACTTTACAAATCTCACATAGTAGTATAAATGTTCACAACACTGTTCCCGTTGTTTGTTTCACAGTAAACGAAAATGTGCAGACACTTTCATTTGGATTGTGCCTCAATCTTTTTCCTTCAGAATGATGGACAGGAGTAGATTAATAGATGTCAAGGCTAGACAGAGACAATCTGATCATCTAGTCTGACCTCCTGTATAGCACAGCCCAAGGAATTTCACCCAGTTACTCCTGCAATGAGCCCAATAACTTGTGTTTGACTAAAGCTTATCTTCTAGAAAGGCATCCAGTCTTGATTTAAGGTATCAAGAATTGTACTGGAGACGTCTGAGTGCCAAGGGCTTATTATTCCCCAGGTCTGGACAAGTTTCTACAAAATTATTCCTAATAATAGTATTTCTTTAAAAGGGGTTTTGTACAATTGGTGGCAACTGATCTATTGCCTCCAGAGCAGTGTATCTAACTTCTTGGGCTCACTCTATCAACACCAGTTGCTCACATTTGTCATATAACCATTAATTATTTGTTCAGAATGCATCTATTCATCTCTGATTCAATAAAACATTTTAAAGGAGCAGATCATAAATCTACTATGCACCAAATTGCATCATGCATGGGATTAGTTATTGTTCGTACAATGCTTTGAAAATGTAAATTCTTATAAAATGGAAAGTATTAATTTATTCCCAGACAAAAAAACCCCTGTTTTGATGGAGTTAAGGTTAAGAGTATGTATCGTTAATTTAAGGGTGAAAACATTAGAGGGATGTTGTAATTATCCCAAAAATAAGCATTAGAACGTCAGGAAATTCCAAGTTAAGGTCATATTTAAAAGAAATCCAAATATGTTAAGGTATGGAAAAGTACATTTAAAGCACACAAATAACCTTAACTTTGCCCTTTAGTGATGCCATATAATAACTGTAACTTTATAATTAGGGCATTTGAGTGTTTATGGTCTTAGATTAGACTGATTTTTAACAGCATATGCAATTCCCCACTCCCTACCCCCATGGCATCTCCACAGGGTAGAATTAAGGTTGTTTGGTTGCCTTAACTGTACATTTCCTTAGTGTACTGTACATTGCCTTAACTGTACATTTCCATACATTAACGTCTTTGGATTTCTTTTATGTGTAACCTTAACTCTGAATTTCCTGGGTTTCTAATGTTAATTTTGGTTTAATATGAAATATCCATCTAATTTTTAAAAAATCTTTAAAATACTGATACATATTCTCAACCTTGACTAATTTTTAACATGGTGGGGGAGTTGGCTTGGAATTTAGGTTTTTTAAATGATTAAAAATGAACCCTAAAAAAGACCAAACCAAAAGAGAATGCTACCATGCACTATTTATAATGATGATATGTAGCCATCTTATTTAATTAATCATTGTCAGTCCACTGCTTCCTCCATTGAGCGCTACTTTCATATGTAGTATCAGCCTTAAAACATTTTTTAACATTTTACTTTTGAGGTCAGATCACAGTAAACTAAAGCAGCCGAAGTGTACTGATGACTTCAGTCCTAAATATGGAGTTGAATTATTGAGCTGTATTATTGAATTATTGAGCTGTGCTGTATTAGTGAGATCAGCCCTATGTGAAGGGATGCGAGCAAAGTCCAGTCCTTGAGTCCCAAAGTCTTTGCCCTTTAAGGGCTCCCTCTATGCTGGTAAATTCCGCTAGCAGTGCCGTGGAGCCAAGCCAACAGTACAATGGGAAGCCTTTCAAGCACTGATGACCAAGCTAGTATGTGGCCTGGAATCTTTCATTAACAGTGACAGTTTGAGTCCAGTGATTTACCAGGGAGAACTGTCCAGTCTCCTTCATACCACTAAGTCATTACACCCAAAAAAATGTTCCATGCAAATTAGCTCATAGACTCGAAGGCCTGATCATCTAGTCTGACCTCCAGCACACTGCAGGCCACAGAACCTCACCCACCCACTATCTGTAGAGGAATGGTGCTGATTGGTTGTTACCACTGATGTCACAATTGTCACTTGAGTTATTTGAGCCATTAACCTGACCTTGTCTTTAGGGCCCTAGCAATTAGACACAACAATCATTAGATGAATTATAATCTAATTTCTTCAAATTAACCTATGCACAATATTGCAATTCATGTTAGCTATGGTGAAATTTGAAGAGTCTGACAAGATCATTTAGGAATAAGACAATACTGACACATATGATACATTTCTTAAAAGAATCTAGTTCTTATATTAATTTTAACTCAAACAAAAGGTTTACTTGTAAATTCTCAGAAATATAATTCCGTACTCAAGGTGTACATGCTATACATGTGGGAAGAATATGCTATATTTTTCATACAAAACCAAGAGACTAAATCTGCATTTTAAGAGCAAAACAAGACTCAACGAACTATAGTGTTGCAATCAGAATTCTCAAAACGTGTCATTATGGGTGGGGTATGGAGGGGCACATGTAAGATTTAACACATTTCACAAGATAGTTTTCTCAAAGAGCATTATGAGGAAGGGACGTAGTTCAACAGGATTTCAAGCTACATCTCAAAAGTGTAAATCATTCCTGATGCTCATTTACAGTGTCAATACCTTCTATTAAAACAAGACTCTGTAGGGTGATATTATTGCATTCCCACATTCTAGCCAATGGTACCCCCTCCTCGTAGGGATTAATGCCACTAGGAATAACATGCTGTTCTCTGAGGTGGAGTGGTGATGTTATTGCCATTGCTTGGGAAACTGTAAACTTGTAGCTCACATGTCCTGACTCAAAAGCCCTATTGCAAGATGCCCCTCTGGAGGACATGTATTGTGTGGTGTCTCCAGAAGGAACAGGAGGCCAAACTTTGACCAAATTCAACTTCAGCATTTCTGACATGCTTGGAATTGAAACTGTACCAGATAGGTTTCTCATCCTCTGATTTTTATTATCTTACGCTACCAGGCACAATCCCACCTCCACCCCCTCCCCAAAAAACCAAAACCAACCAAAGGAAAAAAAACCTCACCACATCAAGAAATCACTCTATAAATTCTTATAGTCCCCATCCAATGGTTTAATCAAAGATGCTCTAAGCTTTGTAGAATTATGATGGTCCCATTTACTGACTGTTATTTATATTGACTCAGTGATGCTAGACAGCTCTAATTCTCAATGTATGATAGATTTTTTTTGTGAGGGAAGCGGGGTTGGGGTTTTTTGTTTATTTATTTACCTCAAAGTGGAGCCTCTTCTTTTTTTAAAGTGGCAAACAGACTAGATATTTATTTTTGATTGCTAAAATTGTGGCAAAAATCAAAGCATGACTCTTGGCTCCACTAGGTCACTGAGTGTCCATGCCAGTTACAATTGATCAGTGCTGCTTTTGGCATTATTTTGTAAAGAGAAATCCACTCATAGGTTTTTTTCCCCCATGCACATAACTCTCCGTATTCATATGCTAATATAATGATACATAAAAATCTTCCTCTCTGTTTCATGCCATAGGTTGGAATATAAATATGTACCAGATCTGCCCCTGAAGTTTTTCACTTCCATTTTTAAAATCTTTTGGGGGACCAGATTAACTAAAACAAGATGCCCACAGCACCACTGAGCTAAGCATTTGTGTTCTGCCCTTTTTCTTTCTCGTGTGCTTTATAACCAAAGGTAGGAATTAATACTTACATTTTAAAATAATAACTAAAAGAATCATGTGGCCTCGGTACTATGGTACAGCAACTAGCAGGCACTGAGGGAGAAGGAACAGTAAGGGATCCAGGAGGTAAAGGTGAGAGATGCACACTGGCTACACATTCAATGGCTACAACTGTGCCAGGCAGACTAGGAGAGAATTTAGATCTATATGCCAGCCTTGCCCAGCAAAGCAATGCCATGCTGCTGATGACAGAATAAAAACGAAGAGGCAGGCACAGTGGGAGGAGCTTCATAGGTGGCTGATGGGCATTGTCTCTTATAAAAATATTTGGAGCATGGTAGAAACTTCCACTGTGTTGAAACCGATTGAGCTCTCATGCAAAACCTGTTATTGTAATATGTGAAAATAATGCTATTAATGAATACACATTTTTTCTGAGTAAGATCTTCAGTTTGCTAAATGTATCAATCTATGGCATTATTGTCATCTAATTCACATTTTATTGCAGTAAGTGCAGGGTGATGAAGGGGAGGTTACTTCTTTCTGGGAAGGGTGTCTGATTTTGTTCAGAAGGGTAAAAGTGTTTTCAATAACCATCTTCAACACACTGGGCAAAAATTTTGGACAAATAGTTTAATCATTAAAAATACAGTTTTGGATGAACTCAAACTATGGCTGAATTTGGGTCAAAAGTGGTGAATAGTTTCAATGAAAAAAAAGGGGAGGGGAATTTTCCCAAAACAATCAAAGCATTTGGTTTCAAAATTTAGGTACGTTCATTTTTTTTTAAGAGGGTAAGCACCTGAAAATGAAATTAAACATTTCATTTCAGGTGAAATAAAATGTTTAATTAAATTCAAAACAATTTTGGGGATTTTTTGTTGAAAACAAACAAAAAATAGCAATTATTTGCCCAGCTCTAATCCTCAACTATCGATGAAGTCAAATTTTAATGTATGGATCGGTATGTCTGTGACATTCATTACCCTGTAGTGCTTGGGAATAAGAATGGAAGGGAAGTGTAGGAAGTGCTCCTCAGCTTGCAGAATTGGGTGCTAAATGTTCGAGTGGATTATTGTATTTAGAACAGCTGTCAGAAGATTAATAGTTTCCCAAAGACCCAATTATATGAGTAATATACTTGGGAGAGAAAAAAAAGTTAAGCTACACCTACAGCATCTACCTAAAACTATTTGAGATCATCTTATCACATGACAGACGTGATAGTATGCAAAATAATGAATGGTTTCGTTAAGACAGAGCTATTGTTCCTTTCCTGTCAGCCACATAATTCTAAGTCATTCACTGAAATTGATTGGTAGTGAATTTAGAATTGACGGAAGGAGATACTGTACTACTTTATGTGACATAATTAATCTGCTGAATTTCATTTCTACAAGAAATTACTGAATCCAATACCTTGGTGGGATTGTAAAGGAATCTAAATATAGCATAGGCAGTTGTGCTAAGATAACAGGTTAGTCCAAACTAATGACCATTGAAAGCAAACTTCATCCTTCATGAAGAAAGCTGCTGCCTTTTGAAGGACCAGAAGGAATTTCCCAGCCTCCCCCTTCCCCATTACTGGTTTGCACCATTTGCCCAAAGCACAGATGGAGAAGTTTTGCCTTCCTCTGAAGCATCAGGAATAGGCCACTGTCAGGGACAAGATATTATAGGGTAATGCCTATGGCTTGTTTGGTTTTGTTTTTTTACTAACACTTATGTTCTGAGAAACAAAGATGTGATCTGTCAGAAACAAATGATTCCAATTACTTGACAAGCTATTGTGCTGAAGTATAAGAAATTATCTAAAATATGATTCTGTGGGTAACTGTAACAGGCTTCCCATATGCCATGTGTAACATATATATGGTTACCTAGATGAAGCTAACTGTGATAAATTATATTTCAATAAAGAAAACACTCGTATTCCAGGCAAGTAGGGTAACAATATTTCAGAAGAATAACCCTTCTTTAATCATATACTTTGATGGAGGAGTGCTCATATGCACATCAGCTCAGCTCAATTCGTTCCAGAAGGACTGACATCTTAAACTGCACTAAACAATGAATCACCTTGTCAAATAAAGTGCAAAATGGAAAACCCGTTACCAAACTCATCTGATATAATGACAATTTACAACAACATGTTTGAGGTGATATAATTATTATTGTCAGTTTATTTCTTTTAGACTTTCATTGTACTTTGAAAGTTTTGTGCAATCATACACTCTTCCAAAAAATTGTATAGCAGGGCATTTATTTTCTGGAACTTCAAACCTTTTAGGAACATGCAAACCACAGTTAACATTAAACTGACTACTCTCAATTTTAACCTTCTCTTACAATAACCCATCGCTGGACTTGCTAGCAATGCTTATACATCTTCATACAATGCCTAGAACACATTTTACATTACAGAAACAAGGGCTAGCTTATGGATTTTCACTAATGAGTCACAGCATTTATCTTCCCTTGCCCAGTCCCCATATTATCACCCTTTTAGAAGTTCTCTGTACAATTTTCCTAACAGTGGACCCAGTGGAAATATGAGGTGAGTAACGTTTAAGTTGAGCTGTGAAACCCACACATTATTTTATCATATGCCCATCAGATTAGCTGAAGGAGAACAAAGGTTGTGCTTTTGGAAATATCCCTAATCTTGATACTACAAAAGAATGTTCCTAACCACCCCCCCTCTCTCTCTCACACACACACACACACACACACCTCTACCATCCCCCATCCATAATTAAAAATAATAAAGAGCTAAGGGTGAAATCCTGGCCTCATTGAACACCCATTAACTCCAGTGAAGCTGGGATTTCACCCCAGTAAGTCTAAAAATAAGCAATTGTATCTGACATTTTTAGAGGTATTGGGCTTGTAATATATAGTACCTGTGACAGGCTGTTCAGATCCTGCATTGGAGGCAATCGAGCAGCTGGGGGGAAAGCTTGGGGTTGAGTATGGGCAGGTATGTGTTGTGGTAGAAATGTATGGCTAAAGCCCCAGGATAAGCTGTCTAGCAAACCTGATGAACTACAGCTGACAACCTTTATTGAGGAGGAGAGGAAATCAAAGAGCAGGTGCTAGGGAAGTATCATTTGATAGGGAGTGAGTAATTTGGTGCCTGGAGAAGATTGTATAAGGTGTACTCATTGGCTGAGGAAAAACCTTTTGGGTAAAGCTTACAGGTGTTTTAAGAAAAGCCCTTCTCACAGTAACTTTTGGCTACTAATTAGGTAATTGCATCTAAAAGAGCTGGGGGGAAGGGGGTTATTACATAATACTTTTTGGGCACTATGCATCTGGGTAAAAGGCACTACCTTCCATTTTATTCCCAATGTGACCTATGGATAATAACTGTGTGTGAATGAACATCAAACCTGAAGGTGATTTCCCAGTACCTCTTTTTGTGGCCCTAGTGTTACTGTTCCTGATGCACAAATTGCAGCAAGAAGAGGATTGCAGTTTTGGGTCAGCACATATTTACTTAAAACCAAACTCTGCCCTATCCCCTATGAATGGTCATAGGAAAATGCCTCTCTTTAGCCAAACAACATTTAGAAGAAGAGACATTTTCATACTACACATTAAAAGCTTGCTAGATTTGTAAACACATATATTTAAAACACAGACTGTGATGTCTGCATTTAAAAAGAGCCACCAAGTGTTTTAGTGCAATTTCACAGTGAATAAAGTTGTATTACACAAGGAAATTTGCTGCTACAGGAGGAGGGTCTGCCACCACACTTACGAGAGAAAGCACTTACCACTTCCTCTACTAGTAGTGCTGTATCCTAAAGCAGCCAGGGGACTCCCACTGAGTTTGCACAGCAGGAAAAGAGTTTTCAGTACAGAAGAGACTGGAATGAAGAAAAAGATTACTAAATACTCTCTGCTTCTGTAAACAAATAAAGCTTTGTCCTATTGGGAGGGACAGAAAGGCCAGCAAGATCTCACATCTTGCCAATGCAGAACAACCTACAGAGAGTAATAATATATAAAGATGGAGCATCCAGAGCAACTGGTAGAGGACACAATTCTTCACTCCAGTTGGTTACTTGAGAGAGAAGCAAGAAGTGGACCACATTACAGGTACTACTGTATACTACTTATTACTGTAATACTAAAAATTCAAACGCACTCATGCAAATAGCCTTTTTGTAAAAAAGGGCCTGGTTCTCCTCTGCCTTACACACTAGTGTAAACCAGGAGCATCTTCACTGAAATCAGTGGAATAACATTAGTGTAAAACCAGTGTGAGAGGAGAATCAGGCTCATAAGAGCACCAAGATTACAGGTTTTGTTGGAATAAATAATTGCATCTCTGCACAGCAAATGTTAACATGAAGCTTAGAAATTGATGGGAAAGTACTATTTTAACTGTGAAGACTAGATAAAAAATAATCTTCTATCAGTCGCACCTTGTCTTAGTCCAAATTCCTAAACATTATGATATATACCGTATCTTTTAAGGTGATTAAAGATCATTTTGTTACTATAGCAGAACCATTAGTGATATAGTTCAGGGGCTGCTAACATTTCTTGATTAGTTAATAATTGTTCAGCACTTTGAACACGGTAAGGTCTATTCAAGTGCTGAGCATTAGTTATTATTTCTTAAACACTTTTTAACACTTTAGCTTTGATGCAGAAATTTGCTCTGAGCTTAAATTTTAAATAGCAGGTCTTAGCCTAAATCTACTTCACAACAAATCTTTAATTCTTTAGAAGTTATATATATTTTAAACAGGAATTAATTGTCTATAATTCAATGCAAAAAGGGCAAATTATTACTTCATAATATAATGTAATTATTTCATAGGTGCTGGAATTAAGGGTGCTGGGAGTGCTGCTTGAAATGGTTTCCATTATATACGGGTTTGGTTCCGTGGCTCTCAGCACCCCCACTAAGCAAATTGTTCCAGCACCCGTGGATTATTTTTGATGTTTTGAAAAGAAAATTTTAAATGACCATGATGTTAAGGTTTTAAAAACTAGAAATGTTTATTGATGTGTTGTGCCATTCCATTGTTGCACAAATATATGGAATAGGTTATTTTGGAATTTGTTACAGAATTGTTTTACACAGGTAGAAAACCTGGTATGCACAAGTATTTTAGACAAACATTGTTATACACCAATATGTATAGAATGTTTAACACTGGTAGGTGTATCCTCTGGATATAATATTGCTGCACCACTTAAGCAACCATATATTGATTTGTACCTAAAACCACAATCATGTATGTAGGTCAAAAACATACTTCATGCTGAATTGCTAAGTATCTAAAATTTCACTAGGGCTTGTAGTACTCTGACTGCAAAACTATATACATGGCAACTAGGTCATCACATTTAACCTAAAGTACTCTAAGAATTTAACTACAGAGTATCAGCACAATATGCATTTTAAAAGGGCTATTTCAAAGAAATGGTAGCAATTAAATAATAAATCCACCAATTTACATATAATGAATGAGCCCAGTCTTTCAGTCCTTATACAGGCCAAACTCACACTGAGTTTTACCTGATATATGGGCTGTTGAATAATGCCTAATATGTAGCTCAGTATACAAACTTAACAAGAGAAAATGCTGACTGGCAAAGAGTATTAAATGCCCATAGGTCAAAACCCTATCTTAAATGATGGAAGAGTGTCTTAATTAGAATAATAGAACATTTCAAGTCTTCCATGAAACACAATTTAAATTATTTTAAAGTGACAAAAACCTGAAATGTTAATTTGACTGACATTCTGTTGTTAATTTGTGTTTTACAAGTATATAAATTCAGAGTAAAATAAAAGGACTTAACCTTGAAATCCTTGATTTTTAGTGGTGCAAAGTAGACTTTTTAATGTTGTTTAAAAACAACCAGTTCGCTTTTGTATTTAATATACTTATGTGGAAACTCTGAGAAGATGAATGTTTTCGTGATCCTGTAACTTGTGCAGCTTCTATACCTTTTCAAATAGTCCAATCGTTGTCTCTCTCCCGTTGTTGCAGAGAACAGAAGGAACCTCTTCTTTAAAAAAAAAAAGAGCCACAGGGAAGAGCTCACATATAAATCCTTGAAGGGGTAAAGATAAACGAATTGGAGAAATCTTGGGGGGAAATGTGCACCAAATAAGGGACCAGTATGTGGGCTGTAAAGCAGTAGTAGACGACTGCCTTTGCTTTCTCTGGAACAGCCCTGAATTATCTTAAAATCAAGTCCAGTAAGGCCAATATCCAAGTTTTGGGGTCACTCAGAGACTGATCTTTGTGGAAAAGTTGTTCCTTGACCTTTTTTGGCACTGTACCTCTACTGCAACATAAGGAGGTCAAAAGTGCACTAGTTGTTAGCACCAAAGATGAAGCTTAAACCAGATACAGAGAGCAATGATTATCAAATGGCTCCATTTGCAAGACAAGAAATATATCCTTTGCAGAGCAAGGGAGATGAAAGAGACAGTTTTCTAGGGGTCACACTGGTTCTTCTTTTTTGACCTCTCTCAAGATTTGCAAAAGAAACAATAAGATTTCTATAGCAAAGAGGTGCTACAAAGAAAAAGGACGCTCTTCTCTCCTCTGCCAGACTTCCAGGAAGAGTTAAGTTCCATTCTCTCTCTCTCTTTCATAAGAGACTTGTAAAAGCATAATTAAGAGAATAGAATAATTAAAAGGACAGTTTCAAGTACCAGTAATTTTACATTTTAAACCCTTCTTAGAAACTTTACATAACATTTGTTTTCTCTCAGTTTTTTAATCAGTATTATTTATTTGTATTACCGCAGTTCCTAGTAGCCCCAGTCACGGAACATGGCCCCATTATGCTAGGCACTATGCTTCCCCTCCTCACTGTCTTTCTTATGGAATACAGGCTGATATGGCTTTGTCTTACCTATTTTGTTACTGTCATCAGCCCTATTGAAGGTGTCACCACATCTCTGGGAACAGGGGTTTGTTACCTAACCTTTGTTTCATCGGCTGGCTAGCTGGCCCCACGGTACTTGAGTAAAAATATTGTAGGATCTTGTATGTACCATGACTATTTTAATATATATTCAGAATCCAGAGGACATTGCAACAGTTTATAGCAAATCTGAGAAGGATCTAAGTGTGGTTTTAAACTATTACTTATTTTTAAAAGTGGGCAAAATAGGCTAAAAAAATACTAGCTCTAAAATAATCACTCTTGCTGAATTTGAAATAAATAATGAACTCATAATTGTTCTTTTTGGGACATAACCAAAGTCTTCAGGATATCATACGCTGACATGATATGTTATCTGTGACTTAAAGTAATGTGCTTTCTTTTTATAAATAGTGAGTGCATAAAATCCACACTTTCTTCTCAACTCTGATTAAAAAATCAAGATCATGGAATAAAAAAAGGATTACTGTAAGGCACAATGTAAAGTAGATGCTGATTTTGCTACTTCACTGCTGTGACCTAAAAAATAAGCTGTGATCTAATTTTTCAAGATCAAGGGGGCAAAGGAAAAAATTCTACTCGGAGGTAACAGAGATGTGTGTCTTAAAACTGGAAATATCAGATAAAACAGCCCATGTTATCACAGAAAAAATACCTAAAACTACATATTCATAAATCTGCATTAACCCACTCTGAGACAGGGGTAAAGGACTACACGTCGCCTGATAAATCTCCCCTACTCTTGAGGGGGCTCAGACTATAGCCAATCAGCCCAAAGTTATCTAAATAATAAAATAACTGAGTCAAAAGGAAGTCAGGATGAGAAAGGAGAAGAACATGACAATAATGGACGAGGTTATTTAGCTTGAAACTGGATTCTGTGCACTGCCACAAACTTACTATCCTAGAAATGGCTTAGCATAGGATCCTATGGTTATTTTCGTTATGACTTTGATTTATGTTTTCCTGTCAGTCACCAATGTTTGTTTAACATGTGGAACAATTCCGTTTATATATTCCCTCAAGCTACTTGGCTAAACTTGCCATCACCGGGTGCCTGGGGAGACACATTATTGGAATCTAAGCAGATTAATGCTTATTCCCATGGCTAATATACAATTTAGCAGTTGGAATAAGGGTTTTAAACCAAAAAACTAAGCGATGAAAATTCCTGCATGCCTTAGAAATTAAACGGGTTCAGGTACACCTTCTTTCAGGAGGTGCAGTTATTTGTATTATTTATGTGTATTATCATATTGCCTAGGAGCCTTAGTCCTGGAACCAGATCCTATTGTGTTAGGTGCTGTACAAACGCAGAACAAAAAGACAGTCGCTACCCCACAAAGTTTATATTTTAAGTATAAGACAAAAGACACCAGATGGATACAAACAGCCTGATGGGGGAGTACAAGGAAACAATGAAACAATACTGATTAGCATGCTAGGCTGTGGTCTGAGCACACCAGTAGCCTACAGTCATTAAGATGTTGGAGGCATCACAGCAAATGAGAGTTCTGAGGGGGGATTTGAACAGTAAAATGGCTTTACGGCTGTTCAGCGGCATGGGAGAAAGCAAGAAGGTGTTTGAAAATTTAACAACTGGGCAACAGGGGCTGGCCTCATTGGGCTGATTTTGGACCTGTCAATAGAGAAGGTAGGTTGGGTGGGGATAGGCCATGAAGAGCCTTGAAAGTGAACACAAGCAGTTTATGTTTGATATGAACTAGTGGAGGGTGTAACATTTTGGGGATAACACAGACCATTAAGGGGTTCTGTCACTGCCTGTTTTGTAACTTTGTTTGTCTTAATGCTAGGCTGCTATGGTTCAGTGCTCTGACACCAGTAGCCAGCCTACAAGGACAAGGTCCCACCCTGGCTTCCACCAACCCAGTTACTGCTTGCAGGGTGACATCAACAATCCCCTTTGGTCCTGAGCCCCACCAGATTCATCTCCCTGAGTTCTAAACTACCAGACACTCAGACTGTTTCCCTCTGGTTCATTTCACCCAAAGATGTGAAACGTGCCCCCAATTATCAGTTCACTTTGCCACACACGCCACACGGTTTATGCAATAGAGACCTGCTTGAGGTAAAAATAAACAAATTTTATTCAATACAAGAATCATAGACTCAAAGGTAAAAATATTGGTGCTTCTCTTTTAGAGTTCAGACCCCCTCTTTTCCTTTTGGGGTGTCTGGACCCTGATTGTCACAAGGGATGCAAAGAGAGGGGTAGATCAATGTCAGTACTTGGTTGAAGTCAATCTCCTGTCCCAAGAGGTGTTAGGAACTTTTGTCCTTCACCACAGATCATCCAAAAGATTAATATGAATAATCTCCTTGCAAATATTGTCTAATTTCCCCTGCAAATTATTAATTTTTAAAATCAAAGATAATCTGTTTGTTGCCCCCCTTCTGTTCACTGGCCTAGTATGAGGTTGTTCAAGATAGGGAAAGTCTGCCTCGTGACTTTTTGCACAGCTTTGGGAAACTGGGCCTGAGGCTCCTCTGTGCACTCTGTGTTGTGTGTCAGTGTGTATTAACCTCAGGCCAGACCCACTCAGACAAACCACCAGGAACAAGTTTTATTCTGTGAAGAAACACAGAACAGGATTACAGTCCAGCATCCTCTTCTCTGCTTGCCTGCATCATGCTCCCAGCTTCAGTCAGTGTATAAAACTTAATGATGCTCTATGACAATTATTACCTTTTTCTTGTGCTTGCTATATCATTCATAATCCAGATGTTATTCCAACAGCTAATTGTGTATCTTGCCACATTTCTCTGATTTAGCTTTAATAATTTACATTGGAGAAAGGTAGATAATACTATGGTTAAGTGCACTAGCCTTTCACCAATAGGTTTTCGAATATCAGAGGTCAGAATTTAAATTAGTTTTGTGATTCCAGGATAGTTCCTGGAAAGCATTTATCTACCTCACAAAGCTAGGTATAGCTAGGATGCCTCTGCTCAGAGAAGGCTATTGTTAAAATGGTTGTGGTATACTATAGGTTAGGACTAAAGTATGTTGACAGAGCAGTCTGGACATAATGGCATTGTATTAATGATCTCGTCAATCCTAAGTGTCTCAAAGTATGTGCAAAAAATAACACATGCCTAGAAAAAAATGGATGATACCACAAAAGGAATAAAATGGACCATGAATCCTGTTCATTCTGAAAGATACAGGTACATGCCTTTGATTCAGGACATCACCTCTTGATGGCATAAAAACAAATTCCTTCCTCATTGCCATTTACATGGGATGTTCTATGTTTAAAGAGTAGACTAGAAACCAACAATAGCGTGGACTAAAGCCAAATCTCATCTGAGTCATCTGACACTATGGAAGGTTGGTTACGTGGCCAAAAATTCCCCATTACCAGGGTTGTTGGAACAATTTGTATAGTGGGGGTGCTGAAAGCCATGGAACCAAACTGTGAACTCTGTGTATAATGGAAACCACTTCCAGCCATTGGGTGCGGGAACACCCCTCATTCCAGCACCTATGCCCATTACTGGACTCCATAGCTAACTTAGATAAATTATATATTTTTCAAAACTTTTTAATATATCTTAGGTGTCTTAAAGCAACATGCTTTGTCCAAAATCCAAATCCATTTTTGTAATCCTAGATCCTGATCCAAAACACTATACATGTATAATAGTAGGAATAGAAAAAGAACAGTTCAGCAACATGCAGATGATAACCAAAAGAAAACGGACATATTTGAAATAGGGTATGATGTGTTTTTACCTTATATTTTCAAATCTCCATCAATTATATTGTAAATTTAATGTCTTGTCAGTATTATTGTGGGCACAACAGTCAATAACAACTGTTGGTTTTCTGTATCTACAGGCTTTCCAATTAAGGTGTTAAATATTGTCAGAGAAATATTTCCACGGTATAGCTACTATGCCTTATCTTAGCAAAAAAGAACTCAGAATAGTGATTGGTTTGACCTATCCTCAGCAGTCATTTTGTCCCTAACAGCCCAATAAACACAGGGTAAAACAGATTTCCCTTTCAGAAACTCCAATCTGGCTTCATCAAATATAAATCCAGCAAATCCTGCTGCAAAAGAAGGCAGCCTAATTCTTGGGATGAGTGAGCTTGTTTGTCTGTTTGCTTTTTCTTTTGGCTTGCTTACCGTTTACAGTGTTGGGGACTGTATGGGAAAGGGGGCCAGAAACTTACTAGCTCCTAGCTGAGTGTGCATTAGCCAGGCTCTAGCCTCCTATCCTTTGATCCTTAATCTCTTTAGCGATCACTCTTCCTCTGTGTGTTAATGAGTGGACAAAGCTGACCTGGGAGAGAAGGACTTAAAAGCCAGACACTAGGCAACCAAGAGGAGCTAGCAAACAGGGGAGTTTGGGAGGGAGGTTTTTAGGAGGGTGAAAGAATAAAATCACCACACTTCGGAAAGGCCACATCTCCAATGCCACACTGCTCCTGGCTCCTCCATCTGTCCCTGTGTCCAGATGGAGAACCCAACCATGGATGCCTCTCTCCAGGTCCTGGTGTGGATTTGCAGAGACGGCCTGCATTTCCTGCCACAGAAAGCCAAGCTGGGGAGACCATCCAGTGTGAGAGGAACCTACTGGTAGAATCTCTCAGGAAGCACATGGGCGAGCTACAGGAAGCGTTGGCCACACTGAGGAGCATTGGTGCACGCAAGGAATTCATAGAAAATATGCATATGGAGACATCCAAGATTGAGGAAGCAATCCAGCTAGACAGGACTGCAGTAGCACTACAAGGGGAGGAGGAAATGGCTCCTTCATAGGAAGGAAACTGGCTGCTGGTTGGTTCTGGCAGCAGGCAGTGTTCCATCCCTGCTTCCAACCCACTGTCCATAGAGATAAAAGAGGTATGCTGCCATAGACATGAGAGATAAGGAATCTCCTCCAAAGTTAGAGGAGGGGAAGCCATGTGCACCCAAGGCTGAGAGGATCATGGCCACTGTCCCCAAGGGGAAGTGTGTGTGTGTGGTCAGTGATTCCCTTTTAAGGGGGATGGAAATTATCCAAAACACTGCCCTGGCACAAATTAAGCAATGCACTAAGGATATGTCTATACTGCAATTAGACACCTCAGCTGGCCCGGGCCAGCTGACTCAGGCTCCTGGGGCTCAGGCTGCAGGACTGTTTAATTGCAGTGCAGACATTCGGGTTGGGGCTGCAGCCCGAGCTTTGGGACCCTTCCATCTCACAGGGTCCTAAAGCAGTAGTGGGCAACCTGCAGCCCGTGGGCTGCATGCGACCCGTAAGGATAATCCACTGGTGGGCCGCCAGACAGTTTGTTTACATTTGCACAGTAGCCTGCAGCTCCAAGTGGCCAAGGTTCACCGCTTCCAGCCAATGGGAGCTGTGGGAAGCAGCGGCCAGCACATCCCTGCGGCCCACGCTGCTACCCGCAGCTCCCATTGGCCGGGAATGGCGAAGCACGGTCACTGGGAGCTGCAGGCAGCCGTGCAAATGTAAACAAACTGTCTGGCAGCCCACCAGCAGATTACCCTGATAGGTTGCAGGTTGCCCACCATTAAGTTCATGGTCCAGTTTGACTGCTGTTGCAGAAAGAATTTATGAAATACAACTAAGTATGTTAGCAAACCAATATGTTGCTGTCCTTCACTGAGTGCAACAAGGAGAAATATTACCCACATGGTTCTTTTTTTACTACAGTTTTCTGGGCTATCCAACACTTGTAATGCTTATTAGTTTAGACATTAAAGAAAACCTTGTTACATTAAGTATTTTCCAGTGACTTATTACCTTAGTTATCAGAACAAAATTCTCCTTTGTGGACTATCAGTCCTCTTGGTAGATTTCAGCCCTTTTCCAGGACCTTCCCTGAAGAGCTTTCAGTCCCATCATAAAGTACCAACAGTCTAACAGGATAATGCACAGAAGCCTCTGCCCCATCTACATGGAAGTCATTTTATTTGGAAGATGTTCCTCTGCTATTAGTTTAGATGGCTGGACTGATAACAGAACAAATGAAACCCTGTTACATTATGATTGTAGATTTATTAGCTGTTATTGCTCTGATTATTCTTTCTCTGTCCCTGTTATTGAAATTAGTACCTTCAAAACATATTTATGTGGGTGGCACCATTTCTGGTTGACAAGCAAGGGAATGTATAACTGTTAAATTAGGTAAAAGGAGGAAGTCTATATTGTTTCCTGAATGCAACAGAAACATATTGAGAAGTAAAAAGAAAAAAATTCAAATTCTTGGATACTTTGAAATTTCTTTTCAGAGCACAAGTTCTTGCACACAGTATATTATCACTTACAGCAACAAAAAAGCCACTGAAAACAGAATAATCTTGTTGCCTAATGAAACAAGCAGAAGTTAATCATCCTCACTCAGGCTGATGGCCTGCTTAAATATAAAAAGCTTCTCATAGAACTTGGATATAAACACAATGTTCCTAGCATCAGAAGAATAATATTTGCATCATTGCAGTTAAGCCATTTTTTACAGATGGGGAAATAAAGCACAAAAACTGGTGTCGCAGCATGAACAGAAGTAAAAGGTTATTTTTGACGTTGTGCTGAGTCTATACAAGGGCAGCACTGATGCAGCAGCTATTAACAATGCACAGTACTGAGAGATTGTTATTGGTAATGTTTTTCTGGCCTGCCTTGGAGTCAAGATATGTCATTTATCTTAAGGACAGACTCAGTCTCTGATCTGTAAATAGCTCCGAATGTCTGCAGGGGTCTGCCCACACAGAGTTCTTTATAGGATTGGGGCCATTGAGCGTTGTCATTTTGCTGAAAAGACTGCTTGACATCTTTAACTGAAAAAATTAAACAAATCTGGGTACCAATCCTGCAGTCCTTATGCATGCAAAACTTCCATTAACTTGAAGGGAGTTTTCCCTAAGTAGAGTACAGGATTAGTTCTTGAGACAGCTATTTCCTTAGAGAAAATATTAAAGCAACAAGATTTGATGCATTCCCTCTGAACTTAACATTTCTTGCTCAAAATAATTTCCTGTGTAGTACTCACTTTATATTTAAATATATCCATACAAGTGCTGCACTGTGGAAAAAACAAAACACAGTTGGGTTTCTTTTTAGTTTAACGAGGAGACACTAATTTCCCCCCTCAAATTTCCATTAGGCTGAAGCAGCATAATGCAATTCACATTACCCAAATCCTAGAACCTCCTAATTTCTGGAAACCTGGGTAAATCGGACCTGGAAGTGGCCCATTCAGCTAATGACTGAGGCACATTTGTAGGTTAGTGGTAGGGAAGCTTGTACAGCTGCTGCTTGTGCTGCACCTGTTGTGTAAATAGAGGACCTCAGCCCCAGGGCTACCTTTCATAAATACCAAATTCAAACCACCAAGTGTAAGAATTCTCTTTCCCCATCCCCCAACTTATCAATCTTTGTTAAAGTAAGAGAAAAGCAATCCCTGCTTTTACCTCTCCTACCAGCTCCCCACAAACAGTGAACTGTTGGCAAGGAAACAATGTCTAAAAAAGCTATTTATGCTGGTTGCAAAAAGCATCATGAGTATAAAAATTATGTACTAACAAAATGTGAGTATCCTCCCAGCGATACTTCATATTGATTCACTCCAGAGATAAAGGGTTTTCTAATACAGAACTTTTTGATCATTTATTTACTCAGTAATGCTCATCTTCGAGGCAGCATTTGGTTTTCAGTGAGATCCTGCTGAAGAACTTGAAATATGTATGTTAGAATAACCTTGATGTTGCAAAATTAAACTCATACCTCAAGCTGTTGTGGATTCAGTTTATGATCCAGAGGGGTTTTATCTACTTTTCATGGCACTTACAAAAATTTCTAAGGTAACTAAAAAAATATTAGCATTGAGCTTTTTTTTTTTTATTTGCATTACTGCTTCTCATCATGCCCTAACTGAATTGGGTTTGCGTATACTTGCTACATGAGGTTTTAAGGTGCTTGAATGAACAGCTTATTTTAACAAATTGATAAAAGAGCCACATACCAAACCTTTGCCCAAAACTCAAATAAATGAAGCCTTTTAACTACTTGTCGTCTTTATGTTGGCTACCCATAAGGCTTCAGTTCTTCAATGAATAATCTTTACAGGTTTTTCTAAATCAAAAATTCTGTTAGCAGATGTAGAAGTGTATAATTAGTCAGGCTGGAAAAAAAACAACAAATGGATTTTCAAGATTTGATTTTTTTTTTAAAAGCATAGACATAACAACTGGTTACCCTGATTGGCTATTCCTGCAGCTGCATAGCTGCTTTAGATTAAGCAGTGGCTGGCCTTATCTGTGTCTATTGCAAATATTCCAGGATGTAGCATTCATTTTCTTTACGTAGATCAAACTCGGGAGAGGAAAACATTGCAGGGAACCTGCCCATTCCCTTTCAGACTGGCCCAATATTGTATTGTGAATACAAACATTTTAAAAGGAAAAAGATAGAAAACAAATGACATTAGTTTTCCCTTCAGTTTTCCACTGTAATTCAACAGCTTAATGCAATTCAAGTTACCCAAGTCCTGGAGCCTTCTAATTTCTAGAAACCTGGCTAAATCTGTTCAAATATGTGCTTTGTCAAAACTTTTACTAGCCTCAAACATGGAATGGAATTTTTTTTAAGGAGGAAGGTAGAAAGAGAGACTTATGTTTCTTTCCCTGTCCTGGAAAGCTTCAAGAAAAAGAATTCTGCTACAGGTTAGAAGCGAGTGCTTTCAGTATAGCTGTAACAACAATCACCAGTCTGTAACCTATTTCTCTTAGGTTTAAAATGCTCTGGTAGGTTACGTCTAATTTCTGTTCACACCATAACACCAGTTTTTCTGCTGCAGTGTTATTTATTCTAGGTGCATAAAGACCCTAATGATGCAACTCTTGTTCTTCTAATGCCAGGCACATGGTATTTCTATTGGAGTTCCAAGAGAAGCAAGGAAAGCACTGTCAATAATTATTCCAAATATCTTCTTGCTATCTACATTCATATCAATTTTTTAAATTCAAATTTCAAAAGAGTCAAGTAAGAAGCTGAAGTAAAACTAAATACCATAGAGTAGTTCTCATTTGCTTAGTTTGCATTAGTGTAGCAAACATTTTCTGTTGATAGCTTGGGGAAAACTGAAATTAGATGGACAAAAATGATAGTATTCTCTTAAATATATATTTCCCTTTGTTTTTAGCATGAATATAATGTTCTAGAAAGTGAGGGTCTAACAGCATTCGCCTGTCTCATCCACTCCATCAGTTAAAACCTACAGGATAGGGCTCTGAAGCAGGAAAAGTCTGCTAAGTTCCCCTCATGGAGTTCCTTCCCTGTCTTTCCATGAGGGAAACGGGGACAAAAAGTAATTTGCAGTGTCTTGCCTATGTCAAGCCTGCTGCATTGAGAGGGTGAGAAAGGGAGAAGGCTGTAGGGTGGCAGACAATGGTTGCAAACAAATTCTGACTCTCATTTTTCAGAATGAGTGTTTGAGTTGGGACTCATCATTACAGTACACCCCATTGGAGTTAGGTTCCTTTGGGTCTCAGATTTACTTCCAGAATTGTGTTCCAGTGAGCTCTATTACAATAACTAGTATGCATCCTCCTCATGAAAACAACAGCAAAATAGTACATCTCCCTCTCATATGACACTTCTGAAAGGCAATTTTCACACAAAGATTTACTGTTCTGTGTCCTATAGGGTTTCTTAATTATTAAAGCACTAACCTGGTCTGTGTTCCCAGGTACTATTCAATAGATTATAAATAGTGGGCTTTATTCTACTTTCACACCAGTTTTACACTAAACCTCTAAACATGGCATGGTCCAAATATGAGATGTGGTATATGACAAAGACCCAAAAGGAGGAACACAAAAATGTTTTCATACAGGAAATGTAAAATGCTGGGGGATCTCTTCCTATAGTATAAACAAATTTCTGTAATCACTGCTCCATGACAGGTTTCAGAGTAGCAGCCATGTTAGTCTGTATTCGCAAAAAGAAAAGGAGTACTTGTGGCACCTTAGAGACTAGCCAATTTATTTGAGCATCAGCTTTCGTGAGCTACATCATGCATCCGATGAAGTGAGCTGTAGCTCACGAAAGCTGATGCTCAAATAAATTGGCTAGTCTCTAAGGTGCCACAAGTACTCCTTTTCTCACTGCTCCGTGAGTCTCTTTCTATTGTAAACAATTTTCAACACCTAATTGTGAGAGGACACCAAATTTGTGTGCAATGCAGGTAGCTGTAGGACTGAAATGAGGGACATTTCAGAGATCTGATTCATACTGTTAGTGTAACTCCATGAGCTTTTAAAGAGTTACTCCTGATTTACAGTAACATAAGATCAGAATCCGTACTGGTGAGACTACAGATTCTTGGTGACTGCTTACAGCTTCCCCAGTCAAAGATGTCATCCACTGTGTTTTTTCCATTGTTGTAACTCTTAATTTATAGACATTCCCACCTCAGTTCTTTGCCTTGCTTTGTAGCATTTTATTTCTGTCTAGGCCCATTTCAAGTTGAAGTTCAGTTTTATGTAATCTTTTTCTGATCCTGCTCTCACTGAAATCAATGGGAGTCTTCTCATTGGCTTTAATGGAAGCTGGATCAGGCCTTTAGTGATCTGCAAGTTTTAAAAAGCATGAGATTTTTGCGTGGAGGCACTGGTCTAGTCAGTGCAGATATTATTCTCACTCACATTCTCTTGTTACTTTGTTTTCTCAAAAGCAGCATTGCCAAAAGTTAGAGGTTACATATGCTACTGACATCAATCTCAATGGTTTTAAGTCACCTCATCTCTTTTTTTAATGCCACAGATACCATTGTAGATAATGACATTTGCAGTCCCTGAAGTTCTGGGTTTTTCTTGAAGATCTAAAATCCATTTGTTTTTGATAAATGCTTTGTGCTGTCACTTTACTTGTTTTACTGAATGAAAGTTATTACAAATGAATGATTTCCTCTCACTTCTTGAGCTTATTTCAGATACTCCTTCACCTAATACATCAGGTGTCATTTTTTTACCAACAACAAAAAATTGTGGGTCTGTTCCCCCATCAATAGAAATGTAACTCTCCCACTGACATTAATGAGAGCTGTACATATGGAAGCAGAGGAGATTAGAGAACTTGATTTGGAAATATAACAACTGGAGACTGCTGTTCCTCTAAGTCAGTCACTTTAAATTAGTCGAGATGTGCATGATTGTTGAAAAAAACTTGCTGTGTGACTGAATGTTTGTTTTCCAGTACCCAAATGTCTTAGATTGTGACATAGCCATAAATCCTGTGCAGGAGGTGGGGCACAGCTATATTGCTTCAAGAGAAGCAGTTTGTGTCCTGGTCAGGCACTACTTCCTTTGCAGGTGGGATGTATATTTGATACACCGCGTTGATTGGGCTAGCTACACAGCATGCTTGCTCCACTCTGTAGACCAATGCAAAGGAATTGTGAGGACATGGCTCTGCCTCTTTTCTACTAATCCCCACCATCTTGCTCCTCACGTGGGGAACTAGGAATGAGCAGTCCCTGGACTCCCCAAAGCATAGGGAGTGCAGGGACTGCTATTGTGTGCTGCCCTTCAGTAGCTGGACAATGGGGAGCTGTAGAGGGAGAGGCTGTTTGTGTGCCCCCCTGTCCCTGTGTGACTGAGCAAGGGTAGCATGTAGTCTGGCCCAACATATACTGATGGCTACTACTGAGAAAAGATTTAAGATCTATTTCATTCTGGTGGTAAAGAGGGAAGAAAGGAAATCATTGGATATGTGATAAAACAAAACAAAAAACAATACACCCCAAGCCTTCAATACTTATTCAGGCAAAATTATCATGGAAATCAGTGAAAATTTTTACCTGAGGAAGTAAATAAGAATGGTCATACAAGTTCAGACCAAAGGTCCATCTAGCCCAGTATCCTGTCTTCCAACAGTGGCCAGTGGCTGGTGCCCCAGAGAGAATGAACAGAACATGTAATCATCAAGTGAACCATCCCCTGTCACCTATTCCCAGCTTCTGGCAAACAGAGGCTAGGGACACCATCCCTGTCCATTCTGGCTAATAGCCCGTGATGGACCTATCCTCCATGAACGTATCTAGTTCTTTTTTTGGAACCCTGTTGCAGTCTTGGCCTTCACAACATACTCTGGCAAAGAGTTCCACAGGTTGACTGTGTGTTGTGTGAAGAAATACTTTCTTTTGTTTGTTTTAAACCTGCTGCCTATTAATTTCATTTGGTGACCCCTGGTACTTGTGTTATGAGAAGAAGTAAACAATACTTCCTTATTTACTTTCTCCACACCAGTCAAAATTTTATAGACCTCTATCATATCCCCCTTACTCGTCTCTTTTCTCAGCTGAAAAATCCCAGTTTTATTAACCTCTCCTCATATGAAAGCTATTCCATACCCCTAATCATTTTGTTGCCCTTTTCTGAACCTTTTCCAATTACAATATATCTTTTTTGAGATGGGGAGAACACATCTGCATGCAGTATTCAAGATGTGGGCATACCATGGATTTATATAGAGGCAATATGATATTTTCTGTTTTATTGTCCATCCTTTTCCTAATAATTCCCAACATTCTGTTCGCTTTTTTGACTGCCACTGCACATTGAGTGGATGTTTTCAGAGAACTATCCACAATGATTCCCAGATCTCTTTCTTAAGTGCTAAGAGCTAATTTAGATCCCATCATTTACATGTATAGTTGGGATTATGTTTTCCAATATGCATTACTTTGCATTTACCAACATTGAATTTCATCTGCCATTTTATTGTCCAGTCACCCAGTTTTGTGAGATCCCTTTGTAGCTCTTTGCAGTCTGCTTTGAACTTAACTATCTTTAATAGTTTCGTATCATCTGCAAATTTTGCCACTTCACTGTTTCCCCCTTTTTCCAGATCATTTATGAATATGTTGAATGGAACTGGTCCCAGTACAGCCTCCTGAGGGACACCACTATTTACCTCTCTCCATCCTGAAAACCAACCATTTATTCCTACCCTTTGTTTCCTATCTTTTAACCAGTTACCAATCCATAAGAACACCTTCCCTCTTATTCCGTGGCAGCTTACTTTGCTTAAGAGCCTTTGGTGAGGGACCTTGTCATAGGCATTCTGAAAATCTAAGTACATTATATCCACTGGATTCCCCTTGTCCACATGCTTGCTGACCCCCCAAAAAGTTCTAGTAGATTGGTGAGGCATGATTTCCCTTTACAAAAACCATGTTGATTCTTCCCCAACAAATTATGTTCATCTATGTGTCTGACAATTCTGTTCTTTACTATAGTTTCAGCCAGTTTGTCCCAATACTGAATTCAGGCTTACTGGCCTGTAATTGACGGGGTCACCTCTGGAGCCATTTTTAAAAATTGGAGTCACATTAGCTATCTTCCAGGCATTTGGTACAGAAGCTGATTTAAATGATAGATTACAAACCACAGTTAGTAGTTCTGCACTGCAGAAGTACTGCAGGAATTGGCTTCTAATAAGTCAGGTGCAAAGGAAACAAGACTATTCAAGTCACTAAAGCTTGGAAGAAGCCTGTGGAACTTTAACAACACTGTAGTTAAAGCACTGTAGTTTAGAATTCCTTTCAAAAAGAAGAATGCAAGGAACAAGAAGTGGCCAGCGTGGTTTCACGATGAACTATCAAAAGAGCTCAGATTAAAAAAAACAGTCCTGTAATGAGGGGAGAACCAGAGAATCCATTTAGCAGTAGAGTCTCAGCCATTCCTGCCCTCCTACCTGTTCCCAAAAAGCCAAGCCAGAAGTCACTTGGAAGTTAGCCTCTGCAGTGTATAGAATGTACATTCAGCCCAGAACAGGCTGAACATCATAGTTCTACCATCAGGGACCTTACACAACTTCAGAGAAGAGAGTTTGGGGGCCTAAAACAGTCATAAATACTTGTTGGTGTTCCAATTTGGCTATAAAGCCAAACTTTTGATCAAGTCATGGGGCTTTTCCAAAGTTGTCATGGACTGTCATTGAAGCACAGAATGAGTAATGGCTAGGGTTGTACTTACCTCATTACCTTGCCATAAGGGATGAAATTTATCCTTGTGCTGAGGATCTGAGGAAGGCTTTATGTACCCTTTACTTTCCAGTGAAACTCTTAATATGGGGTTGAAGGGCTTGATACTGCCCCCAACAAGTCAAAGGCCAAGGTCCCATTGACTTACTGGTGCTGGATCAAATCCTAAGAGCTGCATAGGGCCTTGTGCAGAACTTCTGCACAAGGGTCCGTTTAACTGAAGGTTAAATAGAATATAGAGTTTTGTGATAAGAGATTTATCTTGTTCTTGTCTTAGATAAATGAATCTAAAGCAGGAAAGCAGACTTCGACTCCCTCAGGGAACGGATGGGTAGGATCCCCTGGGGGACTAACATGAAGGGGAAAGGAGTCCAGGAGAGCTGGCTGTATTTCAAGGAATCCCTGTTGAGGTTACAGGGACAAACCATCCCGATGTGTCGAAAGAATAGTAAATATGGCAGGTGACCAGCTTGGCTTAACGGTGAAATCCTAGCGGATCTTAAACATAAAAAAGAAGCTTACAAGAAGTGTAAGGTTGGACATATGACCAGGGAAGAGTATAAAAATATTGCTCGGGCATGTAGGAATGAAATCAGGAGGGCCAAATCTCACCTGGAGCTGCAGCTAGCGAGAGATGTCAAGAGTAACAAGAAGAGTTTCTTCAGGTATGTTGGCAACAAGAAGAAAGCCAAGGAAAGTGTGGGCCCCTTACTGAATGAGGGAGGCAATCTAGTGACAGAGGATGTGGAAAAAGCTAATGTACTCAATGCTTTTTTTGCCTCTGTCTTCACTAACAAGGTCAGCTCCCAGACTGCTGCGCTGGGCATCACAAAATGGGGAAGAGATGGCCAGCCCTCTGTGGAGATAGAGGTGGTTAGGGACTATTTAGAAAAGCTGCATGTGCACAAGTCCATGGGGCTGGACGAGTTGCATCCAAGAGTGCTGAAGGAATTGGCGCCTGTGATTGCAGAGCCATTGGCCATTATCTTTGAAAACTCGTGGCGAACCGGGGAAGTCCCGGATGACTGGAAAAAGGCTAATGTAGTGCCAATCTTTAAAAAAGGGAAGAAGGAGGATCCTGGGAACTACAGGCCAGTCAGCCTCACCTCAGTCCCTGGAAAAATCATGGAGCAGGTCCTCAAAGAATCAATCCTGAAGCACTTGCATGAGAGGAAAGTGATCAGGAACAGCCAGCATGGATTCACCAAGGGAAGGTCATGCCTGACTAATCTAATCGCCTTTTATGATGAGATTACTGGTTCCGTGGATGAAGGGAAAGCAGTGGATGTATTGTTTCTTGACTTTAGCAAAGCTTTTGACACGGTCTCCCACAGTATTCTTGTCAGCAAGTTAAGGAAGTATGGGCTGGATGAATGCACTATAAGGTGGGTAGAAAGCTGGCTAGATTGTCGGGCTCAACGGGTAGTGATCAATGGCTCCATATCTAGTTGGCAGCCGGTATCAAGTGGAGTACCCCAAGGGTCGGTCCTGGGGCCGGTTTTGTTCAATATCTTCATAAATGATCTGGAGGATGGTGTGGATTGCACTCTCAGCAAATTTGCGGATGATACTAAACTGGGAGGAGTGGTAGATACGCTGGAGGGCAGGGATAGGATACAGAAAGACCTAGACAAATTGGAGGATTGGGCCAAAAGAAATCTGATGAGGTTCAATCAGGATAAGTGCAGGGTCCTGCACTTAGGACGGAAGAACCCAATGCACAGCTACAGACTAGGGACCGAATGGCTAGGCAGCAGTTCTGCGGAAAAGGACCTAGGGGTGACAGTGGACAAGAAGCTGGATATGAGTCAGCAGTGTGCCCTTGTTGCCAAGAAGGCCAATGGCATTTTGGGATGTATAAGTAGGGGCATAGCGAGCAGATCGAGGGACGTGATCGTTCCCCTCTATTCGACATTGGTGAGGCCTCATCTGGAGTACTGTGTCCAGTTTTGGGCCCCACACTTCAAGAAGGATGTGGATAAATTGGAGAGAGTCCAGCGAAGGGCAACAAAAATGATTAGGGGACTGGAACACATGAGTTATGAGGAGAGGCTGAGGGAGCTGGGATTGTTTAGCCTGCAGAAGAGAAGAATGAGGGGGGATTTGATAGCTGCTTTCAACTACCTGAAAGGGGGTTCCAAAGAGGATGGCTCTAGACTGTTCTCAATTGTAGCAGATGACAGAACGAGGAGTAATGGTCTCAAGTTGCAGTGGGGGAGGTTTAGATTGGATATTAGGAAAAACTTTTTCACTAAGAGGGTGGTGAAACACTGGAATGCATTACCTAGGGAGGTGGTAGAATCTCCTTCCTTAGAGGTTTTTAAGGTCAGGCTTGACAAAGCCCTGGCTGGGATGATTTAACTGGGAATTGGTCCTGCTTTGAGCAGGGGGTTGGACTAGATGACCTTCTGGGGTCCCTTCCAACCCTGATATTCTATGATTCTATGATTCTATGATCAGGAACAGCCAGCATGGATTCACCAAGGGAAGGTCATGCCTGACTAATCTAATCGCCTTTTATGATGAGACTACTGGTTCTGTGGATGAAGGGAAAGCAGTGGATGTATTGTTTCTTGACTTTAGCAAAGCTTTTGACACGGTCTCCCACAGTATTCTTGTCAGCAAGTTAAGGAAGTATGGGCTGGATGAATGCACTATAAGGTGGGTAGAAAGCTGGCTAGATTGTCGGGCTCAACGGGTAGTGATCAATGGCTCCATGTCTAGTTGGCAGCCGATATCAAGTGGAGTGCCCCAAGGGTCGGTCCTGGGGCCGGTTTTGTTCAATATCTTCATAAATGATCTGGGGGATGGTGTGGATTGCACTCTCAGCCAATTTGCAGATGATACTAAACTGGGAGGAGTGGTAGATACGCTGGAGGGCAGGGATAGGATACAGAGGGACCTAGACAAACTGGAGGATTGGGCCAAAAGAAATCTGATGAGGTTCAATAAGGATAAGTGCAGGGTCCTGCACTTAGGACGGAAGAACCCAATGCACAGCTACAGACTAGGGACCGAATGGCTAGGCAGCAGTTCTGCGGAAAAGGACCTAGGGGTGACAGTGGACAAGAAGCTGGATATAAGTCAGCAGTGTGCCCTTGTTGCCAAGAAGGCCAATGGCATTTTGGGATGTATAAGTAGGGGCATAGCGAGCAGATCGAGGGACGTGATCGTTCCCCTCTATTCGACATTGGTGAGGCCTCATCTGGAGTACTGTGTCCAGTTTTGGGCCCCACACTTCAAGAAGGATGTGGATAAATTGGAGAGAGTCCAGCGAAGGGCAACAAAAATGATTAGGGGACTGGAACACATGAGTTATGAGGAGAGGCTGAGGGAGCTGGGATTGTTTAGCCTGCAGAAGAGAAGAATGAGGGGGGATTTGATAGCTGCTTTCAACTACCTGAGAGGTGGTTCCAGAGAGGATGGTTCTAGACTATTCTCAGTGGTAGAAGAGGACAGGACAAGGAGTAATGGTCTCAAGTTGCAGTGGGGGAGGTTTAGGTTGGATATTAGGAAAAACTTTTTCACTAGGAGGGTGGTGAAACACTGGAATGCGTTACCTAGGGAGGTGGTAGAATTTCCTTCCTTAGAAGTTTTTAAGGTCAGGCTTGACAAAGCCCTGGCTGGGATCATAGAATCATAGAATATCAGGGTTGGAAGGGACCTCAGGAGGTCATCTAGTCCAACCCCCTGCTCAAAGCAGGACCAATCCCCAATTAAATCATCCCAGCCAGGGCTTTGTCAAGCCCCCAACTATTTATGGTCCCTCATAATTCACAGCATCTCATCCCGGGTGGCATGGTCATGCTCCTGGGCTGCTCTCCTTTTCTCCATGTCCAGTTTTTCAGATAATGAAATCCTCCAGGCTCTTAACTCTGTGTCCGCTGTCTGAGGTGTTCATTGTCTCATTGAACATGTCATCATGCGTTCTTTTTTTCCATCATCTACGCTGCGAGAGCCTCTCCACAGGTGCTGAGGATGCACTGACGGCCAAGCTTTCCACTGTAAGGCATGCAATACACAAAGTGACAATTGTCGGAGGGATAGCTCAGTGGTTTGAGCATTGGCCTGCTAAACCCAAGGTTGTGCGTTCAAACCTTGAGGGGGCCATTTAGGGATCTGGGGCAAAAATTGGGGATTGGTTCTGCTTTGAGCAGGGGGTTGGACTAGATGACCTCCTGAGGTCCCTTCCAACCCTGATACTCTATGATTCTATGATACTCTGAGTCTAGTACAAAGTTGCTATTTACAAATCACTCCCCTTATTTCACTGAAGTGCAAGTTCAAGCATAATCAGTATCCCCAGCTATTCAATGAACCGGTTTCCTCTTCCTGCCACTGTGAGTATGGCCTAGGCGCATGGACAACAGGCCCTGTGCTGCAACTTGTGGGCAACATGGACATTGCTTAGAGACCAGGGACCAGCGTTAAGCCTCCCAAAGTCCGGTCTTTATCTGAAGCAGTTCTAGGGGGTGGGGGAAGAGGGGTTGCATCCATGAGACAACACAGGAAACTCACCCCCATGCCCCCACCTTAACACTGCTGTAGCAGTTGCCGTGGGCTTGCAGATTCTGAGGTCAACACTGATCCCTGTCACCCAAACCACCAGCATGTTAGGAAAACTGTGGCTGAGGGACCCAGAAATCACCATGGATGGGGGATCACATGTTTGCGGTACAAGCCCTTGTAATGAAAACTTCCAGCATCTCCCCTAGGTGACTCTATGTGATATCAGTCTCCCGAGGGTAACAGAGGAAGCAAGGGAGCAGATGCTGCAAGAGTCTGGGTACAGACCTGGTCCTGGTGCTGCAAGGCTATGTACCACAATGATGCCAGCAGAATTAATACTGCAATGGCATGGGAAAGTGTCCAACCGTGGTAGCAGAAATAAGGCAGCCCTCCCCAGAAACCTTCTCCAAAGGATTGCAGATGACTTCCATGAAAGTTTCCTGGAGAGCTCCATGGATGATTCTCAGGCCATCCCTGTACATATAAACAGTCTTTTCCAAGGGGTATCCTCTGTGTAGCTGGAGCAGCCACTGGGAAGCAGATACCCACTTCACCTTTTCTTCACATTAAACATAAAGTATAAGACTATGTAACCCCTACAGTTTGATTTGAATTGCATACTCACCAGAGGTGCCTTCCCCAGCATCACGCTCGGCCCCAGTGCTGTCCTGTCCCAGTGCTGTCCTGACTGGACTGCTCCAGGGTTAAAAATAGCTCCTGACTCTAAGGGAAAATGGATCTCCCATTTGCCTGTCTCCCTATTCTCCTCCTTTTCCTCTTCCTCATCCAAAACCACCTCCTCCTCATTGTTGCCTGAGATGGCCCTGGATTCAGACTTCTGTGAGGAATCCATGCTGCGTTTGGTGGGTAGTGGTGCTGCCAAGAATCGCATGCAGCTCCTTCTAGGAGAAGCATGTCTGTGGTGCAGAACGAGAATGACTGTTCCCCTCCCTTGTGGTCTGGTATGCCTGCTGAAGTTCTTTGATTTTCACGCAGCACTGTTGCTCCCTTTCTCCCCCAGACGGCGTGCAATCTTTTCATAGATGTCTATGTTACTTCAGCTGGATCGGAGCTGTGTCTGCACTGACTCTTCGCCTCACAGACCAATAAGTTTCATGACCTCCGGTGTACTCCAGGCTGGAGCACGTTTGTGTCATTGAGTCGCCATGATCAGCTGGGATGGTGAGCTCTACATGCTGATCAAACAGGTGATGGAAATTCAAAATTTCCTGGGGCTTTAAGAGAGGAGGGGCTGTTTCCTGTGACCTGACTACTGTGCAGCAAAGTTGAAAACCATCACCAGAGCGGTCACAGCGGAGCATTGTGGAACCCTTCCTGGAAGCCAGTTCAGTCAACTTACACAATGAGGCATCTACACTGTCTGTCTGTTGACGCATCAACATCAAATTAAGCACTATGCCTCTCGTGGAGATGGAGTAATTAAGTCGATGTAACAAGTTAGACTGGCAGAAGGGACCTGGTAGAGTAGACACATACATTATTAGGTCAACGTAAAGCAGCTTCTGTTGACCCAAGTTTTTAGTGTAGACCAGGCCTCAGGCTTTTAAGTGCCTAAGAAACATTTTTTTTAAAATTGGGCCTAAGGCTCCTAAATCACATAAGCACTTCTGAAACTTATCCTGCATCAAAACAGTAACTCTTCACTTAAAGTCGTGCTGGTTAACATTGTTTCGTTGTTACATTGCTGATCAATTAGGGAACATGCTCGTTTAGAGTTGTGCAATGCTCCCTTATAACGCAGCCCCCTGCTTTGTCCACTGCTTGCAGGAAGAGCAGCCCATTGCAGCAAGCTGGTGGGGGCTTGGAACCAGGGTGGACTGACAGCCCCCCTATCAGCTCCCCGCTCCCCTAAGTTCCCTGTGTGGCAGCAGCCCAGCAGGCTATCAATTGCCTGCAGTTCAGCTGTCCCTCCCCACACTGCCGTGTGCTGCTCCCACCCTCTGCCTTGGAGCTGCTCCCCGAGCCTCCTGCTTGCTGCGGGATGTGGGGGGCAGAAGAGGAGGGCTAATGTCAGGGTGTTGCCCTTGCTCCTGCACCCCGCTTACCCCATCTCCATAGAGCAGGGGGACACATGACAGGGCTCAGGACAAAGGGAGCTTCCTGGCAGCAGCTGTGGTCTCAGCTTGCTGATTAACTTAACAAGGCAGTGTACTTAAGAGTGAATCAGCGTACTTAAAGAGGAAATGCGCAACTCTCTCTCTCTCTCACACACACACACGGTTTGTGTCTCTGTCTGCCATACTGTCTCCCCTCCCTCCATTCCTGATGCCTTGTAGACTGTGAGACCACATTAACAACGAGTTAACCCCCCGAGGGCTCAGCCAATTGCTAGTTCATCATTTACCACTGAGGCATTCCCTGGGAAATACCCCACCCTCTGACTTCACCACCTCAACCAAGCTTCACAGTCATCATTGCTGTGTAAATTGTTTGTTTAAAACTTATACTGTGTGTGTTTACATGTATATGTGTATATATATATATATATATATATACACACACACACACACACAAACACTAAAATATAGTCTTTTTTCTGGCAAAAAAAAAATTTCCCTGGAACCTAACCCCCCTTATTATTTACATTAATTCTTATGGGGAAATTGGATTAGCTTAACAGCGTTTTGTTTAAAGTCGCATTTTTCAGGAACATAACTACAACGTTAAGTGAGGAATTACTGTATTCTGTTACAAAGAAGGGGGCAATTTGAAACTAAGTAGCTTTTTTGTCACTGATCATGGAAAAATACTGACTCCATTTCTATGTGACTTTTGACATTCATCTACATTTACACAAACATGAAAGCACAGTATATGTGTTCTAATCAAAAATGTGTCTCTTCCACGATTAAATTCATTCTTTGCGATAGCAGTTAGAGCTAGTCAATTGTTAAAACAACTAAGACCTTCTTTCAGTGCCTATATGAGACCCAGCATTTGACATTTATAAATTTGTGTACAGCCTGTAACTGAGCAGTATCAGAAAATAGTATCTCTGGCTTGTTACATCTCACTACAAGCCAGAGATGCAGAGGGGAAAGGTTAAGTTTCAAATTTGGTTCATTGTACTTTGTTATTATGGGACTCCATTCAATTAGAGCGAGATCGTGCTTCTATTCTTCTTCAGCAGTCAATGGGACATCTTGCAGCATGAGTAAAGCTTCTGGCCCTTGAACTGGAGTTTCAATGTTCGGGCTCCTGGTTTCCCAGCAATTTGACGGGGACTCTGTGAGCCTGTGAAAGTAATGTCTGGAAATCAGATGTGCAAGTTATGGATCCTAATCTGTCAATAGAATCTAATAAACTGCAATGGATCAAACTGAGCAAAGCCTTGATTAACTTTTGGATCTCCTCATACCTGAGTTGAGGCTACCTTAGACCTTGCAAAAGCTAACAGTGTGGTCAGTCAGCAGCACTCAGAAGAGAAGGGAAACAGGATAAACCAGCAAAAGCACCATGCAACATGATAGTAAAGTTAGTAATGGCACTTCACAGACTTACACTACCCTGCTGCTTGGCCTTCAGAACTAGACCATCAGGAGTCATCATGTAGGCAGGATGCCATTACGCATATTGTTGAGGATCAGGCATCTCAGTATGATCCAGAGTAGTTACCAAGCAAAAATACTTACTAAATTATGTATTTGAAGAAGAGAACCCAGTTACATGAATGATACCAACCTTTTTCACAACTGCATCACAATGTTGATTCATAGTCCATTTGTGATCCACTATACCCCCCAGATCCTTTTTCAGCAGTCCTACCACCTAGCCAGCTATTCCCCATTCTGTAGTTGTGCATTTGATGTTTCCTTCTTAAGTGAAATATGAGGCTAATGAAAAAACTCCCACTTTTTGGGCTGGCAGAGGGTACAAGAAGTAAGGAATGTTGTCTGCCCAGAATATTAAATGTTGTTCATGTACACCTGACATGATTTATAATCATATAAAATGGTCACACCTAAAAAAAAAAATTCTTTTGTTTGGCTGTATTACTGGTTCCAATACTATTTCCCATTTTAAATAGAGGAAATCTCTCTCAAAATGGTTGAATCTTTCAAAAAGGATAAAAATTGTACTTGACAACCAAAGCAACAGGGGAGGTAGTATTAAGTTTGAGCAGTTTTCATCTTTAATTCCATAATGCCTGCTGTCCGAGCTGATTGCTCAGCCTTAGCATTGCATTAATGTTAAAGTTTTACCTGGCGTATATATTGATATAACAAATCACAGTTATATTACAAGATGTGTCAGAAAGTGTCTTTGCAACCCTACCAATTGCATTTTCCACCCACTCACGATGTGTGTACCTATTGTATGGCTTGGTGCCAAGGTACTCGATTACAATATGGAGTGTCCCCACGTGCAAAGCCTTATATCTTTGTTTATTTCATATGAGCTTGATTAAATGTTTACCCTTGCTTTACATATGTGCTGCATATTGTTACAAAGTAGTTGATTCATTTGCAGGATTAAAACCTTTAGTAGCGTGCTCATTTTTAAACTACCCTAAACATAAATGAAGAAACACAAATTGAGATGAATAAATAAAGCTGACGTTGTGCAGCTGTTAGAGCAACAGCTAGTTTTTAAATAGTTGGTTTAGAATGATTTAGAAGGTTAATTTAACCCACCCAGCTAGTAATCTAAATTTCAGATTGTAAATCTGTTCTCTTGGAGGCTTAGCATGGGCCCACGGGTTCATCCACAAGTCTCCAATTGCAAGATCAGCGCCTTTATTCTTGAGACCAAGGACATAATTGAGTTAATCTATTTTTTAAAAATTATGGCTCAAGTTACCTGAGTATGTGCTACTTGAATATAATATCAGTGGTCATCACTTTTGTAAGTTCCTTAGTATTAAATTATTCCCTTAGCCAGGCTTGTTAAAAATAAATAAATAAATATATAAATAAAAAATGACAGGCTGCTTTTGCCCTCTCACCAGTCAGGTTTTCTCTCCTGAATGGTAATTGGGGAGTGGAAGGTATAAATCTTGCTTTGAGTTTCTTAATTGCATTTTCTTGTTTGTTACAGGGGACTTTTTAAAAAACTACACACAGTAATTACATAGAGAGACTGGGAAGAAATTCAATTTGGTAAACTGTTTTTAGGTACCCTGAAAATGTCTATAAATATGAGTTCTTGGGCTGAATATAAGAGCCCTGGGCATATAAATATCCCTGCAAGGTCCAGGAATTCTCTTGGTTTGCCCACCCTCCTTATTTAATCAGTTACATGATTAAGACAGCTTTGTGTGTCAAGGTCCTGTGGCATGTGGGATGATTTATACAAAGTGAAGATTAAATCTACATACTGAGGTTCTCTCATGCTTAGTGGCTCTGTCCCTTTTTGTAGTTCCACCCATACAGCAAAGAAATCAGACTAACAGCAGGTCATTGTCATGACTTGGTTTGGAAGGATCACACTGTGACACCTTTTCCTTGGCATCACATTTGAAATTGTGAGGTGCAGATGCCATGGAACTAAGCAATAAGACACAACGGAGTGTGTATTATGGTCTAATAACATGCAAGGGTGATTTTTAGGCATGAGGTCAAAGGCTAAATGCTGCTAACTGCCAAAATACATTATCACTACAGACTACAATACTCAACTCAGTCCAGATTCTGCCTTGAACCTTTAAAGCCTGAACAACCCGATTGACATCTTACCCTCAATTATTTCTTTCAAGGGTTTTGGACCCCTATCATCTTCCTGAGATGATAAAATATTAATTTCTCAATAAAAAATTTAAAATCTGAGAAAATATTTGTAAGATGAAGAAATAACTTTAAATTGAGTGAAAGTTACGTTTGAGGAACTTTCTTGAACTATTATAGTCTTGAACTATTGCAATTGGTTATCATTTAAGTCTTGTTTGAAATTTTGTATATATTTAAATGAATGATGAAACTAATATGGGTTTAACAGAGGGGAATACAGATTCATTGGCACTTGTGAGAGATCACAGAGGAAGGGGATACAGGACATAGGCTATGTCTACACTACCATGGTAAATCGACCTAAGCTACGCAACTTCAGCTACGTGAATAACATAGCTGGAGTCAACATACCTTAGGTCAACTTACCGTGGGGTCCACATCACACTTACTCTTACCTTACTCTTCTTGTTCGGGGTAGAGTACCGGGGTCGACTGGAGAGCAATCTATGGTTGATTTGACGGGTCTTCATTAGACCTGCTAAATCGACCCTGGTGCATCAATCCCTGGAGCTTCTATCCAGGGGGGTTGTGTAGACATAGCCATAGAATAATTGTCCTCAGACAGTAAGCAGAATACTTTGAAAGATGTTCTGTGAGGCCCAGATTCATCAAGTTAATTCAGCATGTGCATATTTTTAAACATGTGAGTGGTAGCTATAAAATCAATGGGACTATTCACATGCCTTGAGTTAGATATGTGTTTCAACACTTTGCTAAATTGGGAACTAAGAAAATAAGCAGAAGATTCCCTGAAGTTTGGGAAATGACAATTAGAATTTAGCAACTAGAAAGGGAAGAATATTGAAGAAATGCTCTGCCAATATGAGCCTCAGAGGCTACTAGGTAAGAGGAGAGATAAGGAAGAATTGTTGGAAAAAGCTTATAAGAAAGAGGGTAAAATATTTGAGAAGAACAGTGTGAGGAAGGTGAAAACAAGCTGATGGAAGAAAAGGGGAGAGACAGAGGAGTGAATGGACCATTATCTAAGGGAACTTAGAGAGGAAATGGTGATGCTCATCCCAACTGCCCCCCCGTTCATATCCAGTGCTTCTGGATAGATCTCTGGGGTAAAATCCCGCCCCAATTAAGTCAATGGGAGTTTTACATTGAATCCAATGAGGTTAGGATTTCGCCCCAAGACTCTTGTAGGTTCATCCATTGGGCTTGGAGGAGGGAGAAGATATTGCTGCTGTGGGGGCTGAGAGAATTCTTAGTGTGTGTTATGGGAGATCCATGCACGGAAGAGCCTGTCCATCCATTATTTGGATTCAAATTCAGGGAGCAGGAACCATCATAGATTTACCTGGAACTAAGCAATAATTGATATCTAAATATCCTGCCATTACAATGTCACTGAGTGGTTAAAAACTATATGTAAAGAATATTTACAAATGTATATTTATAACTTGTGTTTAAGTTTTGCTGTCTGAAAAAGAAATGTCCATCCAAACTATTAATACATTTCATAATTAAGTAAATATTCATAGATGGATATACATACTGTGGTATATATTTAGTTCAATTTGAGTCAGCAGTGCTCATATGATTATTATGTAAGCTTTTTCTACACATTTCAGTATCTGCAGTTTCTAACTAGAGACTTTGCAGACTCACAAGGAACAATGTATATCTATTGAGTATAAGCAGATATTTAGAGTTACAAAAAACCACACAAGTTGCCACATGACCAAATTGTTCAGATCAGTGTCAAACAGTAAATCAGATTGCATAAACTGAGATTCCCAATCTGTACATGAGTGTATTATTTAAGTTTCTGTGATGTACTGAACCAGGGCTTGAAGTGAAAAGAAAAAAAGCAGTGAGGTGATATATCCTCTTCAGGAGGCTCTGAAAATGTGCAGCCCTAGTAGTTTTAAAGTCCCTTTTAATTAAACCTTGGTGAGCTTTGGAGCAAAGTCAAATGAGACGTTGGGGGTTGGGGGTTGGACTAGATGACCTTCTGGGGTCCCTTCCAACCCTTATATTCTATGAGAGCATGGCATAATAAGTCATCCTGAATAAATATACACATTGGACCAAATTATCCTCTTTCATACTTGACCACTTGTTTCACCTCCTTCAGCAAAAAGAGTTGTGATTACTTTAAGGGACAGGACACTAATATGTAATTATTCTTGCCAAATGTGGTAGCCATGACCGTTTGTTTAAACCATCATTACCATATAATGGCAAGGTATTTACATGACAGATTACAGCATTATGACAGAGTAAGTGCATGATTATTTCTGTCCTGTTTCAATTTGGGGCGTTCCCAACACAAGCTCCTCTTAGAGGTGGGGATGGATTAACACTCATGCAGAGATGGCAGTGAATGTGATCTGGCATTCACATGGAACCCAAATATCTGCAGGAAATCCAGGCCACAACACAGCAGATTGTGGGAAACTGTGCCATACTCTGCCTGCTGCCCTGGGCCCCACCTTCCTTCTCACAGTTTGGCTGACTCAGCGGCAATACTGTGGTCTCCTGTCCACAGCTAGTTACTGTCTACTTTGGGGAGGGAGAAGACACTGTGGATATTAAAAGCTGCTCTGTCTGGTTTTCTATCCCCAAGTCTGTGGCTTCAACAGGGGAGCATACCGTTTAGAGTGGATCTAAAATAATCTGTGGGTTTGGGATAAAGGTGAAAGTATCAAGGACTATTCATGGAACAAAGTATGACTCAACACTTGTTGATGTTAATGAGAGTTCCAGGTGCTCATCACCTCTTGGGATTTGGCACACTCACTTTAAGTGAAGACAGAATAAAAAACATGAGACCTAAACCATCCCTTAACTGAGGTGATTGGGCAGAGGAAAACACCACAACCGCATATGGAGGGCTAGAGACTTTGCAAGGTTCCCCTTATGGAGTTTCTTCTTGGGAGAAGCTACCTCTCATGAAACAGGCAGGGGTTTTTGTCCCACTAAATGCACAGATAACCTTTGATCTGCCCAGATGTCTGGACTATCCTCTGCACCTTAATACTACTTCCAGGATCCCCTCAGATTACTTCAGCTCCTTGGCAGGATGAGATTCCAATAAAGCCATCACTGCCAGGGACAACTCATGGCATAAGGTTATTACTCAGTTAAAGTAAGAGTATGAGAAGCTGGTCCTGAGTAAGGACTTCGGAATTTAGCTTATAATGCTTAATTCATTGGGTTGTTAAGTCTGCTTTCCCTGGATTTTTGACATTTTTATAGCTTTTAAAATCTTTTTTTCCCTTGATCTTTGCCTTCGTTGGTTTATTCTGAATTTATGTGGAGCAAGAATAACAGTGGTTGCATACCGAGTTAGGTAAAAGGCAGGCATGAGTAATTCATTTTGCTCAGTGTACATCATGCATGTTTGTAAATATTGGTTTACATCCTATTGACAATTACTTTGTGTGATCAATGACCATAATTAATTCATTGCTGCTGGGATATTTCCAACTTTACGGGGCAAAACCGGAGGCCCTTAAGAGTATGTCTACATTGCAGCTAGATGCATGCTTCCCAGCATGAGTAGACAAACACATGATAGCTCTGCTCAAGCTACCGCATTAAAAATAGCAGTGTGGATGCTTCGACACAGGCTAGTCACCTGGGTATGGACTTAGGGGTTTGGGCACATTATGTCCATGCAGTTATTTTTAGCACACTAAAGCAAGCAGAGCTAGTGTGTGTCTCTCTACCTGCACTGGGAAGCCCACTCCACGTACAGAGAAAATACAAACAATATAAATTCCACACTAACAAGTCATTTAAATACAGGGAACAGAAATGTTGTTTTGGCTACATATCACTTCTTTGGAACTTTTATTGGGTTTTTTAGCTTAGTTATATCTATCTAGGCTCTGACTTTCTGCCTGATTGGCACAGATTACATTTCTTTCATAAAAAGAAAAGGAGTACTTGTGGCACCTTAGAGACTAACCAATTTATTTGAGCATGAGCTTTCGTGAGCTACAGCTCACTTCATCAGATGTTTACCGTGGAAACTGCAGCAGACTTTATATACACACAGAGAATATGAAACAATACCTCCTCCCACCCCACTGTCCTGCTGGTAATAGCTTATCTAAAGTGATCAACAGGTGGGCCATTTCCAGCACAAATCCAGGTTTTCTCACCCTCCACCCCCCACACAAATTCACTCTCCTGCTGGTGCTAGCCCATCCAAAGTGACAACTCTTTGCATAATCAAACTGCTGAATTGGAATTCATTTGCAAATTGGATACTATTAATTTAGGCTTAAATAGAGACTGGGAGTGGCTAAGTCATTATGCAAGGTAGCCTGTTTCTTCTTGTTTTTTCCTACCCCCCCCCCCCCCAGATGTTCTGGTTTAACTTGGATTTAAACTGGGAGAGTGGTCAGTTTAGATGAGCTATTACCAGCAGGAGAGTGAGTTTGTGTGTGTATGGGGGTGGGGGGGATGTGAGAAAACCTTGATCTATGCAGGGAATAGCCCGACTTGATTATGCAAAGAGTTGTCACTTTGGATGGGCTAGCACCAGCAGGAGAGTGAATTTGTGTGGGGGGTGGAGGGTGAGAAAACCTGGATTTGTGCTGGAAATGGCCCACCTGTTGATCACTTTAGATAAGCTATTACCAGCAGGACAGTGGGGTGGGAGGAGGTATTGTTTCATATTCTCTGTGTGTATATAAAGTCTGCTGCAGTTTCCACGGTAAACATCTGATGAAGTGAGCTGTAGCTCACGAAAGCTCATGCTCAAATAAATTGGTTAGTCTCTAAGGTGCCACAAGTACTCCTTTTCTTTTTGCGAATACAGACTAACACGGCTGTTCCTCTGAAACCTGTCATTTCTTTCATGTAATCATTACTGATATGCATGGACATCAGCTACTTTTTTTATGTTTAGACTTTGTTCTTCAGAGGTGCTGAGTAAATGCAACTCCCATTGAAATCCGTGAAGGTATTTAGCACCTCTAAGGATTGGGCCTATTTTTTTTTTTCTTCCATGGGTTAGTAATTACTAGAGCTGGTTAAAAAAAATTGAAATTGTGTCCATGAAAATTTTCATCAGGAAATAATATTTTCATCAGATATATTTGTCAACTAAGTTTTCTGACCAGCTCTAGAGTAGGTCAGGAAATGGATTTTTTCCACCCAAAGATTTCGTTTTTTATAAATTCTCTATTTTATTTGGGCAACATCAAAGTAATGTTCCAGTTGGCAAATGCTGAATTACCGAGCAAATCATTCACAGCCATTACAGCATCCACATTGCTACCACGGGCCCAATTCTTCTTCCACTGAAGTCATAATAAAACTTCCACTGACTGTGATTGGAGCAGAATAGGACTCCAAGTGAGTCTCATGAGTAATTTTCATACTAAAATAATTCAATATTAGGCTGTTTTAAAATGTGTGTCCTATTTATTTATTAGACTTTCTTTTTTTGACAGTGACCCTCGTGCACATTTGCTGTTTTACCCCATTGCTAACCAAAGCTCATCTATTTAGCAATCTTATCCTTAGCTTATCCTGGCAGAAACACAGACTCGGGAAAGTTTCTCCTGAGCTAAAATAAGTCAATTGTCAAAGTTTCTAACTCTAATAAACCAACTTCTCCAATGTCTCCTAAAAATTCTGGGCTGTTATCTCCATATGCCTGATAGGTTTTTGTGTGCTTATAATTAAAATCTTCTATCCTTTTTCTGTGACTTCAGGAGAATGGCAATGAGTCATCAGGACTCTGGAATGGCCATAACAACAGAAACTGAAGATATCAGTTCAGCACCACTTCATCTATATCAATGCAGATGACAAGGCATGGGTTTACCTCACAACAGAAACTTAGAGCAAATAATAGTGGGTGAGGGTTATAATCGAATTAGTAAGAGGTGAGGGGATCTATTTGAGGGTAGGGAAGAGCAAGAAGAGATGCCGTGTCAATCTGATGTGAGAGCTTTTTTTTCCCCTCCTGTCACTGATTTTTACCCTTCCCATATCAGAACTTTCTCTGCAATGTGTTATGAATGTTACTTGGGTGATACTGATATTTTGAAGCATAAAAATATGAGAGAGACAGAATGTTGAGTATACAAAACATAATTTTTGTTTCAATAATAATTTCATTTCCAAAATGCAGAAATGCTTCTCAGCCTCCAAATTTCACTGCTTTTGCTTTTTTGTTGTTTGTGCTAATGACAAGGAGCAACACTATTTTTTAGCTCTGTTCTTTATTTCTCACACTTCTATATTCATCCCCCAAATTTAGTTTCTTCGTTGTCCTTATTGAGCTATCCTTAGGCTCAGGAGCTTGGGGAGTTTTTTCTTTACTAAAAGAAAGCTTGCCCACCAGGCGGGTTATTTCCCAAGCTCTCACAGCTCTAATCTTCTTCCCATTTAAAATAAGAATGAGTTTTAGCAAGAAATTGATTTGATGTTAGAACAGCAGTTTCTGGAAGCTCTAATCTTAGTGACAGCCTTAACAAACCAATCACATTCCTGAGGTTTTTCTACACATGGAACAAGAGCACTTGCTTTCTGACACTCAAGGAAGCAAAAATAAACACCTAAAGTGCTCTTTGGGGGTTCAGTGCACACTCCTTCTTCAGTTCTCTTTCTTTTAAACCTAAGTTAATGCACACACGTTCATACTCTTACTCCAACTACCCTAGCCTCAGTCTCAACTCAAAATAAGAACACGGACAAAAGGCAGCTTAGATGGCTCCCAAACTTGGAAACGTTTGAGAACGTCACAAGCAAAAGGCAATTGAGCTTGAGCTAAAATTTATGGGCCTGATGCTGCAAGGTGCTGGATATCTTCCTCTTTTAGGGCAAGTCTACACTTAAAATGCTTATTTGGCGCAGCTGCACTGCCTGTAGCGCTTTAATGAAGACGCTCTACGCCAACAGGAGCGAGCTCTCCCATCAGTGTAGTTAATGCACCTCCCTGAGACGCGGTAACTGTGTTGATGGGAGAAGCTCTCCCATCGACATAGCACTGTTTACACAGATAGATAGGTCGGCATAACTAAGTCGCTCAGGGGTGTGGATTTTTCACACCCCTGAGTGATGTTGTTATACTGGTATAAGTCTGTAGTGTAAATCAGACTTTAGTGAACTGAGCTGGAATAGAAGGCACTGAGCCCCTTTCAGGATCTGCCTCTTTAAGTGGAGAAAAAGGCTTGATCATCAGAGATAGAATCTCTGCCACACAACCTTCAGTGGAGCCCTAATAAAGAAAAATATTTATGTACCTTCACACAAATGCTCAGGGACAAGTCTATCCGCTGTGTAACTCCATTGAAATCACCACAAGGAATGAAATGAGGGGCAACCATGTTAGATCAATTTCTTTTTAATATCTATTTTTTCTTTAGCAGACATTCATTTAAGAGAGCTCTGTTGTTTGAACAAATATACTTGGATTTCACACACATACAAAATTATTAATGTAGGAGGTCAGTTCAATTTTCTAGTGACTTTTTTGTTACATTAGAGATTTCTATATTTTCCTTTAAAGTTTACTACTTTATCATTCAAAACATTTTCAGTGTATTTCTGTACGTATTTGCGTTGGTGCTCAAAAATGTATTATTTTAACAAGGCTACTCAATTAAAAGCTTTTGCTTTACATGGGTTCCACCATGCGTACATAATATAGTGGTTCTTTGTGACCATTCTGTAACTAGCACTGTGTTCATTTCCATTATAAATTGTGCTTTTAAGCGTTTATTTTCTAACATTTGTAATCATATCAGTTAGACTAATCCTGGCATATGAACTCACAGCTTCAATTACTCTTTTTACAAAAAATTAGACTGTGAAAACATAGTTTTTATTCTTTTCTTGTTAACATTATTAGACCTTTCAGAAATTATTGATAACCTGTATTGTCAGATCTCTCTCATACTTCCTGGAGAAGAAGCTGGGTATGGCAGTTAACATATTAAACTTGTTTGTACCTGACAAAGCTGCCCTAATCAGCTAGTGTCAGAAGCCGATGTGAGGATGGTCAAGCCTAGGGTTTGGAGCCAGGGGTCAGAGCCAGAATCAGGAGTCAAGAGCGTGGTTGGAACAAGGTTAAGAGTAGGGCTGGGAGCTAGCCTTGAGCAGCACTAGAGGCAAGGCTGGAGAAAAAGCAGGGCCAGAGCAGGCTAAGCCTGTGGAGTCTGTCACCACTGCCATAAAGAGAAGAATTCCAAGCCCTGAAGCAATGTTGATCAGAATGAGTTCCTGTTTCTCTTGTGAGGCTTATATATTTGCTCTGACAGTCACCAGATCAGCTCTCTGCTTGAGAATTACTTGGAGCCTAACATGGGAATGACTCATTGCTGTATGTGGGTTAATCAGGCTCTAGTTCAGGGATAACTCATCACCTCACATACAGTGGGTTAATTTTCAATTATTTGCATTAGGATTGGTTGTGATATTCTCCAGGGATCTGTTTTAGTATTTTCAAAATCTATATGCTGCTTCTTGAAGGGAGTTTTTGAGATCACCAATATAGATGACAGTTAGATGTGTCTTTCCAAAATCTGAGGACAAAAAGATTGTGTGTACATCCTAATTCTATGATGAGGTGATTAGAAACTGGATGAAACTTAATCCAAGAAAAACACGCAGGAAAGAAATGTAAAGTGAATGATATTTCCCTAGGCCTTTCCATCTTTAGGAAGCTGCTTCAGAAAGGTAGAATGTCACAAATCTGAGGACAGTCTTTGACCAGGGGCTGGCATTAGAAGACTTGGTGTCACATGTGGTAAGCACAACATAACATCTTGTTGATGTTGCTAGACAGGAGCTAGCTTTTGCATGCTGACCTAGAGATCACGATACAGCCTGTGTGACTTTAAAGTTAAAAGAATGTCTTCTGTATTGCGCTAGCTAACTTGCAACCTCTAGCTAGGATAGAATGAAAAACACATCTGTTATTAAAGGAGGAAGAAGCAGCAGAGAATTAGGATACTTTCTCTTTACTGCTTGCCTGTAGGCTTGCAGGCTAGGTTTAATATTATTGAAGACAATCTGCATCAACTGACTATCAGGCTCTTAGTGTTAACTTCTAAAGCCCTAAACTTGATTTGGTTTAAAGTATTTTGTTTAACTTCTGATATCCTATATAACATCTCACCTTCTTAATCAATGGGACTGGGGCCTTTTTGCCCCAATGTAGAAGTTCAATGGACACTGCCAATACTTTTGCTTCAGTGATTTTGGAATTATGTAATGTTTTACCTCTTAAACTATAGGGAGTCATAGATATAAAGAATTTAACAACATTGTTATTATACCCTAAAATTTCTGTTGTGATTTTTAATTCATGGGATATGTGCCCAAAGCACTGAATGAGGGCCTATTGATTGTGTTAATAGAAATTTCAACAAATAAAATAAATTAAAGAATATGGAATCACATAATGAAATATTCATACACTTCCATATAACTAATGCATGTTTGTGGAAAATATTTGTGTTTGTGGAAAATATTTGCCTGGTGGTATATTACATTGCCTAGTGTGATATGGTAACATAATCATAAATATTTTAGCATAATGGCATACACAAGTTGGCCAACTTAAAGATATTTAATTCAGCTTTTCCTCTCTCATTCAGTCAATCTCTTAATTTATATAAAGTGTTCATCCCATATAGGTGTTCATCACCTATTTTTTATTTATATTGATTCTTTTTTTACTATTAACTTTTCAAATGTGTAAAGCTCTTCACAGATGAAAAGAAATATTGAGGGTCATTGTGCTTGGACAAAGATAGTGAGGTTAATTCCCCATGAGTTAATGCTGGAAGCTCTGTAAATGTGTTCTATGTGTTTAGCTAAGATGAGGGCACCCTAGCCTACAGGTTAGAAGACTGTGGATTTAATTCGCACACCAGAATTTAGCTGATATGAGTACTGACTCTATACTTCAGTACTTGGGGGGGAAATGTGCTTTTATAGGTGCTCGCCTTTGGATGAGCCATTAAACTGTGATCCCTTGAGCCTGTCTCTGATGGCTATCTACGTAGACATTAGCACTTGAGGCACTGCTCAAAGAGTATGGGGGGATAAGTGATATACTGCCTAACATTATCTCTTTCAAAAACATGCTCCAGTATTATATGAACTGTGTTGTTAGGTGGTGTTGTGTGATAATGCTAAACCTATAACTGCTTTGTTAGCCTACAAAGTCACTTCACTACTAGCATTTGAGGCATTAATTTGTAGATATTTTAGAGATACTATAAGTATGAAGGTTGCTATATAAAAACAAATGGATATACTGCAGAATACAAGAATCTCTCTCCTCTTTCTTGCATAGAAGACAATGGAGAATCGCTTGCAATTGCCTTCTATGGGTTAACTTTCTGGAGCTTATTTCCATTGATTTCAGTGGCCTGCTATCAAAAATGAATCTCCATCAGCTTCAGTGAGACTCATTTCTGATGGCACTGGCCCATTGACTTCAATGAAATACTCTTGAAAATTAATCTCCATTCACTTCAATGGAGACTCATTTCTAATAGCATTATACAATTGACTTCAATATCATACTGACAAGACCAAATCTCCAGGTACTTCAATGGAAAATTGTTTCTAGGTAATGTTAACCATTGCCTTCAGAGAAACACTACTGCTAATCTCCAGTGAAACAGAAAAGTATCTTCTGGTAACTTCTTGGTGGTATTTCAATTGTTCATGCATAGTATTTTTAAACCCTTTTTACACCCAAGCTACCAACTTTTGAAAAACAGATCTGCACAGTACTCTGTTAAACACTCTGCTACAAATAGTATACTGTGTAGTCCATTTTGAAGTCTAGCAAAGTGGGAAGTCCAAATTAAACCAGTTGTGTCTTTTTTCTTGAGAAATTACCTAAATCTTTCATAAATCCAAACGGGTGGTCAGAGAGAGGAGATGTGATTGGGGAAAGATGGAAGAGCAGGTTTGTTGTGATTTTGCTTGCTTCTAAACAAACAAAATAAAACAAAAACAAAATCAATGAATTGCTACCAGTCTTTTACAATTCAATATTGAATTAAGGCCTGTACAATTCTAATCAGTTTTCTGTACTCCAAGGCTGCTCTTATTTTTGAAGGTTTCTGAGATGCAACAGTTTAATTTTGCTATTGTGTTTCCAGTCATCGTCCTATGCATTTTCAGTTTTGGTATCAATTCAAGTCTACACTAGTCCTCCTGCTACCCATATTAGCATTTTCTATGCAATATATTAACTTAAACTTTGCTAGTTCTTTTCGAAGATAGCCACTGATTTAGTTTTTTCTTGTACCCACTGATTTAGCTTGAAATCTATCCATCTACATGCAGACACATTTTGCCTTTTTATTTCAGAAGCGAGATAACTTGCAGATTCTCTCAGACCAAATAAATCAGGAAAGAGATATATAGGTGTAATATACCATATACATTATATATTTTAATTGCTATTATACTGTCATACTGCAGAAACAATTAGCTTCAAGTGTGGAAAATACATCTATTAATAGAGCAAAAAGTATTGCTATACATGTATCAGGGCTAAAGATACTTTGGTATGGACAGAATTCACAGTCACTTACTGCATACTACTCGTGTCTATTAATGATGAGGCAAGTCTTCTTCATTTCTCTGCACTGATTCACCTGAGTGACTTTGTAACTATAATTATCTTTAGCTTGAGCAATTTCTCTGCAAGAACACATTTACTGTAATTTTGAATAAAGAAATATAGATTCACACTCAAATGAAGCTTAACTTTAGTACCTACCAGTGAAAAGGCATTGACTCCAACTTCTGTCCTGGAAAAAATACATAAATTTCTCAATTGCCCCATCAAGACGATGCACAACTCTCAAAAATCTCTAATTTTGGATGCCTCATCTTCTGAATGCCCAGCTATAAATACCTATGCTCTGATTTTCAAAAATATTGAACCCTCACAATTCCAAAAGTCAATGTTAAGTATTTTTTTAATACCATGCTTTAGACATCTCCATTTGAGCACACAAAAACTGAAGCCCAACATTCAAAATCACTTTTGAAAATTAGTACTGGTCGTTAACTTTCTGTAGCACCATCACTAGAATTGAATAAAGAACCAATATCTCTATATCTATTTCAATGACTATGCAGTAGTTAAATCTTTGATTTTAGATTAAGAACATAAGAATGGCCAGACCAGACCAATGGTCCATCTAGCCCAGTATTCTGTCTTCCAACAGTGGCTGGTGCCAGATGCTTCAGAGGAAATGAACAGAACAGGGCAATTTATCAAGTGATCCATCCCCTGTCATCTACTCCTAGCTTCTAGCAGTCAGAGGTTTAGGGTTGCATAGGGTTGCATAGGGTCCAAAACATAGAGTTGCATCCCTGACCACCTTTGCTAATAACCATTGATGTACCTCTCCTCCATTAATATATCTAATTCTTTTTTTAACCCAGTTGTACTTTTGGCCTTCACAACATCTCCTGGCAACAAGTTCCACAGGTTAACTGTGCATTGTGTGAAGCAGTATTTCTGTATGATTGTTTTAAACCTGCTGCCTATTAATTTTGTTGGGTAATCCCTGTTTTTTGTGTTATGTGATGGGATAAATAACTGTTCCTTATTCACTTTCTCCACACCATTCATGATTTTGTAGACTTCTATCATATCCCCCCTCTGCCATCTCTTTTCCAAGCTGAACAGTCCCAGTCTTTTAAATCTCTTCTCATGTGGAAGCTGTTCCATACCCCTAATCATTTTTGTTGCCTTACTCTGTACTTTTTCCAATTCTAATATATCTTTTTTTGAGATGGGGTGATCAGAGCTGCATGCAATATTCCAGGTATGGGCATGGCATGGGTTTATATAGTGACATTATGATATATTCTGTTTTACTATCTATCCTTTCTCTAATGGTTCTTAACATTCGGTTAGCTTTTTAGACAGCTGCTGCACACTGAGCAGATGTTTACAGAGAACTTTCCACGATGACTCCAAGATCTCTTTCTTGAATGGTAACAGCTAATTTAAACCCCATCATTTTGTATGTATATTTGGGATTATGTTTTCCAGTGTACATTATTTTGTATTTATCAACAGGGAATTTCATGTGCCATTTTCTTGCCCATTTACCCAGTTTTATGAGATCCCTTTATAACTCTTTATAGTCCTGTAGGAAGTACCTATCTTCAGTAATTTTGTATTGTCTACAGACTTTGCCACCTCACTGTTTACCCCTTTTTTCAGTTAGTTTATGAATATGTTGAACAGCACTGGTCCCAGTACAGATTCTTGGGGGACCCTGCTATTTACGTCTCCACTGTGAAAGCTGACCATTTATTCCTATTGTTTGTTTTCTATCTTTTAACCAGTTACCAATCAATGGGAGGACATTCTCTCTTATCTGATGACTGCTTTCTTCACTTAAGAGCCTTTGATGAGGGACCTTGTCAAAGGCTTTCTGAAAGTCCAAGTACACTCTATCCACTGGATCATCCTTGTCCACATATTTGTTGACCCTCCCACAGAATTCTAACAGATTGGTGAGGCATGATTTCCCTTTATAAATGCCACATTGAGTATTCCCAACATACTATGTTCATCTATGTGTCTGATAATTTTATTCTATACTATAGTTTCAACCAGTTTGCCTGGTACTGAAGTTGGTCTTACTGGTCTGTAAGTGCCAGGATTGCCTTTGGAGCTTTTCCTAAAACTCAGCATCATATTAGTTTTCCACCTATCATCTGATACAGAGGCTAATTTAAGCAATAGGATACATATCACAGTTAGTAGTCCTGCAATTTCATATTCAAATTCCTTCAGCACTCTTGGGTGAACACCATCTGGTCCTGGTGACTTATCAACTTGTTCCAAAACCATCTATTGACACCTCTGCCTGGGACAGTTCCTCAGATTTGTCACATAAAAAGAATGGCTCAGGTGTGTGAATCTTCCTCACATCCTCTGCAGTGAAGTCCAATGCAAAGAATTCATTCAGCTTCTCTGCAATGGCTTTGCCTTCCTTGAGTGCTCCTTTATCACCTTGATGTACATTTTAAATCTGCAGTTTTTACACATATGTATTAGATCTTTTTCTAAACACATTTTCAGAAAATGGAAATAAAGTATGAATTTTTTAGAAACTCCTAACTCCAATGGCAAAGATGGCAGAGATTTTAAGTTCTGCAAATCAAATAGTTCTGATTTCCAAAGTAAGTGCTCAATGAGCCAAATGGAACCATATGGCAGAATGTAAAAGGGACATTAGGGATACCAGGGCTTATAAACAGAAAGAAGAGGTTAAAATTCAAAATGATCTGGACAAACTGGAGAAATGGTCTGAAGTAAACAGGATGAAATTCAATAAGGACAAATGCAAAGTACTCCATTTAAGAAGGAACAATCAGTTGCATATATACAAAATTGGAAATGACTGCCCAGGAAGGAGTACTGCGGAAAGGGATCTGGGGGTCATAGTGGACCACAAGCTAAATATGAGTCAACAGTGTAACACTGTTGTAAAAAAAGCGAACATCCTTCTGGGATGTATTAGCAGGAATGTTGTAAGCAAGACACAAGAAGTAATTCTTCTGCTTTACTCCATGATGATTAGGCCTCAACTGGAGTATTGAGTCCAGTTCTGGGCACCACATTTCAGAAAGGATGTGGACAAATTGGAGTCCAGAGAAGAGCGACAAAAATGATTAAAGGTCTAGAAAACATGACCTATGAGGGAAGATTGAAAAAAAAGGTTTTGTTTAGTCTGGAGAAGAGAAGACTGAGAGGGGACATGATAACAGTTTTCAAGTATGTAAAAGGTTGTTACAAGGAGGAGGAAGAAACATTGTTTTTCTTAACCTCTGAGGATAGGACAAGAAGCAATGGGCTTAAATTGCAGCAAGGGAGGTTTAGGTTGGACAGTTAGGAAGTTTTTCCTAATTGTCAGAGTGGTTAATCACTGGAATAAATTGCCTAGGGAGGTTGTGGAATCTCCCTCATTTGAGATTTTTAAGAGCAGGTTAGAAAAACACCTGTTAGGAATGGTCTAGATAATACTTAGCCACGAGTGCAGGGGACTGGACTAGATGATCTCTCGAGGTCCCTTCCAGTTCTATGATTCTATGTTGTGCCCTTTATCATAATCATAGGATCAAATAATTTACAAGCTCCCAAAAGTCAACTAGTTTTGGATTTTCCCCTTCTCAAACTTCTTCTCCTCGTCCCAGGAAAATTAAATGCAAAAAAGTAATATTAATGCAATGGTGAAGTTGGAATATAAAGCACCCAAAATAACATTTAGAAAGTTCAGGTTGCTATCTCTCCCTTAGCTCAACCATACTTTTGATTCCTACTTTTCTTGATAAATGTAAACTTTAAAATATGCTCTTGTTATTAATGTATGCTACAGAAAGTATAGGATGTGCAAAGTGTTCAAATTAAAGTTTCAAGAACAATGTTAAACTTGGAATATTCTAAGTGTCTGATAATTCAGCCTAACACTACATTAATTCAAGATTTTTTTTCACTTTATACATGCTTTATTATACAGATCTTCACTCTCAGACTCTATAAACTGTCAACAGCTAAATGAATTTCACTAGAAATAAAGGGCACTTCAAACCAATCCAACCACCATGACTGGTTGGCTTTCGGTAATGGACTGAATGGATAGTAAAACTGCATTACTGAATAGACTGCACAGAAAGTTTTTTAGACTGTAAGCAGTATGCTGATGGATAAAATTATAATTCTTTGAATCTTCTTTGATACTTTTAATTAATTCCTTGGATCGTCTTTGAGTAGAAAAAATGAATATTATCTAGGCCCCTAAATAGACAAAATTAGTCTTAACTGTATGTTTGTTTTATTCTATTATCTTTCTACTATTCTGGGGAGTATATTAATTTATGAGTATTCTTGACCAATCCAGGTAAATGGAGGCTGGTTTCCTCTATTTAATTTTTTTTAAGATGAAACTTCTCCATAATGGCAAACACTTTGAAATAGTCACACCTTCCCAAGAAGAGTGTTGCTAAAGTTGAAAACTGAAGAGACATAAAACAATTATTATAAGTTGGAACTGAATACAAACACAATCATTATGCTGATGCCATTATTGTAACATTTAGCCCTGTTTGAAATACTCTTGTTGTCTGACTTGAAGAAAAACAAACCCATATTAAACCAAATTTGTACAGAATACTAGAAAAATATACTAGCGCAGTTTCTCTACAACAAAAAAATCCATGCTAGGAAAAATAAAAATTAGAGGTAAGGGAACTAATTTAGCCTTTCTTCTTCACTGGAACCACTGGTATTCACAGAAGTCATAACTCATGATAACTTAGCAAGCAGTAATCTTCATCAACTGACCAAATAGAGTGAGTAATAAAATAGTGAAAAATAGTCATTATAAACCAAAAAAAATGCAGATGTGACTGCATGTCAGACTAAAAAAGACAAATAAGTAACCATGTCAGCTGGGATCAGGCTGAGATAAAACAGATGCAGTAAAGACTTTTTCAATCAGGTTTGAACTCAAGAATTACTTCTACCCAGAAGTTATAAGTTCTCTTTCTCTCACACATATACACTACACGTATCCTACCTGAAAGGTATTTTTGAAGCATCTGTTGCCTAAAACAAAATCTGTATCCAAAAGAATAGTGACTCAATTTTGTAATGCTTAGAAGGCGTGTATTAACGACCAGGTAACTGCCTGACTTCCTTCAAAGAGGATGGATGTTTCTCCATCCAATATGAATCACTGCCAGAATGAGCCCCCACAATCTCAAGAGTTTCCTGTATTGTTGTTTTATCTTCCTGAAAATGGGATAATATGATCATCTGGCAGGGTAGGATTTAAAGGATTATGTAGTCTTTTTGTGGGATTTCCAATGAACACAATGAAGACATCAGCTTTCTCCACAAACTCGAGTGCTTTAGGTAGAAACCTAAAATGAAAATAAAAATGTACTTGTAAAGACTTATGACCAAAAAACAGAACAGGAATTGTGTGGTGGAGGCAGAACTCTGTGTGTTGTGAAATTGGTGGCGTTTAGGGCTGGTCTGTGGGAATTGAAAATAAAGATCTATAAATGGACTAAATGACTCTCAGCTCACTTAACTTTCTTGCCAAAGTTAAAGCCATGAGAAAGGACTGGAGAGTCAAATATAAGGAGATGTGGTTGAGTGTCTGAAAGTATCTTTAATCAGAGCTTGTAATGTCACTCCAGGACACCAGCCACCTTTAGATTGCCTTAGCAATGGACAAAGTGAGCAACAACAACAAAAGCAAGAAGAAATACAATGAAATAAGTCGAGTGGTAGAAGAGACTTGACAAGGTGTAGGGAGGACTGTCTGTAAATTCTACACTGGGTTTCTCACCCCAGAAGGAAGGGTAGGTTGAAATGACAAAATAGTCACAAAACAGGATGAAGACCTCCTGCAGGGAGACTTCACTCAATAGTTTAATTCCTTTGTAAAAGGTAAGACTTACATGATGTTAGCTTTCTTAATAAAAATAAATATAAATAAATACTCTTCCCACTCTGGAATGCTACAGGTTTATAAATCAATTAATATTTTTTCCAGGGACCTCTTAGAATCTAGGTGTTTATTAGGGTCAGTCCTGATTGTGACTTCCAGATTACAATGGAGGGGAAGAAACACTGGTATTAACAGACTCATAGATTGAGCTACTCGACCACTGCTGCATAACTCAGCAGAGCATTGTTGGTATGCACCAAAAAGTGGGCAGGCTACTTTAGGCCACACTAGATATGGATACAGGGAGAGCTCTGGGAGGGAGAAATAAATAATAATCTGTTGTTATTCTTAATCTGATTCATCATTTCAGGAATGAGCTAGGGGAAACCAATCAGGGTTGTTGGGGTTTGGTTTGCTTTTTTAAATCAGAAGGTGTTGAGGACTGATTAAGGGGAAAGGATGCAGATGCTAAGATACTCCCTTAAGCATAGGAGATAAATCAAGCTGACTACTTTGGCTACCTGTAGGGTACTACACACCAACCAAATTCCTGTCCCTGCAAATTTTCTTAGTTAGGAATATCAGTGCAGAAAGAAAATAAAGATTGTAGAAAACAGCTAGAAAAAATGTTGCTAACTAGCCCGGTCTTTTTATAATCTTCTTTGAGCCAAAAGACACGCAGGAGTGGAAAGAATTACTGGCCCTGGAGAGTAGGTATAGAGTAGGCACAGGGGAAAAAAATACACTGTTGCCTCCTGAAACTCTGGGGACAAAATCCCCCCACCATATGGTTTGTTTTTCATTCTCTTGACTTCAACTTATTTGCAGGTATAATTCAGATCCTGGTTGAGGAGCAACTGAAAGTGTTGCTTTGAAACTGATCTGCTGTCCCCAAGATGATCCCAGACTGATTGCCAGCAACATAGGTGCTGGAACTAGGGATGCTGGGGGTTCTGCCCCACCCCCTGGCTTGATGTGGTTTCCATTATATAGTTTGGTTAAATGGCTCTCAGCAACCCCACTATAAAAACTGTTCCAGCACCCCTGATTAGTTCACCTTGGAGTCATGGCAGTGATCTTGAAGGGGAGAAAGACTGGTCTTCAGATGATAAAACTTCTGGATGAACACATGGAGCAACTGCAGTTAAGTTGCTGACTGGACGAGCAGATGAAGTGTGGGAAAAATTGATGACAGTTCTTTGATCTTCCATCAGAGCTGTTCAACACCATTTGTGAGGGATCAAGACTATGGGAAACCTCTGGTGCTAAGAAATTACCCATTAATTAGGACTTCGGGCCAGAGCAGCGGATACAACACAGGAGAAATGAACACTGAAGCTCTAGCAATGTCCTTTGCCATTATGCAGCGTAAGTCAAAGGGGCTCTTTTGCTCTCACATAGTCAGGAAATTAGGATTTCCAGGCAGGTGAAAGGACTGATACTCTTTTGTGAGACAGCTCCAGATATTGTTAGGATTCATGAGTGATGCATACACTGTTCCTTCCTTCTCCATGCTATAAGCATTACCCTCACAATGCTCTCAACTGCCCATACTGATGAGTGAGATTCTAAGGTTAACCTCAGACCTTAACTCTAGTTTCCCAGTGGCAGCACCGTGTGCTAATCATTGAGCCATTGGGATAGCCCTCTAGGGCATTCTTCTAATAGTTTTTCTAGTTCTTCTACTGATGTCCTTATACATCTTTTATGATTTCGATAGTGATGCTACTTTCCCCAGGCATTTTCCTTCTATCTTCTTCTTTGCTTGTGTTTCCTGCTTAGAATATATGGATGGCTATCTTAATCTCTCCCTTCATTCCCAGTGCATCTTTTAGAAAAGAAATTTGTCCTCCTCTCTCCCAGCCCTGGCACCATGAGTATATATCAAGGAATTCTACAGATGGAAAATATTTGAGTACTTCCTATTTGAGTTTTGATGGCTTTTTTTCTGGACTTTTTACATTCACTGTTTAGAAATATGTTGTCATTTTTCAGATGAACAGTCAATTCTTTCCACGTAAAATTAAACAGAATGTATGTATTTTTTATACTGAATGAAAACAAAATGTAGCACATGACATCATTTGAGGGAGAAAATTATATTCTCTCATATAGTTCTGGAAAGAAATCATATTTTTTTTATCAACTGCTCTTTTCTAATGTGCACTGCTGATAAATGGTGAAAGGAAATTCTTCATTCCTAATTATATATTCCTCTCTCAGTATACATATATAAACTCCTTTGGGAATAACTTTAGCAATATAACTTGAGATATGAGGTAGCTGATATGTGTAGTATTAATACGAAAAATGTTTTCATTGTATGTATGTTATAAAGCTCTTGGAATATTACAAGCAATGAAAGTACAAGTCAGTTAGTTGTCTTCTCCCTACTCTGCCCATAATTTTTCCTTACAAGGACTATCATCTCCTGTTTCATCTTCTCTGTTATTTTCTTTTCCATTCTCTATATCCATCCACTGTCATGAAATGCAGCCTTTGAATGGTCAGTGCTTCACAATAACAGTACATATTGGTTGTAGCAGCTGCTACAACAGTCAGTGGGCACTTGTAAAGATGGGGAGTTGTAAAATAATAAATTGAATATTTAATACCTATACAGAAGACATGGACTTTATCTACACTTAATGGGTGTGTGTGTGTGTATGTGTGGAGGGGGGGCTGATTACTCATTCATAGCTACACCACTTATGAATGATGAGGTCACCCCTATCTCATGAAGATAAATGCTATATCCTGTTATGACATATTCCTTTTATATCAAATTAGTTCAATTTTCTCACTCGTGAGGAATCAGTATAACTAAAAAAAAATTCAACACTTCAGAGATAAAGGCATTTTTCTACTGTAGTTCATTATGTATCCTATTTTCATTTTATTTTATTTCTGTTCTGTTTTGTTCTATTTTATCCTGTTCTATGTATACTATTTTACTCTCCGCCTAAATGATATCTGACTAAAGTGAAGCAAAAATTAGATGATACAATGAAGCTTTGTAGCATTCTCTCTAGTACCTGTCACAGGCTCCTTCCAACAGCAGATAATGAAAATTCAAAGTCAAACCATTTAACTTTAAGTAAATGGAAATGAATTTCCAGAGAAGAGTTTTTTTTTTCACCTGTGAAAGAAAGGAACTGTAGTACATTGACAATGAGGATATAGATATAACATATAATTGTGAGAGATAGCTATATGTAATATATAAATATTTTAAATGTTATCATATTACACACTGTCATGTGTTTTTAATTTTTATCTTTACTGTGTTTTTGCCATAACAGTGGAAGATCTACAGCATATTATAAGAAACAGCACTACTGTACTGAACATCTTTGAGCTCAATCAATACCAAAGCAATTTGCAGAATATCTTATAATAGTGTACTGAATTTAGACAAAAAGAATTTCACTCAAGAACCAGAATCTAGCAATAATCGGGGAGTGATGAAAAATAAACTAACTTAAAAAAATGATAGGGCCTGATTCTCCTTCCTCTTACATAGTTATGCTGGTGTAAAACTAGTGAAAATGGGAGGAGAATCAGGCCCACAGTACTGAACATGGGACAGACAGAAAGGAGTAAAAAGAAAAGGAGTACTTGTGGCACCTTAGAGACTAACCAATTTATTTGAACATGAGCTTTCGTGAGATGGATGAAGTGAACTGTAGCTCACGAAAGCTCATGCTCAAATAAATTGGTTAGTCTCTAAGGTGCCACAAGTACTCCTTTTCTTTTTGCGAATACAGACTAACACGGCTGTTACTCTGAAACAGATAGGAGTATAAATCTTATATTGAACATTTTCACTCAAGTGTTAAATAAGATTCAAATAGCAGAGATTCACATTTTGCTTTACTATGCTACCCTTAATTGTGGGAGAAAAACAATAAACAATCAAATGCACTATTCTATAGTTATGGTATAACATTTGTAGTTGATATTCTTTTAAGGGCTTTGAAACAATGGCTCTGCATATTGCAGACCTTACAAACCTGAGACTGAATCCTGCTAGTCTTACTCATGTGAGTAGTTCTACTGACTTCAGTGGAGCTACTTGTGTGGCTGCCGGATGTGGCTTTTGCTGTGCTTAAGCAGTTAAATAAGTGATACAGTCAGTAGTCACAAAATATTGTGTAAAATATGCAAAGAGGATCCAGTCCTGCGCCCACTGAAGTCAAGACAAAACTATTGCCAATGCACTGGCTTCAGTGGTGCAAGCTCAGGACCCCCATGTGTCACTTCTACTCCTGGGGGAATTCTATGCAACTGCACGTGTGCAGAATTCATGCCCCCTGCACATTTCTTTGTTTTCCTGCAGAAAAATGACTTTCTGACAGGGAAGCAAAGGGAAGCTGCAAGAGCAATCATGTACCCACTCCCTAGCAGAGCAGGTACATGGTTTCAGGCACCTGGTGGAAAGGTAAATCATCGCAGTGGCTCCTGCCTTGAGCTGGGATCAGATGCTAGTCCCAACTGGGCTGGAGGCAGGAGAGGACAGGACTTCCTCTTCCCCTGGAAGGAGAGACTAGGGCTGTGTCAGACCCACCCCCAGAAACTTCCCCCAGCTGCAGGAAGCTCAGCATCCTCCCCTGCTTCCTGCCCCCATTGCTCCTCAGCTGTTGGGGGAGGGGTCACTGTATGGAGAGCTGCTCCCCCATCCACCCAACCCCCATGCATCCTAACCCTTCCATACCCAGACACCCCTGTCAAGCCCCGCTGGGAACTTTCAGAATCCCCCTAGCCCTCCATACCCAAACCCCACCCCACTGAACCTCAACCCCTGCATCTGGAGCCTGCCTGCACCCAGACCCCTGCCTCCAGATCCCCACCCCTGCACCCAGACCACCCTCCACTAAGCTCCCTGCACTCAAACCCCCACCCTGATGCCCTACCCCCTTGAGCCCCCACATCCAGACCCCCACACCACCTACGCCCAACTAGCTGCACCCAGACCCCCCACCCCACCAAGTCTCACTCCCCCAGCACCCAGACACCTGCCCCCCGCTGAGATACCCACACCTAGACTCCTCTGCTGAGCCCCAACCACCTTCACCTGGAAACCTCTGCATGCATCCATATCTCCCCACACCTAGACCCCCCCAAAGAGCTGTCTGCACTCAGATTGTCCCACACAGAATCCTCTCACTCCACACCTGGATCCCCCCACACTGAACCTCCTCCACACTTGGATCCTGCCCGGTTGAGCCTGCTTGCCCTACACCTGGTGCAGAGGGGCAGGGCCCCAGGGTGTTTCTGGGGCAGGCAGAGGCCTTGTGCTATGTAAGGGTCAGGTGCAGCCTCACCGCTGAGTCCATGTCCCGGAGGTTGGGGGGCTGCAGGGTGATCTCCTACCTTCAGCAAGCCAGTGGCCTGTGTTCCCCACTGCCGTGTTGGAGCCTCTGAATTTATTTATTGACAAATAAAACTTGCAGAATTTTGCAGAATTTTAAAATATTGTGAGCAGAATTTTTATTTTTTTGATGCAGAATTTTAATTTTTTTTTGCTCAGAATGCCCTCGGGAGTAGACTTCTAACTAAGACAAGCTTTGTACATCTTAGCCAAAGGCTGGCTTTCTGTGTCTCAGTTGTTGCCTTTGGATCATGAAAATATGGTTACAGTGCCTGGAGTGACACTCAAAGGATGGAGACCTCTAAATGATTAAGTCCACTCTAATGCCTAGACACAAGTTGGCAGAAAAAAATATTATAATGGACTGAGAATTTCAAAAATGCCTATGAGGGCACATTTAAATTCCTGTGTTTATTCCATAACCAATTAGAGTGGTAGCCTATATTCATGCCAGTCTTGTACTATGTTGTAAGAAAAAGGAAAGGCACTATTCAGAAGTCTTTAATCATTTCTCCAGCCATTTATTGACCTGCTCTCTAAAGGCCATATACAGTCCTTGATCTGCATGCAAAATTCCTATTGACAAAATTGGGATGGCCATGGGCAGATGGAGGATAATTTATAAACCTTCCATTTTAAATATGTTGCTTACAAAGAAGATATAAACATTTAAAAATAATGTGAAAATCTTTATTTAAAACAGTTCTTTAAACGTGGAGTTTGAATAATATCCTCTCCTCCCTCAGCTATCTAACCTAAACTTTTTCTGTAAAGTCTGTATATTTAATACTCAAACAATTGATGTCCCTATGGTATAAACAGGATAGATAATGAATATAAGTGGGATAGAAAATTAATCCTACTTGTGAGAAGAGAGACAGTCATAATTCACTTAGGCTTCTCAGCTCTTACGTTATGAGGTCTTCAGCTAACTCATGGGATCCATTCCACATCCCACAGATGCTCATTATGAATTCTTTTTATGTGCAACATGTGGGGACTAACCAGTTTCATATCTCCTGGTATTAGCTGCAGTCCAAAGAATTCTGTATTAAAACAGAATGCAAACACAGATGCTATTTAATACAAAGGATTTGAATGCAGTCTCTGTTTTAACATAAAGTTGATGTGTCTTAATTTGGTTTCAAGCAAAAATAGTAAGTAAAAGTCAAGATGAAGAGGATATTTGACCTAAGGGTCAATTTAAGATTCATAGAGGCAGAGCTGCATTGGGTGAAAGGAGATATACTGCCAGGACAACAGTAGCTTTGCCTGTGGAAGCCAGTCGCACAATGCCTTCTAGAGTGGTGGGCCAGGCTGGAAAAGTACAGCAAGCACATCTCACAGTGCAACTGTAATACTGTGACTTAAGTTCGTCTATAGGCGTCCTACGGTTGAACGTGAGCTGCCCATCCCAGTTGCTGTGCCTTGACTGCTATTTTAACCCAAGTTAGCTAACCTGAGTTGAGAACCCACTTTTTTCCAGTGGAGACATACCATGAGTGGTGCCATCAGGGTTAACAGCTCTATCCTCAGGGAGCACAGACAGGCAGAGTATGAATGCTGCTTGTGTACCCCACACTAGCCCCATGTGTGTGCTTCATCCCCCTGGCGAGAGGGGAACAGGCTGTTACTGCTAACATGAGAGCTACTCCTTCAGGTCTGCCTTATGGATCTGAGGGGCCTGGGCTCCAAGTCCCCAGAGGAGAAGGAGGGTGATGGGTGGACAATACACCTGTACAGGAAAGCTGTAGGGAGGAAAGGCTTTTCCTCCTCTCTTCCCTTAATACTCCTGACTGAACGTGTTTAACGCACTGCCGTTTACACGGAACCCTGGCAAACTAACTCCAGCTTGCTTAGACTGAGTAACTTTAGTGTGGTGAGGGGACAGCATGTGTGCCAAGTACCCACAGTTACTTTCTCGGTGTAAGGGTGAGGCTGGGTGAGTAGATTTGCTGCAGGGGCGTCAGGCTTTTCTGGGTGATTTTTGCAAGGCTTCTGGGTTCCTCCATAGCAGGACAAGGGCTTTCCCAAATGCCTGTCCCTGTTAAGAAAGGAAGGGCTCTGTTGCGGGCTTGTGGCTCGCCCCTTTCCTTCCCCCGCACCCCCTCCTGACGGTCTCGGCGGCTTCGCAGGCTGCTGCTCCCTCCTCGCCTGGCTCAAAGGGTTAAGCAGGTGAAGCGCCGCGCCAGCCCCGCGCTTTGGCCGGCGATTGGCTGCGAGGCGAGCGGCCCAGGCCGGCAGTTAACGCGCGGGGAGTCAATCGGCAGCGCAAGTTGTTGTTCCCTCATTGACTCCCGGCGGCTCCGAGAAGGGTGGGAATGGCACGGGGCGGGGGGGCTGCTCTGCGCATTCCAACACCTCGCACCGCACCGCCGGCGGCTACTGCGCCGTGAGAAGGATCGCCTCGCACCGCACCGCCTGGCTCGGGGCGCATACACATGCACAGCAGCCTTGAGACCCAAGCCAACCCGGTTTTGGGTCGAGAATCACTTTGCAGCGAAGAAGAGGGGCAAGGCAAATCCACCCTCCTAGGTCAGGGAGGGGCGGGGAAATAGCGCCCACTCTTACCCATGTTGCACAAAGGAGCTGTAAATCTGCAGACGCTTTTCCCTCTCGGATATTAAGCAGTTTGCATTAAAGAGCCACCGAAGACGAGCCACCTTCCTCAATATTGTTATTGTTTGCTCCTGCTGCTCTGTGATATAAATTTGCAAAGGGTTCTTGCACACCTCTCAGCTGTATAATTGATATGTTGACGCAGCAATGGGGATCGGTGCTTGCTCACACACACAACCACACACCTTACAAGTTCGAGTAGCAATAACATTGCTGCACACTAGGAGGGGAGGAGAGTCAGTTCCCTATAATAGGGAACAAACTCTGCCATAGCACAAAAGCGGCGCATTTCCTCACTTGTGAAAACCGTCCCTTCATAGAAGGGGGGGGGGGGGAAGCAAGTTACCAAGAGCAAGAACTTGGGCAGCAACAATCCTCCACTCTCACTTCTTTCTTTACGACTCTGGGAGCTGGGATATTTCCTCCCCCTCCTCCCTCGCGCTGTTGGCTCTAGCCCAGGCTGTGGTCAGCAGCGCTTATTATTACTTCATTGAGACAGAGAAATCCTCCAAGACTTGCATTTTGGGAGGAGGGGTGGGGGAGAGGGAGGAGGGGAAAAAAAGGCAACATTTGCTGCTCATCATTTTCACTGCACCGCTAAAGTAATTGCGCTTCCCTCTCCTCTCTCTGTCCCTACTCAGCCTGGATATTCTGGTATAACCTCAGCTTCGGTGGTATTATTAGCTACACCTTCCTTTGGCAGTGCTGACCCCCCCACCTTCAAATCCTCACACGTTATATGTTTGCAAATCGGTAAAATATCTCCCCCCTCCCTTTACCCCCCATCCTTCCCTTCCCTCCCCCAACTCCTCTCAATCTCAGCCCAGCAGCTCAGATCAAAGCGCCTTCCCTCACTCACAGTGGCCGCCGCTCACTAATGGGATTGCAGTGTGCCTGGCTCTGCTGCTGCAGCCGACGGAGGGAGAGGAGCTGCTGTACCTCTTCGCCGAGACTCGCTGGGTGCTGAGCCGCGGGGATGATCAGGATCTTCCCGGATTTCAGCGTGCAGGTGACTGCGGCGGCGGCCGGTGGGGCGGCCGGGGGAGTGCCGGCCGGGCCAGGCATGGGGAGAGCCAGCACCGCAGCCAACGGCAACCCGCAAAACGTTCAGGGCATCACTTCCTACCAACAACGGTGAGTGCAAGTCAGAAAAGGGGATGTGTGTGAGGCTCCCTCACTTGCTTTTCTTTGTGCTTTTGTGTTTCTTTCCCTCCCCCCGCTGTTGGTAGGTCTTTGGGTGTAAAAATTCAGGCAGTTTTAAAATGCACCGAGATGTAAACAAAATCTTCTAATGGTATCTTGAATGAGTTGGAAAGCAGCAATGGGGGGTGGCAGTGGGGGGAGTGAGTTCCCGGCATCTTAGCTTGGCTGCTGCAAAGTTTGGGATCCCGTCCGCTCTTCCCTGCTAGAGAGGAATTTCTCAATGTCAATGCCTTGTGCAAATCCCACTGTGTGGCAGCCTGGGGGATAATTGATCACGGTGTGTTGATTGATAATTTGTTTTCGACAGAGAAAGAGACAATTTTCACTTGGAGTTGCACGCTTGCAGGGCCACATTGTAGTGTTATGTCACCTGTTAGTACAGGGAAATATAGCATGAAACCCAAAGTGTACGCAGCACTGTGGAGTATTCATCTTAACTGCATTCTAATGCAAATACACGCGATTCGCAGGCAGCGCCTTTAGGAAGAGCCCTACAAAGTTGGGTTTAGGCATTAAGTCATAATGAAGTTTAAAGACCTTCCCCACTCTGCATCCCTTAATAATTCATTGATAAGTGGTCATACTATCATGGTGTTTAATTACATGACATTTCTTCCTCTTTCTAAGAGAACAAAACTGCACTTTCTCTTTGATATTCTTTGCTAGTAGTAAATTAGAACAAAAATCTACTCCCCAGTAATTGACAAAAATAAGTCTAGATTGAAATCTGAACAATTTCGATTTTAAAATAAAATAAAAATAGTGTAGTTCCAAACATCCGGGCTTCCAGTTTTGCATTAAATTAAATACTGGGGTAAAAATGGTGTGTAACCCCAAATATCCAACACCTCAAACTAAATATGCATATAGTGAATATTAGTATCGCAGTAAGGTTTTACCTTATATTTAAAACTTCACTGATTTGGAAACTCTTGTTTCGAACCACCAGTATTTAAATTGATGAGATTCAGATAATCAATCATTGCCTGCTTTGTTGTTCACCAACTTTGAGTTGCCTACCACATGAGGGCAAGTTTTGGAAAACCCATGGGTGTGTTTTCCATTTGATGCTCGATGGTAGAAATTTTCTGGGTGTGACTTTTGAAGGCTTTAGTTCGTGAAAAATTAGTATAAAATTGATATTGCAGTTAGATGATCCCCAAGAACTTTCCTTGATAAGGAACGTTTGAAATGAAATATCAGCCTTCTTTTGCTCAAATACACGAACCTATTATATAAAAGAACTGGAACATGACAGATATAAAGAATGGGAAAAAGTTGGGCTAGTATTTTCCTTTCATGGTTTCTGTATTATTTTTGTCACTTATAAAGTATTTAAATTCTAAGGGAAACTGAGGGCCACTTTAACTAGGAAGTACAGGCAACTGTCACAATAATTTAGTCTGTGAAGTGGGGAAGTCAAGGGTCAGAAATGTCACATTGACTTTTAAATAAATGAAAGAGACCTCTGGAGGGGTTAAGCTATACAGAAATATATGGACAAGGCAGCTTGTGAAAATTTAGTACTTCAGTTCGATTTTAATAGGTGGATTTTTGTCAGTCAGTAATCAGGAAAAAGTTAGAAGAACAAGTCTTCTCTGATAAACTACCACTACCAGTAAACCAAATATTGTTGACTAAATATATAGTCAAATACTTACAATAATGAGAATCCAGTCCAGTCTGGATGCTTTACATAATTTCATGTAGAAAAGACAATTTGCATTTTCTCCAAATGTTAGGTAACTATTAGTTTTATAGACTAAAACTATACCTTTCATTTGAATGATGTTTCAACTTGTTATACTGAAATGCTTTACAAATGTACCAAAACATTGACATCACTTTTATGCTCATTGCAAAAATCCAAGATGACACCTCTTAACTTTTCTTTTTCCTGGGGGAGGGGAGGAAAAAGGTTTGCCGGATTGACTGGCATTTTGTGCTTTTTGAACCCTCACATTCCTTGATATAAAGTTGAAAGTCTATTACAGATCCCATTTCTAATGACTGAAATAAAAATAAAAGAAATCCAAGGATCTTATGTTGAGATGTAGGATGTTTACTCTGGATAAATACAATATAGTTAATACGTGTATGTATTGCAGAATGACAAATACAAAAAGTCCAGTAAGAAATGGGGCCCCCATCCTTGAAATACTTACCCACGTGCTTAACTTTACCATAGCGAGTAGACACGTGTGTAAGCGTTTGCAGGATCGGGGCCTAGGTGAGTAGGCTGCTTTGAGAGAGAAGCTGTCTGCAGGGGCTTGCTCCCTGGGCTGCCCTGGCAGCCTGTGTCTGCTTCTGGAAGTCCTCAAACCTAATAGGTAGGTCAGTCTCGCTGGTTTCTACAGGGAGAGATTCTTCTGCTGGTGCATTTACAACGCCCTACAGCCAAACTTTCAGGTGTTTCAATAACTTCTTCACTCGCTTTCTCTTGCACAAGTCATACGTGTAGCCATCCCATTTCCCTTTCTAAGTTACGGAGGAGACGCTCTGTTTAAAGCCCGTTTTTAGGGCTTGATCCTGCGCCCATGGAAAGAATCTGGTTCATTTTAGGAACAGGATCAGGCCCTAAGCAGCTGAACTTGTAGGCAGCAGAAGCCCAGCCACACAGTTATTTTGGCTTTGAAAAGCCATTTACAAAAGAGACATTGTCTTTTAAAATCTCTTTAACCCCACTTCTCCTGGTATGTTAAAAGAAATCTGTAAGGTATGCTCTTTTTCTCGCTCCCTTATTTCGTGATCCATTTGGTAATCTCCAGTGAACGTGAAGCATATGCTTTCCAAACCGAGCGAGTCACATTGTGTTAACATGACCAATGTTACATCCTTCAAGAAGAGAACATCTACAGCTGGAACTGTAAACTAAGATGCAGGATGTGTACATACTCAAATGGGTGTGCGTACCTATATTCGCAACCCTCTCCCCATTTATCTGCGGTTTCTGTACAGAGGATATGAGCTATACACACGTGCGTACACTTCTGTGTATCTAACGCATATACTCTCTTCCAATACCGTATACAGAGTAGATGCACATATGTTGCACACAACATATTGCGCACACACGCACTTCTCCATATGTAATGCACACCCGCTGTATAGAGCATATGTTGTCTCAGGGATTTCCACATACAGCGCACACATGCTCTCCCCTGTGCTATGCACACATGTGCATTCGCAGAGTTACACACATACACCCCCCTCCACCCCCCCTCCGTGTCTCTCAGCCCCTCTTTTCTGCTGGATCTGCTGCTTTAGAGCAGGAAAGTGTGCGAAACTGCAACTGAGTGGCGTTGTTGCGCCGGCAGCGGAGGCTCTGTCCCCTGCACAGAGAGTGAGAGCGGAGCTGGGGAAGCAGCTGGAAAATGCCCAGAAATACTTTCACAGCGGTCAAGCCCGGAGCTCCCTGAATCTTCCCTCCCCCGCTCGCCCCAGCCCCGCTCGCCCCATGGCCTGGCACCCAGCTTAATCTGGCCCGTGCTGTGTGCGTGTGTCACACCTGCCGGGCGATGCCAATGGCCGGGCTGCCCGCCGGGGCTGCGCGGCTCTCTCCCCCCGCCGCCGCCGCCGCCGCCGCCAGCCGCCTGTCTCTGCGCTTGGCATGTCTGTGGAGCCGGCGGAGCCCGGGCTCTCTCCGCTCCTCGGCTTGTGGACGGCGGCCGCCGCAGCAGCCGTGCTAGCGAGCAACCTGCACCAGGACTGCGCCGAGGAGCGGGAGCCCGCGATGCTTCGGCCTGAGTACTTTTCCTTAGCCTGTCTGGGTAATCAGGGCCATTGCCGCCGCCGCCGCTAGACACACCACACACGCCAGCCCCGGCACGGGGGAAAAGTAAGGGAGAGAGGAAAAAACAAAACAAACAAAAAAAACAAAAACAAACCCCAGGAAGATGGCGCCGACCAAGCCAAGCTTTCAGCAGGATCCTTCCCGGCGAGAACGGTAACACTTTCTCTTTACTGAACCTGCCGCAGCGCCGCGCGGTGCCGCCGCCGCCGCTGCTGCCTTGGGTCTGGGTTGGCTGCCATGCCGGGGAATGGTGGGAGGAGGACTCTCTGCCTGCAGATACCCGCTCTCCCTGTCAGGTAGCACGGGGAGTTTCTCTCCTATTGCATATTGTCTGCACACACACACACACACACACACACACACACGCGCGCGCGCTGCGAGCCTCTCCGCGGCAGCCGCCGCCAGTCTCAGAGCAGTGGCACCTCCCCAGCTCGCGGGAGCCGGTGTTTGGCAGGGCGCGTTGACGAGGGAGGGAGGGGTGTAGGAGGTGGTGGTGGTGGTGGGGATCCCCGGGGCGGCCCCTTTCGGGTCTCTAGTCTCCGCGAAGGAGGGGAGAGGGAGGAGGAGGAAGGGGGTGACTGGGGGTTGAGGAGCTTGCACCAGGCCCGGAACGTCTTGCTGAGGGGCCGTCCGTGCTTGTGCAGTTCAAGTGCAGCAGCTAGGCCAAAACTAGGGAAGAGCTGTTTGCTCTTCGCAGCAAGCTGCGCTTTCGGGCAAGTTTGTCCAAAGCGTTACCATGATTGCAGAATAATGTACACTGCCCCCCTCTCAGCCCCGCCCTTGGCGGTGGAAACACATCAGGCTGTTTGGAACAGTTGATACTTATTGCACTGCGGAGTTGGTTAAAACACGCAACAGAGTTTGCATACAAAATAGCTGCAAGAACTGTAAACGGATGTTATTCTTAGACTTCAGAGTGGATGGTACTTCTCCCCTTTGCTTCTAAACCACCAGTCTCGGCCCGTATACTTTTCTTTGGGATTGTGTTTGCTGTTAATTGACTGTTGCTGACATGAATTGGCCGTAGCAGATTTGTTCTAGTAAAATGACTCTTTCTAGAAGTGATCAGTAGGAAGCAGTTGACAAGTTCATGTGATGTGACTCTGTGATTCTTACGAAAGTATTCAAAGATCCATTTCACTAAGATGTGTGTCCAACAGGAGGGCAGCCAAAGTTTTGTTTGTTTGTTTGTTTTTGTGTGCTTTCCTCAGCATTATCTGTGAGTTTGGGATGAGTGGGAGGGTGAGGAAGATGCCTGGTTAGTTGTAAAATGGAAATTAACATGTAAACAGCTTTTAAAAGTGACTGAGTCACATTGTCAGATTTATATTTTACAGTGCAAGTTGATCTGAGAAATATTTACATAAAATAAGTTGTGGTCCAACAGTTTTTATTTCACACTTTTAATTTAAAACTTGTCTTTTTTAAATGTGATGGTAAACATATCACAGTGTATGTTTCAAAAAATTAAATAGTTGCAGATTTGGTAGAAATATCAGTACTTTTCATGGTGAAGTAATTTACTGAGTATGGCAAAACCTTGGAAAACTCTGTTTTGTATTCTATATATTGTATAATTAAAGTATTTATATAGCTGTGATTGATGTCAACCATTAACTGTTGCACTTCGACAATGTAGTCAAAGACATATGGAGCTGAATTTGGATATAGGTGTAATGTTCACCTCTGTTAAAAATCCAGAAATCAAAGGTCTGATTTATGTTTTGGCTTCTCTTTACCTATACACATTCAACATTTTCTTCCAGTGGTTGCATAGGAATTTTTACTGTCTTAATAGTGTCTTTAGCAACATGCTTTTTTTCTTTTTTCTATAAAGTTCTTCATTTGCAAGGAAAACAACAATGTATAAATATCAATATGTTTTTTCTAATATACAATTTTGCTGTCTTCTTTCTGATCCTGGTACTATATTAGTAATAAATGTATTTGCCAGGACAGCTTCAGTAATCTCTCCAGCAGAAGCATATTTGTGTGCCATTTTGGGAATTTCTCTGAGATAGGAATCTTGAAGATAGAATTAATTTCTAGGGGAAACTTCATAGCCTTTGCATGAGTGCTTTCTTTATCACCTGTCTCCATTTGGCATTCGGAGAAGGTAAATCAAAGTGCGCAATTTGTTATTCTGCTCCACTTGAGAGCTGAACTAAATAACACTTGGTCTGAAATTCTGATTGAAGTTGTAGGAGGATATACTGTATTTAATTTAATGCCCTTTAATAGCATCTTCTTGTTCAGCTCTGATGCTGTCATTTTAAAGGTTGGATCAGAGTAGTTTTACCCTGTAGGGAGTGGGAGGAGTAATCATTTCAGGGGAACAAGTAGCCTAAGCTCCTAGAACGCTAATAGCCACAAATGTGGCCTAGTGTCCAGACAGTTTTGTGCCCTGAGCTTTCGCTTGGTTATCACTGTTTACAATGCTCTGAACACTTTAAGTATAAATATTACATGTGTAAGTGGATTTGTTTTTATATGGGAAATTATATATAATCCTATGTGTTCTTTAGAAAAAGTTTTGGAGAAAATGTAATAGTGCTTCAGTAAATATACACTAACATGCATTTTCTTAAGACGTATTTAATGTTTCACTACATTCTTTCATGTAACTGATTATTTAAGCCTACTTTGTAAATCTCCTCTGAGTTGTATCTTGTAAGTGATTTGAAAAATGGCTTCTGCAATCACTATTTTCTTAGTTCTTAAATAAACTAGTTATCAAAATTTAGACCCATGAGTGTAAACAATCTATATATTAGCGACAAAGAGTCCTGTGGCACCTTATAGACTAAGAGACGTATTGTTTGTTTGTTCATTTCCAAGTATTTAGATGGAATGTGTTAAAATACTGTAAACAACAGGATAATGGTTTGAAATGTCTTCCAAAAATGATATATGCTACCATTAAGTATTAATACTACTTGAATCATTTTAAAACTTTGTTTTACCTGTTTAGATTGTGAAATAATTATTTTTGAAGTTATGCACTTAAACTTCTTTGATTTTCTTTTAAACTCTGGTACGCTTCAAATTATACAGTTACAGTACCAGTCTAGGATCTTTCAATTGTGTGGATATATATCCAAAATGATTACATAGAAGTGAAATGCATATGGTATGCCAGTGCTGATTTGTAAAGCATATTGCAGTATCCCAGTGGTGTTGGTTTAAAGTAAAGAAAAAAAATCATCATTTTTGTATTTCTTTCTAGAGTATAAGCTTAAACACAACAGTGATAAATGATGATATGCATTGTCTAACACTTGCTTTTATATAAATAGCTCCAGAAGATTGCTTAAATGATAATCGAAAATATGAAATAGGGTGGCCTTCATATCACAAGGCCAAGGGTCTACAAATGGAAAAACTGAAATAATGAAAGATTTCCAAGGCAACAGACTGTCAACAAGAACAGTAATGCATGGGCATATCATAGAGCTACCAGAGAGGATATTAGATCTTATAGCTCTAGAGCCAGGAGTTATAATGACCTTTATTAAATAGAGCCCTCCCACATTACAACAATCTTTCTGATTTCTGATTTCTGGATTAGCGGTCATACTACTATTCATAATTTGAAATAATATCCCACCATATTTGATTTGCTGCATTTTTCCCCACTGGAATCATGTATTATTTAGGACTTATGTGAAAGTATTGATCAACAAAAGTTATATTAGGTATTTTCAGTAACTAATGGGATTCTGAATAACAAGTTTTTGTCTGCTGCATTGTTTTTTGCATTGGTTTACAGCATAATTTTTTTCTTACTGGAAGTAATAGGCATTTAATTTGTTTTATACCAAACTAATGGTGCTATGTAGAAATACTATTTTTATACTGAATAATTATAGCATTGCTTCTTATGTCCAATAACTTGTCATTCATAATGAAAGTTACTGCATCAAAATTAGCAGTTTACTACAACACTCCGAAGTATGGATATTTTTAAGGGAACATCAGGATACACCATGAACATCAACCTCCACATTCTTCTTCTTAGGCCTTGAATTTCAGAGTGTAATGGATTGGCAGTTTCATATTGCATTTGGTTTGAAACTTGGCATACAAGTTGCTAGCCAGATGTGAAATTCACTGCAAAAAAATATGTAAAACAGTTGTTGAAAAGTGACACAGACAATTTTTATCATTCCAGCCACTTGTTTTACTAATATTCTGGCTAAAAGGTATCTTTATTTTTAAAAATAATTTGTTTCATAAATCTTTTTTTGATAGCGGTTTATTTATGGGGGGGATGTGTGCTGAGATTTTTGAATATCTGAAATTGAGCATGCTGACTAACTGTAGTAATTTTCATAACATTTCGGGTTTGATCCTGCTCCCATTGACTTAGTGGCTGCAGGATTGAGCCCCAGTACAGAATGTAGGTGAATTTCATTTTCTATGCATTAAATAAGTGATTTTTGGGGTTCAGTGTAACTGGACTGATCCTGAAAGTGGAACTAATGTGACCAATTCTTACATGTGCAAGTAGGCCCATTGGGGTAATTTCCTGTTAAAGTCAATAGAACTACTGCTTACAGGTGGAAGAGTTACTCATGTGAGGTGAGGTTTCAGAATCTGGCCTATAGTGGCTTCAGAAGTAATTACATTGAAACTTGGCACACAATTTGCTAGCATGGAATTAGTTTTTAAACTAAGATACATTTTTGAATGTATTTAGCCAAGACATTTCTTTCTCAGTGCTGCTTTTTTTAAAACTTGGAAATTAGTCCATTGCTGCCAAAGTGTTTTTGACATTTGGAAGAAATGTTTTGAAATGGCATTAATAAATCTATTTTTCATAATAGATGGTATCTTTCTGTATAATATATGTAAGACTACTGCATGTTATCTTTGCCATACGAAGTCCTAATAGTGTCAGTGAGGTGCTTGTACTGTTGGTTTTAACTGAACTTCACATAATAAGAATAATTTGTTATAATATTGCATATGAAGATGCAGCATAGTAGGAATAAAATGTTTGCTGGTGTGTCTTACATGACTAGAGCATTGTTCTGTGACCAGCTTGAGCTGTAGTTTCGCAATACACCAAGTCCCAGTGAAATGAATAGGACTCTTGTGCCATTGATTTCAAAGGACTTTAAGTAATAAAAATATTCATTAATATTGTATAGTGTAGTGGAACATTACGTAGCAAAATATGGTGTGGTAAGAACAGGATTATGTTTGCAACAGTGTCTTTGAAGAGCTATATTCTGTCTTTGGAAGTGTACATTCAAATTATATCTTCATTGAAAATAAAGAAAAACCAAAGGAAAGAAAATACTATAGAAAGCCAAAAGGAAAAATATATTTTTTACATTTAATACTGTAGGCCTGATTTTTTCCCACTGAGGGTAATGGTAAAACTCTCATGGCCTTGATTAAGGTAAGGATTGGGCTGTGCATCTGTGTACCATCAACTACAAAAGAACAAGGAAATTCTGAAATAAAAATGGAGTAGTCCTCTGTCAAAAGGGCTTCCAAGAAAATAGCAAGTCTATCTGGTGGGCTTAAATATTGAAGCTTATGTAGTTTCTGATCCTGTATTCCTTACACAGGCAAAATTCAAAATCACATTGAAGGACAGGTGATCTCACATAACTTCATATGAGGACAAATTGGTAATAATTAAATGACTCATTAAAAGAATAGGCTCGACCCTTGATTTGAGATAGCTCCTTTTCATGGTGGACGTTTTCATTTTCAGTGCTGAATTTTTCTTATTTTTGCATGTTGAAATTACACTCTTAGAGTTTGTGCTGTCTTCTCTCTGCTCTGGGAACGCCTGTTGATGTCACATTACAACCAAGCAACACTTAATAATACTTAATGTTTTTGTGAAGATTTTCATCTGTAGAGCTCAGAGGGGCTTAAAAGGGGCATATGCATTTTTATGTCCATTTTACAGATGGATAAACGAAGGCATATAAAAATCATGAGAACTGGCAGAGCTCATACAGCAATGCTAGAACTGGGAATAAAATCCAGGGCTCCTGACTCAAACTCTGGTTCCCTATCCCTGAACCACACTGCCTCCTTAGAGAGCTTGGGGCTTTTTACTCCTTATACAGGGAAAATTCTCATTGAGAGAAAGTGCTTTGATGGAACAGCTGATTTTATTTTTTATTATGGAAATCAACATCATATCTGTTAATTTCATTTATAATGCTGGTTCAACACTATGTTAAGCAATTAAAGTGAAAGAGTATTGTTTCATTAAAGTCAGGGATCATAGGTTTACATTGATATATAAAAAAAAATCTGTGTTCAGGATACAGTCTGAATAGTATGCATATACATAATCTACAATTAAATCCCTTGGGTTGGGATTTTCCAAGGAGCTGAAGAGACTTGGGCACCCAACACCCATTCAGTTGCAATGGAGTTGAGTGCCTACACACCTTAGGCTCATTTGAAAATCCCAGTCTGGAAGTTTTGCCTGCCTGAGGAATATGGAATTGGGTTCATTAAATGTTGTTTGGCTATAATGTTTTTAAACTTAATTGTACAGAATAATACTGTTTTTGGGTTGTCATTTTGGATTAAATTAGAAAAGGGCATATTTGGCTTGTGATAATGCTCACATATATTGTACATTTTATATAAACTGGGTGGGGAGTTGCTTTGTTGTCTTGCTTATATATCACGTTGGAGAGATGGAAGCACTTGCTAATTTAAAGTTTAGTTCATTTGAGCACTAGATTTAGATGTGCATGATGTCCCCAGAATTGTCCTTTTTAGATTGCAGTCCATTTAGCAAAACAATAATTTGTAAAGTTTTGGAAGGACTGGCTATCTCTATTTAGGGGAGAATAGAGGCTGAGTACATTACAGTGAGGAAAAAAACCTCTTGTAGGTAGGCAGATTCTGTAGGTCAAGGTTGAGGTCAGGAGAAAGGGCTGAATGACTGAGTCTTTAAAGTGCTGTCTTTGGGATAAAAAAAAAGGACTTGTTGCCATTGCTGTTTATCCGTTAGCCTTCATAACTGCAAAAAGTGTTCATATTTGTCAGAGTATCATTGGATATAGAATTGGTACACTTGCGTCAACACTTGTTCCATTGACAAGAGGTTCTGGAAAAAATAAAAAAATAAAAACAGAATGCTGTTTTTATTTGTAGGTAACTAGTAAAAAGTACTGAAGAGAAACAGATGCTTAGGGCAGCCTTATTAATTCATTGTTTTTGAGTCACTACTCCGATTTACTATAAAACTTGTATTTCTTCTGAAAAATAAAAAGTACAGTAATTTTTTCAATGGCTGAATGAGCTAGATAAATGGTACTCAAGTATCAGTGTTTGAAGGATCCAAATATTTTACTAAAGTATCTTAATTAATTGGATGTTCACTTTAATAGTTAGGTTTCCTGTTTAGAGGCAGTGTTCTGTAAGGAGAGCATACATTTGATATGTAAATTATGTATAGTGTTGAAGAGGACCAATTTTATTAAGGTTGTATTTTTACTAAACAACTGTTTCTTGTTAAAAAAACAAAAATAAACTGAATTTGACAGAAAGTACATATCTCAAATGAGACTAATTGTGGAAAAGGTATAACAGTGCTTGGATCTTTTAAACATAAATTTGGTTCCCTTTTTGCAGTGACATTGACTTTGCTCTTAATTTTTTTTTTGTTAACAAAACCTAATTTCCTCTTCTACAGAGTTGTAGTTTGCAAACCCTTATTCCATGCATTCTAGCACCAATTCGCTCAAAGTGTAATTTTATGTTTTTGCACCACTTCTCAAGACTGGGGCTTCAGTGAAAAGGATAGAGTAAACACTAAATCCAAAATAGAAGAGTGACTTGACACACTGATTATATGCCTTTTGGGATTCTTTTTATAACATACAGTATTTAGGTTATTTCTACTCTCCCACATCTTTCCAAGAAGTCATGGATGGATATTGCCTTTTTACTTGTTTAATTATTTTGTAATATTACTGGAAAAAGTATTTCAATTCCTACTCAGGACTTAACTTTTTGTGTGGAGGTTGTCATATTTTATACTGTTTGTTCCATGCAAATAGGAAGAAAACAATCTTTATGGGGAAAAGCGGCTAATGATTGGGAAAATATGTTCTCCTTTCCAAGCAAAATGGAGCATTGGACAGTTAGTACTCTTCTATATTTGCTATGATACTTATAATGGGGAAGACTTTTCATTTAATTCTACAGTGATGTATACAGTTATAGTGTACTGTAGGCACATATATCTATTACATACACTATATATGTATAGTTGCTTGAAAGGAAATAATGTTATATGGTCGTCTTCAGCATGCTGTAAATGTCTTATTTTAGATAAAGTTAAATTTAAATGCACTGGGATGGTGACTTTTTTAACTAATGCTGTGAGGGAAAAGTAGGCTCATAATTTTTAGCACATTTTTATTGTTCTGTGTAAATGTAATTTGTTAATCCTGTGAAATTTGTCATAGATAAATTTGCTTGGATTATCTTGTCACCACCGTATCTGCATTCTTTTGTTCATTGCTTATTCATAATTTAACAGTCTGGCAGTGAGCCTTTTTGGGATGCTCACAAAAGATATATGACCTCTACCAGCTGCTCCTATAACCTGCAGAATGCACAGCAAGACATTAGAAACGTGAGGATTCCTCTACTGATTAAAGTGCTCTTCATTTAAACAGTCTGTTCATAAGAATCTCAGGAATCTCTGTGAATAGCAGTTTTGATTTTTCTTTCCTTGCAAAATTAGTTCTAACCGTTTTTTTCCACAGTAAAAAGAAACGTAATATTAAATCCTAATTTGGTGTTTTGTTTTCCAGATGGACTAAAGGAAATTAAATCTTTCATTAGTATTATATATAAATTTACATTTATATGTATTTCCTGTAATTTCACTATATGAAAAAATAGTGCCTTTTTAAATAATTTAAGTATACATCTTCCCACTCAGATTTTTTTGACATATATTATTATCAGGTACTGATTTACAGAAGAGATGGCGATTTAACCCTGCTTTAGCCTAAGCACTTTGCAGACTATACTATGTAAATACTCAATATTATACAGTACACAGAAGACATTACATAGAATGTTACTTGAAGTATAACAACATTTTAGTTTTTAATTATTCTCATGTCTTAGTTTAGGATATTTTTTTCCCCCAGTTTTTATTTTACTTATCTGCACATCAGCTTGTGAGTAATGGCTAGTTTTTACCTCCCCTTTTGTGCTGGCATATGATTATATTTCAAAATAATTCATCACTAATCCATGCAGTATTGGTTCATCTCCATCACTCTGTTTTGTGATTAGACCCTGAGGCCTGTAAGAACAGTCTGCTGCATAGTTTTCTATCCTGATTTTCTTTGACTGCAACCCTTATTTTAAATAGTTCTGTAGTCACTGCACTCCTCTGCCAGTCACTTTATATTCCTCAGAATGTATCGATTTTAAGATATTAATATTTATTTGAGGATATTTTTCAAGGAGTTGTGAAAAATATTTCTGTTTCCCACTGCAGTGGAGTCTTTATACATGGGTTTATAGGTCTCGGTTCAGTTTGTCTGATGGTGTAAAACTGTTGCTTTCAGTTCTTCGTTCCTTGTTGAGAGATTGATTTTTTGGTTGTACATATTTATATAGTAAGGTGAATCAGGAAGCAGAGTGTCTTCAAATGAAATACCATGTCTGTAAGAAACAGGTCATAGCAGCATAGTAATTAAAGAGATGACATGTTTCACAAAATATTTTAATCAGTACTGGTGTAAAATAAAGCACTTTGAGGAACATATAGGGCCTGACCCTGCTACATTTTACTCAAGTGATCAGTCCTGTTGAAGTCAGTGTTGTGGAGTTGAGCCCCTATGGTATAGTATAATCATAACATACATTGATAAGTTTGAATGTAATATTTCCAGATTATGAAGCAAATCCATCATTTTATTTCACATCAAATACTTCCAATTTTAAGAAAGGTCATCTAAAAGATTTTTTTAAAGACTTTGTTTCAGCATCGAGTAGTCCTGTGTTCCTTTTAATAATTACTTTCATCTCATTGTAGCCGTGTGTTTGAAAGTGTAGGTCAATAAGGATGATCGCATTCAGAATTTCATGATCTGTGTAGTGGAACAAATTGAAAGCAAAGCCTGTATCAATCACTGTGAAGGGAGGGTTAATTGTTACTGCTTCTCAAGCCTCTGGACAGATAAACCAGTAATGAAATACTTATTGCTCTGATATGTGAATGCTAAGGGATGAAACAATGGAAACAGAATCAGTCTTCAAAGATAACCTAAAAAAAAGAAGGTGGGGGAGGGGGAAAAGAAAAAAGAATAAGCTTGACTAAAGTAAAAGACTCTATATGCTCTGTATTAACTTTTTAAAAAGTGATATTGTTTTCATCTACTACAGCCTTCTAGGAATGATTTAATACCACAGTTTTTTTCTAAAGCCAAAACAAAATATGAATCTGAAAGATGTTGTTAGGCTAACAATTTACATAAAGTCTGGACCTAAGGTAAATGTTAAGTTTCTGTGCCTTAAGTGTTTTCTTTTTTTCTTTGTTTTTCATTTCTGATACTTTAAATGATTTTTTTTTATTTAAAAGCACAGCTGTATTTACTAAATCCAGGGTGTTTTGTTTTCTTGTGAAGGCATTTTAAAGCTTTTTATGTACAACCAACCAGGATACTAAAGGAGTGTTTAAAGATAGAAACAAAATAAAAATGAGTGCTGCAAACAAATTATGATATTATGGTAAATATTTAACTATTTCTAGAATGTGAACTTAGCATTTTAAACATCGGTTAGTTACTTATATGTTGAAATATATGCAAAAATATTTAGCCAAATTGAAGTCTTAGGCCCATGACAATCATCTCAACACAGTGGGTAGTTCTGAAAATTAATGAGAATGATAATACTGTAAAGACTGTTCCAGAGTTTGCCCAAATTCATTATCTAAGACTCTTGTTAAGAACATCTCAAAGAATTTTAACCAGGAAAATATATTAATGGTTCAAAAGCATTTTTCAAAACACTGATTTATAAAAGTATAATGGAATTATATATGCAAGAGTTATAGTTAGAAACACAAATAACACAGCAGTAGGACATTATGAGGGTATATTTTCCAGTAGCTAGAGTACTTGGCTTGATTTCATCCATAGGTGTCAACTTTCTTTATTGATTTATATTTTGGGGATGGGAGAGAGAATGAAAAAGGGAAGGAAACTTACAAAAATTTATTTCTAACGTCTTGTTAGCAACTTAATGAGGCCTGTGGCTGTAGAAGATTTAAATAAAGTTGTAAGTTTAAAATTTTAGTTCTGATGTAAACATCTTTTAGACAGTCAAAAAGCACTTTTAGGAGAGAGGGTGATGAGACCCACATCTTCAGATTTCTCTTCAGAATGTTAAGAATTTCCTGTTGCCTCTTTCCTGATGGGATCGATGCAGCTGCATATCATATGGAATGAAAGAGGAATCGAGTGCCTTTCTTTGTTTTATGGAAGTCCCTGTGTTTAAGAAAATGTATATGTTGATTTTGAGAATTTTTTTTAATACAACAGTGATATTAATTATCTACATGAGATATTCCCACTGGGAATTTTGATAGTTAAATTATGTAGTTCCAAGTGACACAAAGTTTGAGCAAAAATACTCTAATGTATATTCGCTATTAGTTAAAAGGCAATGTATTCTCTATGCAGCAAAATATGATAGAATACTTAAGTCAACAGTTGTATGTATTGGAAGATGAATTCATTATTCTCATTTGCTTTTTCATAAATCATTGCATTACAATAGTAACCGGTATATATGATAGAGTGTGTATAAATCACCAGTGAGTAGATACATATATAAAATATAAAATTACTACTTGATATAATTGCTAGTTAGAAAACCAAAACAATGTATAGATTTCCTTATCACTTTGAATTCTATTCTGTCCATGTCACAATGTCCATGCTTTAATTTTAGTGGGAGAGATGAATACAAAATAAATAAGGAAAGACCCCAAATATGCCTTTATTTAAATGAAGATATAATTTGGGTCCAGATTTTCCTCTCCCATGGATATAAACAAAAGGGAATATGGAGAAAGTTAGGGAATTCTGAGAGGTTAACCTAATGAAATTTCCAAGTAATCTCCCTCTCAGAAGATAGAAGATTTTGTAGAGATAGGGAACATGGCCACCCAATCCTACCCAGCTGATCCTGGGAATCTGCAGGAAAAGGGAGCCCCAGTTCCATAGAAGCAAGAAGTTGGTTACTCTTCCACTGGCATTATTGCTCTTGCAGGAGTCTTTAGTTGAGACTTTGCAAGGTTGTGAAGTAGCAGCTGATCAGGGTTCCAGTGAGATTTACTCCTGCTTCAGTCAGCTTATGCTTATGATCAGAGAACTATATGTTTTCCATTGGTTGTGTAATATGGATTGAAAATCATGCAGCAAGATAATATGCAAAGGCAAATATGAGAAGGCCAAGCACAGAGAAAAACTGTCGTTTGGTATCATACCATCCTGCTTTATAGTTAAAACAGCTGCAATTTACAACACAAATATAAACTGAATTGCAGCATAGTGCATTGAAAAGGCACTGTGGCTATTTGAAAAGGGGGAGAAGCAGAGAGATAAATGCTGTATGTTGTATAATCCCAGAGGAAAGTGGCATAACTGGTGGCAGGATTTCCTGTGCCAATTAATGATGCCCAAGGCTACAGTAATTTACACAAAGTGACCTGTGTACCTCAGTTCACTTATGAACATTTCTGGACATTCAAGATACCTACATGAACCATCTGCCACTATTTTCCTGTGCATGTGGTTAATTTGGTATGCCAAGGGGCTGAAAAAGGTGACCTGCAGAGGTGCAGTTGGGTTCCTTCCTCCACATTCAGTAGAGCTTCAGGTTGAAGAGCATTCTTCAGCTGCTTCCATGGCACGCCGTCAGCAAAAATAGCCTTAATGTGGAACAAGACAGGGGACATAAAAAGTATTGAGCTATTTTGCATGGGGATCTGAGAAGATTAAGTGCCACAGCTTAGTACAAAAAGAAAAGGAGTACTTGTGGCACCTTAGAGACTAACCAATTTATTTGAGCATGAGCTTTCGTGAGCCACAGCTCACTTCATCAGATGTTTACCGTGGAAACTGCAGCAGACTTTATATACACACAGAAATCATGAAACAATACCTCCTCCCACCCCACTGTCCTGCTGGTAATAGCTTATCTAAAGTGATCAACAGGTGGGCCATTTCCAGCACAAATCCAGGTTAGTACAGTGCTTTTTGGTGTACCTTTTGCCTCATGTTGAATCCCTCTGTTCTGAGATGTGTAAGAAAGAGCTGGATTATAGCTTGTTGTTATCTATATTGTGATAATGCTCCGTGGCCCCATTCAGGATTGGGGAACCCAAGTGCAAGGCAGAGTACAAGCTCTAGAAAGACAGAGTTCCTGCCTTGAAGAGCTTACAACCATTATACCGCTATAGAGTAGAGTATTTAAAACGTCTTTTTAACAGGTTGATTAATTTTATTTGAAATGGATATTTTGAAGTCTGTGTTTTCACCATCAAATAAGATACATTTTAAACATCTTAAATTTAACAAAGACACAATGTTTCTATAATAATTTTTCTTGGTGAAACCTCATTGATATAAAACTAATTTCAATGATGTTTTGAACCTATCAATGAAAGTAGTAACGTATATTAGATTTTAAACTGAAATACTATTATGGTAAGCCAAATATTTTGTAAACAAAACAATGGCAAATATACATACATTTGTTGCAGGAAGTTTACTGAATGAACAGAAGAATTCTGGGAATATCTTGCACCTAGAGGCAACACTGGATAGAAAGAGGTTAACAGCATAAATATGATTGAAAGACAGAAGCTTCAGGCACTAATTGCTGAAATGTTTTTGTGCGCTTTACATTTGCAGTAGAAGAATTTTCTGTGATGAGAAGTAGAACAAAAATGAATAAAATCTCTAGTTTTTAGATTCACGACTCTTCAAAATCAATACGTGCCAATTTCACAGCCGTAGTCGGAACTGTCATTAGTGAGCCTAGTTTAGAAAAAGGAGCAGTATCAGAAGGTTGTATCTTGTTGAGTGCTCAGTGAGTCAGGAACATTGCGTTATAAACAAATAGTGGTCAACACAACTAATTTACAATGGGCAAAAAATGAAAAAGGGTCCAGCCATGCACTGTTGAACTCTGTTGGAATTTTGTCATTGATTTAAAAGGAAACAGGATCTGACTCTGAGTATAGATATTTCTTTTGTCACGTGTACTGTAACATTAATCCTTGTATTGTCCCTATGTATATGGCACATAGTATGAAGGAGTTAGCAACTTCTCATGCAAGTGTAACTTCCATTAATGGCAGTGATAGGCAGCATGTGTATAAATGGAACACTGGAACTTATAGGATTAAGAATGCAATTTATGTATTACAAGTGGTTGTGCCAAATTCTGCTCTGTGACATCAGTGGAATTACTCCAGATTTATGTAGGTGTAAATGAGGGTAGAATTTGACCCACTTCGTAGATTTTTGTAGCCTGAAACAAGCCCTTCTGCGGTGGTTGGTTTAGGGCACAGAACTTCTTTGTGTGGAGTGGAGATTGGTTGCGGAACACTATCGCTTGCAAGGCTGGCAAGCATTCCTGATTAAGTATTTTTTTCCAGCAGCCCCTGAATCAGGAGGAGAGGCAGGATTGAGATTTGTAGGACAGAAATCCCAGGAGATGAAACTGTCCCTTGGTTTGATCAGATCTCCTAGAGACCCACAAGGAGGAACTAGGCTGGGTATTTGGCAAAATGATCTGGTAATGTTAGTTTCTGCACCATGGGTCTGAGTGAGATGAGTGCAATTCAAAAGACGGAGGGAGCTCTCTTGGGAGATGGTGTGAATGGATCCTAAATTACCCCATCTGTGGAGGGGAAGGAAAATGAACAATTTGTTGCCAGGTTTGAATGCGTATTGTGTGCTCAGCGGCAAGAGGAACAGACTATTTATTTAACATCCCTGCTGGTAGGTAAGGCATTGGTGCCTGTCCATGTTATGAACAAGGACTTGGTGAATAATTATGCAGAAGTGAAAACAGCTCTCCAGTAGAATAGAGAGAGAGCATATTAGCAAGGGTTCCTGGCATCTGAGCAACACCGGGCAAACAACAACCATAGCTGACTGATTTGGTAAGTCTTTGTTTGTGGCCAGACCAGAAGACGAGGGATGAGATCCTCAATATGGTGATCTAATAATTGGTTTCTGGCCGTATTAGGACGGAATCCAATTTTAGATACAAGAGTAGGAACAAAAATCTAGGGCAGATGTGTTGAATCTGGTTCTTTCTAGATATTGGGCGCATCACAGGTACTAAGACTGTAGGGTGAGACAGAAAGCTATCAGTCGATGAGCACCTTAGTCCAATTGTCTTCTCGCGTTAGGATATATCAGAAGATTACTGATACGGAGTTCAGTTTTATATCCAATATCATGCAACAACTATATTGAGAAATAAGGTGTTGTATTTGTTCCTCTTATACTAGGAAAAACCTGATTATAGAGAGAGTTCCAAATGATGGTGCCAATATGGAGATGTACTTGTGCTCAGGTATCATGTAAACATGGTAGGAATAAATGTTGTGAAAGTTTGAATGGGAGAATGAAACCCATCCTAGAAAATCCACCACCAGGAGCCAAGAAACAAGTACTGTTCTTTTTTTGAGATTATGGAAGCTTTATTGTATATTTTCCAACAATTCTTTAAGAATTAATAAAATAGAACAAACAAAATAATGGCTGGATGGATGATTGTAAACAGGACCTTACAGATATTAAAAAGGTGTGTCTATGACTGTTTTGCACTTCAAAGCCTGGATTTTTCAACCAGATTTATGGCTTGAGTAGATGCCTGGGGAGTTGGCTTGGGAGCAACAAGAAAAGGAAGGAAGATGATACCTGGTGGTCTGTAGCGGCAGATAGCTTTTTCTGAGGGACACCAGATATGCCACTTCTGAGAGAATGCTCAGCTATCAGATGGCAACACAGAGCCTCACATGTTATTTATGAGGGAGTGTAAAGCTTCAGACTCACCCCTGCGCCGCCTCCTGCTGGTAGTCATTAGGAATTAGCTCGGCCAGCCCCAGAGTGCCCTCTGCAGGTCGATGATCCGCCTTACGGCCGGCCCCCGGGTCCCTCCTCAAGGACCCGGTGCCCCTTTCTCTGGGGTCCTGTCCCCCCTGGCAGTACCCCCACACTCTCAGGTGCTGGGTCTCCTCATCCAGGGGAACCCTCACCCTCTAACCCCATCTCACCTCAGTTTGGGCTACTGCCAGTCCCCACTTAGCCCCTTATATCAGGGGCAGACTTCAGTGTATATGCCACTCATCACAGGCAAGGGGGTTTTGGACCTGCTGCCTCCGCCTACCCATGGGCTGCCCCTCTGCAACCCAGCACCTATTCGGCCTGTATTCAGGCCTGCAGCCTGAGGCTTTCCAGGCCAGAGCTCCCAGCTACTCTGGCCCTTCCCCAGCCCTGCTCCAATCTGGGTGTCCTGCTCAGCACCTTGCAGCCAGGCCCTTCTCCCTCTACAGGCAGAGGGAGACTGACTGGGCTCCTGGCTCACAGCCTCTTATAGGGGCCAGCTGGACCTGATTGAGTTGGCCACAGCTGCGGCTGCTCCCTTAATCTGTCTGGGCTTTTCCCCACAGCTCCAGCCCTCTCCCTGGGCTGGCTTCAGCCCTGTCAGGGCCAGAACGGGTAACCACCCTGCCTTACAGAAACATTTTTTTCTTGAAATGGAGCATGAAGGATTACAGTGGCTGCAGAACATGAAAGAATACAACGTCATATAACTAGGTGGTACCTTACACTGCAGCCATATGATTTCACTATTTAACATAAAGCAGGGCATAAAAATATGCTGACGTTTTTGTCCCTGTTTCTGTCCTTAAAGAAGGAGGTGTGTGAGTGTTGGGTGAGAGAAGGAATAAATGTACAGGGCAAGATTCCTTATCTAATCAGGAAAGGGTCATGACGAAGAATAAGTCAATGCTTAATCATGAGCTGGACTTCTCCATTTGTGTCCTGTTAGACCCCCAAACTGGATCTCTGAGGTAGGGGTAGGTCAGAATTCCCTTTTCCCCAGCTGAGATTGATCGGCTTCGTGCAGGGGGAAGATCAGGAAGTACCCCCTGAAAATGTACTTCTCTAATCTGATGGGTGGACTCAGAGCAGGGTAGCTCCGTGGCACAGAGGAAAGGACTGCATGCCACTTGAGGTTAACTAAGCCATTCTGATATTTAAGTTGGGGTGGAGTGGAGGGAGGCAAAAGATTAGCACTTTTTATGGCAAAGCTTGTTGATAAAAGTGTGGAGTTCAGAGTCCACAAGGTATAAACTATTCTGCCTCCCAGAGCAGTTAAGTGAAGCCAGCACAGAGGATGAGGCAACAGGTTGAGAGTGATGCTTGGAGGCAGAACCAGAGCAGGCAGAGTCCCTGCGGGATTCAGCTTCATGGACTGCTTGCTGGTCTCCAACAACTGATATATTGACAGTCTAGGGATGTTGCTTTTTGTTTTGAGAGCTAGTGTATCTCTTAGTCATGTTTTGTGTCTTATGGTAGAATAAATACTTTGGTTTTAATAAAAACCCTTCCATCAGTGGCCTCTTTTATTTTACCACTTCTATATTGGTAGAGGCATCTCGACACTCAGCTGCAGTCATGCCATAGACCCAGTCCCTTACTTGGAAAAGAAACATTTTGTGCAATAAAACAGTGTTTCCCAGACTTGGGACACCTCTTGTGCAGGGAAAGCCCCTGCCGGGCCCGGCCGGTTTGTTTACCTGCTATGTCCGCAGGTTCGGCCAGTCGCAGTTCCCACTGGCTGCAGTTCACTGTGCCCGGCCAATGGGGGCTGCGGGAAGTGGCAACGCAGTGCTATTTTTGTTGTATTTGTGGAAATTCAAAAAAATAGCCTAAAATAAATGGAGTAGCATTTGATAGCTGAATGAATAATAATTGTGAGAGACAAGGTGGTTGATGTAATATCTTTTATTTTATTGGACCAACTTCTTGTTGGTGAGAGAGACAAGCTTTCAAGTCACACTGAGTTTTTCGTCAGGTCTGGGAAAGGTACTCGAATGTCACAGCTAAATGCAAGTTGGAATGGATTGTTTAGCATACGTAGTTCAGCATATATTTTAAGGGACCATTCAAGACAAAAAGTGAGTGCTGGTGTGTTACACGTTGTTGTAATAAGCCGTACATACAGTGTTCCTGTTCAGTCCATGATTTTTAATGTCTAGTAGAGATTTTAGTATCTAGAATTCTTCCACTGTCCCCGCCTCAAAGAACTCTTTCATGACAATGACGACACCATTCACAATTACCACATCCCCACTGACAGTCATAAGAAAATAGAATCATCTGACTGGCCACCAGAAAGTGGATGAAACCACTCTTGATCATTACACTGATTGCTTCAAGAAGAAAATTGACTGCAAAATCCTTAACAAACATCACATCCACGGTAATCTGTCCACCACTAAGAGGACAGTTGTACAGGCCCTGAAATCTAACCACCATATAGTGATCAAACCAGCAGACAAAGGGGGCTACGTTGTAGTCCTCAACCATAATGACCATGTTCATGAGGTCAACCAACAACTTTCTGACACCTCATACTGTAAAGAACTCACAAAGACCCCACACCAGAGTTTATCCAGGAATTTAAGGATATCAGGAAATCTTTCTCAAAACAACTCAAAGAGAAACTCTAGAAACTCACCCCCCCGAACCCACCAAAGGGATCTGCAGGCTTTCCGAGATACCCAAACAAGGGAACCCAGTCAGACCCATCATATCTGGCCGTGGAACTATTACCGAAGGAATATTGGGATTCATAGAATCCATCTTGCACCCACTCACCACATAAAGGGCCAGTTTCCTACAGGACACAACTGACTTCCTCCATGAACTTGATTAATAACCTCCCTCACAACACCATCCTCGCCATCATGGATGTCAGTTCCCTGTGCACCAACATCCCTCACAATGGCAGCATAGCTGCCTGCCTCAAATATTTACAAGACAACAGACAACCATCTGCTATCCACCCTATACACATCGCCAAATTCATCTATTCCATCCCCACCTGTAACAATTTTACATTCAGCATCAAACACTTTGTCCAAACCCTGGGAACAACCATGGGTACTAGGATGGCTCCCAAATATGCCAGCCTCTTCATGGGACACCTTGAAGAAGAATTCCTGGACAAATGCACCATGAAATCAATGATGTACCTGAGATACGTCAATTATATTTTTATCCTCTGGACAGACAATTTAAATTCCCTCATAGACTTCCAGCACAACTTCAAGAACCACAACCTATCTATTAAATTCTCTCCCATACTAGCATCAACTTTCTGGACCCCGCAATCAGCTTCAGCAATGAAACCCTAGAGATACCATATACAAGAAACCATGGATCACCATGTCTGCCTTCTAAGGCTATGTCTATGATAGAGACTTTACAATGGAACAGCTGTATCAATGTAGCTGCACCGCTGTAAGATCTCTTGTGGAGCCGCTCTATGCTGATGGGAGAGAGTTCTCCTGTCGGCATAATTAAATCACCTCCAACAAGCGGTGGTAGCTATGTTGATGGGAGAAGCTGTGCACTCTACCACTTATGCCAGCAAAACTTATGGTGCTCAGGGGTGTTTTGTTTTTTTTTTCCACATCCCCAAGCACCATAAGTTTTGCTGACATAAGTGATAGTGTAGATATGGCCTTAGATCCAGTAACCACCCCAAACACACCAAGAAATCTGTTGTCTACAGCCAGGCACTCAGGTACCATGGAATACTGTCTGAGAAGAAAGTTTGGGATATACACCTTACCACACTCAAAACTGCCTTCATCAAACAAGGACACTCCACCAGAGAAGTAGATTGCATCATGGAATAGGCCTTCCAAATACCCCAAGAAAACCTTCTTCAGTGCAGGAAAAAAGCCCTTCTGACTGCACACCTTGGTTGTAACCTACCACCCCACACTGGAACCCAGGTTATCACCAAACAGTTTGATGGGGACCCCTGAAAGCAATATTTCCTGAGGCCCCACTTCTGGCCTTCAAACAACCTCTCCACGCTCATTGTCAGAAGCAGACTCCCCACAGATCAGGACACACCAACTCAAAGCAGCCCCAGACCCCACCAGAATAACAGATGGAAAACCTGCAGACATATCTCCACTGCTACAATGATCAATACCCCCTATAACACACCTTTCAAGATCCATGGATCCTACACATGCCTATCACAACATGTGGTACACCTCATCCAGTGCACTAAATACCCCAATAACTATGTGGGTGAAACCAGAAAATCACTGAATTCTTGAATGAACTTGCACAGGAAAGTGATTAAAAAACAAAAACACCCTATCACTTGAACACTTTTCACAAAGCAATCTCTCCGTATTTGACCTATCAGTCCTCATCCTCAAAGGAAACTCGCACAATACTTTAAAAAGACAAGCTTGAGTACTTAAATTTATAACTCTGCTAGACTCTAAAAATCACGGATTGAACAGAGACAGTGGATTTATGGCTTATTACAACAATGTGTAAACCACTAAGACTTGGTCTAAACTACAGAGTTAGGTCAACACAAGCTGCCTTATGTTGACCTAACTATGTCAGTGTCTACACAACAGCTTTGCCCTCTCCAATGTAAGTGTCTTACTAGACCAGAGGAGGGCAAACTACGGCCCACTGGCCGGATCTTGCCTGTCAGGGCTTTCAGTCTGGCTTGCGGGATTGCCAGCCCTGTGGCGCAGCGTGGCTAAGGCAGGAATCCTGCCTGCCCTGGCCCCGCGCTGCTCCTGGAAGCAGCTGGCACCACGTCCCTGTGGCCCCTGGGAGTGGGGAGGGCAGAGGGCACTGTGCGCTGCCCTTGCCTGCAGGCACTGCCCTCCACAGCTCCCATTGGCCAGGAACAAGGAACCGCAGCCAATGGGAGCTTCGGGGGTGGTACCCACATGTGAGGGCAGCACCCAGAGGAGCCACCTGCCCCACCCCATCCCCTCCCACCCCACACGCAGGAGCTGTTACTGGACATGCTGGCCACTTCTGGAGCGACGTGGGACCAGGGCAGGCAGGCAGGCGGGGAGCCTGCCTTAGTCCTGCTGCGCGTCACTGCCACCCTGGAGCCACTCGAGGTAAGTGGTGCCAGGCCCGAGCCCACAGCCCAAACCCCTCCTGCACCCCACACCCCAACCCCCTGCCTTCAGCTCCCTCCACACTCTGTACCCCCTGCCCTGAGCCCCCTGCTGCACCACTCCTGCAACCAAACCCCCTGCCCTGAACCCCCTCCCGCACCCCACACTCCCTCCCGCATCCCAACCCCCTGCCCCAGCCCTACATTCATGGCCCTGCATATAATTTCCCCACCCAAATGTGGCCCTCAGGCCAGAAAGTTTGCCCACCTCTGTACTACACTGACATAACTCCATGTATACGAGACGCATAGGACTTATATAGGTATACTTAGAGTGACCCGGTGTCTGTGTAGATACTGCGTTCCTTACATTGGCTGTCGGCTGTCATTCTTGTCAGTTGAGCCATGAAATTGACAAGACAGGTGTCTGCCCAGCCCGGCTGCTGTTGGGTCTCCACTCCAAGACAGGCTTCCACCCAGGCTCCTGGCTTGGGCTACTTCCTGGGCTCACTGCTCCCCACTGGGAGCCCTGCTGACACCCCCCCGCCTCAGGGTCCTGGCTTTCTGCTGTAAGAATGGCAGCTGACTGGACTCCGGGTGCGGATTTCCCCTCCCCCCAACTCCTGGTGGGGAACAGGAAGGCGAGAAGCCCCAGGCAGCTGCACCCCTGCTCCTGGCTGGGAGCAGGAAGGCAAGAAGTCATGGGGGCAGTTGGGCTCCCAGTGGAGAGCTGACCCAGCTGAGAGTCCTGGCTCTTAGCCTCCCACACTGCTCCTCTTCAGTTGGTGGAAGCGCTCCTGTTGAGGATGTGCACCACTGTGAGAACGACGGTAGTGTGAAGATCAACCACTGCAGTAATTACTGCGGTGGCTATAAATCGTAGTTGAAGATTATATTGTAGACATGCCCTGGCTCCCTCTTTTTGTCCTATGATTTCAGAGGTGTTAACGCTCCACTCTACCTTGAATGGTCCCTTGGGATATGTGCTAACTATTTATGCTAAACAATCTGTTCCAATTTGCATTTAGCTGTGAGGCTCAAAGTACCTTTTCTATACCTGAAGAACTCTGTGTTTCAAAAGCTTCTCTTCTTCACCAACAGAAGTTGGTCAAATAAAAGATACTATCTCACCCCCTTGCCTCTCTAGTATCCTGGGACTAACCCGGTACAACTACACTGCATACAATAATTTTGATGCAGTTCTGTCTGTTTATATCCCTATTCTGAATGCACATTTTATTTTTTTGAACTGAGTTTCTCCACGGGTCAAATCCTGGCTCCAGTGAAGTCAATGGCAAAACTCCCATTGACTTCAGTGGGATCAGAATGTAGCCTTCTTTTTTTAAAAAAGAAATTTCACAAAATGGTAATATACACTAGGGATAGGCAATTGCTTTTGAAAAACAAGGCCTTGAGTGACAAGAGATCCATTTATTTAGAAACCTAATATTTATTTGGATTTAGTAAAAAACTGAGACTATTTTTATTGTTTAGGAGCAGGATTACTTAAAAACATTTTGAAGTTATTAAACTCTTCAGATTAATTTCTTCTGCAGGAAACAATACCATCAACATAAAAGTAGCAATGTACAAAAACCATTAAATGCTACTAACGAGAAGTAAACAGCGTATCCTTAATCCATGGGACACGCCTCTGTTAATAAGATCATTTTAAATGCAAATATTAATAAGTACAAATTTGTGAACAGTGTTTTAAAAACTATTTCAGAGCTGAAATTTTTAAACTGTATATAGCAGGTAAACTACCCCCCTCACTCCTTTTTCATACGATTGTTGGCCTGATGAAAGTTGAAGTATTGTGAGTGATGCACTCAGAAGTTTTCTTTTAATCCAGGGTACAATTCTTTTGTGTGCAGAGAGCCAGCAACTTTACACCCTAAGGAGTTCAGAGGCACAAGGTGATTTTTCACTTTTTGAGGACACTACAGCACAGACCGTGGCACTGCAAACTTCACCAAATTGTCCTGCCAATCTCAGTCTGGACATGTAGGTCCAATCTTATGGCCTGATCCAACTCCCACTGAAAGTAATGGGAACCTTTCCAAAGATTTTAATTGGAATTGCATCAGTCCTTTACTAGGGAGCTTGTTCTCCATTTGTTCAGTCATTGGCCTCTCTGCAGAGACTCCCAACAAACGTGTCATTTCTGTTTGTGTGGGTGGCTTTTCTACTGTGGATATCTGTCAGACCACCATCAGCATTTACTATAGGCTACACTGTAGTTTTATTAGTCAGGAGTGCATGACCCCCTTGTAGTATGACGTTTTGTTTTTGGTAAAGTAATGACAGTTAATTATTGAAAATGGAGTCAAAATATAAATGAATTTTGAAACCAAGAATGTTACGTATCTTCTGAAACATTTTAAAAAAAAACTTAATCACACCTGGGCAAAGATGATAAGCCAATAATTATAAAGCAGTGGTTGAATGGCTGTTTCTTTTCAAATTGTAGGGAATAATAATGCATGGTAGAAAAGAGGAACTGCACTAAAGAGTGTGAAGAGTGCAATTATGACTGCAGCCTAGGTAGATGAATCCTATTCCTTTCATATTTTGTCTGCTCTGTTGGTAAATTTTTAATTTCATAGAAAATTGGTGGGTCAGAGACACACATAGGACTATCATGTATTTGATTTTGGTGAAGCAATTTAAGATGAAATAAAATTAAGTACATGTTTAAGAAATATAAACGCTGACCTTGTCCAGCAAGGTGAAATGCTTCCTTTACAGGGTGTGCATCATTGAGTGTGTAGAGAGAAGGTTTAATAAGCCCTTCAAAACGCTATGATAAAGTTGCCAGTCTTTGCACTGATTTTTTCTATATGAGTGTATTCATTGCTGTTATAGTGATGAATTCCTCACTGTGATGTGTATATTAAAATGACACTAATTAGGACATCTGTTTATTTTAAAATACATACACTTCTTAAAATTTACTTAGGGCTGCTTTCTGCCATCCTTTGTTCTGTGGGTTGTGGAGTAGAATACAGTTTGGTGGAATAGGGCCTTTAGTGAAAGGTAGCAGAGGTGAAGTAGTGGTGGAAGATGCTTAGATACTATGTTGGTAGGTGGCAGTATAAAACCCTAATCCCTAACATTCATTTTTCTCGTACAGAAATGGAGGAATTGTTGCAGTAAAGTCAGGTTTTAAAATTTGTTTAGGCTTATTAGAAAGAGGGGAAATAAGTTAAAATGAAGGCTATAATGGAGCGATCTATTATTTCATACTGGAAAATGAAGATAATTCATGCAGTATTTTCACAGATATCTGTAGCAATAACTAAAGATCTAATGGCAGCTTCTGTTGTAAATCAAGAGGAATATTCACACTGTTAGAGGATTCAGAGTAACAGCCGTGTTAGTCTGTCTTTGCAAAAAGAAAAGGAGTACTTGTGGCACCTTAGAGACTAACCAATTTATTTGAGCATGAGCTTTCGTGAGCTACAGCTCACTTCATCGGATGCATACCGTGGAAACTGCAGTAGACATTATATACACACAAAGACCATGAAACAATACCCCCTCCCACCCCACTGTCCTGCTGGTAATAGCTTATCTAAAGTGATCATCAAGTTGGGCCATTTCCAGCACAAATTCAGGTTTTCTCACCCTCCGCCCCCCCCCCCCCCCCCCACAAACTCACTCTCCTGCTGGTAATAGCCCATCCAAAGTGACAACTCTCTTCACAATGTGTATGATAATCAAGGTGGGTCATTTCCAGCACAAATCCAGGTTCTCTCACTCCCTAACCCCCCTCCAAAAAACCACACACACAAACTCACTCTCCTGCTGGTAATAGCTTATCAAAAGTGACCTCTCTCCCTACAATGTGCATGATAATCAAGGTGGGCCATTTCCAGCACAAATCCAGGTTTTCTCACCCCCCCACCCCCATACACACACAAACTCACTCTCCTGCTGGTAATAGCTTATCTAAAGTGATCATTAAGTTGGGCCATTTCCAGCACAAATCCAGGTTTTCTCACCCTCTCCCCCCCCCCCCCCCCAAACTCAATCTCCTGCTGGTAATAGCTTATCCAAAGTGACCACTCTCCCTACAATGTGCATGACAATCAAGGTGGGCCATTTCCAGCATAAATCCAGGTTTTCTCACCCCCCCACCCCCATACACACACAAACTCACTCTCCTGCTGGTAATAGCTCATCCAAAGTGACCACTCTCCCTACAATGTGCATGGTAATCAAGGTGGGTCATTTCCACCACAGATCCAGGCTTTCTCAACCTTCCCCCCCCCCCCCCACTCCCGGGGAACACACACACACACACATAAACTCACTCTCCTGCTGGCAATAGCTCATCCAAACTGACCACTCTCCAAGTTTAAATCCAAGTTTAACCAGAACATCTTGGGGGGAGAGGGGTAGGAAAAAGCAAGGGGAAATAGGCTACCTTGCATAATGACTTAGTCACTCCCAGTCTCTATTTAAGCCTAAATTAATAGTATCCAATTTGCAAATGAATTCCAATTCAGCAGTTTCTCGCTGGAGTCTGGATTTGAAGTTTTTCTGTTGTAAGATAGTGACCTTCACGTCAGTGATTGCGTGACCAGAGAGATTGAAGTGTTCTCCGATTGGTTTATGAATGTTATAATTCTTGACATCTGATTTGTGTCCATTTATTCTTTTACGTAGAGACTGTCCAGTTTGACCAATGTAAATGGCAGAGGGGCATTGCTGGCACATGATGGCATATATCACATTGGTGGATGTGCAGGTGAACGAGCCTCTGATAGTGTGGCTGATGTTATTAGGCCCTGTGATGGTGTCCCCTGAATAGATATGTGGGCACAGTTGGCAACGGGCTTTGTTGCAAGGATACGTTCCTGGGCTAGTGGTTCTGTTGTGTGGTATGTGGTTGTTGGTGAGTATTTGCTTCAGGTTGCCTTCACTGTAGGCAAGGACTGGCCTGTCTCCCAAGATTTGTGAGAGTGTGGGGTCATCCTTCAAGATAGGTTGTAGATCCTTAGTAATGCGTTGGAGGGGTTTTAGTTGGGGGCTGAAGGTGACGGCTAGTGGCGTTCTGTTATTTTCTTTGTTAGGCCTGTCCTGTATTAGGTGACCTCTGGGAACTCTTCTGGCTCTATCAATCTGTTTCTTCACTGCCGCAGGTGGGTATTGTAGTTGTAAGAATGCTTGATAGAGATCTTGTAGGTGTTTGTCTCTGTCTGAGGGGTTGGAGCAAATGCGGTTGTATCGCAGAGCTTGGCTGTAGACGATGGATCGTGTGGTGTGGTCAGGGTGAAAGCTGGAGGCATGTAGATAGGAATAGCGGTCAGTAGGTTTCTGGTATAGGGTGGTGTTTATGTGACCATTGTTTATTAGCACTGTAGTGTCCAGGAAGTGGATCTCTTGTGTGGACTGGACCAGGCTGAGGTTGATGGTGGGATGGAAATTGTTGAAACCCACCTTGATTATCATACACATTGTAAAGAGAGTGGTCACTTTGGATGGGCTATTACCAGCAGGAGAGTGAGTTTGTGTGGGGGGGAGGCGGAGGGTGAGAAAACCTGGATTTGTGGTGGAAATGGCCCAACTTGATGATCACTTTAGATAAGCTATGACCAGCAGGACAGTGGGGTGGGAGGGGGTATTGTTTCATGGTCTCTGTTTGTATATAATGTCTACTGCAGTTTCCACGGTATGCATCCGATGAAGTGAGCTGTAGCTCACGAAAGCTCATGCTCAAATAAATTGGTTAGTCTCTAAAATGCCACAAGTACTCCTTTTCTTTTTACTGTTAGAGGAGGAGTTTATATACTTCACAAAGAATACTTGGAGAAGCATTAGGGAAAGCCTGCTTGTCAGACATACTGTGTGATCTAACAAACCAAGGAGTTCCAGGGAAATTGTCTGAATTTTAACTAATCTAACACATAAATCATAATCCAAGTCTATGCAGAGGATTTTCATTTGATCCATTGATATTAAAATCTTGAAGAAAGCAGCAATATCTAGTATTCTGCCATTTAAACTGGATTCAGTAATAACAACAATGTCAAAATAACTTAAGTTTGCATTTGCCCAGCTTTAGGATCAGACTTGGAATATCAGCCTGGATTAGTCATGAGCTCTCTTTTCTCCCATAAAAAGTAACAGAAATAAATGGTGTATACTGCAGATCAAATTCTGCCATCTGTTACACCCCAGAAATACCATGCATATGTATGGAGTTGCAGGGTGTAACTGAGAGCAGAATTTGGCCTTACAGTAAACTTTCAGAAATATTCTAAAAGTGTTCTGTTGGAAGAACGTATTCTTTTGACCAATAATTTAATGAAAAGATGGGATTTACTTCTCTCTAGGTTATAATCTTGATGGGATGAGCAATGTTGCGTCTCCAAGTTTTTGATTCTTTGGGTAATACACACATGTCAATCCTCAGTTGATCAGTGAGATGCTCCTAAGAAGAAATGAAATTGAAAAACATTGATTAATTACTTTTAATAATTAAACACATGGAAATTAAAAAAAGAATAGTATTGATATTTTATTTGAATGTGGAATTCATGGGAGACCAGATTAATTGATTGGAGAAAGAGAAGCAAATCCTTAAGGCTGGATAATATTATTTTCAATTTCACTTACAAATATAAACACAGAAAACACTAAAGTTATGCAAAGGAAATTGGAACATGCATTTGCAGATATGTTTTAGTGGATACTTCCATACACCTTTACTAGATTGATTTCCCTAAGTACTGTTTAAAATTGTAAGTTTAAACAATAGAAATGATTATTTAAAAAGAACATTTTGTTTTGGCAGTTGTGCATCCAGTCGTTTGTTAAAAGCTGTAGAGAAAAATGTCAAAAGTGCCTAAATGGCTTAGGAGCCTAAGTCCCATTTTCATAAGTGATTTAGGCACCTGGGAGCACCTGATTGTCCACAGAATCATAAAACCGTGCTGTACATGTGAAACAAGACAAATGACAAAATTAATGTTAGATTTCAAATTACTGAATAGAGGGCCTTATGCTACATTCTTTACTCAGACAAACTCCTATTGATGTCAGGAATACTAAAAGTAATACCTTACCAGAAATAATCAGAATTCAAAATCTCATCATAATTTAATTTAGATTTTGTTGTGTAAAAATGTAGTCCAAGTGATCTAAATTAGTGCAAAATTTAGCACTCATATTTAGGATTGCCAAGCAAGCAGTTTTCAACCAGAACACCCAGTAGAAAAGTGACCCTGGCGGCTCTGGTTGGTACTACTGACCGGGCATGTTAAAAGTCCAGTTGATGGTGCAGCAGGGGCCTGCGGCTAAGGCAGTCTCCCTGCTTGCCCTAGTTCTGCGCGACTCCAAAAAGTGGCCACCAGGTCCTTGTGGCCCCTAGGTGCATGGGCAGCCAGGGAGGATCTGCGCACTGCCCCCACCCCAGTGTCGGATCCGCAGCTCCCATTGGCCGGGAATGACCAATGGGAGCTTCAGGAGTGGTGCCTGTGGGTGTGAGGGCAGTGCGCAGAGCCTCCCTGGCCGCTCATGCATGTAGGGGCTGCAGGGACCTGGTGGCTGCTTCCTGGGAGCCGTGGTAAGCACCTCTGGGACCCCGCATCCCAGCCCTCTGCCCCAGCCCGGAGTCCCCCCCCCCACACCTAAACTCCCTCCCAGAGCCTGCACCCCCTCCCAGAGCCCGCACCCCTCAACACCCCAGCCCTGAGCCCCTTCCTGCACTCCAAATCTCTCACCCCCAGACCCACCACAGAGCCCACACCCCCAACCAGAGCCCTCCCCCCCACACTAATCATCTGCCCCACCGCGGGTAACCCCCTCCCTTACCCCAAATCCCTCATCCCCAGCCTCACCCCAGAGCTTGCACTGCCAGCCAGAGTCCTGAGCCCTCCCCGCACCGCAACCCCCTGCCCTAGCCTGGAGCCCTCTCCCACACCCTGAATCCCTCATTTCTGGCCCCACCTGGAGCCTGCACCCCCAGCCCAGAGCCAATACCCCCTGTAGCCCAAGCCACAGCCCGGAGCCCTCTCCTGCACTCCAAACCCCTCATCCCCAGCCCCACCCCAGAGCCCACACTCTCAGCCGCAACCCTCACTCCCCTCCCACTCCCCAGGCCCCTCCCCCAGCCCGGTGAAAGTGAGTGGGGGGGGGAGAGAGCGGGCAACGGAGGGAGGGGGGATGGAGCGGATGGGGGCGGGGCCTTGGGAAACGGGCAGGACGGGGTGTTCGGTTTTGTGTCATTAGAAAGTTGGCAACCCTACTCATATTTAAAAGTATTTTTTACTTATCAGAGCCACTTGTTTGTGCCAATAAACTATTCTGCCTTGTAGTCAGGCAGATAGTTAATAGCAGTTCAGCTTTTGCATCATCATTCTGGTTTTTAGTCTTTTAGTTCCCTGGTACAGTGCTCCATACTTATTTTTATTTTTTATACTGTGACCAAAAGGTGTATTAAGTGCTTCATAGTTCATCTAAATGCTGATGAATCTCAGGGCCAATTAGACAGCCTGGTATGTCAGCTCCTAGGGTTAATGGAATCATGGAGCTGGCAGTAGCACCAGATTATTTTGTTGTCAAGAATATTCCCTTAGCTTGTTCTACCCATACTGTTGTCACTCTGGATAACATATTTTTTAGATTAATGTTTACCAGAAAAACCAGAATACATAATAAGTGGTTTAAAGGTGAGAGGAGCTATGCAACAATATCTTTAAGATTAGCAAGGAGCACCTTAGTATAGTTCAGACAGGAGGTGGCATATAGTTCCTTGTGAATGAGGGAGGATATTTCTATATTTGTAGCTTCTCTATTACTTAGATCTTTATTTGGCAATATGACTCAGAGCAGTCAGTGATGCCTATCCAAGGTCTAATCCAAAACCCACTGAAGTAAGTTAATGGAAGGATGCCCAGTGATTTCAGAGAGCTTTGGATCAAGCCCCTAGTCTACCTTGTTAGCAAATTTTCCACCATTAGTTGCTCTTCAGATATTTCATATGTCAACTAGATTGGGGCAGTGATTGAAAAAATATATTTTACGCTGATTATTGGCTGATAAATTGACAAAATTATCATCTTGATCACTAGTTAATATTGAACAATGATCCACCTTACTTCACAGAGGTTGACATGGAAAGTAATGTCTGGAGGTGAAGGTTGGGAAGTCCTTTTCAAGTCTCAGTCAGTAAGCAAAAATCTGGGGAAAAATGACTGTTAGGCTAGCAGAAATAAGAATTTTGAAACAAAAAATAATCTGCCTGGATTACATGCATTTTCGTTGGAATGCCAGTAGAGGTTTCAGATAAAACTTTCAAAATTCTCGGTGGGATTTAGGCTCCTAAGTGACTTTCAGGTGCTTTTGAAAATTTTACTGTTCATCTTTACCATTTCATTGGAAAGGGAAATCAACGTATACCAGTCTTTAATTATCAATATATAGTTCAAGATGATAAAGTCAAACATGTAGTTTTCCATAATGTTAATATTAATTTTGGCAAATTTCCCCAAAAGTATCCAAACATATTATTATTAGTCTTTTCACTTGCTCTCTAGCTTAGTACCTCCATCCCCAGAATCTCTCAGATATGACTGACATTATTGTATCAGATTTCAGAGTAGCCGCCGTGTTAGTCTGTATTCGCAAAAAGAAAAGGAATACTTGTAGCACCTTAGAGCTTATGCTCAAATAAATTTGTTAGTCTCTAAGGTGCCACAAGTACTCCTTTTATTATTGTATCAGTAAGGTTTTCTCCATTCCTAGAAGTTTCAAGACTGCATGTGGCTGTTGTCGGTAAATTAGGGAGATTTTCAGTATATATGCATAACAATAAAGCTATATTAAGCCATATTGCTTGTGATTGCAATATTAGCTGTACCCATGATTTCTTTTGTTTGACTCATATGTGATATTTCTACTAAATGTATAAGAATGACCCATACTCACCAAGCCATCAAGTATCTACCATAGCTACTTCCATACATATATTTTAACTTTTCTGGCATGAAATTCTACCAGCGCTTTATTTTATATCCTTTTTTTTCCTGAATCTAGCACATTGAGCCAGATTCTCAGCTGTAAATTGCAGCTCCATTGACTTCAGTGGAACTATGCCAATTTACACCAGCTGAATATCTGGCTCATTGTGTATAGTGGACCTGGAAAATCTAATCAAAAAGTGATTCCAAGTTTCCACTTCTATTTTTTTTCCAAAGTTTCTTCTCCATTTGTACATGTATTTCTCCCTGTGAAGGTTTATACCCTAGATTTTAAAAATTTAAATTTAACATAGGCACTGAGACCAACATTTTCAAACGTAGTTGCTTGAAGTTAATCATCCAGATATAAGTCCAGATATAAGTTAGTGCCAGCTAAGTGCTGAGTACTTCTCAGAATCAGGCCACTTATATTTAGGGTATCTGATTTTAAGCAACTAGGGCTTATCTTTCATAATCAGAAAGAGATGGTATTTTACTTGGAGTAAAATTCCTTCATAAAATGAGTTCCTCCATTCACATTAATTAGAAAGTGTTAATTCTTTTTGGTTTTGGGTTTGTTTGGTTTTCTTGGGTCTCAGAGCAGGAAAGACTTGCAACTTGCAGTTTAGTAGTTGGAAGGATCCTGAATTTTAATTACCTGGCGTTGGCAAGGCTCGAAGTAGTGCACTAAATAGAGCAGTGTAGATGGACGTTCTGGCTCAGGCAAAAGCTTGGGCTCTGAAACCCACCCGATCATCTGGGTCTGACCTCAGGTGACTAGCCCGAGTCTGCCACAGCTGCAGCGTCCACGCTGGTGTTTTTAGTGTGTGTGTTCAAGCTGAGCTAGAATGAGTCTGTGTGCTGAAGCTGGGAGGCTTGTGCCCATCTGCAGTATAGACATACCATTTTAGGTGTCTGTAGGAAGAGAAGTAGTAGCAACGGCCAGCCAGAGCAGCAGGGGGGGATACCTTCAATACCTTCAGAGCCTCACTGATGTTGCAAGATGTTGACTTTTGTGTTTTCGTTCTTTTTGAGTGCTTATGAGAGAGTTGTCAGTGAGTTGACCCAGGTTGGCAGTGGGTAGAGAAAATGAGGTAATTGTGGAACTGATTGATTTATTGCCATAATTAAGAAATAAAAGTAGGAACTAAAATTCCAAAATAGAAAAGGTTTGGGCTAAATATTTCATAAAATAGTTACGAATTAGAGTTTTATTTTTTTAAAAAGGGCTAGATTTTCAATTTAAAAATATATAGAAAAGGCCATGGTTAAATAGATGTAGAAAATGGCAAGCATTTTTTTAAAAGGTACATGCATTTTGTATATTTATATAATACATGTATTTTTATAAAAAAAATAGCTAAGATTGAAAAATCTAAAAATTAGGAAACGGCACAGGTTATGTGAAAGGCTGCAAAATATATGTGATCATGAAGGGCTATAGTAGTAAAAAAAATATTGAGCAAAATGTTAAATATAAATGGCATGGAAAATTCCCATAGCCCTAGAACTAAGAAGATATTTGCCTATTAGCCCATCATCACCCTGGTCATTGAGGGTGTTTTTTCTTCCTCTCCCCGACAGTTTGTATGCTCTTCAGGGCAGGGACTGTCTCATTTATCTTCCTATAGTACCAAGCTCAATGGGGCTCTAATTCTCATTTAACCTTGAGGTACTATTAGATTATAAATGACTGCTACAATAATAATAGAAGAAGCTAACAAACAGATGACTTAACTGGCTCTAAATTGAGGTACCATTCAATTAGAAACAATGTTTCATTTTAGGATTAGAAGGAGCTGACCGGTTTGGCAGAAATTTTCCTAGGAAGTGGTTTTGGATTTTGGTTTTCTGCTATGGGAGTCGTTAGGATTTGTAACTGGATGTTCCTTGAAATGCAAATTGTTGCCAAAGGTTTTTGAGCATGGCTGTGGAAACCCAGGATGCTTAGGTACTCGTTGGTATTTCCCACTCCTTTTTGTGGGTCTCTGTAATTAAGAGACCATCAGTCTGGAGTGGTTGATTTGAGAAACAGAGAGCCCTTTCTTAAATGGAAATACACTTTCTCTGACTCAGATCTATCCCTCTGGCATCCCATCCTAAATTGTCTGGTGTGTCAAGTTTCGTTAATCATATATTCCTGGTGAGTAAGAAAACTGGAAAAGATCTTGGTTTTGATTAGTTATTTCTTTTTTTCTGAGACTTGGGCAACTTTGTCTTTGAATCCAAGAGAAGCTGATGTACATGCTGAATTGATAGCTTGAAAATTAAGAATTATTATTGACTGACAGGATGGGATTCAGTATAAACAATCAATCTGACAGGAATATCTGAGTGAGAGAAACCAGATTTCCAGGTTAAAAAAAAAATCAGTGTGTGGTTTTGATTGAGTTTTACCTCAGCTAAAATAATTAACAGTTATGTTAAATTTTCTGTCCTGTAGTAAATTATAATACTAAATCTAGTGTCATTAAACTGTAGTTTTTTGTTTCTTGTCAGCTATGACAATTTCAAAAGAGCACAATCCATGTGAAAGTCTGAATAAAATTCAGGGAGTAGCATCAAGGACTTCTGAGCTCAGGAAACTGAATTTGGCAGTGCTAATTTGTATTAAAGTTGTTGTTGCATGACAGCAGGAAAAAGATTTAATGCTTGCCACCTGAATCAAGCCATGGAACATTGGTTTCTATAACTGCCATGAATTTGAATCAAGGCCAATATCTCTAAATTTGAAATAAACTGATACTCTGTCTTGAAAGACGATACAGGCCACTTATGGTGTGGAAGGTATTTAGAAAATACTATTTCAATTTAATCTTTAGCAGTATATATCTTTCAAATTGTTGGGCACCTTAGTACTCTGGCCTGCTTTTGCTCTTTGTGTTAGAGACTTGTACCAGAGAACTTACAGCCTTGCATCCAATTATTATCAATGTCCGGTCTTGAACTATCAGTGATTTGCACAAGACCACAGATTCTAGATTAACCTTCACTATCATAGTACAGGTTTCATAGTAACAGCCGTGTTAGTCTGTATTCGCAAAAAGAAAAGGAGTACTTGTGGCACCTTAGAGACTAACCAATTTATTTGAGCATAAGCTTTTGTGAGCTACAGCTCACTTCATCGGATGCATACTGTCGAAACTGCAGAAGACATTATATACACAGAGACCATGAAACAATACCTCCTCCCACCCCACTCTTCTGCTGGTAATAGCTTATCTAAAGTGATCACTCTCCTTACAATGTGTATGATAATCAAGTTGGGCCATTTCCAGCACAGATCCAGGTTTTCTCACCCTTCCCCCCCCCCCCACAAACTCACTCTCCTGCTGGTAATAGCTCATCCAAACTGACCACTCTCCTTAAAATGTGTATGATAATCAAGCATGTGTATGATGTTTCCAGCATAAATCCAAGTTTAACCAGAACGTCTTGGGGGGGGGGGTAGGAAAAAACAAGGGGAAATAGGCTACCTTGCATAATGACTTAGTCACTCCCAGTCTCTATTTAAGCCTAAATTAATAGTGTCCAATTTGCAATTGAATTCCAATTCAGCAGTTTCTCGCTGGAGTCTGGATTTGAAGTTTTTCTGTTGTAAGATAGCGACCTTCATGTCTGTAATTGCGTGACCAGAGAGATTGAAGTGTTCTCCGACTGGTTTATGAATGTTATAATTCTTGACATCTGATTTGTGTCCATTTATTCTTTTACGTAGAGACTGTCCAGTTTGACTAATGTACACGGCAGAGGGGCATTGCTGGCACATGATGGCATATATCACATTGGTGGATGTGCAGGTGAACGAGCCTCTGATAGTGTGGCTGATGTTATTAGGCCCTGTGATGGTGTCCCCTAAATAGATATGTGGGCACAGTTGGCAACGGGCTTTGTTGCAAGGATACGTTCCTGGGCTAGTGGTTCTGTTGTGTGGTATGTGGTTGTTGGTGAGTATTTGCTTCAGGTTGCCTTCACTGTAGGCAAGGACTGGCCTGTCTCCCAAGATTTGTGAGAGTGTGGGGTCATCCTTCAAGATAGGTTGTAGATCCTTAGTAATGCGTTGGAGGGGTTTTAGTTGGGGGCTGAAGGTGACGGCTAGTGGCGTTCTGTTATTTTCTTTGTTAGGCCTGTCCTGTATTAGGTGACCTCTGGGAACTCTTCTGGCTCTATCAATCTGTTTCTTCACTGCCGCAGGTGGGTATTGTAGTTGTAAGAATGCTTGATAGAGATCTTGTAGGTGTTTGTCTCTGTCTGAGGGGTTGGAGCAAATGCGGTTGTATCGCAGAGCTTGGCTGTAGACGATGGATCGTGTGGTGTGGTCAGGGTGAAAGCTGGAGGCATGTAGATAGGAATAGCGGTCAGTAGGTTTCCGGTATAGGGTGGTGTTTATGTGACCATTGTTTATTAGCACTGTAGTGTCCAGGAAGTGGATCTCTTGTGTGGACTGGACCAGGCTGAGGTTGATGGTGGGATGGAAATTGTTGAAATCATGGTGGAATTCCTCAAGGGCTTCTTTTCCATGGGTCCAGATGATGAAGATGTCATCAATATCGCGCAAGTAGAGTAGGGGCGTTAGGGGACGAGAGCTGAGGAAGCGTTCTAAATCAGCCATAAAAATGTTGGCATACTGTGGGGCCATACGGGTACCCATAGCAGTGCTGCTGATCTGAAGGTATACATTGTCCCCAAATGTAAAATAGTTATGGGTAAGGACAAAGTCACAAAGTTCAGCCACCAGGTTAGCCGTGACATTATCGGGGATAGTGTTCTTGACGGTTTGTAGTCCATCTTTGTGTGGAATGTTGGTGTAGAGGGCTTCTACATCCATAGTGGCCAGGATGGTGTTATCAGGAAGATCACCGATGAATTGTAGTTTCCTCAGGAAGTCAGTGGTGTCTCGAAGGTAGCTGGGAGTGCTGGTAGCGTAGGGCCTGAGGAGGGAGTCTACATAGCCAGACAATCCTGCTGTCAGGGTGCCAATGCCTGAGGTGATGGGGCGCCCAGGATTTCCAGGTTTATGGATCTTGGGTAGTAGATAGAATATCCCAGGAGAGTGAGTTTGTATGTGTGTGTGTGTTTTGGGGGGGGGGGGGGGTGAGAAAACCTGGATTTGTGCTGGAAATGGCCCACCTTGATTTTCATACACATTGTAAGGAGAGTGGTCAGTTTGGATAAGCTATTACCAGCAGGAGAGTGAGTTTGTGTGTGGTTTTTGGAAGGGGGGGGTGAGAAGACCTGGATTTGTGCTGGAAATGGCCCACCTTGATTATCATACACATTGTAAAGAGAGTGGTCATTTTGGATGGGCTATTACCAGCAGGAGAGTGAGTTTGTGGGGGGGGGGGGGGCGGAGGGTGAGAAAACCTGGATTTGTGCAGGAAATGGCCCACCTTGATTTTCATACACATTGTAAGGAGAGTGATCACTTTAGATAAGCTATTACCAGCAGGAGAGTGGGGTGGGAGGAGGTATTGTTTCATGGTCTCTGTGTATATAATGTCTTCTGCAGTTTCGACAGTATGCATCCGATGAAGTGAGCTGTAGCTCACGAAAGCTTATGCTCAAATAAATTGGTTAGTCTCTAAGGTGCCACAAGTACTCCTTTTCTTTTATCATAGTACAGCCACTTATTTCAGCAGAAAGTCAGTTTCCTTTTGTTTGTTACTGCATTAATGGAGGAAATGAGATTGCAAGCCAAGCAGTCATGTTGTAGCCATCAGATACAAAACTTGTACTTGGACCTAGTCTAATACCGTACAGTTATGCATGATAAGGGAGCATCTTTTATTCCAAAAGATCCCAAATGGCTTTACAGAGTGTGAGCTAAATTTTGGATTTCTTTGCTTTTCTTCACAAAAAAGTGGGCATAAATGAATGATGTAAAACCAGCATTATTTTAGTGCCTATATTGTAGTTGCTCTTGGCTTCTCATAAAAACTTTGCACATTTACCCATATGGATTATTTATGCCAGGAGCAGGAATATTCTGAACAGGGAAGGGTGCATAATGGCTCTGGGTGAAATCTGAGTTGGAATAAACTGACTTTGATTCCTGACTATAAGTTGAGCCTTTGATTGCCCTTTTATGGTTCAGTGCATAGGAGGCCTTTGGAGTTTTAACTCTGAGGGGTTGGAAGGAGCTAGGAATTGGGATGTAACACTTCAACCCAGTCACTTCTCTTCTGCATACGTTTCTTTGCAAGGAGTTCCTCTTTATCTCTGAATATGGAAGGGCCAGATATTGGTCCACTAGATAGGAATCACTTAAACCTCCATTGTTGTTCAACCATCTAAAGTGAAATGTGGCAGCTGTTTAATAGCACACAGGAATGTGATAGAACAGTTTTTTAGGACAGGAAAGGAAGAAAAATACAGCATCCAACTGAAACTGCAGAGGAAATTTGGAGAGCTAGAATCTAATTACCCAACTCAAATTATTTGATGTCTTTGTTGTAATATAACATACTTTCTTGGGTTGTCTTTCATGTCCCTGATGGAGCCCTGAGGATATACTCCATTTCAGCCCTGTTTTAACCTCTCACCATGCTCAAAGACACAACCTCCTTGGTGAGGAGGATGGGATTCTCTTCGGAGCCTATCAGCATTGCTCCTTAATCAGTTGAAGTGGTGTCTGCATGATAACAAGAGGCGCTCCTCTCACCCCAGGTTGTGCTGGGAAGCTAAAGACAGACTGGAAATTTAACTTAGATCTATGGCATGCTAATTCAGCGCATTACCTCTGGGCTCGTAGGCCTAGATACAGTCCATAGTTGAAATTTAAAATGATTGAAAAAAAAATACATTCAATTTGAAATGCCCCAAGTTTCAAACCATTTTGTGAAGCTGCATCCATTTCAAAATATTATGAGCAACATTGAATTTTTGTTTCTGATGGAACTTTTATAAATATGGAGAATTATAAATTATAGAAGAGAACAGTTGCAGAAGAATATAAAGAAGAACCTATATTGTCAACATTCTTTGCTGTCATTTAATTGGTAGCACAGTGCACTAGGCCAGGGTAACAAGCCATTATTATTGAGTTTTCTCTTCATGGTTCATAAAACTGAATTGCTGATTCTGTAGTTCATAATTTATGCACAGTACAAACTTTTCTACCTTGGGAAATGTCTTTATAGATATTTCTTCTTTTCACTGAGAATATGAAAGTTGTTTTGAAATATTTGTTCATTGTACTAGTGCCTATGGTATATATTTTGTGCACTCTGAATTTTAAGTGTGTAGGATGGGAGAAAACTTTAAAAATGCATGTTTCTTACATGTAAGTATATTGCATAAGGGTTGCTTGTAAATTCTTGCACATGAGTCTGCCATTTAAATTACACAGTCCTGTATGCTCTGTCCTAGAATAGAGTGCATGCCATATAAAATGTATTCAGTTTTTCAGCATTTGAGGGAAAATAAGCATGTTTAAGGAGGGTTTGGATAAACTAGAAAAAGAAGAGAACAATCTGAGCAATACACAGTATTCTTTTCTCAACAGTAAATAAAAATCAGAGGTAAAGCGGGTTGCAAAAAGTATTGTCCAACAATCCTGTTCACAGCTGATAATCTTACATTTTGCTATACATGATAGTGTCTTTGTCCTTATATTTTCACATGGATAAACTGTTTTTGGGCAGTTTCTCTGATATGTTTAACATGCTTTCCTTCAACAACAGTAACGTATATATTATCTTTCCATGCTTTATGCTCTTCAGTAAACATACTGTACAGTATTTATGACGGACAACAGACAAGTGTTGTGCATTCATGCTGCTATTTTTTTCTTAAGGAGGAGAGTCCTCTTCAAAAATCTCTTACCATAAAGCAGCTGGTGGTCTTTACTGTGCTTCAACAGTAGTTCATTTTTTTTTTTGGTAGGGGAAAGAGGGGGATACAGAGTAAATGAAAAGATGCTTTTCTTGACTGCCATTGCAACGAGCGCAACCTGCAATTTGAAAGTCAAGCTGGGTTCTTTCTGCTTCACGGATCACCAACAATGAAAATTCTACAGCTGAAACTTAGTTACCAATTCTTCTGATGCATGAGCCAGAAAAGAATCCAGTGTACTTCCCCATAGAGTGCTGGCTCTGCAAAGGAGAAGTAAAAATTAGTAAAAATTTATTTTCTAATTAAATGAATTATGATTACACACAGTGAACATAGCTGAGTAAGATGGTACCATTTTTAAACAGTCACTTTTCTGGTGATCACTGCACTTTAATATTGATGATCTTTATACTAATGGGTGCATCCTTTCCCCATCATTTTAGACACTTCAGGGGGAACAGAGGGATGGATGCCCATGGATTTCTCCTTGAAAAATGCCCCACTCATTTTTCTGTCTGGGGCAGGGCTCCCTTCCTTCTATGATACAGGATATGCATTCTATTTCCAATCCCCATATGAATCAATGGATCCATTAATTTTTGCAAAGATCCCCCAATTAAGCTACAGTATCACAGACTCTCTCTGTCCATGGTAGCCACCTTTAGAACAGAAAATCTCTGCCTTAGGCATATTTCCACAGAAAAGATTATACTAACTGGAGTTGTTGTGTTATCTTTTCTTAGGATTTTGCATGGTGGAAGAAAGTGTGTGTTTTGTGCCACTCCTCTTTGGCCTGATCTCTTCTCCACGTCCCATCTCCTTTGAATTTTTTTATAGTTTCACTAGAGTAAACATTTAGTTAAGGACTTGACTTACATTTAGTTAAGACTTGACCCACAATATATTACCTCCTGGTGGTGGCTTCCTCTTTTTGAGTGAATGCTGTCTAAAATGTACATTTTTTCCCCATAAAAGCTTAGTTTTCAGTTTTGATAGAAGAGATGTGACCATATTGCCTATAATATCTAGGATCTATGTGTTCAAATAAAACAGGTCAATATTTTTCAGAGGCTGGAACACATTTACCTACTTGAAATGTTTTGTACATTAGGCAGGCTAAGTTGCAGCCAGAACACTTGCTCTAACATGTAGTAGTCATGTCGGAAAAGTTTGTGTGTATGTATTTGATGTACATATTGTGTTTGTGGTATTTTACAATATGTACACAATATGTATGTATTTTACAATATGTGTGTATATATCTGTATAAACATACCTATGAAGCATACACACATTTATTCATGGGGGAATTCTGCACCACTGGGCAGTGCAGAATTTGCGCAGAATTAATGCTCTGCACAGAATTTTATGTTTCCCCTGCAGAATTGGGGCTGCAGAGCTACTGGCAGCTATTAGGGGCCATTGGACTCTGCAGAGCGCAGCTCTCCAGCTTGCAGTGAGCAGAGCGCCCACCCTGGGGGGATGGAGGCTCTGCATGCTCTGGCTGCCCAGCTTGATCCTCATCTGCCCAGGGATGGGAGAGGGCCTGGGAGATCTGGCTCTGGCAAACAGTGAGAAAGGGCAGGGCTGCACCATACTGCGTCCCCTGGCAGCATAGTAAAGAAGCTGGGGGGAGTAAAGACTCGGGGGGGGAGTGCGGTGCAAGTGTCTGGGCCAGAGGATGCCCTGTGGCTGTGCTCTGAAGGGAGGGCGGTGTGGGTGTCTGGGTTCTGGGGGTGTCCTACAGCTGGGCTTTGTGGGGAAGGGATGTGGGTGTCTTGGCTCTGGGACTGCCCTGTGGCTGGGCTCTGGTGGGCCCCATGTAGCCCCCTCCAACACCCCCCATCTGGAACTGGGTTGTTGTAGGGTTTTTTTAAACTCTCTCTCCTGGGGCAATCTTTTTGTTGTTGGTGTCTGTATTGTTGACGTACTTATTGACATGTATTTTGAAATACATTACATACATTTTGGTAATTTATTACATATATGTAATAACATGTATATTATATAAAAAAATGAACACACAGAGTATTGTTTATATATATAATGCTATATGTGTGGAGGTGATACATACATATCCATGTACACAAGCACATGATAAGTTTATTTTTCTGTGACATTTGACCACATGACTGGTACTTTGCCCACTAATCCGTATCCCTATGATTTACTTTAACATTCCAAATACCAAAGCATCTTCAAACAAATGCCATTTTAAAAAATCAACCTGCTAGAGAAATGTTTCCTTCTCTGCACAGCTGTGGAATTCCTCTTTTTTTGTTGTGTCCTGCCACCCTCTCCTCCCACACACCAAAAATAATAACAAACAAACAAAATTGTACTTGTTTGAGGTCCAGGATGTGCAAGTTTCAGTCCTTGGCCAGTGACAGCTTTTCTGTATATATAAACATCACAGCTTTGAAGTTCAGTATATTGCTGCAGAGCTAAACACAAGAACTTTATGCCATTGGACATGGGGAGGTTAATTTTAGAGGTTCTTATTCTCCATTTGGGGCATCTTTCTTTATAGATAAAAAGATAAGTAAAACAATTCCAGTAAAATGTTTAAAAACTCTCTAACATTCTTAAATTAGATTTTTTTGGGTGCATTCTGTATGTGGTATATGTAGAATTCTGGGTGTGGTATTGTGCATCATTCTATGTGAACCCAGAACATGTACTGAAGTTAATGCTGACACACATCCACTGAAGAGTATATGCTATTAAAATTTGTCTCCGGTATCTCTTCTCTCGGTACTCTTTTTCTTTTCATATATTTAATCGGGATATATGATTGTATAATAACAAAGCTGGTGTTATCTTCATGCAGAATTTGATAGTAGAATGGTGTTTTAGATTTGATGAAGCTGTGTTGTGGGAGTGAAAGTGTATGGCTTTGGGATAGAGATGACTTGATTTTTTTTTTTTTAGGGTGGAGAAGTGAATGAGGCATGCATTCACTTTTTTCACCTAGACCAAATGGTGGACTTTTCAGTGATGTAACCTATTAAGATGGAGAGCCTTTTCTGTGTGGCTGCCCTGCAGTGCTGAATGCAAGTTATGAATGCTGTACTGTTTAAGAGCAGAAAAGTTTGCCTGGAAGAGAGCGGTGTGCCTGGGCCCCTGCTATTGAGAAGATGCCAGTCAGGAATGAAAACGTCTTTCATTAAACTATAGCTAACTTCCCTATGATACAGTACAATAATGCAAAGAATTTTTAATCAAACAAATGTGTGAAAATTAGCACAATACCTTAAAGTGGTGAGGAAGCATTCACTTCTAAGTGGACCATATTAACTGGTCAGGACTAGAAATATGTAGAGCTTTTACACTGCATGACTGGAGTGGGCAGTTTAAGCCATTTTCCCCCTTTTGAGATCTCCGATTTCTTTTGCGTTTTAGTTACAACTACAAAAGACGTCTTCTGAGAAAAATGCTTTGTGCATGACATCAGACTACAGGAATGTTCCACACTATACAGCATGGTTTAAAAGTATTGGTTGTCTGAAATAATGTTATATTTAAAATAAATGCTGGGAAAAGACTGTTTAAGGGAGAAAACACAGCAGATCATGTTCATGCAAACTTTTAGCCTTTACAGACATTGATTTATTGGATTTTGTAGCAGTGTTTTCTTTCAAAAGAATAAGGTTATATTGTAGGTAACACAGTAAAATAACTAGAATTGCTATATTACTGCGTGGTAAAATGTTTGTAGCTATAGGTAACCTTTAATGCCTGAAGCCGTGATTTTGAACATAAAATAATTTATAAGAAGGTGCAAGGTACATCATTAAATAGAGCAAAAAGTGATGATAAATACATTTTCTTCTTGTGAAAGCTTAATTTTGTATTGCTAGTTAATTTGGTATATCATTATGGAACCTACTTCAGTATAATATGATAAAATCAGTATTAATAAAAATGATTTATTCTCAGAACTCATGCAAATATACAATGTGTTTATTTTTCTTAGAAATATCAGTACTTCATTGGTTGGACAATAAGTTTTGCATTATGATTTAACAGAATTTTAGCAGAGAAATGGCAGAAATATGAAGACTGTAAGGCAAAAAAAAGTTTTGGATGAAGCATAGGAAAACATGGTGAAAAGAAACAAAATGTACATAACAGGCAATACATATTATAAATGTTAGGGTTTATCATTAGTAAATGTAGGGATTTTATTGTCCAGAAACATAACAGTGAACATTTTTAATTTAAGTACCGCAATATCAGTGGCTACTTGCTGGTCATAGATCAATGGATCCCTGTCTCCATAGAAGGAGAAAAGACTTAAGGCAGACTGCGTGGTATGGGAGAGAGAGTAATTTGTATAAAGTTTGTGTAATTAGCAAATGCCTTCAATGCAAATCACTGCTGTGAAAATCCAAATATAGATGTAGTGCAGAACCTTTGAGATTCCATGGGTGGTAGATTTCAGCCATCCTATGCTGAAGCGGGATGTCAGCTACTTCCATAGCTCTGTAGGGGTAACATCGCAGAGGGTGCTTTGCAGGGTTCTGATTTTTGTGTGTGTGTGGGGGGGGGGAGGGAGGGGCTTCCCTGCACTAAGTGGAGGGCTGGGGAGTATACAGTGGCCCTGTGGAGATGTGACAGAAAAGGGGAGAAGAGGCAGAAAAGGTGGTCTGGGACTGTATTACCATTCTTGTGGCAACCATTTCATCGTGGGGGGTCGCTCCACGGTTAAGGTGAGTCCTCTTGTGTTGCAGCTCTAATCAAGCTCCTGGTACTACTGTAGGTATGTTTTAGTGTGTCATTTGGGTTTGTGAACAATCACAGTAAATAATTTCAGATTTGGAGATAGTAATCTGTGGTTGTGGCCTGTTCTCCAAGCAGAAGAATAAGGGTATCGTACCACAAAAAATACTGTAGGATTTAATAGCTCAGCTTGCTTTACTACTACTGATACAGACTACTGCCTTCTGGTCTGCTTCATAGATTTCTTCTAGCGATTCACCCCTGCTCTAATCACAGAATTGGTCCCTTAGAGGAAGGATTGTCTAGTGGTTAGTGTGATAGCCTGAGATTCAGGAGATTGTGGTTTAGTTCTCTGCTCTTTCATAGACTTTCTATGTGACACTGTGTAACACAGACACTTAGACTATCTGTGCCTCAGTTCCCCATCAGTCAAATGGAGAGAATAGTACTTCCCTATCTCACAGGATACATACATTAAGGATTGTGAGGCATTCAGATACTGCAGTAGTGATGGCTGTATAGATAGATCAACTTCAAGCTCTCTGATGTAGGGACTTTGACATCTTATTTGCTTGTAAAATGCCTTGAACGCCCACGGTACTAAATAAAAACATAAATAGTACATTATGAAAGGCCAGCACCTATTCACTTTTTAGCACAGCTTGAAGTGCATGAGGAAAGCTCAATTTTTCAAATCTGGCAGTTTTCATGTGCTATTCTGATTTCTACAAATTAAACAATTTTAGGTATACATTTTGGTTTTCCCCTATTAAGGGTCTTAAATTAGACTTTCAACAAAAACATCTCAATGTAGAAAATGCAAAGGTTCAGATTTTCCAAAGCTTGCAGACCCCTGAAATTCTCACAACTTAGAAACATCTCCCGCCCCACATTCAGATTTTTTTTTAAAAAAAGAAGCTAAAACTACATACCTTAAATTACAGAATAAAAGTAAATGTCTTGCAGAAATTACCAAATTTTCTTGATTACTTTCTTAAAGTGTGTAGAACAGGTGTTGCAAATGGTGTTTCTCTCTTGCGGCTTTTCCTACCTGGTGGCTGCTTAATGGTCCCTTCCTTGTTTCTTTAGTATTTATTACTAAAATGCATAATTAAAATTAAGTACAATAAAAAGATTGTTTAATGAACTAATTTTCTTTTTTTCTCCTAAAACTGTTCCAAGATTTCCCCCTGAAGACCCTTTAAAGCTGTGTAGTTTGGGGATCCAGTATTCAGATTTATACATGAAAATGAATTATGTTAAGGATATAAACAGATAAGCACCTTCTACAGAAGGATTTAGAAATACTATGTTTCTGTTGTGCAGGTGCGACATGCAGCAGAGAACCTACAAAGGGTACATCCCCTCTGTGAATTGGAAGCTCTGCTGTGCAGTCCCACTAGATGCTAGAATTTTCAGCTGGGATTGTGAGCATGCATTGTTTAGCTCCAATGGCTGGAAACCTTGTGTAGAAAAGGGTTGCAGTATCGCCAACTTGAGGCAATCCCCCCAACATAATGAGATTGGGTTAAAATATTTGAGATTTTGACTTGATGATTACCTGTTCTACGCATTCCCTCTGGAGCACCTGGCATTGGCTACTGTCGAAAGACAGGATACTGGGCTAGATGGACCTTTGATCTGACCAACTATGGCTGTTCTCATGAGATGTTAACAAAAAATAAACTTTGGGTTTGTTTTTTGTTGGCTTTTTGGTTTATGAGCCTTTAGGTTTCACGTTTTCAAGGTGTTCTACATAACTATAAGAACAAAAATCTTTTTTTAAAATGAAAGCTGTAGTCATTTGACTCTAGGAACAAGGAGTTAAGAAAAACACCAAGTATTTGTGATAAAGTCATGAGAGTTGGCAGTGCTGCAGCATGCCATACTTGCTACTTTCCCTCCATGCTTTGTAACAGCTTATGTGACCTGAAGGTACAAACAGAATGGCTATTTAGTAGCCCCCATTAATGTCACATGGTGCAAAACCTATTTTACATGTGCTTTTCTGTGTGCAGTGTGATTTGGCCGTAGTAAATTTAGGAAAAAAAATTGAGGCCACGAGCTATAGAAAATTAGCTTCATTTTGCAGATGGGTAAACTGAAACACGGAAAAGCTAAGTGACTTGGCTGAGATTACAGAACAAGTCTGTGGCAGAGCCAGGAATAGAGTTTATGGGCCAGAACCTGGAAAGTGGCTGAATTGCATAGAGCATGGGCCAAGAAGCTGGTGTGCAAAGATGGTTTACATTTCACCTTTGCATGCTCTAGATTTTGCTGTTGTGCTGCTCTGTGCAGGCTCAGTAGTCCTGTGCTGTATTAGAGCAGCCAGCTTATCCATCTTATACCTGGTTGCAAAGTGCCACAAGGTGCTGAAATTACAGCTGAAGATCATCGTGGCAAAGTCATGCCCCTTTTTCCCTGCAAAGCTGGCCACTGGGAAGGGAATACATTAGAGCTCTGTTTTGGATTTGCATTACAGTAGGATCAACCTTTACCTTTCCAGGGCAGTTAAGTCATCTTTTGGGCCATATTATACTAGTAGTGCAATGAAGTGGCTGTACTGTTCTGGAGGATCTGGCTTCATATCTCCTGGCTCCCAGTGCTGGCTATTAACTGTAAGACCATGATTCTTGAGAAACACCTTTGTTCTAGAGGCATGTGCATAGGATAAGGAGTAAGGTAGTTCTGATATCTGATTTTCACTCTATGAGTGACTCACTGAATGGCCTAGGGTAAATCACTTAATCCTTCTACCTCAATTTCCTTATTAGTAAAAAAGAACACAATGCCAAGCTGTCTAATATAAGTGTTATGAACAGTAGTTAGATAATGTCTATACTGTACTTCAAATGTATAAAGTGCTGCAAAAATACTAAGTATTATTTGCCTTATTCCATTATGAGTTTTTCTTCAGATGGCTCCTGCTGTAAAATAGAGTGTATAGATATTTTTAAATTTACATTGGTACTGAAGATGAACAGGATTCTAGAATAAGTCAAGGGAGATGAGAGTTCAAAGTGTCTAGTTTGTCTCTTAGTGACTGCAGTTATTGTTGAGAAAGATATATCAGTGCCTTCAGAAACTTGGAAAATCTTCAATTCCTAGGATAATCTAATTTCCAAAGTTAAGCAGTTTGTGCTGCTGCACAAAATTAACTGTCCCTGATTCTCCTTAGCAAGTAGAACTTTGCAGGTTAAGGGCCTGATCCTGCACATATTAACTGCTGAGGTGATGATTTGTAGCATGAGAAGTACAATCAGTATCAATATGACCAGTAGTAAGTGTTTGAAGGATTGGGCCCTACAGTTGGAATAAGCTGGTACTTACAGTTGTTAACCAACATTTCATTTTGAATCCCATTTGCTAAATTCTATAAAGCAGATCCAGATTCAGGACTTCTAGTTATAAAATAGCTGTATTCGGTCATAACCTGGGATAGCAGTCATTTGAACATTGCTTTTCTGAAGATTTAGTTTTAACTCATTCTTGAAGTTGATTAGAAGCCATTTGTAGAACTGAACATAACTAGGACAAGGGAACTTGCAACATATTGTTTTACCTGAGCATTGTGAAATGTTATGTGAAATAAAAACAGTTCCTGTTTCTTATTGGGATAGTATAGAAAATAGTTTATCAAACTATAGTCAGTTTGAGATGAGAAATGTAGATAACTTAATGAATTAGATTAGTTGGTTTGCCAAGTTCTTTTCAGGAATGTTCTCCATTATAGAATTATAGTTTTACATACTCTTTGTTCTTTAAGGGCCATATTCAAAATTTGATCTTTAGGACAAATTTTCAAAGAAGCATGCAAGAGCTGTGCCTTCAGAAATATGCATACAACCATGGTTACTCTCTGTCATAGAGCCTATCAGGTCTCCACTAGAAGAGACACTCCTCTGTTTAAGGAAAACACACTCAGTTCTCGCTACCAGTGAGTGTTTGTCGTTGTAACTGGGGCAGGACTCACCCTAAAACCACAGCACCTCCTGCTGGCCATCCTGGGAATTAGCTCTCATTTCACCAGAGCATGCATGTCTAGTAGTGTCTCACCCATCATCACTCTTGCCTCCACCTCTAGGATCCAGAAATTGCTCCCTGGACTGCAGCATCCTCTTCTTCTGGACACAGCCCTCCAGCTGTGCCCCACTTGGTTCTCTCCCCTACTTCTGGGGGACCCAACAGTCCTCAGTCCAGCCACTCCCCTGGGTGGCAAACTGCAGTCCATGCACTAGTCACTCCCCTGGGTGGCAAGTTGGGGGGCAAAGAAGGGGGACCCAGGCCCACCCACTACTCCAGGTCTCAGCCCAGGGACCCTATAGCCAGCAGCCATGTACTGTCCCTCCTCCTACTCTGCCATCTGTTTCCCTGAGCCACTTCCCCGCAGCCCTAGCCCCTTCTCCACCCTTGTAACAGGGCCTCAGTCTGGCAGCCATCAGGCTGGAGCTCTCTCTTATGACCCTGACCCCCTCCTCCCTTGGCCTCCAGAAAGAGACAACCTCTGTTCTGCTCAGCAGCCCTTCTTTTGTGGGCCAGCCTGGCCCTGATTGGTTCCTCCATTAAGCCTTCTCTCTATTGGCTGGCTCAATAAGCCCTCTTCTAATTGGCTGGGTTCTGCGCAGCCTCCCCATGGCTGCTTTTAACCCTTCTTCTGCCTGTGTGGGGCAGCCAGCCCACCACAGTCCTCCAGAGGTCTAGAAGGGGCAGGAAGAGACACTAAGCAATAGGGAATCTGAGGTCAGTTAAGAAGGTTTGCTTACTTTCTTTGAATGGAAGACAGTGCTAATGTGTGAGGCTGGGAGAAGAGCAGAGCACCTCAGTAGAAGCCCAGAACTTCAAGACCAGGGCAGGCCCTTTGTTTAAACAAGGTGGCTAAGCAGTCAACTTTTGTATTTATCAGTTTAAAGGCACAGACTTCCAATTCTTGAGTTTGTTTATTGTTAACCATTTAAGACTGACACCAAGCTCACAGCACAGGCGCTTCTGCTCCAGCCCAGCTAGCACCGCCTCTCATACTGTGCATGTAAATGGGTAGTGGCCTGTAAAAGGAATTGATTTGCATTTGCAAATACCCATTTGTGCATTTAGATGTTGGATTTTTGTGGGCACAGCAGGTGTGTGCTTGTCTTCATGGGTAAGCCCACTGTGCCCATCTCTGAAAATTTGACCCTTACCATTTAAATCTCCTTTCTTTGATGGAAGACAAGACTTTTTAAGAATGATAATTACTGCCTTAGATGCTTTTGAAGGATGCATTTTCACTTCAACAGATTCTTAACTCTTATCAACACAAAATTGGAGTGCTTTATGGAAATGATTGCACACAGATCTATGGCAAGGTAACTGAATTAATACCATTAGTATCCAGAGCCAGATATAAGTGCCTGTGGAGTTTAAGGTAGGCTTCCTTACCTTGCATAGCAAATCTGGGGGTGTGAGGACTAGGCAGTTGGGTGGGCAAGAGTTGCTTGTTTTTAGAGAAGTACAGTAGATTTTTCAAACAACTGAGGGAATAGATTCAGGAAGCTGGACATTATTGGTGGTGGGTGTGGGGGATGGTTTTGTCAGCTACATGGAGGAGAGGAGGGAGGGTTTTGCAAACTTGTGTGTGTGAGTCCCCACATTTCATCTTCCGAGTGCCTGGGGGAATGTTCACTCTGTGTGTGTGTGTGTGTGTGTGTGTAAGAAAAAGCCCACTGTGTCAGCAAGGTTGGGTCATGTCAATATCCAGAACATCTGAACTTTTTTTTTGTGCTTGAAGGAGAAGGGTGATTGTAAAATAAACAGCAGAAATACAGTGTCATCTTCTTTTTTGGGGGGAAGTATATAAGTGTACATCCAAGGTAATAATTAAAACAAGCAAAAAAGAATATCTGAAGCAGAAACTGAGCAAAATGGTCCATAGAAAACTTAAAAAAATTAATCAGCAATTCTTTCAGAAACATTTTGAAGGTGTTTTTGAAAAGGCTGTTTAATAGAAGATTGCAAAACCAATAGATTCATGCTGGTATTTGCCTTTTTGTTGTTGTTTTTTTATACATTAGTAGACAAAGGAAGTCATTCTGTAGAGTCAGGTTAGAACAAGCTAGTAATTCTAACTAGATACGATGAGATTCAGATATCATAGAATCATAGAATATAAGGGTTGGAAGGGACCCCAGAAGGTCATCTAGTCCAACCCCCTGCTCGAAGCAGGACCAATTCCCAGTTAAATCATCCCAGCCAGGGCTTTGTCAAGCCTGACCTTAAAAACCTCTAAGGAAGGAGATTCTACCACCTCCCTAGGTAACGCATTCCAGTGTTTCACCACCCTCTTAGTGAAAAAGTTTTTCCTAATATCCAATCTAAACCTCCCCCACTGCAGCTTGAGACCATTACTCCTCGTTCTGTCATCTGCTACCATTGAGAACAGTCTAGAGCCATCCTCTTTGGAACCCCCTTTCAGGTAGTTGAAAGCAGCTATCAAATCCCCCCTCATTCTTCTCTTCTGCAGGCTAAACAATCCCAGCTCAAATATATTGATTTCCATCATTTATCAACATCTCATAGCTGTAAAACAGGTTTGCATTTTTAAAGTATCAATGAAAATAGTAAGAGGAAAACAGACATGCAATTCAGTAACTATAAATTTGTGTTGATGTAACGAGTAAGTAGCAGTACCATAACATGGTGTAGCTACAGAAGATAGACTGGTTAGGGGAGCTAAGCTGTTGTTTGGTTCTTTTTCACTTCAGCAAGAGGAAATTTCTTTTTCCCTCTACTATAGATTCTCTTTCTCAAGCTGACAATCATTATGTTCAAGTGTGAAGAAAGTGTAGCTCCTTTAACTTCTGCTATTCATTGCCTGTGAAGTTCTAATCACTGAGTCTACTGAAGATGAAGTCCTATTTCTTCACAGGTCAGGAACAGTGCAGATGATCAAAATAAAAGCTTCTATGCCCTGATATACTTACTTAAGATACCTTACTTATCAGCTGGAGGAGCAGAATACATTGTAGCTCTCAATAGGTAGAGTTAAATTTTCAGAAAGGTGAGTCTAAGGTTGGTCTGCATGTGTGTGGCTATGTATACATGCACAATTACAAAAATTGCACATGCAAATAAGGTGAAGTTGTGTGCAGATTGCACCTACGTCATCAATTTGCATTCTCTGCTGCAGGATCTGTGTGTGCAGGTCGGGTAACTTCACATGCAAAACTTGCCACAAAATTGTGCATACAACTTTTAATCACAAATCTAATGCTTCTCTTTCTGAACATTTGGGTTCAAAGGGCTCCTGCTCTAGACCCAATGCCTGTTCTTGACTTTTCCCCCTTAGGTACATTAACTGTTGATTAATTTATTTTTCAATTATCTTTATCATCCTTCCTGAAAATGAATTTTGATATTGGCATTGTTTGGGCAGCCAAGTAAATTCAAATTCCTGAAATACATTCTTTACAAACTGCAGAACAAACAAACAAACATCTCTTCCGCCCCAATATATATATTAAGAATCTTCCTTGAACTGTTAAAAGTGATGAGATTCAGAGTTACTATAGTCCAAGGAATTTGTTTAATCTGTGTTCTTGTGTTTAGGTGTTGCAAATCATTATCATTGTAAGATCATCCACTATTTGGAAATCCCAGTAATATTTGTGCACAGAATTAATAATAATGTTTTGTTTATTTGTAACAAAAGACCAGGAGAAAAATAGGAAACTATTTATTGTTTTTGGCCAAATTGCATACCCGTCTCCAGAGTGGAAAGGCTAGTCTAGTGCACTAACCCATTGATCTTAGTAATACTCTTAGGACCAAATGCTTTCTACAATACACAGCCCAAGTAATTGAGGAACTCTGCAGGGCTAAGAAGGAGCTTTAATTTATGGTTGGCAGAAACTGATGAAAAGATGTGACGGATCCTTGCTTCTCCTGGATACCTTGACTACCCCTGGTTTCCTTCTCCAGCATCACATTCTTTCTAAGTGTAGTAGATCCGTAAAATCCTTCTGGCTTAAAGGAGGTTGCAGTCACTTCCCATATCTGCTTGCTGGGTGACCTCCTGCTGCTGGGATCCTCTGCCAGCCACTGTGCCAGGAAAAGCTGTTGTAGCCCCTGAGGTAAAACTAGTCCACTGTGTGTCATATATAAACAGATGCGTGTAATTGTTAATTACTACACCCAGGAAATATTAATTACCACAAAAGAATTCTAAGTCTTTGTATAATACCATGTGTCATACTGATGCTTGTAGTTTAACATCATAATCAATAGTTTAGGAGTTACAAATTGGTCACTTTGGCCTTGATCCTGCAAAGCATTTAAGCACATGCTTAAAACTAATGACATGAGCAATCCCCATTGATTTCAGTGGGGACTGCTCACCTGCTTAAAGTTAAGCATGTGCTTAAGTGCTTTACCAGATTGGAGTCTTTATTAGTAATCTGTGTTTTGTCTGTGTACTCTATTTGAATACGTATAGTACTCATGTAGTGAATTATTCCTTCCTGTTTGATAACACTGACTAGTATTTTTACATCTGCCTGCCCTGATAAGTATTTTACCTGTTAATGACATCTGTCGAGTCTATCTATGGCATTTGTAATGTGCCCATCTCCGGAGTATCTCTATGCCACATCTGCAAAACAAATGCCTCTTGGGAGGAAATAGGAATGGTAATGTGTGTGTAATCATTTTTAAAAGAAATGGGCATTACTAAAACATAGCTCCTTTTTTCAGTATTTATTCTCTTGATGACAAAGACAGTACAGCAGAAAGCAGTGGGCAACAAGTTTATCAAATTGAGCAGGCCAACTGTACAACTAAATGTATGTGAAACTTAACAAATCCCTTGGGGAAGTTGACTAAGAATTTTCTAGTCTGTGTCGAGTTACTGAGGTGCGACATGGTAGATTGAATTTAATGCCTTAGGCAAGCACACTCAGATAGAGACAGTTGAAGATTTTGCTGTGCCTATGAAAGGATCGACTGGTAGTTGTCTAAATGAAGCTTTCAGGAAAGAATATAACGCTATCATGAGCTCTTTTCCTTGAATATTTTGGTAGGCTATTCTGGTTTTAAAAAAATCCAAGTAGGATTTCCTTGTAGCCATTGAATAAAGATTGAAGAGTTACTCTTTTTTTTACCAGAGGAAGCAAAATAGTAAAACAGAAATTTCCATTAGGTTCTGCTGTTTGTTTTAAAGGGACACTGCCTAATCCAAAAATGAGGATCCCTGTCTGCTTGGGGATTGACTTCAATGTGACCTGTGAGATGGTGCTGCTGACAAATCTGCAGGGACTGTTTGCACCTGCTCTGTTTTTGTTGCCTCCACATTTTTCTTGTTTGCATCTCTGTGAGAGGGAGGTTGACCTTGGTGACGTGGCTGGTGTTCCAGTGACCCTGGGAGGGAGAGCACTGAGAAGGCAGAAGCAAGCCCTTGTGCACAGACTCTCATGGTTCCTCCCCATGCGAGCTGGGGTCACAGGTGTCTGCCAGTGAAAGCAGGAGTAATTTTTGCTTCCTCACTGTCAGCCTGAAGTCATTCCCCAGACCTGGAGGAAATGAAGAAAGAGGAGCCAATGACTAAGAGCTCCATAAAGTCTAAGGATGTTGAGTCGATCCAGAGAAAATGCAGCCCAGTGGTAGTGGCATGTTCAGAGGATAGCAAGCTTCATTCAGGCCTGGGGTTCATCAGGCCAATATACAGGTCCATCCAAGAGAGGTTGAACCCCTGCAGGAGACATTCATGAAGGGAGTGAGCAGCCCTCTGGCCGTCAAGGCGACTAGCAGCCTGCAAACAGAAGCATTTGATTTATTGGCACTTTTAATGCAGGAGCAGGGGAAAGTGATAGTAGTGCAAAGTGTGTGAGACCTGAAACTCATCCTCTCCATCCATACTGCCTGCAGAGATGCTTCACCTGAGGTGGCCTAGCTCCAATTACCCACTAGCCTCAAGCTGTGTATGGGAAACCACATCCTATCTCATTGTTGAGATGAGATGAAGGCTTCAGGATGTCAGGGCACAGGGAGGGGAGGAGTCAATGCACTGAGCTGCAACCTATGAACTCCTTGGGGCAGGAACTGCCTGTTTTGGTGTGTATATGTATGTATACAGTGCTTCACAGAATGGGGCCCCAGTCCCTAATTGAGGCTTCTATTGGTACTGCAAGCCTTTGAAACTTCAACATTCTGTTGGAGTAAGTATTGGGCTGGGAAAACTGGGCTGGAACATTCTGTGTTGATCGTTTCTGTGCATGATTGTAAGGTGAATCAGGGTGGAGAAATGACTGCAAATGGGTCAGTTCTGACATATATAGTACGTATTTCTTTAGCTCTTTCTAGTTCTCATGATAGTAGTGATCTGGGCTATCTTTTTGTACATCTGTTCATCTAGCAGTTCAAGCAATCAACCAGAAGTGTAAGTCTCACAGGGTTATAAAAATGATGTGGGCCTTTCCAGCTAAGGTGTTTACATTGAACAGTTATTGTTTTTGGCTAGACAAATGCCTGAGGTTGACAGGAGCATTGCCTCTGCTTTATAGCATTTACAGGTGGTCAGATTTCAGACCCTGACATCAGAAGCCATCCTCAAGCCATTGGTCATGATACAGTCCTTCTGGATCCTTGGAGCTGAGAAGCTTGTAGGTTGCTCAAAAATCAGTAGCAACAGGGATATGGGGAAACCACTATGACCCATTCCCAAGGATTAGTAAGCAGAGTTCATTGTGATGCTAGTGAAGCAAAGGCTCACCTCCTCTATGATTTGAGTTGATTGGTGGGTACTTCATCCTATCACCCTTTTAGATGAATACCCAGGTTTATTTAGGGAGGATGATAATTGCTAATTGGGCAATCAGGACAAATATTTTTGTAATGACATTTATTCTTGATTAAATAGAGTTTGGCTATGCAGCATGATTCGGTGGGAAACAATCAAGCCTTATGCTCCTGATTGGGTGGTAGGGAAGCCTTTCTGGTAGAAGACTCCTTTGCCAAAACTTTTGCACAGGTGTGCAAAGGATGGTAAAAAGCAAGACCTAAGGTGTGGAAGGAGGGCCTTATTTCCATATAGAGGTATAGGCCTCCCTTGCACCTCAAAACACAAGAGAACATGTTCCTCAACTATATTTGTGTGATTTGGGAGTTGTAGTTTTGGGGGAGGATTGCATTTCCTCAGGATGCAGAGTGCATGGTGTGTTGCCTCCAACTTTGATTATTTACTATTGCAGGGACTATTGGCTGTTGGATAATACTACAGTGTGAGTTATTGTATTTCAATAAAGTTGTGGCCTTGGCCTTTAATCCAGTTACCAGAGAGAGATGGTTTTTTTTCTTCATTAACCAGAGTGACATCTGCAATGTAACAAATGTTTAAAGTTTTGTTTTCTTGAGACACATAAGGACTTTATCCTAACGTAGTGCTTCTTTAAAAAAGACTTCTTCCACTGTCTAGCAATTTGTAACACAAACAAATACAGTGCTTGCCGTAGGCCCTACCTATAAACACGTCTCTGTATTCATTCCTAATGGTGTCTCTACATTTAAAGAAAGTATTATACTTTTGGCCTAAAGGAACTGACAGTTTCCTTTTCGAAGTAAAATTTGTGTAAAGGAAATGGGCAACAGTTCTCAAAAGAGAAAATGTGATTTTGTTCAGTAAATAGGGATACATTTGATCTCATAGTTGCTCTGTTGGGGTAAACCTAATAAAACTAACCGTTGAAGTTTATTTCCCGAACTAACAGAAAAAAAAATGGTAATGCTTAATTTAATGGTATATTAATACTGAGCTACAATAGAAATTCCAGGGAAAGACACACAATATTTGTGTTCAGAATTAATTTGTTATAATCAGTAACATTAACATTATCTTAAATGTAATAACAGTAGCATCAGCAAATACAGAGCTAAATTGGGTTAGCCCTTCCACATTTCTTCAGTGGTGTAAAGGGGGTAAGGATTTGCATTGAAAGGGATACCCAAATTGTGGCTACCGTACTTAGGAGAGCACAAAGATGAAGGGCAATAGGCAGCCCACACTCCAAGGAGTAAATGGGTAAGAGAGCAGAGGGAAGGATGGGGGCATAGGCAGAACCATGGCTGTGCTTTCCATCTGCTGGCAAGCAGAGGAAGTTGGCTTCCTGGTGGAACAGGGGAAAAGAGGAAATAAGAGTGTACTGCATTCTAGAAAGGGGTCCTGCAGATTACTCTTCACCTACCGGTGCAACCACAGAGCCCTGGGGACATTCTCTTTGAGGCACACTTTACAGTGCTTCTAATAGGTCAGTGCACCTACACATCACTGTTTGCTATGTACTACATTCAAATAGTATGATCTATCTCACAGTGAGTACACTAGTTTTCAAAATCCAATGGAGTAATCATTTGTGAACAAACAGAACATTAGTAAATGGAAACTTGTGTCCATAGTAGATCTGAATTTTGTAATAGGCAATTAAACAGATAACACAGCAAAGTTCTCCAATCTAACTTAATGTGAAGGTGTTACACAACAATGTGTATCATTATAAATCCAGGTGAGTCATTTGTAGCTAATTGTTAATAAATACTAAATTGTAACAAAGAATTTATCGTCCTGAATCACCTGCAAACAGTGAATCCCACCCTCCCCAAATGTATTAACTATTCAAAATTATTCATCAGCTAATTTATGGAAATAATTCCTGGTTTCTAGCTGAGTTGGGAGGAGCTAGTTGGGAGTAATTGGTATTTGAAGTTTGAACAGTGTTGGTTGAATGGATGTAACTCTTAGAAGTAGATATCCTAAGTACTTGTGATTACAAATTCTGCAATATTCAGCAAAACTCAATTTCCTCAAACATTCCTGTTAGAAAACAAGTTTGCTACAATATTTGCTGAGACATATCACATTAGGGTGTGAATATAATTGAACTTGTTTAAAAACTCAAATGTCCATTCACTGAAAACTTTCTGCATTTTGGAAAAGCAAATATATGGAAGATGAATGGCAGTGTATGGAGAAGCAGTCTTTAAGTATAGACATTATATACTTGGACACTTTCCCCAATGCGTTGCTTTACCACACAGCTATGTGTGTCTTGTCCATCTTTTTTTCCTCTTGAATAAACCACTATAAACTGTTTATTTCCTCCCCTCAGTATATGAACGATTCCCATTGACACTAATGGGAATCACTGATTCCTTGTGCTGGGGAAATATGACCTCTTTTGTGAAATTCACTTCATCTGCATAATGGCAGAGTAATTGGCAAGGCCAAAAATCCACTATTGCAACCCAGGGCCTAGACACAGGGACTGTATGTAACCACTATTCTTTGCAACCACCCTTGCGGCTAGATGGCCTTATTTGCCTGTCTCCAGCCTACCTTTCTGTCATTCTTTGTGCTGTTTTATATGGAAGTAAGGAGGTTGGAACCGCAGGAGGTTTGAAATCTGCTTTCCACAACCATATTGCATGCAACTTGGCCATTCACCAGGCTGTAGGCTTAAGGCTCAGTTTCATCCCTTGTGAACAAACGGAAAAAAGACTACTATCTTGAGCTTGAGTTCTTGAGCTTCCTTGTATCTAACTCAAAGTTTGACATGGAATAGATGGATTATGTTCCACACCTAAGTCTTAAAGTAGGATTTCTCTTCAAGGCTCTATGCAATACATCAACTAGCATTTAGTGATCCTCTTTCGGGAGGTGAATGGGACTGGTTGCCTGATTCTGTTTTGATTTAAATCAACATAACTGATGAATAACAGCAGTGAAGCCAATAAGTCCTGATTCTCATTTACACCAGGACCCCTCAACAGTGCTCTAAATGTAAAATTACATTTACACACACTTTAAACTCTCTTCACACTGCTAGAGTGGCATAAAGGGGCCTTAGGGTAAATGAGAACACGGCTTGATATCATTTACACAGGTATAACATTAGTGGTGTGAAAGGGCTGGGTTTTCTCTTGCAGTGCGCCCTTTCCTTGTTGCAAGAGTATGCCCTGACACAAATAGCTAAAGCTAAAGCTGCAGCTCTCTTGGCCTACAATAATAGCAACAGCATTCTAAAAAGATTGAGGTATGTTTCCTACTCTGCACTGTGGGCCTGATCTAGTCTTACTTACATTGGTGTGAACTGGGGGAAAATGCCACTGAAGAAAAAAGTATTTGCATTTTTGTATTTCATTAAGCAGGTGGGAAAATAGTCATCACTATTGAATTGTGACCCTACACAAGGTACGATTTGTCTACAAATAATATAACTACCTTCATACTATTCTACATGTATCACACAGTCATCAGATTAGCTAAGCATTGTGGGGGAAATCCTGCTTCCTCTGCATGCAGAGGCCCAATGTAGAGTAGAACCATGGAGTCTCCAATGAGCAAGGGGGACTCTATGAAACAGGGTGGGAGGGTAACTGTTGTGTGGAACATAGCCAAGCCTTGAGGGGATTCCCTGCATACTGTCACCAACAGGAGTTTGGAGAACCCAAGTCTGCACACCCCCAGTCCTATCCACCCCATGGTGGTAGTAGGAAACCAGAGGGCTCCTTTAGCCATTAAGCTGGAGGTCTGATTTCAGAGCAGCTCTGTTCTGGGAAGATCTCTCATGATGTGTGTTGTTGCTGGGCCAGGTTATTTGGTCTGGGTGTCTTAGAGGTCACGGGTCTTGAACCCTGGGCCACAGGGCACTTCGGAGCTAGCAGGTTCCAAGTTGCCACCCAGTGACCTGCTAACTATTATCAGAATAGGAACTGAACTCAGACAGGACACCCCCCTCTTAGGTGCTGACTGGCAGAATGCTGGGGGTCCTAGTTCACAGCTCATCTTTAGATCTAGTACAGGAACAGGAAGTTATTTATGCAACTGGTATCCATCTTGCTCTGGACTGTGTGCTTTGTGCGTCCTGCTCCCCTGGCTTGACTTCCTGGTATACTGACGTGGCCTGACTGGTTATTGACCTGTGGTTTTGCTCTCACGTTTGTCTCCTGTTCTGATCTCCTGGTAACCTGATCTTGCCTTCTGTCTGACACTCATATATCAGTTTTCCCTCTGGCCTGGCTTGAACTCTAACCTCTTGGTATCCATAGGCACCAACTCTGTGGGTGCTCCAGGGTGGAGCACCCATGGGAAAAAATGGTGGGTGCTTAGCACCCACTGGCAGTCCCCTTATCAGAACCTCCCTCTCCCCCCAGTGCCTCCTGCCCACTGGCGGGCCTCACCGATCAGTGCCTCCTGCCTGCCTCAGATCAGTTGTTTCGCAGCATCAGGAGGTGGTGGGGGATAGCGGAGAGGAGTGAGGCCCAGCGCACTCAGGGGAGGGGGTGGAACTGGGCACGGAAGAGGTGGGATGGGGCAGGAAGAGGTGGGGAAGAGATGGGGTGGAGCTGGGGTTGGAAGAAGCAGGGCGGGGGCAAGGCATTGGGGGAAGGGGTGGAGTGGGGGCAGGGTCTGGGCAGAGCCAGGGGGAGCACCCCCTGGCAGATTAGAAACTCTGAGCTTATGCTGGTATCTGACTTCTAGGTCAGACTGCCCATGTCCTAGTCGTGACAGGGTGCAAGGGAGCATATACTGGCTTATGAGAGTGTGAGAGTTATAAAAATGCCTTTTGGACTGAATTTTAAAAATGTTTGCTGCTAGGTATAGTCTGCATCTCTAGTTTACTACATTTATGAGATTTTGGAAAGATTAAATATAGCTCACAACTACTGAATCATAGAAGTCAGAGAATGAAAAGACCTATTAGATCATCCAATCTCTCTGCCAATGCACAATAGTTCCGTACAGTATCTTTTCTAGTGTTTTATAAGTCTTCAGAAATGGGGTGTCCCCCACTTTCCTTGGGATACTGTTCCACAGCCTACAGCATCTCACTGTCAGGAATATTTTGATGACACTCAACTTGTATTTTCGTTCCTTAATTTCATTTTTCCTCCAAAAGTCATGCAATATTTCCTCTCCACCCTTGGAGCTTACCCTCTCCAAATTTTTGTAGGCCATCATTGTGCTCCACCTGCCCCATGTTACTACTGACATAACCAAGCTGTACATATGTAGCTCTCTTAATCTTTCCTTGCAAGTCAGTTCTTCCACCAATCCCCTGATGCAGCCCCAATGTACTACTGGCTTGCTTTATGGGCTGGTGCAGAAGGAATGGAGCATGACTATCCTCTTCCTTATCCCTTCCCATCTGCTTTGGGGTGCTATTGCCCCCCAGTATTCTACTAAGAGTCTGGGGACTACAAATGGTTCTTGTGCATGCTGTAAAAAGGGGTGTGTGTGTGTGTTTATCTTCCTTATGCACCTACCGCAGTCCAGTCCTAACAGTCTAAAACCAAGTCCTGTCCTTCCTTGCTGAGAAAGAGTTCAGTCTTGGCAGATGTGTTGTTAAAAAATCAGTATGACCAATGTGACCCATCTGCTAACTAGCTGAGCATTACTGTTTATAGTAGGCAGTTATTTGAAATAGACCGTACAAGATTGATCAAAGGAAGCCTGAGGTGGTGCCATAAGATCACTTGGTGCTTTCTGGTCTAAAGAGCTGGGTTTTCGACCCCCAAATTTTATTTGTGGAATGCCTATGAAACAAATACCCATGGACCTTATATAAATATGGTAACAAGAGGGCTAAATAAGACCCTGAGACACTGGCTTAAGGATAGTTTGCCAAAATGAAACAAAATAAGGTAATGTTCTACATTGTTCTGTCATGCACATACGAAGTAAAGCATCTTGGAGCTGTGCAGCGAAGCCCTAATCCTGCAGTGAGGTACATGCAGCCTGTGCGTAGCCTGAGTGAAGTCAGTAGGGCTCTGTGCTGTGGCCTGTATCCCATTGCACAATCATGGTCTTCGAAATGAAGTATTTTACTCAGAATCCTAAGGGGTTAGTGCCAATGTCTATTACCAGAATTTGACATGTCTTATAATACTGTTGTGACATTTCACACTTTTCATAGTGTCTTCTACAGAAAAATCTCAAAGTGCTCAATAATGTTATGATTTGAGGAATATTGTCATGATTTTAAATCCATAACTTAAAAAATAATCTACTATTAAAACATTTTTAAAAGCCATGTATTTTTTGTAGGACCTAAGAAATCTTCATGAGCACCTGCTTACATATCTTGGTTTCCACTGTCATCAGTGATATAGGTAGGCACAAGGGAGAACAGAGTGTTGACTCTGATACTGACATGGATAACTGGTAGAATTTTACCATTGTCAGCCAGTTTGTGGATACCATATCAAGAGAAGTTCCTAGAGTTCTTCACCTTGCAGAAAATAGAAGCAGAATGGCTACAGGTGTGCTGGGAGAGTGCACAGAGGAATGGAGAATGCTTCAACCAATACTTTGCTTCGCCACCAAACTTGAATGGTCTGACATGTCTATTTCTGTATGTCTAATATCACTGACGATGCTAACACTCAGTCTACCTGTAAGACTTAAGCCACAGGGTTCAGTATCCTCGCTGGATTCTGTGCAAGTATGCAAGTGCAGTGGGAGGGCTTCCTGTGCCTTCTGCCACCCTTTCACACATCATAAAGTGAACAGAACGTGGTCCTGTGTTTCTATATTTTCTCTTTCATGTTGTATATTCACTAACAACTTATTACCTCGTCTGTGCTTACATTATTGATGATTCTTGCACATAAAAAGGTGTTTTAGTAGGATAAGACAGTGGCTTTCAAGCTTTTTTCATTTGCGGACCTTTAAAAAATTTGGCATGGAGGTGCGGGACCTCTTTGGAAATCATAAACCTAGTCTGCGGACCCTGGATTGAAAACCACTGGGATAAGACCTAGACATAGAAGTTGTTAATAAATAAAACAGTGTTACTTTAAGCTACATTCAAAAGAAAAGGGGGAAATCAATATTTGTAAATGGAAGGGGCAAAAATTAGACTCATTTGTAGTTTCAATTTTCAGGGGTGAAAAAGTGACTAAAAAGCATTGAAAACAGCAAAAATACTTAGCATTAAGACATATGATAGAGGAGGAGAAGTGATTCATAAAGAAAGAGGTAGGTGGTTTTTTGGGGTTTTTTTTTAACATATCTGAAGTAGAGAAATGTGGCACACAGGTTGAGTTAAATACTTCTAAATGTTTTTAGATATTTCATAATGGTTTTACTTGGAAAAACATTGGATTTTTATGGATAAAGATAGTAAAATGTGAGAGAGATATTAGAGAAGTCAGGATGGGTATGTTACATACGTGCATTTTCTCTTTTAAAAAAAAAGTTTTCAGCCACAGTTTGAAGATTGTCACTCTGTTTTAGTGTGACCTTCCCCAGACCAAATACACGTATTATGAAGCATTGAACACTTTCTGTTGAAGTTTTGCAAAACTCTGACTCTACTTTAACCATGAATAACTGATAAGAGTACACTTATTCAGATAATTTCATGTATAGTATGTAAAAAGTTCTTAAATGATTATCTGGGATGTGATAGAAGCTTCGTGCATTAAACAGTGCGTCATATTTGTCCTGTTAAACAATTTAGCCTGGTGAACTATTGGAAAGCAGGCTCACTCATTTTTCTTATTAATATATGTGATGGAACTGTCTTAAGTGAGTATCTGATGAGGATAATCAGTCTTCTGAATGAATGAATTTACTTTTGAAAAATGTTGTGTGTTCAAGAGGTTTGTTCTGTGCCATGTTAACTTTATGGGTTAAATGGATTTCCTAGAACGTGAGCCAGTTGCTGTTAGATGAAACATATTTCTCTATTTTGGAAAGTTCCAAATGATGGTGGTGTTGGGAAAACCATGGATAAAGAACATCGTGAATATAACTGAAATCTGAATGGTTGAATTAGTCATTAGGCTATTTCCTTTATAATTAAATACATCTATTTCCTTTTGGGAAATATTTCTGTTCATTGTGTCAAGGAAGAATACAGTGGGCCTGATTTTCTGTTGCTCTGCACCTTGTTAGTCACATCACCCACACAAAATGAGTACAGAATGCATGTAAAATGCTGTAAAATTAAAAGGGTGGCATTTTACACTCACTTTGCACTGGTGTAAATGGCTGCACAAGGTGTAGGGCAATGCAGAATTAGGCCCCATTTTTTTTCATTTGTTTGCAACTTAACCAACTATACCAGAAAAATATATTATATATGGGACAAATTATCTTCTAGCTTGCACTTATGAAGTCCCAGTGAAGGCAATTGGGTGTAACTCTCGACACTCCAAGGAAGCAGATGGGCTGATGCCAGTAGTGTCTCAATGGTGGTTTGAATATGGCTCCATGAAATTAACTTCTGCCTCAGCTTGTACATAGAATAAACTGTTTCACATGTACCCAGCACTACACTTCCATAATCTGGTAATTGCTTGTTTATTCCAGTCCCTGGAAGGTCTCTTTATCTGTGAACTTTTGTGCTCTGCAGTATTAGTTTGTCTAAGGCTGTAAAATTAAAAGTTACTTAAGGATTTTATTGAGCTAAAGCAATTGTATTTTTCAGTCATTGAGGATTTGTTTACATTGCAGTGATTCAACCCCACCCAGTTGTAAGGACAGCCCAAGCTGTTATCACACAATAGGACTTGGTGTTTGACCATAACTGCATGTCTCAGTCAACAGGCAATCAGCATTTTAATTAGTGATTAAAGGAAAGTCATTGTACTCTAGCTGCTTTATCACAATGGCCTAATAATTTTGTGTTGAATAAATAGATAATGTAAAAGAGAAACCTCCCCTCATAATGTTGTTGTCATTAAGGGCTCTTTTAACTCATTTGCGTATGTATTAAAACACACATGACATACTAGAATAGAGGTAATTATAATTACTACAGTTTTTTTGTCAGATTAGCTGACATTTTTCTATTGTAAACCTTTTCCCTTATAATGCCACTCCAGAGTGCATGGAGTATTTAAAAGTTCAGATAAATGTAAGTACTGGTGGCTCTGTGTTTCACTAAGGTGTATGGATGTGAATGATGGATTTGCTGTGTGCATCACTGGAATTACGTAACTGGCATCATGACTGTGATGTACTGTGTAATTGGTGCAAGCCCTTTCGTAGCATTCCAAGACTGAAATCAATATTTATTTGGATTGCAACAAATGTAATAAACTGGATCCCTATTGTAAGCACTACTGTAGCTCCACTTTTAGTTCTGTTTTGTAAAAGATCATTTAGAAGTGACAAACACACATTTTGGGGCATTAAAGTATTGTTTCAAAGCATACACACAAGGTCTTGAAAACCACCCAGTTTGAAGTCCTGAGTGTATAGGATTAATGTTCAGATTTCACTGCATTTAACTTTTTGTGCACATCTGAGTCATCCTATCAGTCTTTACAAAAATAAATGTTATAAAGTTATCTATAAATGTGTATGTTTACTATTACAAATGCTATTTATTTGCATATTATACAGAAAAGAAATGTATGATATCAAACATAGGAATGCTTTAAACTTCACTAATGTTGAATGGTGGTGACTAACAATCTAAATGTTTGTTGTTTCACTGTGTAGCTAAATAAGAAAATGTCAGATTTTTATGTACCAAAAAGATAATGTCTTTCTCATCCATATAAAGGTTAATATAAAACAGTAAACAGTTTAATACAAAAGCAGTAGAAAAATTTACAGTATTAACATACCTTTAATGTCCAAGACATCTCAGTGTGCTTTGGAAAAAATGTAACGGCTATAGAAATTAAATTCAGCTTTAAAATGTCCAGCGGAAGTGTTTCTAATATTCCCAATTTTGAAGCTGTTGTGCATAGTTGTAAACATGAACATTTTCGAAGGGACAGCTTTAGGCACTATGCAGAGGATTTCGGTGCCCAGGTTTGGTTATTCAGAAAAGACAGGAAATACTGAGAGTGGTGGTTTTCTTGCCCAAATTGTCAAGGTGCTAAGGCTCAGCTTGGTCCTAGGTCACTGCAGTTGTCAAAACCTCATTGCTTTGTGATGTGCTCTCAAAATGCTGCTGTTATCCCTGTTTCTGTGTGTTACTTGTCCACTCTATGTTTACTGAAGACACTTCAGTAATCCTCTCTTGGGAGATCTGTGGCCTGGTGGGATCATAAAGCAACATCACCTGCACCTGAATCAATAGAAAAACCTCAGAAATAGATGAGGGGGAAATCTGTCACTAGTTTTTAAAATTCATATAAAAATAATTTTGAACATTGTGTGCTTGAAAGCTAGTATTTTATGGTGCCAAAGTTGCCCAAGCTCACAATGCTTGGTAGGATTTTCAGAAGTGCCCGCACACATTTCTTGGGTGCTAAAGGCAAAGAGAAAAAGCAGCATTTGATCTGAAGACTGGATGCTTAGTGGTGAGTAGTATGAAAACAGTCTATTTCTGAACAGCATTGGACAGTGATCCAACCCAAAAATGTTGGGTAGGAGCAGAGTATAGGGGAGGGGGTAAAAGGAAACCCAGCTACACAGACCCAGAAGTGTTAGCTGTAATTTTCTGACCCTCAAAAGACTTTATCTATTGGGAAGAACATGTAACGTTGTGTCAGTACAGAGGGAGCCTGTCCTGAGCCCCTATATTTAGGTTGCCTAATGCTTTCCATTGTAACATGCAACCTTAATTGTGCATATGCATTATGATATGGTATGATCTTTATTACTGATCACACACCGTTATTTCCACAGGACCCTTGCCTCACTCAGTGCATAGGATGGACACACAAGGGGGCAAAATTAAAGTTGCATAGGCAGCCATAAATCTGGCATTTTGGAACTTCTTAGTGCTTGACTTTGCAAACCGAATAACATTTTAAAGATTGTTCTCACTAAATATATATTTTAAAAACTATGCCTGGGAAGCAGAATAATGTGGACCAAGGGTTACAGACTATGGGATTGTAATTCCTACTTTTTCGCATGTGTGCATCTCCCACTATTAATTAGACCCCCTACAATTGCAATGTCCAAGTAAATATTAGGACTGTCTGTGAACCAGTCCAGTAGCTTTATTACTGTTGAAATATTGCATCCATTATAACTAAATCTGACCATATCCATTCTCTTGGCAATCTATCAGCAACATATTTAGTGATCAGTACCTCATGTAGCAATGAGTTACCACTATCCAGTCTGGAAAATATAAGAATACGTATCAGAATGTTTAGATCTAAATATTGATTGGGTCTTTTGAGCATCTCCGCTTTTCAGCCACAGATTTCAGCTCACTCATGAAAGTGTGTTCACCTTAACCCTAACTTTGCAACTTCTCCAGATCTTCCTTTTATTCTGAGACAGAGCTGACAAAATGTTCAGCGTGAGTGCAGATACCAAAGAACTTAACAACTCTTTTTTCTCTTGTCTTTTGTGTTGTCAGTTTCAAATATGGCTACCAGTACATTGCACATCTCATCTATATCAAAGCTATACAGCATCTTTGACAAGAAGCAATCTGGTGGCTTTCAGAAAGAAATCTGCCTGTGGTAGCTGTTTGCGATATAAATATTACAAGGTCAAAAACATTTTTGGGACAGTGAGAGGCAATGTTAATGTTACTCTTGAATTCAAAGCTGACCTGCGACACCACTTTGGGAAAATATATCTCTTCTCATTGGGAGATGCAATCTAATTTCCATATTTCTCCACTGTATCTTATTTCACAATTTGACTTCAAGTTAGATGTACTCTTTTAGATTTCTGTGGTATTGCTACTTTCCTCTGCTGGATATATTAGTTTTATCATTTGTTACATTATGAAATATGATATAATTGTTTTTAGAACAATTATGCTGTGAGACTGGATGAGTTTTTTTCTGCTTTTAGAGTGACAGGTGTGTTGTTTAAAGTACATTTAATGAGAAGATGCTTAACTAAAAGGGTGCAATTTTTCCTACCATACTGCACCATTTTTTATATTGGCAGATCCCTAATTTTTGGAGTAAAAAGATTGTAAAGTAAAATAAAAAATATTTTAAATGCTGGATAAAAAGCTGAATAAATACTTGAAAACTTTAATACATTCATATTTGATATCCCATTTATCTCATTTCTTCTCATTCAGCAAAGAATAAATACAGGACAAAAAAACCTCTTCTCATGAATGATATTCTTTGGGTTAATAGAAGATTGTATGCCAAAATATTATACTTTCCACATTAATGAATGAAATTGGTGTAGATGAAGATTTTTCTATATGTTGTATTATTTTCTGTAAAATTTTAATTCATGTGGTGTTTAGCCATCACATTTCTTTAACTTGTCTTAATTGGACACATACTCTCTTATATCTTGCAAAAAATTAGACCTATGGGCTTTTGTTGTTTCCTCATTCTTGTTCTGGTCTTCTGTAATACTGTTCCTCATGTTGTGTGTTCTAGTAGAGATTAATCCTCTGTAGCTACATGCCAATCCCTCTTGAAGAACCTGCCAGCTTGGGAATGGGGGTGTTCAATGTGATGTGGTTCACCCTACTTAATTCACGGTAAGTTCTGAGTCTGATTTCTGTCTCAAACTTGGCCCACCCTAGTTGGCAGTGGGTTAGGTTGCTGCCAAACAGCTGGATCAGGTTAGGTCTAGATGTGGCAGTTTTACTTCTCTTGGTGTCTGAGCCTGTTTCTTTGGCTGTTCTCATCTCCTTAATTTAGTTCATATTATGGCAACATAGGAGGGTAAATTTTTATGAAAGAGTCAGTTAATAGAGTAAAACATTTGAGGTAGCATCTAAATGGAGCAGAAATCACACCATAAACAATTTTGGAACTTGTTTTTTCAAATGTTTCTTATGGGCAGTAATTGGTATACAGCATAAGGTTGCAAGACAATAAAGACACATTTTTATACATCACATTTGTGAAAATCTGTACATACTAGTTCCTCAGATTGTGCAAATTCAAAGATTATATGATGGGTTTTTTTTTCTTCCTGGCTAGCAATGTGGTGCAGGTTCTGCTTGGTCACAAGGGGTTATTCTCCACAATACATGTTCCCTGCAATTAGTGAACATATTTTTTCCCCACACTAAGCTAGTTTTTGACGATGTTAATTTACTAGTGAGAGCTGATCTATAACTAGCAAGATATATGTATATTAAAAACAGTGATACCAGTATCTTTCTGAACACTTACATCATACATTCCTTACAAGGCCTGTGATTATTGTGGTAGCATCAGAGGCCCCAGTCACGACTGAGGCCCCATTGCATTAGACATATATAAACACATAGGAAGTCTCTTTCCTGAGGAGCTTAAAATATAAGGAAAGGGTTTTGATGCCAATCAAAACCTTATATTAGAACACACAATGCTGAATCTTAGTAAAGAGCTAACACAAATGAGTCTCACTACTGAAAGGTTACAACATTAAAAAAAATGACATTTTAGTAAAAACATAAACAATTTAGTATCTTTCACATCAGTATTTTATTTCCTGATGTAGTTATCTGGTCAGCTGTGCTACACTACATCTTATCGTTTTATCTCTGTTTTCTACAAAAGGGAACTGCTGATCTTACATTCCAATAAATGTATATTTTAGGTCTATAATTAGCTCATAGTTTTGCCACCAAAAGCAAAGAAACTTCAGTACCCTCAGTGTGAAATTCTCTTTTGTGTTGTTAGTTCCCTCCTCCCGGCTTGGGTTGAGCTGAAGTCTGGGAGAAACAGGATTTTCCTCTGTTTAAATTGTAAATCTGTCATAGCTCTCGCTTCTCTCTTAAAATGCATTTGTGATCCCTTAAATCCAACTATGTCACTATTAAAGTGCCTTCACTCAGTTTTCTTGACCTACTGTGAATCCAGTAATATCTTCTGACATATACTGTACAAGAACTTCTTCGAACTTTATTTTCAGGAGATGTGCATTACCTTTTTTCTACACAACTCTTAGTATGTTTGGAACCCTGTTTAATTCTCTAGTTTTTCATTTATCTGTCCATAAGCAGGTAACTTTTCATGAGCAAGGATAACACTTGCAAGGATAACACTTCCAGTATTTCTTAATTATTATTGTTTTGTAAGCTATCAGTCCACATTGTTTTTGGCAGATAATATTGCAAACTTTCCTTCTATTGAAGTTAAGTTTTGTAGTGTCATAAACTTAGGGCTTATCTGTATGGAAGCTGGAACCAAAATATCTAAATGGTTTGTAATTCACTCCTTTAGTTATTTTGGTGCAAGTCTGTGTGGGACACACTTATTTTAGAATAAGAGTGCCCTAATTGAACATAACTTAAGTTGATTTTTTTTTTTACCAACAGTTTATTTCTGTTTCAGTTTCTATGTAACAAGCCTTTAGTTCTTCTAGGAATTCTTCAGTCAATATATCTTTCCTGCTTGCCAGTGCATAATGTCATCTGAGTTCCAAGGTGCAGGTCTTTGTGGGTAAGTGAGTGATTCCATTTGAGTCAGTTTTACTTTTTTTAATATTGTGCTGTGAGGTAATATTTTTATTCAGTTAGTCAGTGCTTTATATTCCTCTCTCTGATCAGGACAGGCAGATCACATGGGAGATCAGTAAAATGCTGTAGTAAAGGTATGAAAATGGTGCAACTATGGATAAATGAAAAAGTTGTGATCTACACATTGAGTACAACAGCTGAGGTTCAGTTGATAGTCATTTTGGCAGTATACAGGGTTTATATAGTTCACATCTTAGACATCTTTCCTATCATTTTTACATTACATGTATTAGTCAAATTACAACTTTGCTGTATGCTTCCTTAAAGTAGTATCCTAGCTTATGCCAACTCTTCCTCCAATTCAAGTGGTCTTAACTGTTTTTGTGAGCTATATTGCTCTTCATATCTGCTTGATAAATGCAAGTCTAAAATTTTGTTTGTATTGCAGCTTAAAATATGCATACTGTAAAGCTGTTCAGAAGTAAGGAGTTGAACCTGCACTTTGGGTTTCAGCCATTCAACCAAAGACAGAAAGATGATTGAATTCAGTCTTAAATTTCATAGAACTACATTTAATAGTGAGTGCAATCACGCTCTGTGGTGATTGTTTTCAGTGCTGCTTTATTAAGTTGTGTAATGGCAAGAGTTCAAACTCTAGCAATTGTTGAAATGGTAAATTTAGGGAAGGTGTTAGAATTCTTGCTCATAACAAGTAAAAGGGTTTTCAAAGTGCAGAGAGTATTATTTTTACCTTGATGTTCCTTTGGCTTGTGATTCATATTTAAATAATTTGGAAGTTTTAAACTTAATACCCTGCTTTTAAAAAATGTTTTAAAATCTTGTTTTATTCCCCAAAGATTGGTTTTCCGCTGTTGCGATTAGATGATGACAGCTCGCTGGCTTTTAAAATTGATCAGGAAGTATTCTGGCAGTCATTCAGTGTTGTAATAGCACTTTAATGGATATGAGCTATTCACCCAGATCAGACTCAATGTCAAAACAGGCGAAAATACAGCTGTCACTCTGGACAACAGGTTACACATATGCAAGCAGCTCCTAATACATTGTAGAAAGGCAGCCTTGTAATCATGCTTTAAAAGTGTAGGTGTGTTCATGCATATATATTATATATACGCTACAGGTACATGTGTATGTGCTCTATAATATGTATGCGTGTGTATTTATATATGTGTGTATATATATAGTACAGAAAGCGAACTCTCTATATATACATACACACAGGTGCGACAATCTCACCATACAGCATGAGAATTTTGCTGTTTCAGTTGTGTGCAGGGGGATGGCTCTGTTCTTAAAAGTCAAAGTATTTGGACGTGTTTTGAATTCTGATGCACATTTTAAAGAGGGAGTTTTTAATGTAAATAAGGCTCAGGGCTGGATCTTCTTTTGGTATGTACATTTTTGTAGTTCCTCTGCCGTGGTGACTGAGAAATTAAAAAAAATCATTGAGTTTTGCCTGGTGTACTAAAAACCCCTTTTCCACCACCACCCCACCCAAATAAATAAGTAAATAACTTGTTATGAGCCAAGAATGACAGTCATCCTTGGCATGGAGATAAACTCCATCAGGGATAGAGACATCTTTTTCCTTCTCCCATTCCCCTACTTATTCAAATAATGTTGAATAGATATTAGTATCTCTATGCATCTCAGAGTGTAAGTTCCTTTTTCATTGTTTTTGTTATTCTTCAAGTGCATTTTACAGGACTAGATAAACCTATAATGCTTGGTCTATATTATAGGGAGAGCTGGTGATGACCTGTATATTTTAGTGTGCCTGATACTTTCCATTGTAAGTGGTCTTCCAACCTTATTTTGAGAAGCTCTTTCACCTCCATTGTTTGTAGCAGGCCTGTGAAATTTGACATGGAAAAGCCCTGGAGACAGAGAAGGGCCTTTTCTTCGTCCTATGAATGTTCTTGCCCATGCTCCCTCACTTCTGTTGTTTATTTTTTCCTTTCATTAGCTCCCCTTTTTTTTTTCACTTTCATATCCTGTGTACATTTTCAGTGTTGGTTCCCTTCTTGCTTCTTTCCTGCTTCCCTTCCTCTTCCTTTCCTCGTGTTTGTGTTCTTTTTCTGATGTTTTCAGTCTGTCCCTAAGTCTCCTTTTCTCTCATCTCAGCAACTTCCTCCACCTTCTCATGTTTCCTTTAACCTGTTGCATCTCTCACTACCTCTTTGATATAAGTTAAACCCTCAGTTCCTCCCCTGAAAATTTATTCACCATTTATTCCACTCTCTCTTCTGACATATCCATCCAAACCACTCTCACAGTCAGTTAAGGCTGCCAAGAGAGACACAAGTCTTGTGTGATGTGCATTTTGTAGCCCTGTCACATATTCACACAACTCAGCCAGAAACACATGCACTTTGCTACAGTTCCACCTCTGGGCCACTGAGCACTGCTGTGGCACTGTTGAGCAGGCAGCACAGAACCTCCTCATTCTGCTGTTTTTGCTGGATCCCAGTCAGCAAAGAGCACTTAAGTGGAAGAGGTGGCACCTGCATCACGAGTGTCCTAATGCTTCCTCCCTTCCCCTTAGAGCTATCTGTACCAAGCTCCCTCCAGCAACCACTCCAACATATGGTTGGCCCCAGATAACCAAACCGTCCCCAGGAGCCCCAGCACCACCATCCCAGCTACACACACAGATCCACTCGAGCATCCAGCTACCCCATCCAGCACTGCCAGATCTTGTGCAGCTCCATGCCCTTCCCCCATCTTTGCTTGGCGCAGACTGTGTTGACAGTAAGCTTAAAGTCATATGCAAATTGGCTTATTAAATAATTCGCATAAAAAGTGACACATGGAGCAGCACAGAACTTGACCATTATTGTCGATCACCATTTTTCCTCTCTCTCTGTCTTTTGCGCCCGCTCACACGCATGCGCACACACACACATAGTCACCTCTCTTTCACTCATACTCACCCGCATGTTCAGGCACCTCTCCCGTGCACATGCTCATTCACACTCTGGTTGGGTGGGATCAGTGGAGCTGAAGAATCTGAAGAGGCACTCCCCCCTGGGCACAAGTGGCCTGAAATGTCTCTGCTTTCTGATAGGGAAGAAGAAGGGCACCCAGAACAGGAGCTTCTTTGCTGGTCTTGAGGTCCCCAGATAGAATGCTACCTGCCTAGGATAGGTACATCAGTGGATAGGTGGAGCTGTTCTTAGTGGCAGTTAGAGGGGGCACAGGCCAGTTCAGCTCAGCAGTACCTAAAAGCATGATCACAGCTATGGGAGAGGAGGGAATGAACTGTCCCTACAGTCCATGCAGGGAAACTGGTTCACCTGGCAAGTGCTCAGCTCTTGTCGGCTCAGGCTGGACCTTAAAAAGGACATTTTTGGTTGTCATTTCTAATTAAGCTGAAAATAATATTAGCTTTTATGTAGTGCTATTACATGCCATATACATATCAGAAATACATACTTTATAGGCCCCATACTGCACTGTCCTCTCTGCTCAGGTAAGAATCCATTTGACTCCAGTAGGAGTTGTGCCTGGGTAAAGGTATAGCATCAGGCCCCATATAAACACACCTCAGATCTGCACAATGTATTTTCTTTTGGGTTTGCTATGTACCTTAAGGTTAGAATTCAGCCCAATGCCATTCTGTTGTCACTTGTTCTTATTAAGGGGAGTTTTTTGCAAGCTCACGCCAAATGACTCTTGAATTCATGGGTTTTTATGAACTACTGAGATTTCAAACTACAAGTGCGTGCAAAGTACAGTTTAGTGATTGTTGTTAGCTATTTAGAACGTAGATCTCTTTGCCCTGGAGATAGCTTTTAAAAGAAAATAGCATTTACTAACATACTGTTGTTTTAAAAAAAGTTGCCAGGCAGAAACAAGACAAGAATTCTGTTTAACTATCGCCTGTTTAACTATTGAAAGAGAAGATACTTGTCGTTATAAATTGCTTCTTCTTCACAATCACTCTGATATCCCTCATGTCCCTGATACAAAACAATAAATATCTTCCATACTAATGTCCGTTGCTTATTTGCTTTCTTTGCGTCTTTTCTGTTCTTACATGAAGATTGACAATATGTTTATAACTGTTCAGCACCTTGAGAAGGAAAATAGACCTCTGTGCTTTTTTGACCTTTTAGGCTTTAGAACTAGTTTCCACCATGACAACCATGCATGGCTGTGAAAAAGGGATCATGGGAGGCTTGCAACAGAGGCCTGCAATGGTGACCATCATCTAATGACTTGCTGTGCCTGGTATAAATTGCTCAAACAGCGTCCTTCTAGGCTTTCCTCTCAAGGGAGCAAATGCTTTAAAGAGTGACCTTCCTGTGCCCCAGCACGTCAACCTGGAAAGTTTCTACTTGCTGTTGAATTCTTGACAAGTAATAGGCAATACTTCTAACCTTCTTGAGACATAAAATGTGAAAGATATGCTGCATTCTTGTTTTGAAAACCTGAATCGGGTTTTTTAATATTGCATAATAAAACAGGGTGCTTGTCTCACATTTTGTTCACTTTTATGCCTTTGCATTTAAAAAGACACCTTCTTTAAACATCTTTTCTAAAATCAGTCCTCAATCGAGATGAAATATTTCCAGAATCATTGTTTACAACTTTCTTTTCCTGATTTACACAGTAATGAAGTGTACATCCCTCAAAATTAGATGGGGTTAGACACACAAAGTCAACAGTTTTCAGTAAATGATGAGACCAAAAAATCAACCGTCATACAGACCTCTTTCTGAAACATTAAATTCATGTGCTTTTTTGTCTTCATTGAACCAGTTGTTCTCTTAGTTCCAGTCATCATTAAACAAGGGGACAGGCTTTACACCTTTGTATTTTTGTTCCAGGGGTTCATATATTGTTCCTGGTACCAATTTGAGAATTGTACTTCTTCCATTCAGTATAAATCCCAGAACTTTTCTAGGAATTTATTTTTTACGCACACAAATTTGGAAATTGTTGTTAAAATACAAAAGACAAATGCTCATGAGACACTGGAAAAATATCCCTATCAGTTGCCCTTCTTTTTAAAGTAGGGAAAATATAATGCACAATTCTAGCTAATACATGTAATCCTCCACAGAAATAGCAAAACAGCAGGGCACACAGGTCTCTTCAGAACTTGATTTACCTTCATATGAATCAGTTTTTGAAAGGTGTGAAGAGATTCAATGCTCATTTTTTCAACTGTCCTGTTCATGAATTAATATAAATTGTTTATTAATGGAAATAAAACTGAATCCAATAAAGCAATTAAAAAATTAATTAAAATACAGATTGTTGCTCTTGTTTAGAAAAATTAACACTTGAGTTTTGCCTGGTTTACATATCTTGTCAATGGAGTTTTCCTCACCTATTTATTACAAATAGTTCATTTGTTTTTGCAAATACTTCAGCCACCTAACAAACATCTGTGGATATGCTGCAAATGCATTTTTGCTTTTATGGCAGGGTAATGGTTGTTTTTTCTTCCCCCTTTGGTCACTGAAGAGGAAATGAGAGTGCTTAGATGTAAATAGAAAGTTGTGTCCTCTTCACAGAATATATCTGGGTACATTGTTTTGGCATCCTAGAGGAAAGGGTGACAGAATCACATTTTTATGGATTAGGAGGTGGTGTAATAAAGGTGTTCTTGTAGCAGGTTTTACATCTCCTCTAGGGATTAAGTTGACTGTGCAGAAGCTAACTGTGTTTTAGGCCAATCTGTGAAAATGTCTAGTGTAGAACTGAGAGTTTCTATTCACACCATTTACTCCAAATATTGTAGTTTGGATGAGATTGTTGCTGAAGTGGCTGCATGTTTTGGTAAAAGCATCTTACAAGTAGAAGATGCAATTTAATGCTGTGCGCTTGATTGAGCTTCATTTTTTGAGGTTGTTCTTTCTGTAGAGAAAGCGAACTGCAGTGTATGTCCCATGGAACACAGTCACCTGCCAGCCTGCTTTCCCTAATAGCATGTCTGTAGTCCCTATAAAGGTATTTAGAAAGAAAGGCTAGCATAAATTAGCACGCAAGTAGTTTTACCATATATAATTTTCATTGTGAGGATCTAAGAATTATTCTTTTTCAATTGAATAAATATTCTGAAAGAAGAAAAAAGGGTATACAAGAGGATGGTATGAGTCCTGAAACTTAGTTTATCTGTTTACAGATGTTGCTCATTTGAAATGTGTATATTATGCATCTGTCCCTTTATTGTAAAACTCCCAGAATACTGGTGTCTTAACTCTTTGCAAGTAGATATCTCTAAAGTTACTCTCATAGTGCACACCTTTCCAGAACAACTGTTCATTTGAGGTCAAATCACCCTCTTCTCTCCCCTCCACCCCCCCTTCTGTTGAAGGGGAGTGATGTACTCAGAATAGTTTGATATTCTTTTAGCCACATCTCCACTGCTGTGTTTCCTAAGGCAGGGGAGGTGGCTTCAGTATGGGATGTGGCCTCTGCCCCAAGGCCCATAAATCCTGGCCCTACTCTGGGGAGTGGAAGATTCTTTATTGCTCCCCATCCCTCTCAACACAGCAGTTCCAGCTTAAGATGCTGCGGACTCCCCAGCCATGTTTTCACCCTGTTGCTTACTGGGCAGAGGAAGGTGGCATGACTGTTATGTGCATTTCTAAAAACCATTGCTGTGGTGCAGTGATCTAACGTGTTTTATGTTCAAGGCGCGCCCCCAATGGGCACAAACCTCTTTAATTTCTCCTCCTTCGTCACCTTTATTTTGAATAATTAGACTCCTAGTGGATTTGGGTGGACTATCCCTGTCTAATAGGAAATGCCTTTATGAATAGGTGAATCTTGCAAAACTTGAGCTCAACCTAAATTCTGATGGAAGCAAAGTCTCACAGCTGTGGACCTTCCACTGAGACAACACTGACCCTGATTCCATATCCTAGTACATACGTTCTGTCAGTTGAACAGTCACAGGTGAGCATAGATGTGATAGTGATGCTCAGAGAGAAAGACCGCTACCAATAGACCTGAGACCCAGCTTGCTTAGGTCGTTGAGCTTCCAGTTAGATTTGAAACTTGGATTGGACCTGAAATTTGATAGGCAGTACTTTATAGAGCATGCCATGCTGCTATACTTTGTACTTTTTGCACCCTAAACTATTTGTGCATTGCAAGCTGTACCTTGTGGTTGGCTTTCACGATCAGCTCCAGATATATTATATTAGAAAAACCTAACCTAGAGGTAACAAAGAAATAAATCACTGTGACTAGTTCCTTGCCCATTTGGAAATAAAGCAATCCCCTTTCCAGCTGTAAATGAAAAAAAAAAAAAAAGCATTTTTGGCTACGAGTGCTATTTTGTAATCCAGTAATAGATGAGAGTCCAACATGATCCTGCGGTGATAGTCAAGAAGAAATTACCTGAATTGAGAGGGTTGGTCATAGACCCCATATTTCACAAAAATATAGAGATATCTATGTCTTGGAGATCATATTGTGTGCACTTAACAAGAAGGTGGTGTAGAACTGGATATGCTGAGCATATGGCTGGAAATATAGGCCATGGCATTATATCTCCTGTTAGCCTCAGGTGGAGGGACTGATTCTGAGAGAAACCAGTAGAACAAGCTTGACAGCACTTGACCTACCGGAGCCAGGTCCCTCAGAAAAGCTAACAGAACATTGTGATCCATGATGTCAAAGAAATCTTATAAATCTAATAGTATTAAAGTGAATATTAGACTTCTGTCCATAGCCAGAAAATGCTAATGCACCATCTCTGTGCAGCATCTAAATCTGAAGTTTATTCTGTAGGTTATGTGGGATTATTGTTCTTCAGGGGAGTTAAAAGTTGCTCTGAGCAGGATTTGCCTCCATGGCATTTTGCAGTTGAAACTGGTGGCATTTCCTGTTAGAGCATACCACATAAGTGGCTGATCTCTGGCTCCATGCACGCCCATCATTTCCCAAATGTGCGCTGTTCACCCATAGCGGTGTCAGGTGTTTAGGGTAGAATGCATGTTGCACAGCTTTCTTTCTCCCTCCCCTCCTATAGTGAGGGGGGCCTTCTGCCCAGTTGTAACATGCAGCGCAGTGGAGCATCTGGCCCTTTGTGATTGGAAACTTGCTGTGTAACTGATTCCTTATGCAGAATTAAGAATTCTTAAATAGACCCCAATGACATAAAAGCTTTTATGAGAAGGTTCATGAAGTTGACATTGATGCCTTAGAACAGTTTAAAAGAAATAATAATGTGACAGTGAAGTAATATAAATAATTTAAGAGGAAATCTCTGTGCAATCTCACAGTTTTCTTTTGTTCTGAAATATGTCAGTGTCTGACTATTTTGCCAATATTCTTGAGCCAGTGAAGAGATGTAGAGAAGTTATAAAAATATTGTCACCAAGTGGCACAGTTGGTTCAACACATTTCAAAGAACAGCAATTCTTCAAAGAACAAATTATGTGGAGTGGGGGGGAAGAACAGTGGTTTATCCTGGCAGAGATACCATTTTATTGTCATCCCACACACTTAAGGTACTGAAGATTTACCATCTGGGTTTGTAAGGCCCAATAATACTTTTTCAGATATTAGAATGTTTGCATACTGTGGTCTTTCACAACATGCTGAATACTGGAACAAAGTACAGATTTGTCACCGGTGACAGAATGCTTCGTTTTTAACAATTTTCTATATCTGAGGTAACATTTCTATATACTGTCTTCTGAGGAAATGGACACAATATAAAATAGTTGCATTTTTGCTATCTGGCTGCAGTCTAATTTCCATTGTATTCACTCTGCTATAGAAATACTTAATGTCAGGAAGGAGATATTTACTGGAATACACAAGTCCAGAATTCATCATGATTCAGTGTGAAATCCACTCGCCCTTTACTCCCCACCCCCTCTTGAATTGGAATGAAATGTGCCTTAAACTGAAGTGAAATACATCACATGCAGCAACAGTGGGCCCTCGCTTCGCCTCTGTTCCTGGTGTGAAATCGATACACTATCTTTCCTTCTGACCTGTTCTGTGACCTCCATTGCAGCTTTCATGCTGAACAGCAATTGCTTTGAACAGTCTGGGTCTGCCACAGCTCACAAATGATTTTCAGCTTCTGTCTAAAACTGGTGCTGATAACAAAGGCTTGATTTTAAACAGTGCAGTTGTAGTCGTCTTCTAATTATGAATTACATGAAGTGCCTGCTCTTCTCATATTAAACATTTTCAATAGCAGGTACAGTACATGTGTAGGCAGAATTATTCCATACTCAGAAGATATAGGAGTTCTGTTCCTAAATATATGTGGTAAACTTTATGCTGACTGGAAAGAAAGAGATGTAGCGTATACTTAAAAAGAATGTTCATGGTATTTTGAGGTGGAAATGTAATTTCCTTTAATATTTTCATCACCACTAGCTAATTTTTGTAGTGTTTTTTAACATTAAATTATGAGTTTTCAAAAGAAAAACATCACTGACATGTTTATTTCCTAACAAGGGGGACAGTCTCTTGAAATGTGACGTTAAAGCTGTTACAAAAGTCAGCCCCCGCCCCAAAGCTGAGTATAGTAAAAGAGAGATAATTACATTCCTTATGATTAACTAATGATGAATTTGGAAATATCAGCATTTTGAGGATTTTTTTGAGCCATTTACTAGAAAATTATTGAAAGGAGAGGCTTACTGAAGATATAATGGGCATTTATGTTTGCACCAAGACGTCTATTGTGCAATTAGCTAGATTACTCTAATAGTCTATACTGGCTTTGAAATCAAGGAGATGCCTGAATTGTTGGCTTTTGGTTATTCCAAAATTTCTTGGTAGAAAATAAGATAGTTACAGATTGTTGGTATTAAATTATTTTTCTTTTTTAAGATACTGTTTCTCCACCTTCCTTCTCCCCCAAATAAAAGCATTTAATATTGGTGTGGATGTTTTTTTGTAGTTTTCAAGTAAATGTTAATAACAAAGTGTACTTTACTAAAAATGTAATGATAAATGTTCTATCAGATTTTTGCTTTTTATTTATGAAATCGTGTACAATGAAATTATCTTTAAGATAGGGAGACAGAATATTGCTCCACCATAATACTTTATTATATAAATCATGTACTACTTTGATTTCTCCTCCATTTATTCATTCCAGCTGTTATCAGTTCAGGTCTGTTCTTCTAGTGCTAGAACTTAGGAAAAGAGAGACTTATAATAACGGAGACTGTATAATGTAAAGAAACTCCAGGGTGGTTGTGAATCACTGGTGGCAGGCTAAGTAATGTGTTACAAAAGTAATATCCCCTTCTTTGTGACTTGATAAACGTTTGAAAACGTTTTCCAGTGATTCTCATGCAATTAATATCTTACAATATTAATGCCTTTCACTGGGAAAGCTGCAGGTTAGTTATTTTTACAACATCCATTGTATTTATAAAATATACATAAACATATAATAAAACAAGGAGTTCAGAAAATATTTATTAATCCAGTATCATCATCCAGTAAAACCTTAAAAATCCAATTTTTGTGACAGTTCTCAAAATGTGAGTGCATCCTGACAGCAAAGGATCAGAAAAATGAGACTCCAGAATAAACAGGTGATGCTGCTGAGAAACTTTTTTCCTTCTTTCCTCCCTCTAAACAAGGTGACATGGTTCTTAGAAAATGTGAAAGAAGTTCTTCCACATTTTTCTCTGAGGCATTCAACACCAGCAACTGTTTTTACTGCATTACTGAGTTTACATTTACAAGTTTTTACTTATTGTTTCTGAAGGGGTGTATCTGAAGAATGTTCCTTCCATAATATTACATTTTTGTAAATGTCAATTTTATTTTCTTATAATGGACTTATTCAAGTCACTGCGTTATTTAAAAAATATGTGCAGTTATGTGGGGAAAATTTTCAGTTTCCAGCATTTATGTGTATACCTATGCAGACAAATGTTCGGACAGGTGTGAACACTTTTACACGGATTTCAAAAATTGTAACAATCACACACAGATGTTAAAAATTGCATCAGCAAAAGGCAAAAAGAAAAATATGTTTTGTGGGTGCAAATTACAACCCATGTATGTGCATGAAGTTGTGAAAAGTGTGCACATGAATGTGCATGCATGGAGGCTCAGGGTGAGCTGCTGATGAAACGTATGCCCCAACTAGACCAAGGAAAAAGTACCTCATATTTCCAAAGGGCTGCTGCTGCTGTTCCTACTTCATAAATGTAGTGTTAGTTTAATGTAATCTCTTCTGTGAGAATGTATTTTTGAGGAATTGCCACACAGCAACTTGAGAACCGTTCTTGTCACTCAAAAGAAGTGGACAATCAATACTGATGCCCTCCCATCTGCAGGAACAATCCACTTTAATGGTAAAAGATTTATGATAAGACTTTATCTTGCTTAAAATCTTTTCAAAGCAGTCTGATCACATGCTAAACCACAAATAAAATGGAAATTATTTTAATCTTTCCATTAGTAAAATACTTCCCCAAACAACATATTCCAAACATTTTATTAAAATTAAATTCCCCTAAGCCATATTATCTTTTTGTTGTTGTTGTTGTAAGCATGAGTGAGTAATACAGGGTATGTTCCCTCCAATGAATTGTTGTGCAACAAGAATTGATGGTAATTCTAACTTTCCCAAAATCTGATATCAGGCAATTTGTCTTCTAAATAATACTCCCGAGTACTAAATCTGAAATGTTTTGGCTTCAACCCAAGTCAAACTTCAGGAAGCTGAAGCTCAGGAGCATTTCCCTAATTCTGTAAATTTAATTGTTAAAATGAGTAGAATGCATGTGTCAAGAGTACTTGCAATTTTACCTGTTTACTTCTATTCCTGAAACAGAAATATCAAAATGACAGACCAGAGTTTATATAAAGGTTTGAGACACTCAGTAATTTAAATAAATAAATCCCTAAAAATGTACATGTGGTAGTCTTTAAATACTAGAAAGCTATTTTAAGTTTCATAAACCTGCAGGATTGGACAAACCTGCCCCACTCCTCTTCTGGCGGTAGAGAGCCTCAACACTGGTGCAGATCAATTCATGAGGGAGGACTGGGGTATCCTGCAAAAGGTATCCCTTTGCCCTTTGCTTCCTGCAGAGCTGTGCTGTTTACAATGTTCCCTGCATTATAGTACACTGTGGGATTTTGAAGGTAGGAAGAGATGGAAGATATGTAGCTACACAGATCCGCCAAATATATCACCTTCAAGGGGCACAACAACTGCAGGGAATCATTGACCTTGAGCCTGCATTAGTGTCTGCAATGTGGCTTCATTCTGGGGCTGAGGATTCTAACACCTGCTATCTTGTCCAGGGCACTGCTTGTTTATTCAGCCTGTGTGCTGGAAATTGGAGTTGGTCCTAAGGCTCTGATCCTACTCCCACTGAAATCAGTGACAAAACTCCCATTGACTCCCATGGGAAGGATAGGGTGACCAGGAACAATCAGTTAAGCTCGCTAGTTACAGATAATACTTCCTTTTTAAAATAAATCAGTTATAAATCCAAAATATTTTGGATTTAAAACTAAGCTTTTTCTTATGTGTCCAGCACATTTCAGGTAGCTTTTAATTTTAAAAAATGATGTTATAATGTATTTTAATTGAATTTTAAATTAAATTGCAAATAAAACTTGACACACGTCACAAGTAAAATATTAATTATTATCTAATAAATAAGAAATTCATCATTCACCGTTTCCTAACATAAAAAATGTAAATATTAAGAATCTGAATAAATTTATATTAAGTTATATTATTGCTTAAATAAATGTGTATAGATATAATGTATCCTCCTGTGAAGCAAAAAAGCACCAAATTTAGTGTAAAAGCTGTATTTAGTTGCTAATCAACATGTTTTAATGATCACCAACCAGTGAGAATAAATATTTCTTTAGGAAAAGAGCTAAAAAGTACAAATGCAAAACATAATTAAAATCAGTGATTTTAAATTGCTTTGATTTAAATCATTTCACTCTGTTAAAAGCACTTTACTTGTTAATAAGAATAAAATGAAATAAAAAGTATCCTTTTTATCTATTTCAGCACAAGGTTAATTGATTTGAAATTAAAAATAAAATGATAGAACACCTACGTGAAAATTGTATGTTAGGAAGAAACCAGCCTGGCTTCTGCCCAGGAAAATTGCACCTTTCTAATCTACTATAGTTCACTTAGCATGTCAACAAAATGGCTGATAAAACTTTTTTGACTATCAAAATCTTTTGACAGTGTACCTCACAAGAGGTCGTACCAGTACACATATTATTTAATACACTTTATAAATGGTCCAGAAAAGGGGGTAAAGCAGTACAGAGGTGAGTTTTGCACATGGCCAAAAATTATTTAGGTTAGTCAAGTTTAGAGAAGATTGTGAGGAATTTCAGAGGCACTTCAAAAAGCAAACAGGCAGCATGATTGCAGAGGAATTTCATTGTTGACAAATTCAAGTTGGTACATGTTGGATTAAGAAAGAATGAATAACTCATACACATTACTGGGTTACAAATGATCTATAACCTAAGGGGAAAGACCTGAGTGTCATTGGAGACAGCTCAGGGTAAGTTTATACTTTGAGCTGGCTTGGGGGTATGATTCCCAGCTTGAGGAGACATAATTACCCTAAAATTATCATACTAGAATGTGCAAGTAGCGGGGCAGGCTAACCGCCCTGAGGTCATGTGTAGGGTGTTGGATGGGTACGCACTTGGAGTGTCTAGCCTCTCCAGCAGCTTGCAGTGCTATGGCTACGTTCTGTTCATAGTGCACTCTATCGCAAGTATGTCTCCTCGAACTCGAAGTCACACCCCCAGCTGAAAGTGTAAACAAACCCTGAAAGAAAACCTCTCCTTGATGTGCAGACCTGGATGTAAAAGCAAACAAAACGTTAGGCTGTATAATGAATGGGATGGAAAATAATCCTGAACATATTATAACATCAGAAAAACACATGGTAAAAATGTGCCATTGATTTATATACCATTGTATATTTAATGTTATGTCTTCACCTGAAATAATGGTGATCAGTTCTGATCACTGTAGAAAAGATTCAGGAGAAATAGAGCTGATTTAGAGACAGGTGATAAAATGAGTAGAGGCATGAAGAGGCTGAAAAGATTAGCACTATTTTGAGAGGAGATCAATAAGGAGGACATACAGAGGTGTACAAAAGAATGAATAGTAAAGAGAATGTAAATTGAATTGAAGAACAAGTGGACATTCTATAAAATTGAAAGGCAACAAATATAAAATCTCTAAAAGGAAATATTTTTATACAATGTATGATTGACCTGTGAAACTCATTGTCAAAAGATGTCATTAAGGCCTAAAACTTAGGAGGATTCAAAAACGATTATAAATGTATTTGGCTACGTAGAACATTATAAGTTACCCCAATGGATACAGTGTGATCCAGTGGTTAGAACATTGAGCTTGGAGTCAGGAGACCTCATTTCTATTCTTAGGTTTGACACTGACCTGCTGTGAAACCTTGGCAAGTTACTTCACCTCCGCCTCAGTTTTTTCATCTACAAAATAGTATTTACTGTATGCTTCTTTAGAGCACTTACAGTTAAACCTATTGAGGATACTATATTAAAACTGCTAAGTGTTAGGATAAAAAAACCCTTTTTAAAAAAAACCTTTATCTCTAGGTAAGTTTTTCTGTAGCTGTTCATGCTTCACAAATGTATGAAATATTCAGTGAAAAACATGAAGTGAAAAACCCTGATGTATAAGTGCAGTCTGCTCTGAGGCCCTGTGCCCTTGCACTGACTTGAAGTCTTTCAGCTGTGAGAGACTCCAAGGAACTGTGCTGTCCGGAGTTCCCCAGCATGAGGCTGCCCCTTTTAAAGTGGGTTTTGTACAAGAAGGGGATGGTATTATGAATACCCCCAAATAATACCACCTAATCTGAACTGTATTAGCCTTCTTTGCAGATTCCCTGTGAATGTTGGGGTGCAGAAAGGGTGTGTACATATAGTACATTCTCTGTGGGTCAGGCTACGTTCTCTCAAGTGTGGTTCATGAGAGGATGATTCTTCCTATAGATAAACCAAGTGCCCAGCCCTGCAGTCCAGTGGGGCAAAACTCTGGTGAGGATTTTCCCTGTTATACACTATAGAAACAGGCCCTAAAACAGCAACTAGAAAACTTTTTCTTAAATAGACACTTAAATGTTACAGTAGAAAACTTCAGTTTGGAACAGAAACAAATAATAAGCAGTGTATCCATGCTAAAGGACAGATCCTCGCACATGCCTGTGCTGTGCTTGACAGAATAAAGGTGGGGTGGGGAAGTAGAGGTGGCTGTTTGTCACCTTTACACTCCATTCTCATTATCGTGGGTTCCACTTGGGGTCAATTCAGCCCCTGTCACAGTGTGAGACTGCTCTAAGCTACATCTGACTGCCGGTAGTCTCAAAGGACCATTCTGGCAGTGGGGATTGCCAAAGTGCAGCAGTGTTCCAGCCATGCCCCCTCTTTCCTTGCCACATTCCCAATGTGCCCTGCATACTGCAAGCTTTGAGGGAGAAGCTGGTATAGGGACCAGTGTTACCAGATTTTCCCTACCTAGAAATACCTCGTGCACTGCAAGGATACCCCTTATACTAAGCTTGCTGCCAGGAGCTTTCTAGCTGCTTTGTGCTCATGGAATGGTTCAGAGCATCAGGAGAGGGGGGCTGAAGATCTGACCCTATGACTTCCAGATGATATAATAGAATTCTCTTGCATGAGGATACCTCTCTGGGGAAGGGTATCCCAGTTATTAGGAAAATACAGGTAATAGTAATGGGGGTTTGATTGTCAGAAATATAGACAGGTGGATTTGTGATGACTGGGAGAACCCCATTGTGAATTGCTTGCTGGGTGGGAAGGTTGCACACCTCTTAAGACGTCTAGATAGATCCACATGCAGTGCTGAGGAGGAGCTGGTGTTTGTGGTACATGGAGATACCAGTGACATAGGGAAAGGTAAGAGAGGTGTCCTGAAAGCCAAATCTAGGCTGCTAAGTAAGAGATTAGGGGAGGATTTATTAAAAGGAATACTATATATCCTAGTAAAGAGGACAGGATAGACGTTGAGAAAATACAGGCAGGAACTGAAGAGAAAAAGTCAAATGAAAAATAGTCCCATTTAGTTGCATGATATGAAGGCCGAGAACTAAATATTGACAAATTTTATAAGTGCAGGTATACAAATGCTAGAAGTTTAGCACTGAGATGGGTGAACTTGCCTGCCTGGTATTAAATGAGGATATTGATATAATAAGCATCACATATATTTGGTGGAATGATGATAATCAATATGAAATGGTGTAGAGAGGCTAGCTGGGGCTCGTCTCTCTCAGGGGCAGCAGGGAACCACACCGCGTCACTACCTTGGGGAATTGCTTTTGTGGGGAATTAGTCTGGCTGCGGGAGTCTTCCTCTACAGCCTTTGTGAAGGTACACACAAACACAGTGAGCCCAGGCCCTGGGTCAGGGCGGGGCATTGGTGAGTTAGGTGCTCAGGCCCTCAGGCAGGGGCTGAGCAATAACAGTATATGACAACCAGCCCAGGCCCTCGGCCAGGGCGGGGCAATGGTGAGTCAGGAGCTCAGGCCCTCAGGCAGGGGCTGAGCAGTAACAGGATATAATGGTGAGCCCAGGCCTTGAGTCAGGCACTCAGGCCCTCAGACAGAGACTGAGCAACAACAGTGTATAGTAACAGCAGGTCCAGGCCCTAGGTTCCAATGGGCCTGGGAAAGGGGGAGACTGCCACCCACAAGTTGGGTGGCAGGGGGGACGCAGGCCCTCCCACTCCACTGAGTCCCAGCCCGGGGCCCTCGTCAGTGGGGATCCTGGCCGCAACACACTGACATGGGTTCTGGCAGTGCTGCAGCCAGACTAGGGTTGGCTGCCCCCAGGCTACTTCCAGACTCCCGCTCTTGAGGTACCTGGGTCAGGGTGGTATTCTCAGGGGGGTCCAGCACCATGGATTCCTCAGGATAGCTGGCCAGGGGTAGACTTGGCAACTCCTTCTGGTAGCTGGCGCAGGGCAGGCTTGGCAACGCCTCTGGGTAACTGGCGCAGGGCAGGTTGGGCCAGTCTTTGGGTTTTCCTCAGGCTGCTGGGCTTTCCCAAACGTGAGCTAGGCCGGAGGTGTCTGCTTCCCCAGTGAGCCCTGAGGTCAGGCCTTTATACTTCTGGGGCAATGCCTGACCCTCTGGGGGGGCGGCCTCAGAGTTCCCTGCCACCACCCACTCTGGTGTCCAGAGGGGCTCGTCTCCGGGGCGGCAGGGAACTACACCCATGGTAATAGCAGGGTACAAAATACATAGGAATGACAGAGTAGGTTGTGCTGGTGGAGGAGTGGTATGATCTGTGAAAGAAAGCATAGAGTCAAATACAATAAAAATCTTAAATGAATCAAACTGTACAATAGAATCTCTATGGATAGATATCCCATGATTGAATAATAAGAGTATAGCAGTAGGAATGTACTACTGACCACCTAACCAGGATCGTGATGGTGGCTGTGGAATTCCTAGGGAGATTAGAGAGGCTATAAAAACAGAAAACTCAATAATAATGGGGGATTTCAACTATCCCCATATTGGGTACTTGTCACTTCAGGACGGGATGCAGAGATAAAATTTCTAGACACCATGAATTACTGCTTCTTGGAGCAACTAGTCCTGGAACTCACAAGGGGAGAAGCTATTCTTGCTTTAACCCTAAGTGCCACACAGGATCTGGTCCAAGAGGTGAACATAGCTGAACCACTGAGTAATAGCAACCATAATGTAAGCAAATTTAACATCTTTGTAGGGGGGAAAATATCAAAGAAACCCATCACTATAGCATTTCATTTCAGAAACGGAAACCATACAAAAACGAGGAAGCTATTTAAACGGAAATTAAAAGGAACAGTTACAAGAGTGAAATGCCAGCAAGTTGCATGGAAAATATTTAAAAACACCATAATAGAGGTTCAAACTAAATGTATACCTCAAATAAAAAAATCAGTGAGAGGACCAAAAAAAAAAAAAAATTCCACCATGGCTAAACAACATAAAAAAGGTGAGTAGAGGCAAAAAGGAATTGTGAGGAGAACTTGATCCTTCAGGTCTCGTATGCACGAAAATGGGGGAAAAGGGAAAATAACATAGTATGTAGATTGATAGAAACTGCAGGAGATGAACTCAAAACTGGGGAGATAAAGTAATGGAAGAATCAAGGAAAGTCATGGATAACTTTTAGTTTGGAGAATTTAAATGTATTTATTTCTATATTTTACTGTATTTCCCTTGCAGATGTCCTGTATCTCTTTTTATGTTTTGGGGAATGATAATATTCCCAGCTACTCAGGATTCTGTAGTTAAATACACAGAGGAAAAAGCAAAGTGACTTAAAATTAATCAGAATTCACATGAAACCCTTGAGTAGCTGTGGACCTAGTACGCCTCCTCTTTAAACTTTGTATGCAAATTGTCCTTTGGAAACAATGTTAACACTTTGGTATTTACACCTGGATCCTGCTACAAGAGCAGAAGAAGCTAGTGGCAGCATGAATACTAACACTTTCATTCTTAATAAAATAATTTCACAATTTTGAGTGACGAAGGGAAAGACTGTTTCTGAAGGGCATGTTCAGGCAGTATTGGTCTGAATGTGGAGTGAATTTCGGAGTGTAGGAATTACTCTACTGAGAAAACATTGTGCTCCCCGCCCCATGATGTACTAATACAGTAAGCTCAAGGATCCTTACTGAAGCTCCATAGTGTGCATAAGACATTAAAAAGAAGTAATCTCTGTGATACACAGGATCAAAACCAGCACCATGAATTGTACTAGAAATGAATTGGAAACCCGTACACCCTCAGGAGCATAGGTATAATATAAATATTTGAGTAGAAAAGCAATGTTAGGCAAAAGATCAGCATTTTGTGCTAGTTGAAGCTTCTCTATGGTCTTCAAGTGTTGTCCCAAGTAGAGTGCATTGTAGTCAGTTTATCTGGAGGTAAGGGCCATGTCTGAAAGAAAAGTTCATATCCTTTTGCCAAGTTTACGTAGAGGGAGTACTCTTGTCCGCCATGGCTATTTGAAGATCCAGAAATGGTCAAGGAACCAGCAAACTCCCCAAATTGCTAACTTGAGTAATAACATGCTGGCAAATCCCTCATTAGAGCCGGGCAGATAGAACCACTGCCATTTCTTCTTGTTGTTTCCCCAGCCACTCAATATTTCCTCTGTCATATCCATATTGCTCTTCAGTCAGCTAGCACTCACCCAGGCAACACTTTTGTGTAGACAGTGGAAACGCTAATTGATCACACTATCTGGGTCCAGTGGACTGGAGATGTAGCACTTAGTGTCACTTGGTCAGTATCCCTCCTTCTGGTCGCTTTACATATTGAACAGGAAGCGTGATCAAATAAAGCCCTGTGGCAGTCTCACCAGAGTGAGTTCCCCAAGCAGATGAGTAACCATCCAAAACTACTCTCCGGTCCTTCCAGAGAAAGATGAAAGGAGTTATTCAAGCTCTGCTCAGTCTGTCCCTGACAGGGTGCACAGGCATGTCAACAATGCCTTACAGTCAATGGAAAAAAGGCATGATAGATCTAAAAGTATGACCATGTTTTCTCATTTAAAACAAAGTACAATGGACAAATTATTGTTCATATTCCATTAGGTGTTCTGTACGTGGTGATGAGCATGGTATAAATGTCTGAAATACTCAAAGATAGGTTTTAATATTGTTACAAATGTGCAGAATTAAGAAACGAGGAGTAAAAGAAATCTCATTTCTGATCTTTTTTTTAATATACATCGTATCACATCTTTTCAAAATGTTTTCAGGCAAGACTGTGACATATGTATTCGGGTACCATCTTGGAACATATATTTCTGATAGAGAAGGAGAATGTGGAACTTAAAACAAGCTCATCTTCATGGAGTTTTAGATTCCATTGCAAAACAGTGGTAAAAAATAATCTAAATTTGCTGTTATTCACATTTTAACAAGTGTACAAGCCTCTGACCAAGCTGAATCATTAGGAACAATATTAAAAACTTAGGGCCAACTTTAGAAAACAATGGAAATTAGGTACAAATATATCTTTTAAAATCGGAACCTTAGGCTCACATTTCTTTAACCCTTTGGGCAGATCCTTAGCTGATCTTCTGGGGGCTCAGGACAAAGCCAGACTGACAAAAAAAATAGAGATTTAATTGTATTTGTGCCATATTTTTAAAATATTTGTCCATATGGTTACAGCACATTTAATCATGTACACCAACTATTCCCTTCAACTTCCTACTGTCAAATTGCAAAATCTTCAACTAAATCTCGGTAAATTCCCTATTGAAGAAGCTAGCTATAGCTGAATGCTCCAGGGGAAACCAAGGGACTAAACCTTGCCCTAGGAAAATCAAATAACCACAAAAAATCTAGAAGAGCAAGGACACCATCCTCCATAAGGAATTGTAACATTTTAAACTAGAATACTAAAGTATTAAACCTCAACATTGATTAAAAAAAACTAGTAATACATACAGTAAGTGTTTTTTTTTTTAAATCACTTTGGAATAACTGTAACATAATCTGTTAATTTAAAATTCCATCTGTTCTACAGGAGGTTGGTATCTTTTTCTACAGGAACTCAGTTACTTAATGGAGTTGTCCCTGCAGGACTGGTGGAATTCTAAGGGTCCAGGACCATACTGTGAAAGAGCTACAGTTCTGGGCCTACAATTCAGATTACTAATGAGACCTGCCAGCCAGGGTGCTAAGTTTGACCCCCCACAGAACAATAACTTTTTTAAGGTTTTAACAGTACCCATGCAAATAGGATATGCTAAAGGCGGAAGGTCTGTGTAGGGTTTCAGCCTTAATTCTACGCTTCCTTGCTTTTGTGAGGTTGTCAGCTATTTGCATTACTACAGCAAATATTTTTTTTTAGTTTAATATCTTACTTATCACAGAAAACCAGGGTCCAGTTAGTTAAGGTTTCAGTTGGACGTGGCATCTGACTTCCTACACTTGTCATGCATCAAACTGTTATGGCTGGCAATTGTTTAAAAAAATTCATTTTGTTATGAACTAGGCTGTTTTCAACTGGGCTGTTCAGAGATGGATTGCTTTCTGGAGTTTTTGACAGGTGTAATTGTTAAGGCGTCATCTGTTCTTGTTTGCACAAAATACATTTTAGCCAACTGTAGGACTTGCCCGCTAATCTTTCTCACATCATTCCATTCTTTGCTTGCCACTAGACAAATCCCCTGTTATTTGACCAGATGGTGGAAAATCCATTCTCATGATAAGTTGCTTCTAGTTTGCATTTAGATTACCTGCAAAAATGGAACAATTTACTACTCTGCCTCTAACCATCTCTTTCCTCCTTTTTTCCCTTAGTTTGACTTCTTGTAACTAATTATTTAAATTCTGCCCTGTGAGTTAAAATTAGTCATAGCTTACATGTTTCACATATATGTAAATGTACTTAAGTTCTATCTCCAGTTGTATGATGGGTCCATCTAGAGTTTAAGTGACATATAGAGTTGGGAGGATGGGCTGTCTGATGTGCAAACACAGTAGTTTATAATCATTTCCCAATTGAAAGGGTACTTTTGAACTTTTTAGTGTAAGTATGCAACCTTTTAAAAACAAAATAAGATGAAGGAATGCATGTAGCTTTTTTGATACCACACATAGCAAGAAAAGGTTACAAATATTAAGTGAAATGTGACTTTTGGTTTGATTCTTAGGCATACTGTTGGCTCTGTTTCTAGTATCTTTGGAAAACAACCTTCTATTGTAGCTATATTCTTGATAACATTTCATGTTGATTTTTTTTGCTGTCATGAATAAAGTGGCAAATGTACTCTGTCAAAAAGCTTATATAGAAATAAGTGTTTTGTTTTTAAAATCATTCAAAACTCAGCTAATGTTTGGTTGAGCTAAGCACTGCAAATTGATTAGACTCAAATACTCCTCAGTGCTTTAATTTTTAATTCAGGAAAAAATACAAAAAATCAATTTTCAAAGCCTAAAACAGAACAGGAGTATGCAGTACCCAGAGTAAATACCTAAAATACAGTTTGATCTTGGGCAAAATCAATTTTTTTATGTGGAACCTGTGAGATCTACTATCCCTGCTGACATATTGTGTTAAAGAACGAGTTTTCAAAATTAATTTTGGGAAAATTGTCTAAAAGTCATTTTTAGAGTTAAAATATAGGGCTGACTGTCTCAGAATACCTGCCTGGACCCTATTAAGCAATCTTTACTTACTGCTTACTTTGACTGGGAGATTTGACTGGGTAAGGAGTGATGAATAAGTCCCTGTATGAGGCAGTCCTTATTTCTGACACATTTCTGACCCACATTATCTTAATGATTAGTTTATAATTATTTAAATATAAATATGTGAAATGCCAGTTAAAGTAGTTAGCATAGGGCACATAGATACCGTGGTGATGGGCTTATTATAAATACCTACAATATATATAAAAAGAAAAGGAGTACTTGTGGCACCTTAGAGACTAACCAATTTATTTGAGCATGAGCTTTCATGAGCTACAGCTCACTTCATCGGATGCATGCCGTGGAAACTGCAGCAGACTTTTCCACGGCATGCATCCGATGAAGTGAGCTGTAGCTCACGAAAGCTCATGCTCAAATAAATTGGTTAGTCTCTAAGGTGCCACAAGTACTCCTTTTTGCGAATACAGACTAACACGGCTGTTACTCTGAAACCTGACAATATATATAGTTTTATTCACTATCACATTTCATTTATGTAGTGCAACCAACATCTTAAAATCTTAATAGTAATAGACAAACATCATACAAGGAGATATGGGGAATTTTTCAAAGCATTGCTCTGGGTGTGAGATACATGACTCCTGTGTGACTAAAAACCTGCTCTGGACTGGAAAATGCAGTCCATAGCATTTCAGAAATATTTTCTTGTTCAGTTTAAACATAGTGGGCCAATTTCTGTGCTAATTTAGGTGCCATGCAATCTCATTGAAGTCAGTAGGATTGGGAGATGTATGTTGATTCATTATTTGGCCCAATGTTTTCACAGCAGGATTTTTCCTTTTTTTCAGTGTTTATTTTTAAATAACAGAAAAAGGAGAGAAATAACTCTGCTCTTAAAAATATTGGGCAAGGATGTGGAAACTCTGAAGTTTAGAACTATGGATACAGTGTATTTGTAACTGAGTTTCTTCTATCGCCTTGCCTGGGTTTCTGCAGTGCTACAATAACCAGCTTTTTTGGGAGACCTATAATCAAGGTGCTATTAAAACAAATATTCTGCGTAGAGAATTTTCAGTTGCAAGATCGGCTCAGAGATATTAAGATAACAATGGTCAGAAATTACATATAGATATTGTCTATGAAAGGTTTTAGAATGATATTTTTCACAGGATACTACTCTGTTGATTAAACATTTTTTTTTAGTTGTATTCTTTACAAAGATAAAACAAATTGTCTCATTTTGAGGTAGCTACTACTAAATTTCATTTTTTTTTTAAAAAGGGGAAATAGTTTTTAATTTTGTGGGAGACACAAAAACACCTACAAGTTAATTATATGTCAGAAAAGTTAAGAAAAAAGTAATCAGTTGGATATTATTTTGAATGCAGTTCATTTATTTTTTAAAATGATGTTGAACTTTTATAGATAAACTATAACTTGTTGGTTATAAGTAAAGGGGGTTGCAATGGAATGAATGGCAAATCTTTCAGAGATTTTAAGGGCCTGATTTCACAAGGTGCTGAGCAGTTTGTGATTGGTGCCAAGTGCTTTCACCATCCTTTGATGTCAATGTAAGTTGAAGACATAGAGCCCTATTTAAAAGGTGATCAGCACCTTTAAGATCAGACCCTAAAATGCTGCTGTATCCCTGATCCTTTGTTACTGAAGTCAATGGGAGATTTGCTGTTGACTTCAGTGGGAGCAGGCTCAGGGTTTTAATTAGCTGGGTTTTTTAGTCCTTATTCAGGCAGAACTCCCATTTCTATCAGTGGGAATTCTGCCTGAGTAAAGATTGCCACAACCAGCAAAGTATGTCAATGAGATAAGCAGTATTTTATTTACCCAAAATGTGTAAAGAATGTATTCAGTTTTGTATCTATGAAATTCTTTACCTCTTCCACATTCGTTGCTTTGAGAAGGGAAACATTGCTCTCGTGGAGAATTGACATTTTGTTTATTCTCATTGCAAATTTCAAAAGAAGTGGAAACTGCTGGGTGTGTGTGCACAATGCAATTATGTAAAGAGATCAGACAGATGTTAAAATTCAACATACTTATTGTCCTGCATTACAGTTGACTGTAGAGAATCTCTAGTCATGTATATCTGTTTTTGATACCTCTACAGAATAACTGTCCAGCATCCTCTGCCCAACCAATCAGAATGTAGGAAAATCTACAGATATGACGGAATCTACTGTGAATCTACCTACCAAAAGTATGTTGAAATCTGTGTGAGTCTTACCTCTGGCTCGTGCATTAGTGCTCGTGCTCTCCCGCTATCAGAAATTAAACCTGTATTGAAACCTTATACTTCTATTTAAATGAAAAACCACTAAAACAGGGACAGAACATTGTTGTTTAATTCTTTGGAATTGTGCTCTAAAAGTTAAAAAGGAGATTAAAAAAATCTTGTGACTTTATTAAATCTCTTCTGTATATTGCAATAAACAAGCACTTATACAGTACAAAATCTAGGCAAAGTATATTGCACAGGTGTTTCACATCTTAGGGATTTGAAAGGTGTGTTATGTATAAATTAGCTGTCACTTTTTTCAGTCATGTAATGGAATGATGAGTTATAATTTGCATAATCCTTTAAGAAGTCAAATTATACTGTCATGTAGCAGATTTAACATGCTAGCTAGGATTTCATAGCTTTGCAGCTAATTAGTATGTACCTTACGGGACTGTTAAATTGGAGTTGTCCTCTTGCTTTGTCGGTTGCCTTTGTCCATTGCCTAATGGTACCTGCATTTGTGGCTAACTACCAAATGTTACTAGTCCTTCTGATGAAAGTACTGTAGATGTCTATTAATATGGGCAAGCAAATGTAACATGATTTGGACAGTCCGCAGAGTTTCTTTTTGAATATTTTAAGAATTATAATCTTTCATGATTAGATTCAATAATCCATTTCCAGTAAGAAATGAGAGAGATGACATTTTATAACTATATTACAGATGATTGTGTTAATATTTTGCAAATGCATTACCACTTTTCTGATTATTTTTATTGAATTTCCAAACTGTTTACTTTCCCTTAATGTTTAATTTTTATATTCTAACTATATTCCTGTTTTGTGGCATATTATATCAGTTATCTACAAGGAGATAAAGAAAATACTACAGTTTGCTCAATAGAAATTAATTTCTAGAAAAAATAGTGTTTACATTGTAGCTAGAGGTTTCTTTAGCAAGAAAGCAATATTTGTTGTGTTTCTTCAGTTCATATTACCCTCCAATTATTCTATAGCTTGTTGTCAATTTGATTAATTAATTTAGTAACTGGAGAAACCACCACAGTAGTAAAAGTTGTAGCTATAGAGTGGATGAAGAATAGAATTAAAGTTTGTAAGAGAAGAATACAAAGAAGAATTAAAGTTTGCGATATTAGAACATAAAGAGAAATCAAGACCGAACCAAAGATTTCCCAAGTGTTAATTTGCTTGTTGAGCCACGATGGTAGCCTGATTTACTGCTGAGTCATCTGGTCATCCTCCATTTTTCTGTTTTTAGAGTTAAATTATTTTCTTTTTATTCATGGTTTACATTGATTTATTGATCATTCTGTAGATGATTTTTTAATCTGTGATAATTTTATAAGCCATCCATCCAGATATGACACTGTATACGAGGGTAATCAATTATTTTTTGTCAAGGTCCACTATTATTATGATAATAATAACTAAATCAAAATATTTTGGGGTTCATTCAAAAGTGTCTGACTGTCCAGATTTGGCCCGTGGTCTGCCTATTGACTACCCCTGTTGTATAGTGTAGTCTGTCTCTGGGAAGAATTTGAAGAACCATGAGCATTCTGTTCGGAAAGGTGACTTTAGATGGATGTACTGTACTTATCTTTGAGCAGTAGTTTTATTTGTTATACACCAGTTCAGTAACTATAAATGCTCAATGATTTCTTTAAGCATAATGTTAGATTTGCCATCAGTGGTTCATGTCAGTTTGTAAAACTGACTTCATGACTCTGGAAACTGGCTGTGGAGATACAACTCTTGGCAGAAGGCAGTGGATAGTTGTCTGGCCAACTTTGCTGGGGGTTGCAAGCACAGTGATGGCTTCATTCAAAACGCTTACGAATACTTTGATAGGCATAGTTTTTAATAATAGATATCATTTGCAGTCAGTGAAGTTGCAGTAGATAGCAGACATGACAGCAAGAAAAGTGTTCTGGGTGTGTATTAATTAAAGGCAAATATTGGCAAAATAGTCTCAAAAATTTTAAGTTTGATGCAACAGTCAACATTATAATTAGTCTTGAAAGGATTAGATTTTTATCAATAAATGTCGATAAGCATTGATGTAGGCATTTACACACAAACTATCAGAAAAATATTTCCCTTGATAATAGAAATTTACAGATTAGGAAGGTAAGAAAACTGCTGCTTGAGAAATTATTAGAGTTTAAGGATATTTGTATTTTGACATGCAATGTTGATAATTTGTATGTTAAGAGTTATAAATCTTTAATTTTTGAATCTCAATGACTACTATTATTAAATAATTATTGTTTGACCCCAGCATAATTTCACACAACTGTGAAAATGTAAATAGATAAAAATAGAAAGAATGTTTAAAACCCATAATTTTGTGCAGTTGTGAAAATTTACATCAATAAAATCCCCAAAATGTTTAAAAACAAAAATTGGTGTTATCCATCAAAATGATCAAAAATATAATTTGAATTCTGCCAAGCCTAAATATAATTATTTAATTTAATATGGCTGATTTTGCTTATCTGAATTGTTATAAACCTTATCATGCTATTAATGTCACATAATAAGCATAGATTGTTTGGGAAGAATGTAATATATTTCTTTCTAAAGAAGTTATGTAGCAGGTTTAGACTTTCCTCTATGTGCCCGCAAGGGCAGGGCGGGGGGGAAGGGAGAGATACCAGCGAAAGGAGGACACTCAGGCCTAAGAATAGTAAACTACGCTTTATTGACGGAAGGAAGGAAGGAAGAACTTATGCTCCAATCTGCGTGGGGAGCCCCTAGGGCACGCGGAGGGGCTGCAGGGGACTCTGGCCGTTCGGGACAGCTGACCAGGCAGGACTCCACCGTGGGGGAATCCTCTGCGGCGCTATATTCTCTGTGCTTATCTCGGGGTTACATGGGGTCAACAGCTGGTTACAGTCTTATATGTATGATTTATGCTTATTACATAAACTAACTTGTTTATAGGCAAAAATATTCTGAGCTATGCTACAGTATCTTTTGGCAGGGTCTGTCAGACAAAGTTCATTGAAACTGCCTGCATCCTCTGCTTACATCCAGTCACATACTCAGTCCACCACTTAGCTCCTCGCCAATTTTCTGCAACCTTGCCCCTACACTCCACCCCTTGGCAGACTGAGGTGTATTAGTTACTGCCACCAGCGCTCAGCCCCTTGCCCCTACACTCTAACATTGATAGAATTTTTTCTGTGGTTCTTTGGAGTTGCGCTACTGTTGAGGATAGTTCATATACAGCATATTTAATTGCTGTGTGCTGTAATTTATATCTTTTTCATTGTTGATGCTATTGAAAATTCTTTCTTCAGATCCTATGGTCATGTGTTTCCATTGACATTAAAATTTAACTACAACCATGGAAAACCTTTCAGTAAAAATGACAAAAGTTTAGACGTGAAAGCCAAATTTGAACTTTTGGTACTGTGCAGGCATACATTTTATGAGAGGTAGAATTTGGTTATTTATAGAGCGCTATTAAAATGTTCTGCCATAAACATTTATAAATCTTTCTATTGTCATACTTGCTGGTTTACTTTTTTTGCTAAATTTCAGTTACACTCCGATAGTGTGATTACTTTCTATAGCCCTGATTCTGTGCACCTTTCATATCACAAAGAGTTAGGCCACTTGTGCAGAACCTTCAGTGAGCAAGAGGCCACTAACTGGTGGAGCTAATTCAGAAACTAATTCAGAAACTATATTGGGTAGCACAGGGCTTGCTCATTCCTTATGCAGCCTTCACCTTTTTAGCATTCAGGAAAAAAAGGATTTGGGGAAGGACACTGGATGTGTGAGGGGTCAAGACCATCACTTTCTACATGCTGTTTAACCAGAATAGCTACACAGTGGTCCCTCTGATTTACTTCTGATGACAGCAGTACTTACTATTGTAGGTACTGCAGTCTTGTCACCAAGCAGTGTTGCTTAAAACTAGAAGAGTACTAAGGGCCAGTGCAGAATAGGACAGGACAGGAACCAGAGTGGTGTTTGGAGACTTACTAATGTAAATAGAATTTTTCCATCCCCTAAATGTGAAAAAAAAATACGATGAGGTCCTGAGCTCTGAGGTTTACATTGTACCATTAGGGTTTTCAACTTTCTAATCTCACAAAACCGAACACCTCTGCCCTGCCCCTTCTCCAAGGCTCCGCCCCTACTCCATCCCCCCTCTCTCTGTTGCTGACTCTCACTCACTTTCACTGTGCTGGGTCAGGGGGTTGGGGTGCAGGAGCGGGTGAGGGCTCTGGCTGGGGATGCGGACTCTGGGGTAGGGCCAGAAATGAGTTCAAGGTGTGGGAGGGGGCTCCACGCTGGGGCAGGGAGTTGGGGTGCAGGAAGGGGTGTGGGCTCTGGCTGGGGATGTGGGCTCTGGTGTGGGGCTAGGGATGAGGGGTTAAGGATTCAGGAGGAGGCTCAGGACTGGGGAAGGGGGCTTGGGTGCCAGAGGGGGTTCAGGGCTGGGGTAAGGGGTTGGGATGTGAGGTGCAGGCTCTGGGAGGGGACTGGGGCAGGGGGTTGAGGTGTGGGCTCTGGGAGGGAGTTAGGGTGCAGGAGGGGGTTCTGACCTGTGGCAGGGGGTTTGGGTGCAGGAGGGGGTTCAGGCTCCAACCGGGCGGCACTTTTACCTGAGGCGGCTCACGGTCAGTTGTGCAGTGGGGCTGAGGCAGGCTCCGTACCTGCTCTGATGCCACACTACAGCTGTAAGCAGATGGAATGTCTGGCCCCCAGGCGGAGGCGCGGCCAGGTAGCTCTGGTTCCTGGCCAGTGGGAGTTGTGGAGCCAGTGCTAGGGGCAGGGACAGCGCGCGGAGCTTCCCTGATCACCCCTGTGCCTCACTTCTGGAAGCTTAGCGGAACCAGGGCTGGCAAGCCCCACTACACTGCTGACTGGACTTTTAACAGCCCGGTCAGTGGTGCTGACCGGAGCCACCAGGGTCCATTTTCGCCTGGGTGTTCTGGTTGAAAACCAGACACCTGGCAACCCTATGTATCATGAACCTAAAAAAAATCATTTTCCATAAAGATACACAATACCTGGAGCCTTAAGTAGTCCAAGATTTATTGTAAGAGGTTATTGAAAAGGGTTGTAGCCCTATTGGACAATGCATGTGATTACATTTACTAAAGTCCAAGTGCATAACACCGAGTGTCTATGGTTCAAGGGATTACTTGAGTAAGAGATCTGTGTATAGTGAATATGCAGAATAACCTTTTCTAACCTAAATCCAGTATTAGTGTGTGTGAATTACTGACTGTCCTTTTTACCCAGGTTTCTTTCACTGGTGTCTTGTGCCTAACTTTGACAAAAGCAACAATTTGTGATATTGTGTTTAAAGATGTGTGGTGATATTGTGCAAAATGATTTTGCACAATAAGGATGTTGCAGCACAAATTTCTGAGAGGAGTTGCACCATGCAGTGATCATTATTAAAGTCTTTACAAGTACTGCAATTAATAGTATTAAGAAAGACGGTAAATACCACAGTAACAGTAGTTACGTAGGCAAAACTTTAAATATTTAGAATGGTGACTGTTGTATGCTGCCTATGACCCCTGTGAATATTACTCCAATTAATGTTATTGGAAGTTCCACCAGGGATTAAGGGGAATATACCTAATCCTAAAAGCTAGTGCAAAATGCCCGTATTGCCCTGCTGTCTGCCAAAAGTTCATGTTTTGCTGGCACACTAAAATAAAATTAGAAAGTGATCATGGAGTTTGTTTTCATATTCAATGGAGGTTTCAAAGAACTAAATATGTAGTAGTCATTTAAAACTTTACAATTTTGCCTCTGCAACTAAATATGTAGGGAACAAATATTAGATAATGGGGCCTTCAATCTAGCAGAGAAAGGTATAACATGATCCAGTGGCTGGTAGTTGAAGCTAGACAAATTCAGACTGGAAATAAGGTGTACATTTTTAACAGTGACGGTAATTAGAACATAAGAATGGCCATTCTGGGTCAGAACAGAGGTCCATCTAGCCCAGTATCCTGTCTTCTGGCAGTGGCCAGTGCAGAGATGCTTCAGGGGGAATGAACAGAACAGGTAATCATTGAGTGATTAACCATTTGAACAGTTTACCAAGGGTTGTGGTGGATTCTCTTTCAACGGAAAATTTTTAAATCAAGTTTGGATATATTTTAAAAGATATACTCTAGTTCAAAAGGCATTATTTGGGGGGAATTCTATGGTCTTTGTTATACAGGAGGTCAGACTAGGTATTCACAATGGTCCCTTCTAGCCTTGGAATCTATGAATTGCGGTATTTACAGTGTTCCACATAATTAGTTGAGGAGATGCTGTGGTAGTATTCTTTAGTTCAGGTTCTGAAGTGTGGCTACTGTAATACAGGAAAACTAAGTGAAGGAGAGTTTAGGTTGGAAAACAGGAAACCATGCTCTAAGCTTACCAAGCTCTTTCTGAGGAATCTTTTTTGGAGGTCAGCTAGGAAGAAGAGAGTGTCAGACACACACCCAAAGATTAATTTTTAGTTTTCCCACCAAAAAAATGTGATGGCAGGAGGATAATGCCCTCCCATGCTGTAAAGCAGACTGGTAAGAGGTTTGGGGTGAGGGATTCCTTCAGCAATCCTTTTATGGGTGTGGGCACACATAGCTGCCTAATTCTGATATGACCAGGTAACTAGAAACAACTTTTTTAAAGAGTCTAACTGACTGTAGGCCAATGTAATGCTATCTGTTCCTGCATCCACAAGTGTTCTAGGATCATGGTTGGACTTGATGTTGTTGGATCTTAGGAAAGGTCGCTCAAAGAGTATAGGAGCCAAGGAGATAATTTACATTTCTCTGTCATACTAAAATCCACAGTCTTGTTACAGATGGCCTGTCTACAGCTTTCGAGGTATAACCAGACCTGTCAGTCACTGGTAGGAAAGGGTGTGGGTTTGGCCCAGTTCCTAAAGACTCATCCAGTTTTTTTTCTGTCTCCACAGCTGGTTAGTTAGTTCCAGATTCTCCCTGTTGCAGAGTAGGAAATGACAATTAAACCCCAAAGAAACCTCAGTTCACTTCCAGAATCATCCCTTTTTGACGTGAGAAGCCCTCTTTTTTTATTTGCCTAAAACTCTGGGGGCTTGTGCCCTGGCTCACCTTCATAGAGTGCTGCATTGCAGTCAAAGATAGGAAGAAGACAGAGATATAGGACTTTTGGAGGCAGCCAGCATGGTGGGAGTATCCTGTGCTCTTCTCCCCTGGATACAAAAGCCCTTGGGCAGCATCAGATTGGCAAAGAAGCTCACTATCTGGTAGCCCTGCTCATCTTCACAGAGTGCTGTATGGCAGAACAACAGCATCTTATATCACTCCTCATCTTCATGGAGCACAACATGGCGGATAAATCTATGTTTGGTACCTCTGCTCATCCTCTACGAGTGCAGCATAGTGAATAAACCTAGAAAGAAAACCCGGCTATGGGTCTGAGTCCTCGTCACGCACCTCAGAATATACAGATGGAGAAGATTTTCCTTCTCACAGGTCCTTCACAGGAAATCCCTCCAGTTTAGGGTTCATCTCTGGTCCTCTTTGTGTCACAGAGTGCAATGCAGATAAGCAACCTTTGACAAGCTCCTCCTAACTCTCTACATGGGGAGCAAAACTGCCTAACCTACCTCACAAGAGCCAGAGCATACCCAGCTCTCTGCTGCTTGGGTCTGCTCTCACTGTGATTTCCCTGATGGTCACAGAGCACATTTCCTCCCTACCCTACCTTCTTACAAATGAATGAAAAGGCTCAGAGGAGCCAGACGGAGACCCAAATCTCCTCAGACAGTCTCTGTGAATAATTACATACTCCTCCAGAGTCTTCTTCAGCTCTTTGAACCCCCGGATTCCTCTTTATTGGGTCTCCTCTGCAGCAGAGCCCCCGAGGTTATCCATTAGAAGAGCTCATATGTCTTCATCCCCTTGGCTCTTTGATCCTGCAAAGAATGGGTTCATGGGATCACTCCTCAGTACGGCCTTCCTTACTAATACAACTTGCAGGTTGTAATACAATTCCTTACTAATACAGTGTCATCCTCACCCCAGTCCAAAAGGGGAAACAAAAGGAGTAATGGAGAGCTAGTAATAGTTCTCTCCCCTCTAAGGTGAAACACTATGAGAGTGTCTCCAAAGGACAGGGAAAGAACATAAGAATGGCCATACTGGATCAGACCAATTATCTGTTTAGCCCAGTATCCTGTCTTCCAGCAGTGGCCAATGCCAGGTGCTTTGGAGGGAATGAACAGAACAGGCAATTATCAAGTGATCTATCCCCTTGCCCATTCCTAGCTTCTGGCAAACAGAGGCTGGGGACACCAACCCTGCCCATCCTGGCTAATAGCCGTTAATGGACCTATCCTCCATGAATGTATCTAGTTCTTTTTTGCATTTGCTCCAACCCCTCAGACAGAGACAAACACCTACAAGATCTCTATCAAGCATTCTTACAATTATAATACCCACCTGCGGAAGTGAAGAAACAGATTGATAGAGCCAGAAGAGTTCCCAGAAGTCACCTACTACAGGACAGGCCTAACAAAGAAAATAACAGAACGCCACTAGCCGTCACCTTCAGCCCCCAACTAAAACCTCTCCAATGCATTATTAAGGATCTACAACCTATCCTGAAGGGTGACCCAACACTCTCACAAATCTTGGGAGACAGGTCAGTCCTTGCCTACAGACAGCCCCCAACCTGAAGCAAATACTCACCAACAACCACATACCACACAACAGAACCACTAACCCAGGAACCTATCCTTGCAGCCAAAGCCCGTTGCCAACTGTGCCCACATATCTATTCAGTGGACACCATCACAGGGCCTAATAACATCAGCCACACTATCAGAGGCTCGTTCACCTGCACATCCACCAATGTGATATATGCCATCTTGTGCCAGCAATGGCCCTCTGCCATGTACATTGGTCAAACTGGACAGTCTCTACGTAAAAGAATAAATGGACACAAATCAGATGTCAAGAATTATAACATTCATAAACCAGTCGGAGAACACTTCGATCTCTCTGGTCATGCGATTACAGACATGAAAGTTGCGATATTACAACAAAAAAACTTCAAATCCAGACTCCAGCGAGAGACTGTTTGAATTGGAATTCATTTGCAAATTGGATACAATTAACTTAGGCTTGAATGGAGACTGGGAGTGGCTAAGTCATTATGCAAGCTAACCTATTTCCCCTTCTTTTTTTTCTCCCCCCCCCCCCCCCCGACGTTCTTGTTAAACCCAGGATTTGTGCTGGAAATGGCCCACCTTGATTATCATACACATTGTAAGGAGAGTGGTCACTTTAGATAACCGGCGAGTGGGTTTGTGTGTGTGTGGGGGGAGATAAAACCTGGATTTGTGCTAGAAATGGCCCAACTTGATTATCATACACATTGTAAGGAGAGTGATCACTTTAGATAAACTATTACCAGCAGGAGAGTGGGGTGGGGGAGGTATTTTTTCATGTTTTGTGTGTATAAAAAGATCTTCCACGCTTTCCACAGTGTGCATCCGATGAAGTGAGCTGTAGCTCACGAAAGCTTATGCTCAAATAAATTGGTTAGTCTCTAAGGTGCCATAAGTACTCCTTTTCTTTTTGCGAATACAGACTAACACGGCTGTTACTCTGAAACCTTTTTGAACCCTGTTATAGTCTTGGCTTCACAACATTCTCTGGCAAAGATTTCCACAGGTTGACTGTGTGTTATGTGAAAAAAATACTTGCTTTTGTTTGTTTTAAACTTGCTGTCTATTAATTTCACTTGGTGACCTCTAGTTCTTGTGTTATGAGGAGGAGTAAATAACACTGCCTTATTTACTTTCTCCACACCCGTCATGATTTTATAAACCTCTATCATATCCCCCTTAATCATCTCTTTTTTAAGCTGAAAAGTCCCAGTCTAATTAATCTCTCCTCATATGGAAGCTATTCCATACCCCTAATAATTTTTGTTGTCCTTTTCTGAACCTTTTCCAATTCCAATATATCTTTTTTGAGATGGGGCAGCCACATCTGCATGCAGTATTCAAGATGTGGGCATACCATGGATTTATATAGAGGCAATATATTTTCTGTCTTATTATCTATCCCTTTCTTAATGATTCCCAACATTCTGTTCATGTTTTTGACTGCCGCCGCACATTGAGTGGATGTTTCCAGAGAACTACTGGGGGAGCTGATGGACAAGGAAATAGCAGAATTACCAGATAAATTTAGGAAGTCTGTGGTCCTTGCCAGAGAATATAGGAGAAAATAGAAACCTTATGCCTGGACCAAACACCCTCTCTGGGTTTCCAGTCAGGATATTCAACTGGAAAGAGAACCCTCCAGGGGTCAGGTAAGGATAGAGACAACTCTCTTGTGGAAACTTTAAGCAGTCTGCAGTGCTCTAGCCTAATCTGTACTGGCATCCCAAATGGGCAGCCATCTTCTCCAGTATACAGATCGCTAGTTGCTCTCCTGTTCAGACAAGTAGTTTTTGGAGGTCATTCAAAGGAGTTATTCAGTAGATTTACTCCAGCTCCTGAGGTATAGATTCATTTAATTTCCACCATTATCCAAACCAGGGAAGCATTGGGACGGGCACTGGGATAACTGCTACCTTTTGTGGAATGAGATAATAGATCTAGGCCCTCTGCTTCATCCTGTTCCTAGTCACAAAGAAATCTGGTGGAAACAGAGCGGTGCTTGACTTAGAATACCTCAGTATGTTCTCAGTAGAGATCAAGACCAAGATCGAAAAGGCCATATCCATTCAATCAATATAGGGGATTTTCTTATTCCCTGTAGATCAGAAGGATACCTTCTCCATATTCTCATTTATAGGGTCTCACAGGAGGAGCATATACTTTACCTTGTGGGATGACAGCATTTACAGCACAGATTTTTTGGCCAGGCTATTGCTCCCAGAGTACTCACAGAGGTAGTTGTCATGGCAGTAGGAGCCCTTGGGACAATGAGAGGATCCCTTTTGTCCTTTCTTAGATAACTCTGTATTCAGTTTACCATACAAAGACAAAGCAGTAGAAGACATCCACAGAAATGAGCAGTTCAGATTGGAGAATCACCGCTTGGTTCTAGATTGGGAAACGAGCCAAGTGGCCCCTCTGTAGACAGCTATAAACCCAAGTAAAAAGTAATGACATTGCTGTCAAATTCAGGAGAGACGGGAAGAATTATGACAATACCAAAGAGGTTGACAATCTCAGAGATGTTGCCATCCTTTCCCCTCATTTCATTTCTAAATGATGGTACCACATATAATTTTTTCCATTGGCCTGGGCTCACAAGAGACCTGTAGATCTTCCTTTCACATCTTCAATACAGTCTTATGTCTCACCTGACATCGGATGACTGAGGAACAAAAGACAGAATTTTTCCACTATGCAAGCTTCTGAGAGTAGCTATTATGGCTCATGGCAGCCTACAAGGTTGCATCACCCACTCAGGGATAAGAACAATCCTAGGGGCTTGGTCCTCAGAGAGGATGCACAATACGGATGTCTGGAGCTCAAAGTGATCCCTTTCGGACATTTTAGAACAGATTTGCTATTAATTTATGTAATCTGATGTGTGGGAACAGGCGTCCATCCTTCCACAAGGAGCTGCAAATGCAGTTGTCCTGGGCAGAAAGATCCTGCTGTCTGTCCACCATCTCTACACTGAAAGCAATTTTAAAGGTCACTGTAGAGTGGCTCAGCAGGAGAAATATTTGGCAAATTGAGTAGGGGCTTCTCCTGCAGGTTAGACTCCTGACAAGGACTTTGGCTCCCCAGTGTTGGTCCTGTTTGTCTCTCTTCATTCTCAAGGTAGTCATCAATTTTCCCTGTCAGTGAGCCAAGGGTCAAAGTAACAAATGCCCTGGCTCAGAACTGGACGCGAGCTCTATATGCCTTGCCTTCCATTTCCTACTGAGGGCAATTCAGACGCTCAAAAAGCAGAAAACATTAGTAGTCCCAAATGGTACTTCACTGGGTACTATTTGACCTACTAATCCCAACAGTGAGACCTTCCTTGCTCCACCAATGCCAGGAATCTTTTGTTTCAAGGTCCGTCAGGAGCCAGACAGCTTAAACGCAGCTGCCTGGCAATTGAGAGTCACCTGAAATAAGATAAGATATTCTGAAAGTATCACTTGTATTCTTCTAGCCTCAAGAAAAACATTCTCCTATGTGAAGTACATGAGAGCAAGGCTAGCATTTAAAGTAACAGTGTAGAGTCCATAATGCTTCTCTAATATCAGCTTCAATATTCCATGTTTTGGAATTCCTGTAGGAAGGCCTTGGCAGGGGCGTCAGGGTCTCCATACTGAAGAGCAAGTAGCTACTTCATCAGCCGTCCCTCGTACAGCACGCAAGAGGAGGACCATGTCTCCTGAACATTAGATATCTTCTCAGGACAACCTCTCTCTTCCACTTCAGATTTTGAGACCCTCTCTGGTACTTGAGTCTGGTCCCTAATGCTCTCCCATCGTATGAATTTGAAGAAAGTCTGCATATCTCCTCTCCATTAATTTTTCCTCTCCTAGAAGAATATTAGGCTGGAAGCAATGCTCAAGATTTGAAACTCAACTCACTAGGCAGTCCTGCAAATAAATAGCCCTCTTCATGCTATGACTACCCAGTGCCATAGGGGAAGTAAGCCAACAAGTCTACCATTTCAGAATGACTGGCAACCAGATGGTCATCTGTTTGCCCATATTCAGTTATCCAAGTTGAACATCCAGTGCTTGGCCGATGCAGCATTTGGGAGAATGATGCTCCAGTGTGTAATCCCTCAATAACAGAGAATGGAGGTTGTATCTGTTTATAAATTATACTATAGTTATCTCCCTCCCTGAACGCATACTGTTATTAAAATTCCACTGTAATAGATCAGTGGACCATAGCATAATGGAGAATAAGAAAATGTATATTTTTCTGAATAATAAGCAGTCACGATCTGTCTGATGCTAGGCAGATTGTTTTGTATTACAATACAGGATCCAATATGACTTATGGTTCAATGAGAAATTCTGAAGTTTTATTTAATCTCTACAGTACCTCATTGTAATATCTACCTTGAGTTAATCTTGAAATGAATTTGGCATTGGTCAGTTGACCTACTTAGCAGTTATCCTTTGCTGTGGAAATTATCTGAAACAGGTTTAGATGGACCACATCCTTTCAGAAAAGTATTAATCACAGTCTAATGATTCTGCGTTAGGAAGCGTTTCCTGGTATTTTGCCTAAATTGTTCTCACGTTCTATTTTCACTTCATAAATGTTTCCTATAGGTTCATGTTCCTGTTTTCTGAGATGGAAAGGTCAATTCATGTGTTTGTGACTGAGCTGCTCTTATGTGCTTGGCAAAGTTTCGCTTTGCCCCCCACTTAAATAACAACCACTCTTACAAAATCAAGAAATATTAGTACCAAAGGGACCAAAAATATCAGTTATGGACAACATAACTGAGCAAGAAAACAAATTAATTGGCTTCACTAAAGTGTAATTTGCATTACGTGATTGAAACTAGCACCTAATATTTTTTCATAGAGGTAGTTAGCAAAATACCTGCAGTAAAATATGTATGCGAACTGTGGGAACTTGAGCACATAAGTAATGGTCAAATTAAGAGTAATAGAGCTACCCTGCACCTTTTGTAGGCATGCTGTTGAAGGTTAGAGACCTGCATGTCTACCAACTGATTTAAAAGAGGTATATATGTGCCCAAAGTTGCACTGTATTATACAAGGGACAGAGAATTGCTGTACTGAATGAGCTAATGTATGAAGGTGAAACAATGGTTAAGTAAATTTACCTCATGTAAAATGGTAAGGGCTTAAGTGTATTTTATCATGTATTTAATGGATCATTTATTTATTTATATATAGTTGTGACAGGGTCGGGCCAGATGGCTATAGGAGAGTAATTTTTGAAGCAAAAAAGAATTTTATTTGTGTAACACTTACAAAGAATCACCAAAGAGGATAAAGCAAAACTATGCAACAAAACAAAAGCAAACAGAAGGTATGACACAGCAGCCTTCAGGAGGGAGAAGTGTTCAGGCTATCCTGGGCCCAGAGCAGGGGGGCTTCCTCGACACTCGTGGTCTTCCACCCTCCTGAGTTACCTGGTGGCCTAGAGCAGGGGCGGCTTCCTCAACACTTGTGGTCTTCCACCCCCTCAAGTTACCCAGTGCCATGCCCAGTGTCACCGATTATTCCTCTCCTGAGAGTGCCCGACAAGATGGGCGTGGCTGTGGGGTGGGCAGTTTGGGGTGGAGGGGATTACACCCACGGGTTATAGGACCCCTCCTAGGTGACAATGATGATGGTATCCACAGCGGCAACGGCTGGGGCTGGGGTCTCTTGCTCTTCCCCTCAATCAAAGGGTCAGACGGAGGGAACCGGGCGTGGTCACTGAGCAAAGAACCTCGGACAGCACCCACCGCTCCTCGAAGGTGTCAAGGGAGTCGGTGGATGTCGCCCAGAGGAACTCCGCCCGGATACGTGAATGTACTGAGGATCGGAAAACGGCCCTACAATCGCAGGACACTTCATTAGCCAACCTCCCCTCTCTGGTTTTATAAATGGTTGTTTTAGCTAGGGCTAGGAGGAGGTTAACCAGGAGATCTCGCGATTTTGTGGGGCCACGGATGGGGAGTGTGTAGATAAAAAAGTGAGGGGAAAAGTGGAGCCAAAAGCGTAATAAAATATTTGTGAGGAGCCAGAAAAGGGGCTGCAATCTGGCACACTCTAAATATATGTGCGCCAGGGTTTCCCTCACGTTGCAAAAAGGGCAAGTATCCAGGATGGGGGTGAACCGTGTCAAAAACACGCCCGTGCTCACAGCTCCGTGAAGGAGCCGCCAACTAATGTCCCCGACGGGCCTCGGGACCAAGGTGGAATACAGGCTGGCCCACCAAGTTTGCTAACCCTCCAAAGGTGGCAGGAGGTCCCGCCCCTTTGTATCGGGGTGGGACACCAGGGTGTGGGCGTGAAGGGTGTGAAGCGTGAGTGTGTATAAATATTTCCGTGGCGCGATTTTGGAAGCTGACCGGCTGCAGTTCGTGCAGCCGGCTTGCAGTGAAAGGGTGAGGGGTTTGTTGGGGTAGGGGCCCAATTGAAAGATTCGGCTGGCCTGGGATAGAGGGTGGGCGGGGTGCACCCTCGCGCAGGGCTCGGTTGAGATAAGCCCGAGCAGCGGGCGTCAAGGCAGCCTTCACCTCCTGAAGTACGCGCCGGGGGGTACGAGGTCTGGAGAGCCCCATGCGCCGAGGGAGCGTCGGGATCCAGCCAGTCTCTCCGGTCGTAGTCCAGGAGGTCTCCGACTCTCGTGACTTCCGCCAGGACCAAACTCTGGCGCACCGAGCAGGACTCCGCCACCTGCACACGGAGCTGGGAGTTGTGTAGCAGGGGCTCCCTGAGGAGATCTGCTCCCATGGTGGCCGCCACGGACCTGGTCATTGAGAACAGTTTCCAGGTCTGGAGGAGGTCCTGGTAGAAGACCGGCAGCCCGGAGAGGTCTCACGGAAAACCTCTCGGACAGAGATAAAAGAGCTGCCAGTCATATCGGAGCCCTTGGAAGCGGCGCAGGAAGGCGTGCACCAGTATGCTCCACGTCAAACTACCTGCACTATAAAGGAGCCTCTGCAGGGCCTGGAGGCGGAAGACACGGACCTGAGTGTGCAGACACTTCAGGCCCTGCCCTCCTTCCTTCAGGGGTAGATGAAGAACCCTGACAGGGGTTCAGTGCATTCCTGACCAAAAGAACTCTAGAATCGATGTTCGGAGGTTGCTCAGGAAACCCGGGGCCGGGACCAGGGTGTTGAGCCGGTACCAGAGCGTGGACAGGACTAGTTGGTTAAGCACCAGTGCTCTCCCTCGGAGGGAGAGCGCATTGGAGTAGCCTCATCCATTTCCAGAGCCGCTCTATCACCCCGCCCTCTAAGTTTTGCCAGTTCTCCGGCGGGGAAGGGTGCGTGGCAGAAAGGTAAACGCCTAGGTAGAGCAGTGGACCCGCACTCTACCGGATGGTCTGAAGCGCGGGTGGGAGGGAGCCCACCTGCCGCCAGTCCCCCACCGCTAAGCCAGAGCTCACTTGAGTTTGTGGTGTGCGTGTGAGGAGCTAGGAGCAAGAGGCACTAGGAGCTGAGAGTGAGAATGTGGACTGTTGGAGGACTGAGGTGTACAAGCATTATCAGACACCAGGAGAAAGGTCCTATCGTGAGGATAAAGAAGGTGTTGGGAGGAGACCATGGGGAAGTAGCCCAGGGAGTTGGAGCTGTTGCATAGCTGTTCCAGGAGGCACTCTAGACAGCTGCATTCCACAGGGCCCTGGGCTGGAACCCGGAGTAGAGGGCGGGCCTGGGTTACCCCCAAATCCTCCCAACTCCTGGTCAGACACAGGAGGAGTCGACCTGGACTGTGGGTTCAGAAAAACGGCCAAGCTGCGGGCTGCCGTGAATCTCCAAGGCGAGCAAATCCGCCAATAAGCGCAAGACCCACCAAGGTAGAGAAGGAACTTTGTCACAGTGTGTATATGTACATGTGTGTGCATAATTGTAACTTTACTTATTGCTTTAATAAAACTTGTAGTACAGCTAAAACTTTGTACTTGTGATTGTGTCTGTGGTCACTATCCTTGGTCTTAATGTGTTCCTGGAGTCTACAAATCTGATAAAAGCACCCGAGGTAATTTTTAAGGTAGAGCAGGAACTTTGTCACAATAAATAAATACATATATAAACTTAGTAATATATATAAGCAGCTATATAATCAGTGTAAATATAGGCCTAGTTTAGTTTGGTTCATCAGACCTTTGAAAAAGCTTTTTTTGGGAAGGAGTGCAAAACAACATTTTTGTTTTACTTGGTATCCTGTTACTCAACACTTGAATTGTCCCTGGTTTGGGTACAGGACAAGGATGACATTACAATGAAACATCACAGTGATGTAGCAAAATATAATCAGGTTAAACAAGGAAAGTTTCCAAAATCGCTGTCAAATATTATCATTGATAGTTTTGTTATTGGCAATCAATCAATATACTTGTATAACTGAGTGTGTAATGCGGAATCTTATATTTGGTCATAGATATTGTTAATCATTATCAAATTGAATAAATTGAATCAGAAAAGAGAGGTGCTGATAGAATGTAGGGTGTCGGCTTGGGAATAAAAGAGTATATGGAGACTTAAGTCTTTATCTTTGTTTGTTAACAGCCTTGTCTGTGTATATTCAGCCAGATCATTGGCCAGATGTATCTCAACTGTTCAGTCGGGGTGTGGCACTTTGTACTATGCTGAAATAAATCAGTGCCCTGGATCTGAAATCTGGAGTTAGACGTAATTTTATCTGCTACAGCAAGTAGTGGTTGTCTGTTTTGGTAGGTTCGTAAGGTAACTTGTGAGCCTGGGTGGTGATCCTGAAAACATTCTCACATGTTGAATACTTTTATAGGTTCATATTAATAGATTTTAAGGCCATACGGGCCATCATGATCATCTAGTCTGACCTGCATAACACAGACAGTAGTATTTCAACAAGTGATTCTGGCATCAAGCCCATAACTTCTGGTTGAATGATGGCATATATTTTAGAAAGAAAATCTTGATTTAAAGAGTTCAAGTGATGATCGATCCAACACATCCCTATATATGCTCATATAGTTAGTTGCCCTCACTGTTAAAAATGTGCCCCTTATTTCTAGTCTGACTTTGTTTAACTTCAGGGTCCATCCATTGGATGTTGTTATGCTTTGTCTGCTAGATAAAAGAGCCCTTTATTATCAGAACAGTTTTTCCCCATGTAGGTACTTGTAGACCATGGTCAAGTTACTTCTTAACCGTCTCTTTGGTAAACTAAGTAGATTGAGCTACTTTACTTTCTCACTGTAAAGCGTGTTTCCCAGGCCTCAGATCATTCTTGTAGATCTTTTCTGAACTCTTTTTAGTTTGTCAGCATCCATTCTGAAGTGTGGATACAAGAACTGGACACAGTTCCAGTAATGATCTCACCAATGCCTTTATCAGTGGTATTATAATTTATTATAAGTATTGCTATAGTACTGAGACCCCAATCGTGAGCTGGGATGCCATTGTGCTGGACCTGTACAAAATAGAAAGATAGCCCTGGCCCACCATAACCCCAAAGTCCTTTCCCGAGTCACTACTCCAAAATAAAATCCCCCATCCTATAAGTGTAACCTGTGTCCTTCGTTCCTCGATGTATGATCTTGAATTTAGATGTATTCATATGTTGTTCAAGCGAGCCCAGTTTACCATGAAATCTAGATTGCTCCGTAGAAGTGACCTGTCCATATCATTGTTTACCACTTCATCAGTTTTTGTGTCATCTGCAAATTGTACCAGCAGGGGTTTTGTTTTCTTCCAGATCATTGATTTATCCATCTGATCAGGTACACTAGAGAGGATAAAGAGCTCTTCTGCATAGCATGCTAGGGGTAGGCATAATCCATCTTTCAGAGCTGTTGTACACAATGGCTTGGAGCAGACTAGTAATGCCTGCTGTAAAGTCTTGGCTTCACAAGGTTATAGCAAGTTGTGGGGAGGGGTATAGCCCTAATCTCTCCATTCCTAACCCTGGGGGTGGGTTACAGTTGGGAGCAGCGCTTGCTACACCCTTTTAAATGGGTTGAGGTTTCCTTCAGTATCCCGAAGGTATTGTACCCTTAAAGATGATTCTATTCAGTCATTTACTTTCTCGCGTCCCTTCATATGGCTTACCCTCATTGAGAGCACAATTAAATCCTGTGTATTTAGGGTTTAAGTTAACACCCTCTTGTTGTTTCGCAATGTAACTCTTTTTAGCTTTGCCGTGATTAAAAGTGATACAGATTTTGTTCCACACACAGCCTGACAAATATCACTGAACATATGATATAAGGAAAATTCTGACTGTTTCTTTTAGTTAACTACTTTTACAATAGCAACAGACTTCCTCAATTTAAAGCAAGTCTTCATTTGGAGTCATTTAAATTTTCCCTATAAGAGAGAGATTGCTCAGATAGAGAAAATTAAAAATTAAGGAAATTCTGCATCTTTTCAAATTGGGATACAGGAAGCACAAGTCCTATTTTAAATCTTAACTGGGAGAAGACTGTGTACACCTACTTAAAATTGAACAATTACATGACTTTTGAAAATTAAAGAAGAAAGCAAATACGAGTGTTTTAATGAAATTTTGAGCTAGGAAGATGAACCAGAATTTTATCTGTGGTGAGTGTAACAAAATAGTGATAAATTCACACACTGTCAAAAAAGAATGCTGCATTAATATATAGAACTTCCCCATATCTTCTGAAAACAGGTAAACCAAAGGGAAAAATCTGGCCAACAGTGAGGGAAGACATGATGTTTTCAAACTTCATCTTTCCCAGTGTGTTGTACTATGAGAGACTGGTTATATTAGATACCTTTTGCCATCATAGTTTCACTGAACTTTGTGGACTCAGTATTTCAAGAAATGACAGTGGGTTTGTGCCATCTCTCAGGTTGCAGATTGTGGTGCAGAGCAACCTGAAGTGCTGTATCATGCAGCGTTTATTAGAGAGATGCTTGCCATTTACAGTAAATATGATATATTTGGGAATTAGTTCCTTGTTTATAACCTCTTTTTAGCTGAATGTATTAAGGGTGAAATTCACCTCTTCCTGCACAAATGTCAATGAAATGGACTTTGTGAGGCACTAGCCAGTGCGTGAGTGGGTTAAAATTCATCCTCCTGTCCACGGGCTGGCTATTGCACTGCAGCACAGACCCCACCACAGATGAATAGCAGCTGCTGCCCATCAAAGTCTTTGTGGAGTTTTTAGGCCACTCAGTCTGCATAAACGCAGCCTTCGCCAGCTGGCATCCAACATTCCTCTCCATCCTGGCTTGTTTTTAGAGATGGTGTGGAGCAGGCCCATCCCTAGCGAGGTGCGGGGCCTGGGATATAGGCGCTGAGTTTCTAATCTGCTGGGGGGTGCTCCCCCAGCTCCGCTCAGGCCCCGCCCCCATTCCACCCCTTCCCCCAAGGTTCCACTCCCACCCTGCTTCTTCCCACCTTTGCCCTGCCTCTTCCTGCCCCGCCTCTTCCCACCCAGTTCTGCCCCCTTCCATGAGTGCGCTGCACCCTCTGCCCTCTCCCCTCCCCCCACAGTGCCTCCTGTTGGCGTGAAACATCTGATCCGTGGCAGGCAGTAGGTGCTGGGGGCAGGGGGAGGTTCTGGTAGGGGGGCTCCTCCTACCCCTGCCCGCCTGCCACTCGTCTCCCTGTTCTCCTCCTCACCCTGCCCGCCTCCTGCCTCACCTCCCCGTCTGCCTCCTCACGATTTTATCGAAGCGCAAGGCCCCCCAAAGTGCAGGGCCCGGGGTGGTCACCCCGATTCGCCATACCCAAGGGACGGCTCTGGTGTGGAGTCCCTCCTGTATACACACATTAACTAATCTGCACCCTCTGGTCAGGTTTCAGAGTAACAGCCATGTTAGTCTGTATTCGCAAAAAGAAAAGGAGTACTTGTGGCACCTTAGAGACTAACCAATTTATTTGAGCATAAGCTTTCGTGAGCTACAGCTCACTTCATCGGATGCATACTGTGGAAAATACAGAAGATGTTTTTATACATACAGACCATGAAAAAATGGGTGTTTATCACTACAAAAGGTTTTCTCTCCTCCCACCCCACTCTCCTGCTGGTAATAGCTTATCTAAAGTGATCACTCTCCTTACAATGTGTATGATAATCAAAGTGGGCCATTTCCAGCACAAATCCAGGTTTTCTTCCCCCCCCCAACCCCACCCCACTCTCCTGTTGGTAATTATTAGCACTGTACTGTCCAGGAAGTGGATCTCTTGTGTGGACTGGACCAGGCTAAGGTTGATGGTGGGATGGAAATTGTTGAAATCATGGTGGAATTCCTCAAGAGCTTCTTTTCCATGGGTCCAGATGATGAAGATGTCATCAATATAGTGCAAGTAGAGTAGGGGCGTTAGGGGACGAGAGCTGAGGAAGTGTTGTTCTAAGTCAGCCATAAAAATGTTGGCATACTGTGGGGCCATGTGGGTACCCATAGCAGTGCCGCTGATTTGAAGGTATACATTGTCCCCAAATGTAAAATAGTTATGGGTAAGGACAAAGTCACAAAGTTCAGCCACCAGGTTAGCCGTGATATTATTGGGGATAGTGTTCTTGACGGCTTGTAGTCCATCTTTGTGTGGAATGTTGGTGTAGAGGGCTTCTACATCCATAGTGACCAGGATGGTGTTATCAGGAAGATCACGGATGGATTGTAGTTTCCTCAGGAAGTCAGTGATGTCTCGAAGGTAGCTGGGAGTGCTGGTAGGTAGGGCCTGAGGAAGGAGTCTACATAGCCAGACAATCCTGCTGTCAGGGTGCCAATGCCTGAGATGATGGGGCGCCCAGGATTTCCAGCTTTATGGATCTTGGGTAGTAGATAGAATATCCCAGTTTGGGGTTCCAGGGGTGTGTCTGTGTGGATTTGATCTTGTGCTTTTTCAGGGAGTTTCTTGAGCAAATGCTGTAGTTTCTTTTGGTAACTCTCAGTGGGATCATAGGGAAATGGCTTGTAGAAAGTGGTGTTGGTGAGCTGCCGAGCAGCCTCTTGTTCGTATTGTGACCTATTCATGATGACAACAGCACCTTCTTTGTCAGCCTTTTTGATGATGATGTCAAGAGTTGTTTCTGAGGCTGTGGATGGCGTTGTGTTCAGCATGGCTGAGGTTATGGGGCAAGTGATGCTGCTTTTCCACAATTTCAGCCTGTGCATGTCGGCGGAAGCACTCTATGTAGAAGTCCAGTCTGCTGTCTCGACCTTCAGGAGGAGTCCACCTAGAATCCTTCTTTTTGTAGTGTTGGTAGGGAGGTCTCTGTGGATTAGTATGTTGTTCAGAGGTGTGTTGGAAATATTCCTTGAGTCGGACATGTCGAAAATAGGATTCTAGGTCACCACAGAACTGTATCATGTTCGTGGGGGTAGAGGGGCAGAAGGAGAGGCCCTGAGACAGGACAGCTGCTTCTGCTGGGCTAAGAGTATAGTGGGATAGGTTAACTATATTGCTGGATGGGTTGAGGGAACCTTTGCTGGGGCCCCTTGTGGCATGTAGTAGTTTAGAAAGTTCAGTGTCCTTTTTCTTTTGTAGAGAAGCAAAGTGTGTGTTGTAAATGGCTTGTCTAGTTTAGTAAAGTCCAGCCACGAGGAAGTTTGTGTGGAAGGTTGTTTTTTTATGAGAGTATCCATTTTTGAGAGCTCATTCTTTATCTTTCCCTGTTTTGTAATGCCCCTCTGCCATGTACAGTGGGCAAACTGGACAGTCCCTACGTAAAAGAATAAATGGATACAAATCAGATGTCAAGAATTATATAACATTCATTAACCAGTCAGAGAACACTTCAATCTCTCTGGTCACTCGATTTCTGATCTCAAAGTGACTATCCTTCAACAAAAAAACTTCGAAAACAGACTCCAACGAGAGACTGCTGAATTGGAATTAATTTGCAAATTGGATTCAATTAACTTAGGCTTGAATAGAGACTGGGAATAGTTGATTCATTATAAAAAATAACCTATTTCCTCTTGTTTATTCCTTTCCCCCCCTCCACTGTTCCTCAGACGTTCTTGTTAAACTCTGAATTTGTGCTGGAAATGGCCCACCTTGATTATCATACACATTGTAAGGAGAGTGATCACTTTAGATAAGCTATTACCAGCAGGAGAGTGGGGTGGGGGGAGAGAAAACCTTTAGTAGTGATAAACACCCATTTTTTCATGGTCTGTGTGTATAAAAACATCTGTATTTTCCACAGTTTGCATCTGATGAAGTGAGCTGTAGCTCACGAAAGCTTATGCTCAAATAAATTGGTTAGTCTCTAAGGTGCCACAAGTACTCCTACCCTCTGGTCAGTGGCTCAGTAGAGCCTCAGTGGTGTGGACACATCTTCACTGTGGTGAATTTCACCCGTTATGCCTTTTTATGTGTTTATTATGAGTGACTTATATGTGAAATTCCTAGAGTCGGGAAAGCCACACAGAGAGCGTCAAATTTCAGAGCAAAGCAAATGGTGTAACAAACCCCACTCACTACAGAGTGGTATGGGTTTGGTGGTAGACTAGTCCTATAGGTGTTTGATAGTAGGCTGGGTATACCACAAGCTCAAAGGCAAGTGCTCTAGGCATTCCGAGCGCTAGCCCTTCAGGCTGAAGCCCTCAGCATGTTCCCAGAAACACTTACACCTTTGTGTAACTGAGAGTTCCTTTAGTAAGGCTGCCAGGAATAAAACATTCAAATACTCATGTCACAATTTCTGTAATGGGTTACAGTAAACAAACAAAGCAAGTTTCTAACAAAGCCCCTCAGGGAAAGTTAGTACATGGGTATAAAGGTAACTGTCATTATAACTTGTTATATGCAGTGTTGTTGTTGCTGTGTTGGTCCCAGAATATTAGAGAGAGAGAGAGTAGATGAGGTAATATCTTTTATTGGCCCACCTTCTGCTGATGAGAGAGAGAAGCTTTCGAGGTTACACAGAGATGAAAAAGAGCTGAATAAGAGCCATATGGAAGCTAAAAAGCTCGTCTCTCACCAACAGAAGGTGGGCCAATAAAAATATTTTCTCACACACCTCATAACCCTTCACTCTTTCTTTTGGCCTGAAGTCAGTAGCCCGGTGTCCTTCTGCTGTGGCTACTGCTGTCCCCTGCCAGCTCTCAGGCTTTCCAGCTCACCTCCCAGGCTGCCTGTCTGACCTTATCTCTACAGATAGCTCCCAGGCTGTTCCTGATCTCCCTCGTCCCCGAGCTTCCTCCTGAACCTGAACTCCTCAGACATCAAGCTGTACATACGTCTCTTTCCTTATGCAGGAAAGAGAAGTTATTCAGTCCTCTGCTGACTGGATGTTGAATTGGGGGTTAACACAGTGTTCAGTAATGAGCTATTAGATTCATTACAACATTGTGATATGTATTTAAAAATGATGATGAAAACCACAGAAAAACACATAACACACTTTCTGTTTGGAACTTATTGAATGTATAGAGCCATAGAAATATAATCAGGTTTCACCCTTTTACACATAATCATTGGTTCACAGGTTTCATTACTATACAGTGGAATGAGAAGTACTGTTGCTTTGTAGGGTTGTATTTTCATTGTCCCAAGGGAGTTACCTGCCTCATTGTCTTTTTTTGTCCGCATATCATGCTAACAGAGGCATTCAGGATTAGCTGACTTGTTCTCTGAAGTGAAATTGTTGTTGTTGTTGAAGAGAGATATGAAATAGACAAAATACTTAACATGTTCAATATCCAGGTTATTGACTTAGGTCTGGGGAAAAAAGCAAGATTGATTTTGGTCCTTTGTGTCAGTTGATTTCAAAGTCTACCACAATGAGGCTTCCACTCTGAAAAACTGAAGAAACATTAGTTGTTCCAGGATCCTTAGGAAGAATGTACAAAATACTTATTGGGATAAAGAGGCCCAAAGAGCTGCATTGCATTTAAAAATCAATCCTCTTTTTCGTAATATAATTAAATCTCTGTCATATGAGAAATTCTTGTATAGTTGAATTATGGGTGAGAAACCTAATCTTCTGAGTTGCTTTACATATTTCACTTAGCCCTTCTTAGAAACCTGCATGATGGTGTGATTTTCCTGATTAAGCATGACAATGCAACCCATACGAAATCTGAGATGTTTGAATTATAAAACCAAATGATATAAACAAAGACTTTTGCTTGACATTCTCAGATTTCCTTCCCCCGCTCCTCACCCCCCAAACTCCAAAGATGCTTGGAATGAAAAATCTAGCTAACATGGCTTAGTCAGGCACAATGGCTTGCTGCTTGCCCTAGGCAATGCATAGATCTCATAACTAAGAAACCATGTTATGATTATCATAGCAAGAGGCTTTCTTGCTTCTAGGGGTACTAGTAGCTTTTAGAGTTGTTGCATTACTTCTTGATTACTACTGATAGTTATTTGGCAGGCAAACCCTGTAAAGGGACAGAGACATATCTAATTCATATCAACCGGGATAGTTTTCAGAGTAGCAGCCGTGTTAGTCTGTATTTGCAAAAAGAAGTATTTGTGGCACCTTAAAGACTAACAAATAAATTTGTTAGTCTCTAAGGTGCCACAAGTACTCCAACCTGGATAGTATCAGCCTTGTATCCAGGCCATGCATCAGCACTGATGATAACTGTGGGATTGAATTGCTATAGCATCAGGTAATCATCCATTAAAAAGTGCTACTGAGCTGCTGTAAAATTCAGTTTGTGGATTCATCTGGTGGAGGTACAGTACTATATGAAACCAAATGAAAACCATTAAGTTTGCCAAACAGATTAAGGCAACTTCATTAGTCTTTCCATGAAGTGTCTGCAGGATGACAGAGATCTTCTGTGGTTTGTGGGGAGAAGCAGCAAGCCAGCCACTCCTGACATAGAATGCTCCTTGGAGTCTTAAACCAAGCTGTTAAATTAATTTCAGAGTATTAACATTTATATTAAATATTCTGATTTGTGTGTGTCCACAATTTCCTTAACAGTATGCTGGTAGGAGATACTGATGTCTTGCAACAGCGGTCGTGTCACAAGAGGGACAAAAAAAGTTCTAGGCAGTATTATTCATTAACAGGCTAGGTTACTAGGTTATTCATGATGGTGTTCTAGTTAATTGAAAACCATTAGTACAGCTCCTCTCCCAGAGTGACCTTTTGAGAGTTACACAGGAAAGGTGAATTAAGGCAACCTTTCACAATCAGTAAGGAGACCTATCAGTTAGGCCTTCAGTGCACCGGGCCATGTGTGGGAGAGATGTTGAGATGTCCCACCTCGACAGTAGTTTCAGAAGGCACAATCCTTTGTAGAGCTCCCAGGTTTGCAGAGGTAGTATGCTCAGTGCTATATCTTGTAAGGGAACAAAGCCATTGTCCTTTGTCCTCCCACCCCTTTTGTGTGTGGCTGTTAACACTAGTCCTTGCAATCAGGTGAATACAAGGATTGCAATTGGGGTTGGTCTTGAGGTCGCAGGTGGGGAGGCTCCTTGCAACCTCTTCTCACTTGCTTCCAGAGAAGATGACCATGGTCCTGAGCCATGGTGCAGGTCCTGGTTACCTATGAGACCGCTTGGATTATGTGCTGTTGTGACAGTTCAGATAAGATGGTGCATTTTTGCTAAATGTTCATGGATTTCAGTGTCTGGGGACAGGAGCCAGAACATGTGGAGGTCCTGCAGCTCTGGAATTTTCTTTCTTTGGTGTTCCAGCAGATTCTAAGCTTGTTTACTTTCAGGTCATGGTGTAAGTCTCAACTGTGCACTCATACTTTTGCCTGAAAGACATGATTGTGAGGAATATATTAAAATTCATTCTGGGGTAGGACTCCATCTGGGTTGACATTTGTATATTTGTATATTATTAGAGTCACTGTGGATAGTTCTCTGAAAACATCCGCTCAATGTGCAGTGGTACTTAAAAAAGCTAACCATGTTAAGAACCATTAGGAAAGGGATAGATAATAAGACAGTAAATATCATAATGCCACTATATAAATCCATGATATGCCCACAGCTTGATTATTGCATGCAGTTCTGGTTGCCTTATCTCAACTAAGATATATTAGAATTGAAAAATGGACAGAGAAGGGTAATACAAATTATTAAGGGTATGGAATAGCTTCCATATGAGGAAAGATTAAAAAGACTGGGACTTTTCAGCTTGGAAAAGAGATAGGGGTGTTTGATAGAGGTCTATAAAATCATGAATGGTATGGAGAAAGTGAAAACAAGAACCAGGCATCACCCAATGAAATGAATAGGCAGTAGGTTTAAAACAAACAAAATGAAGTACTACTTCACACAACGCACAGTCAACCTGTGGAGCTTGTTGCCAGGGGATGCTATGAAGGCCAAAAGTATAAATGGGTTTGAAAAAGAATTATATAAATTCATGGAGGGTAGGTCCATCAATGTCTATTAGCCAAGATAGTCAGGGATGCACCCTCATGTAGTAGATGTCCCTAAATCTCTGACTGCCAGATGCTGGGAGTGGATGAATCACTCAATAAATTGCCCCGTTCTGCTCATTCCCTCTGAAGCATCTCTTACTGGCCAGTGTCAGAAGACAGGATATAGGGCTAGACAGACCATTGGTCTGACTCATTATGGCCATTCTTACATAATTTTTGCACATGCTTCCTGAGACTGATTTTGTAAATCTGAATTTAAATGAAATTGCTAGCTGTTGGTCACTATGCCTCTTATATTTATACCCATTCTGCCATGCCTATGGTTTTACAGGGAAGAATGATGGGATTGCTGTTGTGCACATTTATTTTCGATTAACAGATTAGTAAATTCAACTTTCAGACCATCCAAAACAGGGAAATACTATTTGTTATTGTTTTTAGGCAAAAATTTACATCTCCATTAAAAGGAAAAACATAATTCTGAGAGTTGATATGAATGCACATATTGTTTAAAGGCAGCGAAATCACATCAAGAACAGAAACTTATTATTTTTTAAGTAAATAGCCATAAACAGGAAATTACTGTTTTCCCCCTTCATGTTTGTTTTTGATACTGAATATCTCCCCCTTTCTGTTTATTATTATTACTACTGTTATTATTCTAGCGTCCTTTATTATCAGTGATTTTCACTGTTACTTAACCTCAGCCAAAGAAGGAATGGCATGTAGTTCCTTATGGAACTCATGTGAACGCTTCTTTGTAGATCTGTGCCAGCTTGGGTCAAGAACAATACTCAGTATGCTTTGAAGGTGTACACTGTCCATCACTTCCAACGATGTACTTTGTTTCCACTGGTTTGAGGTCTGTGTTCTAAAGGCCACAGTATGCATTCCAGATGGCAATGCAAACAATATCTGTCAGTGAAAAACAGGTAACAATAACAAACCAAGAAGGTAATCCGAGAACTGCTACATACAGTCTAAATATGGTCTAAAATGCAAAAGAGTCAAACATATTGGTTAAAATGTATAAATGCATGATAAAATATTTATTATATAGAAATAAACAATGTATGCAATAAAACAGTGCCAGTTTAATTTAGAATGATAATGTATCATGTTTGTGAAAAAAAAAATTGCATTGAGATGGATCTTCCACTTTGTAGCTTACAAATTTCGGCATGGGACTTTCTCAGTGATGCATTTGAAAGCAGATTTTAGATGTGGGCATAAAGATTCTTTTTTTTTTGTCTTAGATTTTAGTTACATAAAAGACTATTGTTATTTTTACAAGTAATACTTGAGCTTTTTACACACATTCTGCCCGTGATGGTGGCTTTAACAAGTGAGCAAGGCATGGGAATTCTACACTGTTTGGCATTTTGCTTCCTTCTATGGATGTTAGAGAAAATTCTTGGAAAACAACATTTTTGAAGTTTTAGAAAACATGGGACATATTTCTGCATCATTAAAATTTCTCCTGGTATTTCACGAGAATGAAAAGTAGTTTAATAAAAAAAGACATTTTCTTCCAAAGCTCTGAAAATGTTTCTGTTTTTTCTATCCATATTGGAATAAATGCTGGTTTCCCAAAATTGCACCAAATTGTAAGAGGGTAAATTAACTTGAATATAGAAGCTGCCTTACTTGAGATATATTGGGCATAAATGAGAATGGTGTATGCTGGTAGTGTCAGGTGCCATAATTTACCATCAGTCAAATTGTCAATTGCCTCACACCTTGTGTAGTCATTTACACCTGTGCAAAGTGAGCATAAAACCCTAATAGATCAGAATGGTAGGAATTTACTCCTAGTTTACACTTGCTACACTTAGCCATAAATGATAATACAAGATGCAAGTAAGTGTAGAATAAGTCCTAATCTATGTAGAACATCTACAGAATTGACCCAAAATAGCGTATGTGATGGAAGTGGAGCTACTCTGTAGTAACTTATGAATACTGTCTGTTGACCTAGTTGTTTGGGATGTTTACTGTGGAAATATGTTGATTTACTAATATGGGCAGTTGCTGGGAAAAACAAGGGAGGGGGGGACAATGACTCAAGATTAAGCCACCTCTCCGCAAACACGTAGGGGTTGTTGGGGGTGGGGGACCCAGGAACACAAGGAGCTCAAAAGGTCTGTAGCAGTTTAAAAAGGGACTTGAGAAAGAGAGAGAGAGAGAGGTTTTTGGGGATCTGTTCCAGGAAACCTGACTGACCTAAAGACACATGCTGGAGTATCTGAAGAAGCTAGGCCTGCTTTGGTTAACAGCAAGCCTTAGATAAGGTAGACATGCATGTAGATTGTTTTAAAGTCTTGTGAATTTGGTCCTACTGTGGTAAATAAACACTACTTTGGTTTTACGGAGGCTGTTGGGTCATTACATCCACTAATGGTCACAGACTCAGAAAGGGAAGAATTTCAGGTACCAAACCTAGACACAGCTGCTCAGTAAGTACGGTTAATACACACGCTACTGTAGCCTAGGGCTCAGTCCAAGAGTGGGGAAACTAAGGCATTGTATCCCAGGAGAGGTAAAGGCCTGAGGCCTGACTCCTGACTGTTGATTTTCAAGTCTAAGGCTTGGTCCCTACTACAGAGTTAGGTCGATGCAAGGCAACTTACATTGACCTAGTTATGACAATGTACACACTACAGCCATGTTCCCACCGATGTAAGTGCCCTACTACACCAACATAATAACTCAACCTCCATGAGAGGTGTAGGGCTTATGACAGTGTAGTTAGGGTGATGCAGTGTCTGTGTAGACACTGCATTACTTACATTGGCTGTTGGCTGTCATTCTTGTCAATTTCCCACCTCCATGCTTAAAGCAGGGCTGTCACTGAGGCAGGTGAGGGGGCTCCCCACTCCCAGCCAGGCTGTGCTTGTCTTGATCAGAACCTGGCTGCCTTCTGGCTCCCCGCTCCCAGCCCACCTCCTCCCTCTGATCCAAGCTGTGCCTGCCTGGCTCCCTGCTGCCAGCTGGGTTGCTGCCCAGGGGCTCCCTGCGGGGAGCCCTGGTGCTGCCAAGGGACTCCTGGCTCCTCACTCTCTGCTGCCGGGAGCCCAACTGCCCCCCTGCGCTCTTTGCTCCTCTCTGTACCTGGGCGCCCAGCTGTAAGCTCAGAGTGGGGGCAGTTGTAACAGGGCGGGGAGCCGAGAGCCTGGGGGTTAGCCAGGCTGCTGCAGGGTGGGCAGCCAGGCTCCTGGCAGCAGGGAACTGAGAGCTGGGGGGTGGGCAGCTGGACTACTGAGGACAGGGAGCCGTGAGCCGGGGGGCAGGCAGTTTGGTTCCTGGGAGCGGGGAACTGCGTGTGGAGCCAAGAGCCCAGGCTTTCAGTCCCCACCACTGCCCCTCTTAACTCGGTGGAAGCATTCCCGGTGAGGACGCGCACCATCGACAGAAGGAGGGTAGTGTGGGCATGAACCACCTCGGTAATTATATAGGTTGATTTACCTTTCTAATGTAGACAAGCTCTAAGATTTTTCCAAGGTTGGAAGTGGGTCCTGGGTCCCATTGGGAAGATGGGAACCTTTCCCTTTCCAGTATTGTAAAATTCCCATTTCTAGTCCTAGATGGCTATGAGATAACTGATCTAAAATTGGCAACATTTTTAAGTTTGGAAAAGCTGACACTGGCCTGCATGTGAATCTTCCCACCTTGCCTCAGACAGATGTGATGGGGCGGCAGGAAACTAAACATCTGGAGGAAACTTTTCTCTTGGATGTTAATTTTTAAAATAATCACAGCTCTTTCAAAGTGCTCAAGGATTTGAAATATTAGAATAAGGTGTGGGGAGATGTATTAGTGAGCACAGGGCAGGTAGTGTGATCCAAGGAGAGTGATAAATATATTTGTCACGTAACTCTGCAACTTACCACATGGGTCATTGATTTCACAACTACTTGTATGGATGGGTGTATATACATGCCAATACGCGCACGCACACACACAAATGTGTTCACACACACTATATTTTCCAAATATGGAAACTTGTCTGTTAAAATATTTCATTATTCAAAGGGGAGGCTCTATTCTGCAGTTTTTTGTGTTGCTCAAGTTTTATGGGTCTAATTTTTACTTCAGCTGGAATTTTGAGAGCTCAGCACTTCTGAAAAATTAGGCCCTACAGTTTTACAGTCATCTAGCAAATTTATATAAAAGTGATGTAGCCAGTCCCAGTTTACAAGCAGCTATTGCCAGATTACATATTAATTAAAAAATTAAGTGTTTTACTAAAGTATTCATATGTTCCAACTACATATTAAAGATGTAGTTGGAACATATGAATACTTTAGTAAAACACTTAATTTAATACAGTTCTCCTTTCCCCATCCATAAATGAAACATTGCTGTGTGGCTTCTATGCTATTTCCTTTTGTTGGGTTCTCCTACATGGGGAACTGACTTCCTCATTCGTTAATATAGCTAGCCTTTTGCTTTTAAAAAAAAATGATGCTCAAATGTGACCCCAGGTTGGAGTTATGCACTTGTATATACTAGCAAGTACCCTTATTTTTTTGGATGGATATATCAGGATTTTTAAAACCCCATTGTCAAGTCATGGGTTAGAATTGGATAAAACTCTTTAAAACAGAATGTTTCTTCGGTTTAAAAATTGGGACCACGTTGATGCATGGACAGGAAAAGTGAACCCTCATGTGGTTTCACAATTTAGATCCCATATATTCTAGTAACATGGAAGATGTAGAGATTTTAAGATCCTGAAAATGAGTTTGCTTCTATTGCTGCTAAAACATTTTATAAAATGAGGATGGAATCTTTTTAACCTTTTCCTGCTTTTTATCTGTTTTGCAGTTCTAGAATTTCCTTTTAATGTCATGCCCATTATTGCATCGTTACTGTTCTTTTATTCTTTTGTCTCAGAAATATGTCCTGAACATGCTTTTATCTCTCTCTCCATTCCTGCTCATAAGGCTGATACTACTTCACCACTGTGGCACAGCTAATGCTCCTTCCCCTTCCTTAAGCCACCTGCAGTCTCACTGGCCCCACTGTCAATCACCAGCTGGATACTGAGACAAATTTTTTATAGCAACCTCTGTCAGTAAACAGAAAATATTTTGAAAAATACAGATCAGAAGCTGAATGTCAGCCTGCTGAGTGGCCTGCTTAAACAGGAGAATTGACACTGCTGAGGTTTTGTTGTTTAGCTTTTTTTTTTGTTTTTGTTTTTTTAATTCAAAAATAGTGGTTTGGGGTCTAGCCCAAATAATAAACAAAATGAGACTTTGCTAGCTGACTAGAAATACTTTAAGGTGTCAGTACTACTGTTTCTGTCTTCACCTTTTAGTTCTTTGTAAATCAGGAAGGGCCAATGTCTGTTGAGTGCAATGCAGAAGCCCCCACAAAATAACAAGGGAGACAGAATGTTCTGAACACATTGGTAGATCCTCCATTTGTCTCGTGTGCCTCAGTAAGGTTAAAGGATTATAAAAAGTATGTTGTTTTTTGCAGTTCAAAATAGTACAACAAACAGTACTGTATATCTTTATATGTAGTAATCCAAAAGAGATTTTGGACATCCTGGAATAGTGGTAGTTAGTCTTTATGACTAGTGGAAACCACACTCACAAGACTTAGGCAAAAAGCCACACATGTTTTTTTAAAACCACTTTGTAAGGGGATTGTGGAAGTACATGGCATATTGCGTAGTAAATCTTATATTAGAATGCAGCAAACCCCTTGTTGAAGAGTTGCATGGGTCTCTCGAGCCAGAGAATATTGCTGTCCTACAGATATATTGTTGGAAGATGCACTGAAGTGCAGCCTTCTTGTTGGTTGATAAATGGAGATTAGAATCATCTACTAGGCTATTTTATGGTACTTGTTTACAATATTTACCTTCCTAAATTGATTCAGTATAATCCTTGCTATGGCTTTGACTCATTTCTAGAAGACATACAGATAATGTGGTACTTATATGAAGTCTTACATGTCACTGAAGAACTGCTTTTTTCCTCCGTTAGTTGAATTGTGCAGCAGGATTGTATTAACATAGACTTCGGAACATTTGAGCTCCCATAGGGTATGGTGTGTGGTTGATATGATATAATTTGCCTTCAACAGTTGTTTTAACAAGATATCCTTCATAGAAAATATACCAAGCTGAAAGGCATAAGTGAGCGACGTTAGTAAGAAACACTGTTGGCAAAATTCTCCACTTTCATCTTTATCTGATTAATTCAAGGTTGAATGTTACATTGAAAGACAGTATTTTTAACTTAATACAGTATAAAGTATGTTTATTTCTTAAAAAATACCTTTTATATTTTACAGGAGATGGTTTCTTGTAACTTAAGCTAAACACATTCCAAATATATAAGCATTTAGTCATTTTGTTTTTGGCAGACATATAGTTCAAACCCAAACTGTTACTGTTTAAAATTAGTTTCTCCTCTCCCAGCTCCCCATAAAACTGTTTTAATAATATACTAATTAACACTTTTGTAGTACTTGACACATTTAACACAGAAGTTAATTTACTGTTCCTGATACTTAAAACTGTGGTTTAAAAACAGATCAGCACTACTGAGTACAAAACAATTTCTCAGTTTGTGCAAATACAACACAAGATTTGCATATAACGCTGATATTAAAACTATCAAAAATGCATATACTTCAGTAGCTTGGTGGAAGTGTAAATAATGTTTGGACTATTATATGAGCATTTTTTTCAAATTCTTGTTGATAGTGGCTAATTCTTTTTTCCTAGTAATGTGCAGAGAGTTTGGGATCTTAATTTTGGACTCTGTTGAGAAATACTTTACTTACATTTTCTATCTTCATTTTTATGTGGTTTTTCCTTGCTCGGGGTTATTGTGTTGGCTGAAAAATATTCAACACAAACAATATCTGAAGTACATATCGGTGTGCATCAGAATGGTTTGACTGACCATGAACTTGAGAACAGATTTCAGATAGACAAATTTCACTGTCTCTTGACTTTATACTGTAGAGAAACACTTACTGCACAGGGAGACTACAGACTGGAGGGTCTGGTAATGGGATATCGAGACCTTCACCTCTAGGTCACCAGTTTGAATGTAGCACAGGTGGGTAGAAACCAAAAGTCATTATTATATGATGGCTCTTGCTGGCCTATGTGAAATGAGTTGGTGGTCTCAGTCAACTTCCAAGCAGAAAAATGTCAGTATCACAAAACCATCATCACAGGTCTCACAAATTGGCTGCCTTGCTGGATGTCTTGGTAGAAAAAACAGTGACGGAATGGGTGTGGTTACTGAATTACCCCCAGGCACTAAAGTGGTTCCTCCGGGTCAGGGTGTGGAGAAACGAATCATTCTGGCTTGTTAAGCAGGATCTATTTTGTAAATACATTTTTAGTACTGTGCATTTTTGATTCTTACTGTTCTCACTTGTGAGGTACTTCAAGCAGGTTAAGTGAAAATGCCGCCTTAATCTTCCCTATTGCTTAACTTCCTCTAATGTGGCTTGCATAAAAAAATTAGAACAAGACCTAGGAAATGGAGAAAGAAGAGAGGAATTCTTACATTTTCAAATGTTAGCCATGGAAAAAGGTCTGGTAGATTTATCTAGTGTGTTCCTCTGTTAGTGCAGGGGAGAATATATTATTTATTTATACAACAGACAGATAAATAGTATATTCAGTCAGTTCATGTTACTACTTGTATTTGCACCAGCTGTGTTGACTGTATGGAATAGCATAAAGCACTGATCTATAGATGAAATTCACTTACTGCTGCTACTACTACTACTACTATTATTATTGCTGGGGTGATGTTAATTGCTTGCAGATGACAAAATATAACACTTTTAATTGTGATCACGACATAAATACCAACTCACAAACCAGTTGTTTGGCCTGGGGATTGATAATGTATACACTCTTCTGAGGTGTGGAGAATTTTTCTCTGTTTGCAGATTTTCTGTTCAGGGTCTTTCTGTTTCCCTTCCTGAGAGAAAACCAGCCCTTTTATAAACTCCTGATTAGATAATGAGGCTCACTTGCCCTGATGAATGCAGATTTATCAAGGATCCCAGCTGCTTTTCCTTAACTTCAAACAGTTGTAGGAGGCATTCTTGTCCATATGCTTCAGGAGTTCCAATTCTCAGATCTAGTCCAATCTACTACCAGACCTAGTCGTGATCTGAAGTATGGAAAAATAAATGTAGTTCCATAGTATCTCTGGGAATAGCCTTTGGTTCCTTACAGTTGGCGTCTGGAATTGGCCCTACACATCTGTCTGAGTCAGCGGAGATTTCCTTAATGGGAAAATCAGATAGGAGAAGCATTCTTTCCAAAAGGGTGACCTGGAGTGGCTCTAGATGTGCCACTGTTCCCTCTCCCGCCCGAAGTGGCCAACCATGGTTATTTTTTCCCCTCAGCTGCTTGGGTGGAGGTCAAAAACGTTTGCTTGGTGCTCTCCTCCTCAGCAGCTGAGAAAAAAAATTAAACAGCTGGTGAATCAGCAGAGCAAAAACCAAAACCCTCAGTTGTATGGCACCCAAGGCAACCATCCTGCTCACCCACCCATAGAAACAGTCCTGAGCATGGCCCCACGAGGCTCTGAGTACAGCCCATCACTGTAAGCTATCTGTAAGTTCATTATGCAGTAATGCTAACCACAGCAATGTGGAGGTAGCCATTTTTGGAGAATCAAGAGGCTTTGAGTTACCAGAAGATGGCTGATGAGGTTACCCTTTTACTGTTTTTGAGCAAGTTACACTGATGCAGTATGCTGCTTAATTTTTCTGTGTTCCCTACATGACAGTCACTCTTGCATAGTGTCAGTCATTTGTGACTATTGCCCAGTGTTAACAGTATAAGAGGATGCTATGATAATTGTACAGGAAGATGTAAAGGGCAGTCTTCCTTCGGAATTGCTATTGAACGAATGTCCTTGAAAGGTCAAGTTTGGGGGAGATGCTGTCATTTGGCTGAGATTAAAACTGTGATCCTGATCACTTGTGTTCATTAAATGATTTCCTGGCATTTGTCACAAAACCAGGCATGTTAACTGCTGTTGGGTGAACCTCCAAAAGCTGGAAGGTTTGGTATGGATAAGCACCCAAAACGCTTTCTGAATGTATCTGCAAAATTAGGCTAAAAGTCTTGAGAGAAGTGACGTTCAAGATTTCTAATGCTGATTGTTTCCAGTCAGACCAGAAATAACACATTCTTCTTTGAGTAGTGTCCCCATGGGTGCTCCACTGTAGGGGCACTTGTGTCCCTGTGCTGCTGATCAGAGAACTTTGGTAGCAGTGTCCATTCGGCCCTCACATGCACTGTCGCCCCCTCATGCCCCCTCATGCCCCGCCACAAGGCTAACCAGTGCACACAGGTGAACCCCTCTCCAGTTCCTTCTCAAATGCCCCTGGCTAGAGACATTGTCATTAGCAGTCCATTTGTGGATCGTTAGGTCTACTCTCTTTCCTTAGCATTTTCAGTAGCTAGTTAATCTTCTCTCTTCGTTGTAGATTTTCTTTATTTTCTCTCTTTCTTTCTGTCTCAAAAAAAGGAGACTTTTAGTTTCTCCTTTGTCTGGGGCCGCTTCCCCCAGTGTGGGATATGCCCATCTCACTGAGCTTCAAGAAGTGCCCCTCATGTAAGGAGGCCATCCCTGCAGTGGATAAACATTCTCACTGTATCTACTGCCTTGGGGAAGGCCACATTCCTCAGAAGTGTGGTCTCTATCAACAACTCAAACTCGGGTCTCGGAAGGACAGGACATAAATCCTGAACTTCACAATTCTCAATCCAGTGTTTCTATGAGCCTCAGAGAAAAACTATGCAGATTTTCCAGTCATAAGCCATCAGGCTCACAGCCTTCTGCCTCACCACCATCTGCCTCAAAACATCAGTTCTGACATGTTGGTTGAGGCATCGACAGACCACTCCCCTCAACTCCAGCTGCAGCTGACCAACCCATTGCACCCAGTTGGATCTACCGCCTTGTTCCATTCCACAACAACTGGGAACGAATAACATCTGACTGATAGGGCCCGGAAATCATCCGCAATGGGTACTCCATCCACTTCACCTCCCCCCCTTCCCAACACGAGGCAAAGGTTTCTACTCTCATTATTTTCTGATACCCAAAAAGAAGGGAGATTGGAGACCCACACTGGACTTCAGAGCTCTGAACAAATTTGTCAAAGCTCAAAAATTCAGGATGGCCACACTAGCAGTGATCATTCCATCTCTTTGGAACAGGGAGATTGGATTTTGGTCCTTGACCTTCAGGATGTCTCTTTCCACATATCGATCCTACCTTCACAGAAACAATTCCTCAGATTTACCATGGGCAGGACCACTACCAATACAGAGTCCTTCCCTTTGACCTCTCATTGGCTCTGAGACCATTCTCCAAGGTCCTCTCCCTAGTGGCTGCTCACCTATGCTCCCAGGGGTTTATGATCTGCCCCTACCTGGATAATTGTCTACTCAGAGCCTGCTCCTTCAATGAGGCTCCTGGGTTACCAAAACTGCAGTCAACTTGTTCACGGAATTGGGTCTACAGATCAACACCCAACAATCAACTTTCATCCCTACATAGCACCTAGAATTTATAGGGGCTGACCTTGACTTGTTATAAGCCAAAGCACTCCTGTCATAGCAGAGGTTTCACATGTTGCCCCTGCTCATAAAGTCAGTACAAAACAGACCTCAAATGTCCGCCAGACACGGTCTCCAACTCCTGGGGCATATAGCGTTGGGAACAGCAGTGATACCTCATGCCAGACTTCACATACAGTGCCTCCAAATGTGGTTCAGCTTGGACTACAGATGCAACAAAGACAGAGTAAACAAATCTCTGTCACTACTTACCAGGATCAAAAACTCCCTGCACTGGTGGAAAAATCCAGCAGATGTTTACAGACACGGTCTCCAACTCCTGGGGCATATAGCGTTGGGAACAGCAGTGATACCTCATGCCAGACTTCACATACAGTGCCTCCAAATGTGGTTCAGCTTGGTCTACAGATGCAACAAAGACAGAGTAAACAAATCTCTGTCACTACTTACCAGGATCAAAAACTCCCTGCACTGGTGGAAAAATTCAGCAGATGTTTACAGAGGGATCCCCTTTTTGCAAACTTCTCCATTGTTACTTCTCACCACCAATGCATCCCTCATAGGATGGGGTGCATATCTACATAGCCTTACATCAAAAGGCAAATGGTCATCCACTGACCTGTCCCTCCACATCAACCTCCTCAGACTCAGGAATGCTTATGCCCATTTCCTCCCACTGATCAAGGAAACACACACAAGAGTCTTAACAGACAACATAGCATGTATGTACTACATAAATCGGCAGGGAGGAGCCAGATCACCCTTCCTTTGCACAGAAGCACTAAAGCTGTGGAACTGGTGCATTTCCCACAACAGCACATTATCAGCAGCCTACCTGCCAGGAGTACAAAACTCAGTATCAGACAGTCTGTCGCAAATTCCCACACAACCACAAATGGGAGATAAACCCAGCAGTGCTTCACATCCTATTCAGGCAGTGGGGGACACCAACCACAGACCAGTTTTCCACTTACCTGAACAAGAAATGCCCACCTTTCTTCTTCAGGGCAGGGATAGGACAACACTCCTTAAGGGATGCTCTCCCTCTTCCCGTGGAACAAAGACCTTCTCTATGCCTTTCCCCTGTGTCCGCTACTGTTAAAAGTCCTATTAAAAATAAAAAGAGAAGGAGCACACATCATACTGATTGCTCCCACCTGGCCAAGACAGACTTGGTACCCATACCTGTCACAACTGGCGACATGCCCACTGATCTCTCTCCAACCCATGCCATAGCTCCTATCATGGAATGAAGGACGTGCTCTACATCCCAACTTGCAGATAGTGTGCCTCAAGGCTTGGCTCCTTCATGGTTCCAGAAATTAGAAAGGTCCTGTTTGGACTAAGTACAGGAAGTGTTACTGCACAGTAGAAAATCCACTACAAATCTGTCTTACTAGAAAAAGTGATCCAAGTTTCAGGTTTGGTATAATTCCCAACAAATTTACCCAACATCTGCTACCCTCCCAATGGTCCTAGACTATGTGCTGACTGTATAAAAAACCAGGGCTATCCGTCAGTTCAGGGTTCTCCGTCAGAGTTCATCTAGTGGCTGTAGCAGCCTTCCATCAGCAAGTAGAGGGATACTCCATGTTCTCACACCTGACCACAAAACAATTCCACAGGGTATAATAAACCTTTTATCCCCAACCCAGACATCCTACCCCAACATGGGACCTAAACCTAGTACTAAAAAGTCTGACTAGACCTCCCTTTGCTCACACACCTGTCGATGAAGATGGCCTTTCTGGTGGCGATCGGCTCAGTGAGGAGAATAGCGGCACTGATGGCACCGCCTCCCCTCCCCCAATATTCTTTCAGGACAAGGTCACACTCAGACTGCACCCGAACGTCATCCCCAAGGTGACCTCCCCCTTTCACATAAACCAACTGATTCACCTCCCAACCTTTTACCTCAAGCCTGACCCTAATAACAGGAAGGCTAAATTGCACATGCTAGATGTTAGGAGAGCCCTGGCCTTTTACTTGGATAGGACGAAGGCATTTAGGAAATCTCCTAAGCTTTTCTTTTCTATTGTGGAGAGATCTAAAGGCTTGGTTATATCAGCCCAGAGACTCTCCAAATGGGTCTCGAAATGTTTTAAACAATGCTATTAGATTTACATCATAACACCTCCATCTAGTATTTGCACTCACTCCACAAGGTCGGTTTCCTCCTACGTCTCCTTTCTCAATGATGTCCCTATCTCAGAAATCTGTAGAGAGGCAACCTGGGTGTCTGCACATACCTTTGCAGAAAATTATCTGATTACTGGAGACTCCACTTTCGATGCCATCTTCAGTTCCCTCTGTAACTGACTTGACTCTGAAACCCCAGCCCTACAGTGGGGATACTGCTCAGGATTCCACAACCCACCCTCCTCGCCTCTACTTCGGAGTTCTTGTCAAGGACTCTGCAATAGAGAAGGAACTGAAGAGGATTCATTGTGCATTTTGTGTCACTTCTTCTCTTTCTCAGTCAGTTGGCTCATCCCTAATGTTAATCCCAGTGATCACAGGCTAAATTTCAATTGGGTAGTTACATTCAGTCTATATGCATTTCATCTGTCTTACCAAACCCCTTTGTTCTTTACTGGCTCGTCATTATATCATGAAGGTTCTGGTCTTTTAGCTCTGTGGTCAAAACCAAACTTTAGAGTTCTTTTCTAGAGTGGAATTACTTAGTGTTAACTGTTAACGCTTAACCTCATTAATACACTCATTTTAAAAAAAAATTCACCAAGTCTCCTAAGAATCATAGAATCATAGAATATGAGGGTTGGAAGGGACCTCAGGAGGTCATCTAGTCCAACCCCCTGCTCAAAAGCAGGACCCATCCCCAATTAAATCATCCCAGCCAGGGCTTTGTCAAGCCTGACCTTAAAAACTTCTAAGGAAGGAGATTCCACCACCTCCCTAGGCAACGCATTCCAGTGTTTCACCACCCTCCTAGTGAAAAAGTTTTTCCTAATATCCAACCTAAACCTCCCCCACTGCAACTTGAGACCATTACTCCTTGTCCTGTCCTCTTCCACCACTGAGAATAGTCTAGAACCATCCTCTCTGGAACCACCTCTCAGGTAGTTGAAAGCAGCTATCAAATCCCCCCTCATTCTTCTCTTCCGCAGACTAAGCAATCCCAGTTCCCTCAGCCTCTCCTCATAAGTCATGTGTTCCAGACCCCTAATCATTTTTGTTGCCCTTCGCTGGACTCTTTCCAATTTATCCACATCCTTCTTGTAGTGTGGGGCCCAAAAGTGGACACAGTACTCCAGATGAGGTCTCACCAATGTCGAATAGAGGGGGACGATCACGTCCCTCGATCTGCTCGCTATGCCCCTACTTATACATCCCAAAATGCCACTGGCCTTCTTGGCAACAAGGGCACACTGCTGACTCATATCCAGCTTCTCGTCCACTGTCACCCCTAGGTCCTTTTCCACAGAACTGCTGCCTAGCCATTCGGTCCCTAGTCTGTAGCTGTGCATTGGGTTCTTCTGTCCTAAGTGCAGGACCCTGCACTTATCCTTATTGAACCTCATCAGATTTCTTTTGGCCCAATCCTCCAATTTGTTCAGGGGCGGGGAAGAGCATGGTGCCTTTGTAGTTTGGTATATTTTTATAAACATCCTGCCCCCTACTCTCAAAACAAGGTTAATAATAACCTTATTTTAATAATAAGGAATAATAATTTATTCCTGTGACACCAAATGACAACGTATATAGAGATTCAGTTCTGTTGGGCCTCTCACTGTAAGCCCCCTTTTCCCAGATCAGGCGGAGAAGCACCCAGCCTCCTTCCCCTTGGGGGTGGCAAAATACCAGGTTTAGTGAGGACATGCGGTTGGCATCATCCTAGTCACACCTTTCTAGGAGGGCTACAAAGAAATTTTTCCCTCACCAACAGATTGGCCAAGGTGGAGTGAGTGAGAGGTTTTTCTCCTTCCCCACTATAGGTTTGGGGAGGGATTTGTTATGGTGAGTAATGAAGGGTGTCAGGCTGTGATATTGCAACTCATTATGTAAGTGTGGGGTGGCTGTCCAGTTCAGGTACTCCACAGGGAAGGGATACAGTGACCAGATAAATGCGTTGGTAAAGTACAAAAAAAGGAGGTGTTTATTAAAGGAGCGCAAGGGGGTAGAGGGATCAGGGCTGCTGTGACTGGCACAGCAGGGAGCCAACCCCCATTCCTTATAGCCTACCTTAACACTCGTTCAGGGGCGGGGAAGATGGTAAGGTCCCAGCAATTGGTTGGCTGGGAACCTGCATGGAAAAAGAGGAGGGCTGGTGGAAGCCCGTCGGGTACAAATTGAATGATCATGGAGTTACCTGCATTGTACACTTTTATTTGCTGGGTAGTCCCAGACATCTAATAATAAAGTTGCGGCCTGATTAAAACCGTATCAAGTGTCTCCTGGCCTTCTTTTGGTATAGCTGGACAATGACTTTGTTTACTAATTGCTAGAATATTGTTCGCCCGAGAACAGTTATGGTAGGTAAAAAGATCTAAAGAAAAGAGTCTGTCACTAACTGTTTTAAACTGACATCAGCTTGTTATAATGCCTTGTAGTTGCATCCAGTTTGAGATCAAGCTATATTAAAAAAATCAGTGCTTCAATGAATACATATATAGTGCTCGTTTATTGTCCTATGTAAAAATGCTCAATGACAATGAGTGGTGAAGTAAAAATACTATAATGTAAAGAAAATTTGGACTAACTGTGAAGTAGAAATGGTGTTTGTCTTTTACTCAGTAGTGAAAGGAATGTTAAGGTTTAATTTTCAATTAGCATTTTTTTCCTTTCTCATTTTTTTAAAATTAACAGTCAATGGGTTAGTTAACCGTCTGTCTCTCAATAGGTAGATAGATCAATAGATACTATTTAAGTTTATTTTTTTAAAAGTGGAAAAAAAATTAATAAATGTTATGTTAAATCCAGCAAAATGAATCAGCTGAAGTTTTGACTATCCAGTGATCGTAATTTAAATTCTTGTGCATGTTGTTGTTTTTCAGAAGTGGTAGTTACGATTCTGAGTTATACAACCTCTTCCTCCCACTCCCACCCAGAACACTTATATCTACAGTTGAAACTATGGATGGGGATCTTGGGGTAGAAATAGACAAATCATGGTGGAGGTTTGTGAAGTTTTTTAATTTGCTAATCCATGCATGGAACAACATTTTCAGCAATACCCAGAGATTAAGACCATGGGCCAAGGGCAGGGCCTCAATTTTAGTTTGCTAGTGGTCATCACACTGTGTTTAGAACTAGGTCTCTGCTCTGGACAATACCAAGTCTTTTCAATGTAAATTTCAGTAACAGAAACAAAATATTAAGCACGGAGAATATGGATTAAAAATTCTCAGTCAGTACATTAAATCATTTCCCAGTACAAACTATATATTATAATATTAGAGATTAAAAAACCCATTACCACTTTTTTCAGAAACAGAAGGAAAGCTAACTGAATACAGTATGTTAATTTGATGCAAAATATTTGTTTTCTGATGTGATTATTAATGAGCAAAGAACAAAAAAATAATGATTTTTGTGTAAATGATTGCATTAGTATTTAGTAATGAATAAATACAGCACCTCAGTATAATTTTTAATAGATTTTTGTTTACTCTGATGATTAACTGGTACTTCATTCACATTAGGGTGACTATTTTAATGTAGGTCGCAGAAATAGTAATCACTTTATTTCTTGGTAGTACCTTTATGAAAGCAGGAATACTTTGAAATCATACATTCAAAATGTAACCATATTTTAAGAAGTGACAAAGACAATGGCCTATCATAATATTTCATACACTGTGTTACAGCTAAAGAAGGGCCACTGATGTTGTATTCTCAAAGTGTTCAGGAATGCTTTGATTCCCTGTCTAGAATTGCAAATCTGAGTTTTTCCTTATCTCTGTGTAGATCAGGGGTCAGTAGCCTTTCAGAAGACTCGGTGTGCCTTTTAGAAGGTCTCTTTCTATAAGTCTATAATATATAACTAAATTTATTGTTGTATGTAAAGTAAATAAGGTTTTTAAAATGTTTAAGAAGCTTCATTTAAAATTAAATTAAAATGCAGAGCCCCCAGGTCTGGTGACCAGGACCCGGGCAGTGTGAGTGCCACTGAAAATCAGCTCGCATGCCACCTTTGGCACACGTGCCATTGTTTGCCTACCCCTGGTGTAGATTGTTCTGTATGTAAAGCTTCCAAGGAAAACCTGGTCACCATTTTTCACATTCGTTACTACAGAAGGAATTGGTATCTTTATTACAAGCAGTAGCCAGGCTAACTATAAATAGAAGGTAACATTTTAAAAGAATGGTTTTCAATCATTAATGCCTTTGATATTTCTGTAATAACATTCATGATGGAATCATCTGGTATTATTGTAGGTCTCAAATACTTCCATAGGATTAGCACTTCAATTCTATGTTGATTAATTGGGCTATTTTCTTTAAATGGTACCAAATAAAGATTTGAGTACAAGGAACACATTTTCCTTTTCTCCTGTGAAAAGTGCGTCCATCACCAATATTATAGAAGATGAAAGAAGTGCTGATGTGACTATAACCAAAGGCAAGATGCCAGTTTGAGAGGGACACTGGAATGTTTGTCCAAAAGACACAAATGATTTTTCCTTTTAAGCCGCAGAATGTTAACCAGTAGGAATGGCTTAATCAGATAGAGTGGGCTTTTGAATGGTTAGTGTTCTATGGCAATATTCTAACCCAGGAAAGAACAGGCAGAAAATCGGTTGTCTGCTTCCATTGAAATCTTTCCTCTCCTTACTATGAAAGGCTCTTTCAGGTTATTTACATGTCACTTCTATTGCCTTCAGTGCCAGTTCAGTGCACAGAGGGCTTCCAGAATCAGGTCCAAGCACTGGACTTGTGGATCCCTTTGAGTTTAAGACTGTTGTCATAGATTCACTGCTGTGCTTACTTCGGTGTAACTCCTTATCGCTGTATAGAAGTGGGTATGTGCTGCTTCTGCCACGCTGTCCTTCTTTCCAGAGACCTTCATGGGTCTTCCTTCCTCTGGGCTTTAGGAACAGTGTGGGGTAGAAGGAGCATAGTCTGTAGCATTGTTCTCTGTTCAGCTTTCAGATTTTCATGTGGAAACTTGGTGGGAAAGTAGTTAGTTACTGAGCAGCTGCATGGGGACTCCTATGAGCTATGGAATTGGGCTTCTTAGAAGGGCCAGCATTACCATGTGGATGGATAGCAATCCAAGAAGGATGCTCTCCCATCTAGATCCCACAAATTTGCAGGTTTCGGAGGCCTCAACCTTTACTCACCCAACTCCCTTCGCTAGAGGAGGTAATTCCAGAAAACTCCACAAGATAAACCAACCACAAGCAGAGCTTCAGGTTAAGACTCTCATCAAACTTTGTGTGTGGTGGTGTTTTTAATTGCCATTTTCAACATATACAGTATATTTTTTCCATTGGAGATTTATTCGGTTTCTCAGAAATCCACTGATTTGTGGTGTGCATTGTCATGTTTTGTAGAAAGTGTAATATAATCTGATTTTTTTTCCTTTTAACTCCTTGATTTCACTGTACACATGTAAAAATTAGGGGGGTAAGGATTGTAATTTTTAAAAGCATATAGTCACCCTTCATGTTTAAAAAAGTTCAGTCATTTACAAACGTTGGCTTTTATATTAGATCTCTCAGTAATGAGGGGAATAGAACTAGTCAAGATTAACAAGGACAGAGCTACAATCAGGATTAACAATAATTTAAAGGAAGTATTATAAATGGCTTTTTTCCATTGCTAGCAGTGAGCAGAAGAGTTAGTCAATTGCGGACATACAGTGATTAATTATGTTAGTTGGATGTCATCAGAAATACTTGAGATTTATCAGAGATGTGACTTCATAATCATTAAGTTTTCAGTCACAACCAAGTTTGAGCACAGTAAAATTTATTTCTTTGCCTCTTAATGTTTGAAAGATTGTACTACAGTATGTGTGTGGTCTGAGTTTTTGCGGATGTGATCTGCATTTAATGTGTGAAAATTAATTCCCCAAACTGCTGGCAGGCAGCATGTACTAGTTAATTATTCAGGTGGATGACAAATGCAGAGCAGAGGTTCTTGCAAAGACAAAGTTTGTATGATGCATGTTTAGTAACTGATAGGCTTGACATTCTGTGGTGTCTTATTCAGTGCTAATCCTAATAAGCTGCCTGATGAGATGAACGCCTATCCTCCTGTCCTTTATAAAAGGAAAACAGAGATTTGAAAGGACTTCATTATAGCAATAAATCCCATATTTCCTGTTATTCTTGTTGAAAAGAGATCTTGTCCAGATGAATTTAAAAAAATACTAGTATGATACCAAGTACTGCAATGAATAGAAGAATACATTGTAAATGTCTCCTCTATGAAAGTAGCTGCAGTTTAACTTTAGTGGTAGGCCTATTTTTTGTACTATAATGCCCTTTAAATTGCTTAACTATGATCCACAGGTGATCTAATCCTATGGATGTATTACAGTTCCATGAATATTTGCAAATTGCACGAATAGGAACCTGAAAGCATTTTATTTATGGGGATGTAATTTTTGTCAGTGAAATACCACACACAAATTTATTATGCATATTCTCGAATCTCATTGGGCTGGGCAGGGTCATGGGCCAAAGTTGCCTAAAATTATCAGAGGTGCTAACAGAGTGAAGAGTTTACAAGTCCGAGTGGTAATCCTGAATTTTGCCTCTAACTTCCATTTTTCGGTTGCCTTTTTGTGGTTTTATCCTGCTTCTCTTCTCTGTTATCCTGCCTGCTGTATTTAGTATGGGAGAAGAAACTGTTTTAAGTGTGGGTAACACATAGGTCCTGTGCAGCAATTTTGTAGGTTGTTCCAGGGAACAATAACTATGGCTACGTCTTTTGCCCACTGATTATTTTACATGCGACAATGTGAGGAGTAGAAGTTCCAGTGATGTTTTTGAACTAAAAGAAAAGGAGTACTTGTAGCACCTTAGAGACTAACCAATTTATTTGAGCATGAGCTTTCGTGAGCTACAGCTCACTTCATCAGATGTATACCGTGGAAACTGCAGCAGACTTTATATACACACAGAGATCATGACAGGACATGTGGGGTGGGAGGAGGTATTGTTTCATGATCTCTGTGTGTATATAAAGTCTGCTGCAGTTTCCACGGTATACATCTGATGAAGTGAGCTGTAGCTCACGAAAGCTCATGCTCAAATAAATTGGTTAGTCTCTAAGGTGCTACAAGTACTCCTTTTCTTTTTGCGAATACAGACTAACACGGCTGTTACTCTGAAACCTGTTTTTGAACTAGAATCTCTCATATTATTAACCAGGAGAATTCCATTTCAAACCTTGTAATTATTCTACATGCAAATTACATTATTTTGGACTGCTGTACATCAGTGAAGGATTCAGTTATTGTGTCCTGTGAAACCTAGTTCTCCTTTTAAACTGCCCAAACTCCAGTTTTTGGGATAATGCACATTGTTAGGTCCAAATGGAAATGAGCTTAATGATGGCAAAATAATCCTCAGTGGATCTATGTTTAGATTGTAACACTCTAGCACAATTGGCAGACTCCTTTCCACAGGGGTTTAGCATGCAAAAGTGATGCAGATCAGCATTCCAGTACATTGATAGAGGTATGTGGTGAAATAGAACAGTTGCTTGCCTCATGTGCATTCTCAAAGTACTGTTAGTCCTGCGGTCATAAGCATCACATAATAAAATTTATTTAAAATTAAATTTAAAGTTCATACCTAAATGGACAATAATTCAGACAAGCAGCTGTGATCTTAAAAAGCTAAGCTTTCATCAGCATCAGTTCACATTTAATATTGCACAATGAGCTCTTTTTATTTATGGGGCATTTAATCAGGGGGCAGTATTTAAACATTTGAGGGGAATATATATGGTTGGTGAAGGCTGAAGAACTATAATAATTTAAGACATTTATTTATCTTTACTAAACATGTGGTGCATTGACTGCTGGCCAGTGATCTTGACCCTGGCTTTGAGTAATCTTCCTTTCTTGAGGTGAGAGGAATGTTAACATAGTTTACAAGTTATGTTAGTCCTAGGGCTCTCCAGATTAGGTTCTTTTAATCATTCTGAATTATAGGTAATAATTGAAACCAGTTTTCTGATGCTGACTGAGAAATTCAGCTGCGATCACTAACTTCATTTCCACTAGGATGTAAGAGCTGGCTGAAGTCAGTGTAGAGAGAAAACACATTTGTTCCACTTATTTAGGTGTCCTGTCTTCCTTTTTCTTGCACAAATTGTTGGGCATGGTGATTTCAATTCTGAGACCACCAAACTCACTTCCACTAAGATTTAAGAGCTGGCTGAAATCAGAAGCGTAGAGGCAAAACCTCTTTTGTTTGTTCCACTAATATATGTATTCTCTATTCCTTTTTTCTTGTGTAAATTGTTGGGCATGGTGGTTTCATTGCTAAGACTTAATTTTACCTCGCAGAAAAATGCATTATGTACTGTGTAAGTAATTGGTGTCTACAGAGTAATTTCATAAGGTACTTGATACATAATAGTGTGTACTGCCCTTTTCGGAATAGAAAAAACGTTATTTTAGGAAGTTCAGCCCCATGGATAAGCTTATATTGCAAAGGATGGCAATAGCTTTTTGTGCTATTATCTTTTCCCCCTTATATTTACAAATGCAGGCAATAATATATATGTTTAACTAAGAAAAAGTATATATAATATAAACCAACCTCTCCTTTTTTCTAAGTCATTTAGGGCAAAATCTGAGACCTATAATATAAATGGTGATTTATCTTAAGAACATAAGAATTGTCATACTGGGTTGGACTAGTGGTCCATCTTGCTCAGATGCTTCAGAGGAAATGAGCAAAACAGGGAAACTTATTGAATGATAAGTGAGTTTGAAGTGAGTTTGTTAGTAGTTCTGCGGTTTGATATTTGAGTTATTCTTCTTCAGAACTCTTGGGTGAATACCATCTGGTCCTGGTGACATACTACTGTTTAATTTATCAACTTGTTCCAAAACCTTCTCTACTGACACCTCAGTCAGGGACAGTTCCTCAGATTTCTCATCTAAAAGGAATGGCTCAGGAGTGGGAATCTTCCTCACGTCTTCTGCAGTGAAGACCAGTGCAAAGAATTCATTTAGTTTCTTTGCAACAGCCTTGTCAAAGCTGAAACAGTCCTCATCTGGGGCTTCCAGATGAGTTTTTTACCATCTCTAAACCACATTTGCATCACGCTCAACACTTTTGATGGTGATGTCGTTTTGTCCAAACTCTGCATTTTTGCCCAATCACAAACTTTCTCATCACCATTCTGATGCTAAAGAAGGCTGTGTGAGGGGAAATGTTGATTTCACAAGGCTTCAACTTCCATCTTGATGCCAGCAATTCACAGTTTGACTCTCCACTTCTGACTTGTCTCTTGGTTCTTTGTGCTAAGATCCGCGGATCCGTTACAAGGCATACCTCATCCTGCTTGCATCTTCGGCTTGGAACCAGACCTGTCAGTCTCTGACAGCAGAGGAATGCCTTGCCTCCTGTACCATCCAGTTTTTTCTTCCCCTGCAGTGGCCATGGGGCACTTCCCCTTGGCAGGAAAGGAGAAAGGAAGGATTGGAAAAGAACTGGCTTTGGAGCAAGCAACCCTCCTTCCCCCATCTCCATTATGGGAGTGAAACCAGAAGGGCAGCATGCTAAATGGAAGATTGTTCTAGAAGCTGGGAATAGGCGACAGGAGATGGATCACTTGATGATTGCCTGTTCTGTTCATTCCCTCTGGGGCACCTGGCATTGACCACTGTCAGAAGACAGGATACTGGGCTGGATGGACCTTTGGTCTGACCCATTATGGCCACTCTTATGTTCCTAAGTGAGCTGTAGCTGCCCTAGACAAGCTATAGCTGTATGTTCCTCCTCGTGCACTTTGGGAAGATGTTATGGGGCAAAGCATTTTGTCATCTCCAGCTGCTGCTGTAGGTCACTATGTCCTAACGTCCAGGTTGTTGTTCCCAGCTTCTCTTGCAGTTTGCTGTGCCTCGCCACCTCCTCCATCTCCTTCCCTCTAGCATATGGCTGTGGAGTGATGAGAGAAGATAAGATAGGCTGAAAAGATATACGGGCATTAGAAAAGGGCAACTAAAATGATAAGGGGTTTGTAATGGGTCCCATATGAGGAGAGATTAAAGAGGCTAGGACTTTTCAGCTTGGAAAAGAGGAGATTAAGGGGGGATATGATAAAGGTATATAAAATCATGAGTGGTGTGGAGAAAGTGAATAAGGAAAAGTTATTTACTTGTTCCCATAATATAAGAACTAGGGGGCACCAAATGAAATTAATGGGTAGCAGGTTTAAAACAAATAAAAGGAAGTTCTTCTTCACTCAGCGCACAGTCAACCTGTGGAACTCCTTGCCTGAGGAGGTTGTGAAGGCTAGGACTATTACAGGGTTTAAAAGAGAACTGGATAAATTCATGGAGGTTAAGTCCATTAATGGCTATTAGCCACGATGGGTAAGGAATGGTGTCCCTAGCCTCTTTTTGTCAGAGTGTTGAGATGGATGGCAGGAGAGAGATCACTTGATCATTACCTGTTAGGTTCACTCCCTCTGGGGCACCTGGCATTGGCCACTGTCTGTAGACAGGATACTGGGCTGGATGGACCTTTGGTCTGACCCAGTATGGCCATTCTTATGTTCTTATGGAAACAGCACTTCAAATGTGGGAGAACTGGCAAGCACTAAGGGGCCTCTTAGTCCATCACTTGTTTATTTCTACCACACCATCCCTCTGGTCTCCATTTGATAAGACCGGAAGATATCACTCTCAAAGATAAATGTGGCTATTTTCCTTGCTTGTCAGGGACTCAGCATTTCTAACTATGGAAGATTTTTATCTGAAAGAGTAGCCTCTTCACTATGTAGTTTACAGGCAACCAAGTCCAGGCAGGCATTGATTCAGTCCCCTCCCTTAAGCATGAAAACTCTCAGGTGGCATCAGGTCAAGAAAAAATAAACATGAATTGTCATCTGAGATCATGACTGCCCCTGCATGCTTTCACAGCAGTGCTAACATGGGTTGACAGTATTGCAAGTATGGCCCCTCTCAACCTAAAAATTGTAAGGCCTAAGGACTTCTCCCTGGAAGTGGGGGCAGAGGGAGAGAGAGGAGAAATGGATTCAAATCTATTTCATTCAAGTACATGGAGTTTTGGTCCTTGGGATCAGACACTCAGACAAATCTGTTCCCAGCTATCTTAATGATACAATGGGAAACTTTACAGAAAGCTGAGGCCTTTCAGAGTTATCCAGAAAGTCTATTTACAATTCTGACTCCTGCAAGACACTATAGAAAGGAATACAGGTCATATGGCAAGTTGAAGCTGTCCATGAAGTACATGAGGAGAAAATTGCAGTTGGCTCAGAGCTGTCTGCAGGTTTCCCAGTCAGTCCCATGTGGAGTTAGGTACCCCAAGTGGTGTGAGGCTCTCTCAATTTGGAGCCTAAGAGCTGTCTTTGTAGCTTTAATTAAACGGGGTCATTGAATATGGTCCAGATGGGGTGCCCTATGGAACCTGTGCAAGAATTGCTCAAACATCTCTGACTCATTTCCAGTTGCAGCAACCCATGGAAAGGCCGTGGCATGAATAAAATTATTTATCATCCAATTTAGATTAGAGCATTACAACTCATGCCCCATTGTATTTCTAGTCTCAGAGAACTGAGGACAAGCAGAACAGGGCCCTGTCTGAATCAAGTAAATACGTTCCTAAAGGAGGCTTGTCTTCAAAGCATCCCCATATACCATCCTCAGACAATTTGTATGTTTTGCAAATGAATAGCAGTTTTGTTTCTTTTCCCAACTTCAGTCATTGGCATTTGATCTTACATGTCCTCCCAGGGTGTCTCTCCAGGATCATAGTTGCAATCATATAAACTTTAGAGAAGAAGGAAATTCATTCATCTCTTTCCTGACAATTTTTCTAATCAGGACTCTGTGCAGAGGGAAAGCTGAAGCAAACAATACAGAGCGATACAGTTCCTGGAATATCTTGGGTTCAGGACAAGCACATGGTGTCAGAGAAGCCAATCATAGGCCTAAAATGAGGATCAATACTCTCAGGTACAAGTTCTTATCTCAGATTAATATTAGCAGAAGATGAAGAGGGTCATAATGGAGTGGTATCACAGAAACAAAAATCTCATTTTCATTGGAACTTTTTGGGAATTCTGATCCCATGCATAGGCATACCTCTGTGATCCAGAGTTCATATCATAACTATCTAGTAATTCTGAGTATCCCCTCTGCATCTGACCCATATCACATCCTTCGTCAAAGAACTCTAGCTTCAGTTGTATATTCTTCACTCCCAGAGCTGGTGAATGGAGAGAGCTAGATTTATTTTTTTTTTTGGAAGAAGTCTTCCCAATTAGGTTCAGAGAATGGGTACCAGAAGGTGAGATCACAGGTGAAACACAATGGTTCATCAAGGTCTCAGAGCACTGTGCCTTCCTTGGATAATGGACCTGTTCTGGTCGTGACAGTCAATGTCTTGTAGGGTTTCATAATAACTGGGAAGAACACAAACTGTCCTATCCAACAAATTCTCCTGTCTCAGGTAGAATAAAGTTTCCTATCTCTATGTGCTCTGCCCGTCTAGTGGGGAAATCAACATGAATATTACATGGCAGAAGTCAGCTTAGCAGAGTGGCTTCTACACCCAGAAATATCTTGTTCATCATAAGTGAATTTGGTAGGCTGGTGATTGACCTCTTCCTGTTCTAAACAGTAAATAAAGATGCAGCAGCTTCTCTGTGTGTGGTGTGATGGATGTAAAGCGGTGAATGATATCTCACATAGCTGGACAATGTCCCTGTGTATATTTCGTCTCACCGTTTTCACTGCTACCTAGGTCAATATGGAAAGATACAAACAAGAGAGTGGCAGTGAAACTGTTTATGCCTTTCTGGCTGCAAAGTCTATGATTCTCTCAGGCTTGATTAACGTAGCACCAGATCTTCAGATGACTCTATGGTATGGAGGAGGTCTGCTATTGCAAAACCAGCCCTCCATCTGGGACAGCCCCCTCCCACCCCTTCAGATTTAGAATGAACTTGGATTAAATAAGCATTGCTCTCAGGAACCACAGAAGAGAAGTCAACGATTAGATCTTATTCTACTGGCTGGTGCCAAGTCCTCAGTTATTTTTAGTGTATATGCAGCATGCCTCAGATGGCATGTGACCAGGATTAATCACTGAATTTGGTCCACTGGTTGGATCATTAGCTTCCCCGGCATCGGGGTGTGACATGAATGCTGACCTATGCCCCCACAGTCCTCAGTTGAACTGACACGTTAAACATAACCTTGAGTGTCTACAGACCAGAAGGCTGTATTGTGGCTCCATAAGGGGAAGCAAAAAAAAGTCAAGTCTCCGTAATCTCATTTTGTTAAAGAAAAAGGAAGCTTTGTACAAATCCTAACTTAAATGCTTCCTTCAATGCATCAATCTCATTCTAATCCCACAATATCAGAGTATGATCTTGGAACTTTGTCCTGCTGCTTGTAGTACTACCAGACTGCACCCCCGCGGGAGGTGTCAGTATACTTCCTATTGATTAGAGTAAGCCTCCTGATGGCTACTGTCTCCAGTCGGTACAGTTTGTACGTTTTAATTCAGAGACACATTCTTCCTTCGGTAAAGCATCGAATCCCAATGTTTAGGAGCACTGACAGTCTAAGAGCAGAGTAGTCATGCCTTCAGTATTGAGTTCTGCTAAACAGTCACATGGCCTGAACCAATATGTACGTTCTCCAAATTCTCCATATTGGTCATCCAGTCTTAGCCACTGCCATTTCCTTTTATTGGCAGAAGTCTCCATGCCTTAGCACCCAGGGTTAGATGGAGGAGATATTTTATATAATGTATCTTGTTTTGGGCGTCCACATTTAAAGGATGATCCTGCTTTCCACTCTGGAGGTTCACTGATCTGAAAATCCAATTGTAATAGATGTGTGAACTTTAGCACGAAAAATAATAGAAAAATTTATCCATGCTTATCTGAAATGTTGGTTTCTTTGAATAATAGGTCCACAGATCTAACCGCCAGAGTTGGCAACCCTACTGACTACACCACCATTCTCCATGTCAGAGACCTGTGACCTCATCTTTGATTACACCATTCCTATGCTACACAAATACAAGCCTTGTCTGAATCCCATTGCTGCTACTTCGAAAATCCAGCCTTTCTGTCCACACCACTAAAACTCTTATTTAGGCCCTCCTTATCTCCTTCCTTAATTACTACAACTTCCTCGTCCTCTGTGGGCTTCCTGACACACACTTCAGCAGTCAATTCAAGATATAGCTGCAGAGATTCTTTCTTCAGGTTGTACTGGCCATGGCGCTTTCCCCTTTGAATCCCACTACTGTCATCTTATTTTTTCCACTGAATCAGATTTAATCTTCTCCAGGGCCCTTCACAATGCTGCTCTTCCCTATTTATGGGCTCTTATCTCTTGTCACATTGCCCTCCTCATCACCAATCATGCCAGATCTTTTATCCCACAAACATCTTTTGCTTTCTTATATGCTGTACCTTTTGCAAGGTCCCTAAAATAATCTGTAAAGTCATAGAATCATAGAATCATAGAATATAAGGGTTGGAAGGGACCCCAGAAGGTCATCTAGTCCAACCCCCTGCTCGAAGCAGGACCAATTCCCAGTTAAATCATCCCAGCCAGGGCTTTGTCAAGCCTGACCTTAAAAACCTCTAAGGAAGGAGATTCTACCACCTCCCTAGGTAACGCATTCCAGTGTTTCACCACCCTCTTAGTGAAAAAGTTTTTCCTAATATCCAATCTAAACCTCCCCCACTGCAGCTTGAGACCATTACTCCTCGTTCTGTCATCTGCTACCATTGAGAACAGTCTAGAGCCATCCTTTTTGGAACCCCCTTTCAGGTAGTTGAAAGCAGCTATCAAATCCCCCCTCATTCTTCTCTTCTGCAGGCTAAACAATCCCAGCTCCCTCAGCCTCTCCTCATAACTCATGTGTTCCAGCCCCCTAATCATTTTTGTTGCCCTTTGCTGGACTCTCTCCAATTTATCCACATCCTTCTTGAAGTGTGGGGCCCAAAACTGGACACAGTACTCCAGATGAGGCCTCACCAATGTCGAATAGAGGGGAACGATCACGTCCCTCGATCTGCTCGCTATGCCCCTACTTATACATCCCAAAATGCCATTGGCCTTCTTGGCAACAAGGGCACACTGCTGACTCATATCCAGCTTCTCGTCCACTGTCACCCCTAGGTCCTTTTCCGCAGAACTGCTGCCTAGCCATTCGGTCCCTAGTCTGTAGCTGTGCATTGGGTTCTTCCGTCCTAAGTGCAGGACCCTGCACTTATCCTTATTGAACCTCATCAGATTTCTTTTGGCCCAATCCTCCAATTTGTCTAGGTCCTTCTGTATCCTATCCCTCCCCTCCAGCGTATCTACCACTCCTCCCAGTTTAGTATCATCCGCAAATTTGCTGAGAGTGCAATCCACACCATCCTCCAGATCATTTATGAAGATATTGAACAAAACCGGCCTCAGGACCGACCCTTGGGGCACTCCACTTGATACCGGCTGCCAACTAGACATGGAGCCATTGATAACTACCCGTTGAGCCCGACAATCTAGCCAGCTTTCTACCCACCTTATAGTGCATTCTTCCAGCCCATACTTCCTTAACTTGCTGACAAGAATACTGTGGGAGACCGTGTCAAAAGCTTTGCTAAAGTCAAGAAACAATACATCCACTGCTTTCCCTTCATCCACAGAACCAGTAATCTCATCATAAAAGGCGATTAGATTAGTCAGGCATGACCTTCCCTTGGTGAATCCATGCTGGCTGTTCCTGATCACTTTCCTCTCATGCAAGTGCTTCAGGATTGATTCTTTGAGGACCTGCTCCATGATTTTTCCAGGGACTGAGGTGAGGCTGACTGGCCTGTAGTTCCCAGGATCCTCCTTCTTCCCTTTTTTAAAGATTGGCACTACATTAGCCTTTTTCCAGTCATCCGGGAGTTCCCCCGTTCGCCATGAGTTTTCAAAGATAATGGCCAATGGCTCTGCAATCACAGCCGCCAATTCCTTCAGCACTCTCGGATGCAACTCGTCCGGCCCCATGGACTTGTGCACGTCCAGCTTTTCTAAATAGCCCCTAACCACCTCTATCTCCACAGAGGGCTGGCCATCTCTTCCCCATTTTGCGATGCCCAGCGCAGCAGTCTGGGAGCTGACCTTGTTAGTGAAAACAGAGGCAAAAAAAGCATTGAGTACATTAGCTTTTTCCACATCCTCTGTCACTAGGTTGCCTCCCTCATTCAGTAAGGGGCCCACACTTTCCTTGGCTTTCTTCTTGTTGCCAACATACCTGAAGAAACCCTTCTTGTTACTCTTGACATCTCTGACTAGCTGCAGCTCTAGGTGCGATTTGGCCCTCCTGATATCATTCCTACATGCCCGAGCAATATTTTTATACTCTTCCCTGGTCATATGTCCAACCTTCCACTTCTTGTAAGCCTCTTTTTTTAGTTTAAGATCCGCTAGTCCTCCTTCACATCTGTCCACAAGACCCGCTTCTGTTGTGGCACCTGTAAGGAATCAGTCAACTGATGAAGGCTAGGTTGTGGATCTGGAATAACAGAGTTGATTGAGTCACTTTAAGAAAAATCTTTCAGATGGTTTGGAGCCTTCTAGTGGTGCAGTAGCTAAGCTGCGCAACCGTATAATAATGCTACTTTCGTTTCGTTTCGGTGAGATTGCCTCTGTTAAGATGGTGTTTAATGCCAGTTGGCCAAACACAAGTACAACAGGGTTTTTGGGGGGCGGTGGGGATGGGAGGAGATTGTTTAAAATAACCATGCACATCACAAACAACATTATGTTTATGAGATAAAATTGCTGCAGTATATAGTTAAGATAGCTGTGGAAATAAGCCCTTCAGTACTGCAGAATTCTAGGGGCTCCACCTGTAGTGAAGTTAGCAGGCAACTTGGCCTTCCCTTGCACTTGTATGTTTCCAGTTTGGGATTCACCTTTTTAAAGGGTGCCACTTCACACCGTCTATTTATTTCTACATGTCAAAGAAATTATGATTAAAAGTCGGAAGGCTCACAAATATATTATTATTTTTTCATTACATGGACTTAAACATTTAGCTGTATTGGGTAGAGATGAGCAAATAAGCTGATATTATATTTGGTGGGCATGTTATTAGGAAATTATCTGAATTCAGATAAACTTAAAAGAGAGAGAGAGGCTACATATGAGCTAAGTTGGGCAAGAAAAGGTGAATCAGTGTCATCATAAAAACAGAAAGTAGTGATGAGAACTAAGAGAGATTTGGGATTTTCTTTAAAACTGTGGCTATTCACAACTTTCATGAAATAGTCCCATAATAATACGAGGCAGGCAGCCCAGCATGGTGGGGCACAACAGCAGGAAGTGCAGCAGGAAACAGGAATTGAAAAGACCATTGAAAGGAGTGTATTTACCTGTAAGCAGCAGGAATTATGCACACAAAGCAGCAGTGACATCATAAAAGTAGGCACTGAATTTGTATACATTTCTCCTTTCTCTTTATAAATTGTAGATGTCAATATGATTCATGAAATAGTGACTGTGAGGGGCAGGCAGCTCTGGGTGGGTACTGGCCAGATAGGGCAGTGTGGGAATGGTAGTTAAAGAATGTTCTGATAACAAAGAAGCATTGATAAATGCAAAGTAATACACATTGGAAAACATAATCCCAACTACAAATAAAAAATGGTGGGATCTAATTAGCTGTTACCACTCAAGAAAGAGATCTTGGAGTCATTGTGGATAGTTCTCTGAAAACATCCACTCAATGTGTGGCGGCAGTCTAATAAGCTAACAGAATGTTAGTAACCATTAGAAAAAGGATAGATAATAAAACAGTAGATATCATAATGTCACTATAAATATCCATGACATGCCCACACCTGTAATATTGCATGCAGTTCTGGTTACCTCATCTCAAAAAAGATATAAGAACTGGAAAAGGCACAGAGAAGTGCAACACAAATGATTAAGGGTATGTAATATATGCCATATGAGGAGAGACTAAAAAGATTGGGACTATTCAGCTTGGAAAAGAGGCGACCGAGGGGGGATATGATAGAGATCTAGAAAATCACGAATGCTGTGGAGAAAGTGAATAGGATAGTGTTGTTTACTCCTTTACATAACACAAGAATCAAGGGATCACCAATGAAATTAATAGGCAGCATGTTTAAAACAAACATAAGGAAGTACTTCTTCATGCAGTGCAGTCAACCTGTGGAATTCATTGCCAGGGATTTTGTGAAGGCTAAAAGTATGACTAGGTTAAAAAAAGAATTAGATAAGTTCATAGAGGACAAGTTCATCAGTGGCAATTAGCCAAGATGGTCAGAGATGCAACCCATAGAGACTGTAAAAGAATAAATGGACACAAATCAGATGTCAAGAATTATAACATTCAAAAACCAGTTGAAAGAAGAAAAGGAGTACTTGTGGCACCTTAGAGACTAACCAATTTATTTGAGCATGAGCTTTCGTGAGCTACAGCTCACTTCATCAGATGAAGTGAGCTGTAGCTCACGAAAGCTCATGCTCAAATAAATTGGTTAGTCTCTAAGGTGCCACAAGTACTCCTTTTCTTTTTGCGAATACAGACTAACACGGCTGTTCCTCTAAAACCAGTTGGAGAACACTTCAATCTCTTTGGTCACTCGATTACAGACCTAAAAGTGGCAATTCTTCAATGAAAAAACTTCACAAAGAGACTCCAAGAGACTGCTGAATTGGAATTAATTTGCAAACTGGATACAATTAACTTAGGCCTGAATAAAGACTGGGAGTGGATGGGTCATTACACAAAGTAACCCCCACCCCACTGTTCCTCAGACGTTCTTGTCAACTTCTGGAAATGGCCCACCTTGATTATCACTACAAAAAGTTTTTTCTCCCCCGCTCTCCTGCTGGTAATAGCTCACCTTACCTGATCACTCTCGTTAGTGTGTATGGTAACACCCATTGCTTCATGTTCTCGGTGTATATAAATCTCCGCACTGTATTTTCCACTGAATGCATCCGATGAAGTGAGATGGAGCTCACGAAAGCTTATGCTCAAATAAATTTGTTAGTCTCTAAGGTGCCACAAGTACTCCTTTTCTTTTTATTAGTTTTGAGTGAGCAGTGGTTGTGGAAGAAGGCAAGAAAAGTTTTTATGTGCTAGCTGTATTAATACAGGCTAAGAGTAGGCTTTTTAAGCCTAGCCTCCTTGGACCCAATCAAGTATATCTAGAATAAAAAAAAATGATTGTACCTTTGTTCATCAGGGAGAAAAGAGCTCTCAGATTAGAGAAGTACCTTTTCTTTGTCCCATGAAATTCCATTCAGGTTTGTTTGAATTCAGCTGTTTAAAGTCACAATTTTCCTGTGTAAGGGAAACCACTTGGGTACCCAAAGACCGAAAGGTAGGTATAAAATTGGTATTGATCTTGATGTCACTAATATAATAAATGACTCCCACAACAACCTTGTTGGAAAGTTTGAAAACTCCAGTTAGGACCCTCTGATAAAGACAATGTTCTTGAGGAGACTTCTTATTTCAGGTACAAAAATTGATTAGTCACCCAAAATCAGTGTACTGAAAAGTTATAGATCTAGTGCCATCATCTCACCAGATAGCTGTGTGAACTGCAGCACAATGGTTCAAGGAAAGCCTTGTGGTAAATATTGTTGGTGGAACCAGCGCTATCAAGTCTCTGACCTTACAATCTTTTGGGAGTCGGAGGTGTGATGAGCAAGCATTACAGGAAACCCTGTCTCTCTTGAGGAAGCCTTGATTCCATAAAGGGGATATGGGTGAGCTGTGGAAGAACCCTGGATCTAAAAGAAGGTGTCTGGTTTTTGCTGTGAGAAAGGGTTTATAGGCCTATTTAGGAAGCTCAGTCAAGTGATTTGCACAGTACTTCCTGAGTACATCGCCCTATTGCAGGAGAAGTGCGACTGTACCATTTGCTGTTTCACAGCAGATGAGTGTTGATGGCAGTTATGCAAACAGCTGTGTGTGTGTGTGTGTGTGTATATATATATAATATATAGCTTTTGAAGTAGTATAAAGGGCGGTAGATGTCTCTTTAAAAAAAAAAAAAAAGTCCAGAAGAATGGCTTCTGGTGCCTTGCACCTGCTGTGATTGTGCTTGAGATGAGGTGATTTCTCTCACATTCTGAAATTGTATGCAAATGTTGTTTGCACATAAAATGAGGAAAATCCTGCTTTCTCCTCTGGTCTGGAAAACCTTCTGTACATGAAAACACTGTGATTCCACTGTATAAACTCGGAAGTAAGATTTGTTCCTCGCTTATATATGACTTGGTTTGTATGGGCTTACATGTCAGACCAGAAGTCCTGTCACTAAACCCCTCACCCAGCCCTCCTGCATGGAGAGTTGCTAGGGTCTTGGCGGCTGCTCCAGCTAAGAGGCTAGACTAGAAGCTGCTGAGTGATGCCCCTGCTGTAGCCCATGGGGAGGGAGATCCTCCTTGCTGGTTTCTTGTGTGGTTGTGCAGCACTCACTGATGAGATGATGTCCATTTAGAAATAGCTTGTGTTTGTGAAACCTGTCAGTTGCTTGCACAAAATTATAGGCTATGTTGAGGTACCACTGAAAAGAAGTCCTCTTGGGTCTAAAATAAGAGAAATTCAAAACTACGCTGAACAACTGTAGGACCTGAGCTGAGTATCAGAAAAAGCAGCAATACCAGTAGTCACAGACTAGGAGTTCTGTAACTGACACATACTCTATCATTTTCAATAGTGATATCCCCTCTCTGCCCCCATGCAATAAGTAAGGCTGCGAGTCTGTCACTGAGGTAATGGAAGTCACGGATTCCCTGACTTTCCTGGACCTCGGTGACTTCTGCAGCGGCTGGCCCCAGGGCCACCTGAGCAGCTTGGGCAGCCCCTGGGCCAGCTGCACTGGCCACTGTTCGGATAGTCTCGGGCCACCGTGCTCCCCACCTCCTCTGCAGCAATGGTGGTCCCAGTCTGCATGCTGCTGCCCCGCCCCCCACCCACAACAGCAGGGGTCCTGGGCTGCGCACCACCTCCCCCCACTCCCAGAGCATCCATGGCTCCCCCAGGCTGCCCTCCACCCTCAAAGCACCCGCAGAGCCACCGGGCTTCCCCGTGCCCCAGATTTAGTCAGGAGTCTATAGTACAAGTCATGGACAGGCCATGGGCTGTGAATTTTTGTTTGCTGTCTGTGACCTGTCCATGACTTTTACTAAAAATACCCATGACTAAAACGTAACCTTAGCAATAAGCAGTGAAGATAGCAGCAGATACTGAGAGCTTGTCATTAGGTGGTTCTCCTACAGTACCCTCCCATGCTAACAAAGCCCTGGCTGGGATGATTTAACTGGGAATTGGTCCTGCTTCGAGCAGGGGGTTGGACTAGATGACCTTCAGGGGTCCCTTCCAACCCTGATATTCTATGATTCTATGATTCTAACCTACAAGATGTTAACTTGAAGGAGGACTTCGAATTTGTTGATGTTGTTTGGAACAGTGACTTTGTTTAATCTTTGTTTAGTCTTTTCCAGGAAGCACAGAAGGGAGAGCAGCAAAGTTGTCTCTAGGAGCATCCAAAAATGTCTGCAGTATAGCTGAGTCACACAGCTGAAAGTCTTAACTGCAGCCATTTATTGGCTTGATTGTTCTCATTAGGCTTGGAAAATACCCCACTCACCAACCCTGTTTTGATGTACATACTCCCAAATATGTAGCAATGAAATATTTTCCAGCTGATACTCAGAAATATTTGCCTCATCAGTTATAGTCCATGTTCAGTGTATCACACAAATTTATTATTTGATTTTTCCATCACTCACATTGGAATATATTTGTCTTCTGATATAATGGGAAGTCAGCCACTGTGTGGAGAGGAGGCTGTACTGCATTGGAAGGTCTCTATTTTTTAAAGTAAAGAGGTGAATTGTTACAATCTTTACTTTTTTGTTAAAAATACAAAAGCAGCAATACATTACTTTTTATACACTTGTATCCAACATCAAGTATCTACTTTCCACTTCTGGAATGTGATTTGTTATTGTTATTATTATTATTATTGTTGTTGGGGGTCTCAAATCTGTAATCTGCAAATTGTGTATGTGCGTATTCTACTGAGTCCGTTTATTATGAAGTGGGATACTGTGAAACATTAGTAATGAAACATAGTTTCTGAATCCAGTTCAAGTGGTTTGTGGCTGAAATTTGTGAGCATCATGTATCTGTTTCAGTATAATTGTCCACTTCACAAAAAACACCACTACAACTATACTCTTCATCTATTGGTACTTGGTATTTACTTGGTATGTAAACTTGAACTACTAACTGTCTTGATGGTTTTTCCAAGTTAAAGTTAAGACACATTGCTAGGATGGTGTAGCTAAGTTTCTATTACTGCTGCCTGTGTTATAATACTTCCGTTAATAAGCAGAGAATTTCACTTCCATGGCAGGCAATCAGGCAACTTTCATGAACACTAAATTTACAAACAATAAATAAACACAAATATGTTTATGTTCTCCATCATGAAAATCCAGGAAAAACAGTGTAAGCCTCCCCCAAATTGATTTATAAAGGCTTCTGCAGCTTTGTTTGAGCCCCCAAGGCATGGAAATAAGACAAAGACACATTTTTGTTGTTCAGAATTCCAGTTACTTGGGTAATTGAATGAGTGTTGTGAATTAAAAGATTCTTTATGGTTCGGCCCCAGAATAAAAGATAGTCGTAATGTTCCCAAAATACAGTATTTCAAACTTCTTGACTACTTGAACCAATTGTAGAGGATGATGTGTTTTACCATTTGATAGTCAGACTAAAGGTTAAAAAGAAAACCTTTCTTATTCTCAAAAGTTAAATTACATGGATTGTGACACATGGCAAAAACTGTCCCTTGTTGTTATAACTTGGGCAGTGATAGATAATATCCAGATTAATTACCAGACATGGCAACAGCTAATTTTCATTAGCCTTGAGTTATTAGACAGGTTGTAAGTTGCTGCAATTGATGCAGTCTCAAAAATGACTTACATATTGAGCATGCTTTGTTGTTTAGAGAAATATTGATCAGAACCTGTTCCTGAAATTAGGGAGTAGTAGGGAAATGTGGACACTTTTTTTGGATGTAATCTGATAAAGATACAGCATAGTAACAATTATTGACTAGTCTGTCATTGAAACTGTTCAAGAATATTTTATTAAAGGGACAGATTGTTCTGCTATATGAAAGGCCTCATGATAGAGGATGGGAAACTTAATGAAGTTCCCTTCATGGAATTTTCAAAGGTCATATGTCTGTGTGGGGTTCCTCTGCAGAACTCTTCAATCTTCTGAGATCCATGGTAATCTTGGGGTATCTGCTAGAGGCCCAAGACATCTTGATAGAGGCTCTTTGCATCCATTCTGCTTCCTCGCCCCCTGCTATCTTTTCAACTTCACTGGCGACAGGACTCAAGTGAAACTGTGCTGACAGTGCTTTCCTGGCTGTTGCTTTTAGAATTTTCCCAAATGAGGGATCCACAGCTTGGGGGAATCTCTCTGCAAAAATTATCCCCTGAAGCTCTGTGAACCTATCATTAGATTGCAGGCCTGGGTTTGTGGAAAAGGAGGTGAGTGCACATGGTGTCCCCATCCAGGCTGTCTCCCCTTCCCACTTAGATCCCTAACCCCATTAAATATTTTTATGGGGTCTAGACAAAGGAAGGTATGATCCAGGGGAAGCAGCCTCCCCTCTCATTACTTGAAGTAAAGAAAAAACCTATAGGTGCTGGGCCCTTGTGCGCAGCTCCACAGGGAATATTCTGGGCCACAGTCATTGGAAGAGTTGGTGCCTAATTGGAGTCAAGCAAATATATGCCTCTTGTATTTTCCAAAGCAAAAGTTTAGTCATCTTGCTTCAAGAAAATAATTCTGCCTTTTTATTAAATTTATTTATTTTCTCCTCTTGATATGCTGTTTCTGTTCTTTTTTTGAACCAGCTTTTCAAAAACCCTCTCCCCTTTTATTCTTGGGTATGCAACTGACTTTAACGAAAACATGTAACAGAAGGGGAGAGGCAGAATCCTCCTTTTCTAAGCTACACTCATGCAAGTCTGTTGACAACAGTGAAGAATTTGGCTCATAAACTTTTAGAAACCCTTGTATGTTTTTGTAGACTTTGGTCACAAAAATAATTGGGGCCTAATTCTGCAAACCTTTGCATAAATGTTTAACTTTAAATGTATGAGAAGTTCATTGACTGCAGTGGGGCTACTCATCTGGTTAAAGCTGAACACATGCATATATGTTTGCAGGATTGATGCCTTTAAATGTGTCTGGCTTAATATTTCATACAGAAACTTTAAAGGTCCCCATCATTTTCAGAAAGCTTTTCAAGGGCAGGCTTAGCAACCCCCCTGCTGCTTGCACAACAAAACCAGTTATAACCTTCCTGTAGAACATCATGTGTTTGCTGTCTCCCTCTAACCCCACAAATTATATTGTGGTCACAGTACAGTAAAACTGGCCCTAGTCGTCATCTTGAAACACTGCATCTGCACTCAATAAAACTCTCTCACATTCAATTCACTTGTGTTCTGAATTCAGAATAGTTAAAACAAGCATGTCAATTACTTCAGTTTCTTTTGTGGTGGAAGTGGGTTTTTTTGGTGAGAGGCAAATGTTTAATCTCCATCTTTGCTATTTATGTCACGCTTCATTCATTTTGTCAGTGGTAATATACTAATATACTTAAGCAACATATAAAGTCAGTCTAATGCATTAGTAATTCTTTGTACTTCTGTTGCATCTTCCATTGAAGGATTTCAAACCATGTGATAAACATAAATGAATTAATTCTCATAATACCTGCATGCATTAGATATTCTTATCCCCATGTTAGAGATGGGGAAACTGGAACACAGAGGATGAAATTCAGCGGGCGAGCACACAGCCTATCCACTGCATAAGATGCATTTAAGACCTATTTTGAGGACCCTTATTTTGATGGTCAGTTTAACCCAGAGAAATTGAGAGCCTGATCCTACTCTCACTGAAGTAAATGGCAAAAATGCCACTGGTTTCAGTGCTGCAGGATCAACCCCAAAGGTTCTGGTCTATACAGCGGCTGGGAGGTGTAATTCCCAGGATGGGTAGACATACATATGCTAGCTCTGCTTCAGCTAGCATGCTAAAAATACAATGTGGCTGCGGGTGGCTCAGGCTACCTGCCAAGTACAGTTCCATCCAACCCTGTGGGTACATACTCGGATAGCTATCCCAAGCCGCTGTCCAAGCTGCTGCAGCTGCTTACTCTATTTAAGCATTACACATGCTACCTCTGCTCAAGCTGCATCTGCCCGTACTGGGAATTACTCCACCCAGCTGCTGTGTAGACATACCCTAAGTGATTTGCTCAAACCTCATGTAGAAAGTTTGTAGCAGAGGTAGGGAATTGGCTCCTAGTCTTGTTCTTTAACTACAAGGCCATTACTCCTTTGCAGTTGCAAATAAATAGTAGCCTTGCTATGGGTTAGTTTTCATATATATTGTATCCATATTTTTATCCACCGTGGTAAGGTTTGGACCAAGGCTGTTTACTGAGGCTTGCCAATACTGCTCTTGTGTTAACTGTGTCACTGAAATCCGAATCCTGTTCTTAAAAGTGTAAAATGAAAGAGAGAAGCATATTTTGTTAAATAAAATTCAAACTTTATGGTTTCTCTGAAAGGGCTTAAAAAAACAGCCCTTGATTTGTTAGCTTTCTCACTGTTTTCTCTAGTAGCGGGTCATGGGGCATAATTGGCTATTGCTTCCCTCGTGAGCTTCACAGGCAGTTGTGCTGACAGCTCTCGAGTTGCCTCTGGGTCTGTCATATAGTAAAGCTGCTGATGGGCTCTCTGTGTTGCTTACCAAGCTGCTATAGATTTAACCATGCCTCCTCCTGAGCTGTGATGTACAATTGAATTCCCTTATTTAACTGAAATAGATGAAGATTTTTTGACTTCTATGCTTTCATAACATCAGTGGATGTGAAAGCATAAGATCTCATTAGATGCGGTATTATGCACTTCTCCATGATGTGCATCCAGTATTTCATATTATTAGGAAGACAATAGTACGAAATAGGTGGAAATTATTAGTGGACAAGAAAACTGAAAGCTTATTTTTTAAAATTCTTGCATTAGTACTAATTCTAGTAAAACAGTTGTTTAGAGACATAGAAGCATTAAGGAAAAGCATAAACCAATGAATAAAAGTTTATTTAAAAAACCAGTTCCGTTGTTTTTGTATTCTGCAATACAGCGAGAGCACTGTAATGGGCATCAAGAGTGGGAAGGAGTTAATTCGTGTCCAAATGCAAATGTTTTTCTGCTGCTAGAAAATTCTTAAGTGAATTTTGTAATATGCAGAAATATAAGAGTCTGGAAAAATCAAAGCTTTGAAATAGCTATTTATGTATTTGCTGTCCTGTGGTGGTAAATGTTTATTTCAGAACAGCCTGTAACTCTATCAAATCCACAAGAAAGCTATTGAATCACAAAACACAGCCTCTGAATTTTCTCTTAAGGAGCAAGTACATTTAAAATCTGCTGTGACAAATCAATATAAAATATATCTAAAATTATAAGTACAAATAGAATGTTGTTCTTGACTGGTTTGCTTATATTGAAACTATATTATTTTATATGAAGTATGTGTAATAGAGCATTAGATTTGAAAACTGTGTTGAATATTATTTTTGACAGGCTTTTTTAGGGTCACTAAAATTCCAATAATTCAGTACAGAATTGAAGTCAATTCCAGAGAAAAATTTAATATAGTCTCCTTGGCTGCCAGCTTCAACATAGTTCCAAAGCATTGAAATGGCTTGACACATTGAAATATAAAGTGCATTTGTCATATCTATTGGTGAAGTACTTTATATGGTCGCATCTAACAAAGCTCAAGTTAAAGTAAAACTTATGCTGGTCTTTTAGTTTTCCTTTTTATATTTTTTTAATTCAGATTTGATTCATTAGAGAATACAAACTATTAATAATAATAAACTCATACAGAAATGTATTCCCTGCAAACAGCCTAAATAATGTTGAGGTGTATGCTGTTTGATTATTTTGTGTGTAATACAAAAGTACATTGCATCATGTTTTGCTTTAGTGATACGAGCTTACAGGTGTAGCACCAGTGCTACATGTTTGTTTATACAACTAAAACTGAGTGATATTCCTCCATCTCCCACCCCTTTCCAACAGTAACATGGTGTATTTTACAAATGTCCCGAGTACAGATTAAGCTGTGGTGGCCATTGCAACATTATAGTTTATTAAAATAAATGAATCTCTCTCTTTTTTGTTGTTGTTAAAATACTAGGGATACTTTTGTAATGTTGTTACATGAAGGGCAGCAAGGGAGAGTAAAAGGAAGTGGAGTTCTATGCTATACACCTCCCCATACCATGGGAGCTGGCAGAAGCCTCATCATGCTAATGTTAAGCCTGATCAAACTTCAGTGGACTGTGTTTCAGGCCCATAATGTAGACTGAACTTGAGATGAGAAGGCCAGGCCAGGGTGGAGATGGGGAATGAGCACTCCACATTGTATGTTCCCCTCTAATGAGAAAAGAGGAGGTCTGCACCAAAATTAATGCTGCTTCTATCTTTTATTCTGAATCTTCCCCCTCCCTTGGAGGCTGTGGAAAGGTATTGTTTTGGTGTAGCTTCAGGGGACAGAACAGGTGGCAACAACTGAGGCAGGGCATGGAGTCAGCCACATGGATTCACAGAATCCTTGGAAATGGGGCACATTTTCGTTACAGATCCTTTAGCTCTGTGTTGTCCGGAGGCAGTGTCCTCTGCCCCTCTTCCAAAGGCCACAAGCCCTTCCTGCCTGAGGGGAAAGTGCAGCAAAAAGTAGGTCTGGGTTTACTTGAGAATTTTATCCCATGGGAAGGTATGGTTTTAGAACATAGTTTCTTAAGCTTTTTACCTAAACGTCAATGACTGGAAATTTCAAGGAATATACTATTTGAATTATATCTTTTTTGAATAGATCTCATGCTTTTTGATAATCTAGTGGTACTAGAAGCAATGTGCAAACAGTAATTTTGTCTGTTGCCTATTAGATGGTTATATTTTTCACCACCTGTAGATGTTTGTGTGGTCTTCAGACTTCCAGATACAATATTCCAACCTTTAACATTTCCAAACAGTGCTCTTGTTTTAGCAATGAAGGCCAACATTACTTTAATACGAAAAATACCCTTTCTCTGGATGTGAAGGGGAGAAAAAAGAGCCTTTTTGATGTACAAGCTAGTACATAACAATCTATTTATTTGGTGTATAAAAGTACTATGTTAATGACCCAAACATTTTCCATATAGTATTTAAAGACAGAATATTCTTTCTGAAGGGGGCTGGGAGAAAATCAATGTTTTAATGGTTTATTTTCTAAATTAAATTGTAATAAAAAGAACATATATAATATATGACTATTCAGCATGATTGATCGCTTTTGGGGATTTATACTTGTGTGTTGCTTTTAATGTGGTCAACAAAAGATAGAAGCATAAACACATTAATTAGTAATTATCTGCATCAAGATATAGGAAGCATATTGAAGAATGAACTGTTTATTTTGGAGGGGCTGGAAATAAGGAACAATGAAACTTTCAAATAAAAGTTGTTGGACCTTTTTGCTGTAGATTTGAAAATAAGTCCAGAAGGCTGTGCTTAATATAACATGTGGCAGGTGGCCTGCATTTGCCTGGAGAATTCCTTTAGGGCAAGACAGCTCAGCAAACACATAAATCCTTTTTTCTCTGTTATCTAGTAGCACATTTAGTTGCCATGGGAATTTTATTTATGCGGCAGATCCTCTGCAGTTCAGTTTGTGCCTAAAGTTTAACTGTACAGCTGTTACCGTAAATGCTACATGGCAATATTTTCAAAACATAGCACCTTTGAACAAAAAGAACATTTCTTCTGTATTGATTTTGTTTTTCACATTATCAAACATCTTTTTGATTACAATAAGATATGGTTTGCCACAACACTTCACAAGTTCACCTAAGCAGCGGTTCTTGTGTTTATCGCTTTAATTACTGATAATTTGGAGAAAAAATATATTAAACATATTTCATGTAAAAATTGTGCCAGGGAGAATTAAAATTGAGTAGCTAGCGGAAGATAGCACTTTAAAAACTGACAAAATACAAACTATTCTATGCAGTTGGCTACTGATTAGAGAACTATCTTTGCTTATCTGCCACCTTATAAAAACAAATTCTAGGTAAAATAACTAGACTATGAACATTTATCTTCTGTTTCTTTTAAATTATTTTCCTTAGGTTTTATAGAAGTTAAGATTGCTCTTTTGACAACACTGAGACTACCATTTTTCTTCAATTCAGCACTAATTTCGTCTTATTTTGGATGAATTGCTTTTGTTTAGTCCTGATTTGTACTATAAGTAAATCACCAGTATATTTCCTTGATGTGAAACAGCATGGATTGAAGAAGAGAACTGGTGCTTTTAGAAAGAGTGTACAAAATTACCTAATTCCATTTGTGTCTGCACCCAATAAGAAAATTGCAGAAGGAAAACTAAATACAGGTTAAAGGTAAAATAAAATAAAATTGTGGAAGCGAACTACAGTGATGAGAATCCTGCAGAATCTCACTTTTGCATGGAAAATATTTCCACAATAAGTTATTTTTAAAAAGATATTTACTTTTCCAGAGAAGTATGGAGACTTTTTTCCTGCAGCATTGCTTTACGCAAGTACAACTATCATCAAAATATAAAACCAAGATTTCTAAACAAAATGTTAGCGTTATATTTAATGCAGTTTTTCTGGCACAAGTCACATCAGTTTAACGTCAAGCTTTCCTTCTGCAGTAATAGTTATTAAACAAGGTTCCTGGTATAAACACGCAACTTTCAAGTATTTCCTCTTTCTAATATAAACTGTATAAATATTCTGAACATAAATCATACCATGATTATTGGAATAATTAAATGCTTTAAGCTGCAGCAGTTTTGCCAAAGAAGCGCTGCCTTGGGCCTCTTCAACTCACCTGCCACTAAAGACAGTCTTGATTCAGGAGAACAACAGTCTACTTATATCATCTGCAAAACTTAGTTGGTTCTCCTCCACTGCTTGTTCTTTTATGGATCTGAAGACAGGCAACTCTTCCTTCCTTGAAACTCACAGATGTAAAATAGGAAAAAGTGCTAATATCTGATGGATTCATCATGACCATACACAGAATCCACACAGGAGACAGCTTTTGGAGGTTAATCAACAACACCTTACTGCTTATTGTCTACAGAGTGAAAGATCACTAAGACGTAAGCTTAAAAATACATACATTAAAAAGCTAACGCTTTGGTAGCTCGTGTTATGTAGCTGTCACTGGTGGCAGGACATTAGGATTTTTTTTTAAATGCTCTTTTCATCTTTTCTAGGTGATGAGGATTGCTGAAACTTTGTGATGTCAAATGGAATTAATTTAGACTTTAGTTGGCATAGTTTATCAGAAAGAAAACTGAGAAGTGACTTGATTACAATGTATAACTATCTTCATGGGGAGAAAATATGGGGTACTGAAAGGGATCCTTAATATATTAGAGAAAAGCTAACAAGAAGCAGTGGCTGGAAGCTGAACCCAGACAAATTCAAATTAGAAATTAGGCACAAATTTTTTAGAACAAACTGCCAAGGGAAGTGGCGAATTCTTCCTCTCAACAACATAAAATTAACACTGGATGCCATTCTGGAAGATGCGCTTTAGTCAGACAGAAGTAATTGGGCTCAATACAGGGGTAATGGGGTGAAATTTAATTCCCTCTGATACTCAGGAGGACAGACTAGATGTTTTAATGGTCCCTTCTGGCCTTAAATGCTGCACATCTATGAACTTTTACAAAGAAACCTAGCATGTGTATTCTGAGACAGGCAGTTTTAATTGAATTGGGTTCAAAGAGAAGGAGGAGGAAGTACATAATAAAAATGGATGTAGTGAAACACCAACAGAATGCATTTAGGTCTCTACTCCAATCCTCTGTTTCCATGAAGCCTTAACAGTAGATCTCCACAAAAAATGAATATGAAGATCCAGTCCAATTCCTGTGATACAGCCTAGCTGATGTTGGGAACCATATGTAGTGCCTTCTGAGCTGCATGGAGTCAGTGTTATTTCTGTTTTGTAGAGCAACAAAACCTTATTTGTACATGTTTATTTTGGAAATGTCCTAAGTACTTACTGAATCCATGTGGTCATCTGGACGTTCAGGAGAATTAAATAAATAATGCTGCTGTTCTAATTCATTATAAGTACCTATATACATAGTAGTAATTTGTGGTTTTGATCAACCTGGACCAAGGTTGAACACGTAATTTGGAAGTGAAACTGTAAGGTTCTATATCTGATCACCAGTCCCCTGTGGCAAAGAGCATTGTGTCAACACATCAGTCCCGATTCTCTGCAGCAGAGAGTAGGGGCCATCAAGGAGTCTGTTACTACTCCCTGTTTCCCAGGAGAGATATGCATGAGTCCCCTCTTCAATCAGAGCAGCCTGTGGGCTGCTCTAATTTACACAGCTGGTAATCATTCCCAAGATACTGTACATCTGCTCAGAATTGCTGGTTTGCAGTGCACTCAACCATGCCCCTGACATACCCTTTCCTGCTCCCCAACATGCCTCTTTATTTAAAGCTGGATGGGAGGTATTGGTGTAAATCTTAATGTGCAGTCTACCTTTGAAATCAAGTAAAATTTATTTTGTATAGCCCATTCTGCACTTTTAGGATCTGAAGCAGAGCTGGGCTTCTGTTTTTTGGAAGGCTACACAAGGCTATGGAGTCCCTGATAACTGATTTTCAGATCTCATGTGTCATAGAAACTAGACACATTTTTTGTTGAGACAGGCACATAACACGGAGGAGAGAATATTGACATATAGTAAACAAAGTGATAAAAGGCAGTTGCTGTGCCATACTCAGTGGCTACTTTTCAAAACTAGCTAACTTTGCATTTTAAAACATTGTAGTTCACCAGAAGTGGAATCAGAAATGATTAGTATAATATTGTATTAAAACTTAGCCATTTTGGTTGCATGGAAAATGCTGTGAATGATAGTGGATGAAAACATTTACTTCACCACAAACTGATGAGTTCTTAGTGATTAATCAGTCAGTGAATATTGTTCCTGGCAGTGGTGGGTGCTGTGAAGGCTTGATTATATTTAAAAAGATCATAACATTAAGATAAATTCTCATAAAACAATCTGTTGTCTGTTGGTATGTGCTGTCTAGTTCTGAAAACTAAGTGCCTTTTTTGAGAAGGCAAAGTTGTTGGAATATTTAAAACCTAAGTAGCTGCATACTTGTGCTGCATGTCACCCACATTTTTATGGTTGAATTTGCATGAAAAGTAGCTTCATATTTTTTAAAAAATGTTTAACTTTTTTTAAAAAATGGCTGTAACATATGGTATGTCACGTTTCCTTTTCAGGTGTGACTGTCTGAACTGCAGCAATGTTGCATTAGGTAGCAGTCACAAAGAATATAAAATTAGTGAATTTCGGGTCAGTCATTCCCTAAAGGCAGAGGAAGCTCTTAATGTCATTCTCAGGTCATCCCCACTAGCAAACCCAAGAGTTCAGGTTTGGGGGGGAATATTGGCTGTAAAAGTTGGACACAAGCACCTGACAACACTGAGAGGAAAGAGTAACAAAGGACAGTGGGGGAATAGAGACGGGAATGGTGTATCACAGGCATCCTATAACAGAATAACAAATAATTACATTGGAGAATTTATAGCAGTAGTTCATTCTTGTCTTTCCTTTTTTTCTTCTAACTTAACAAATCTATGCAAAGTTGACTGTTTCTATTATTCGAATTTGTATATTGCTGATTCCCTTATCGTTTTTCCATATAGTTCTAGATGCCTTGGTTATGCTCTTTCTATTCTAGTAGTTGGAGGCAGAAAACACAGAGGTGTAAAGTTCTTTTCCCTTCAGTATAAAAGGATGTTCCTGATAGCTACCCTTAATGTTCAAATGGACAAAACATAGTGGAAATATTGCACGGCTGCCATAGGGGTGTGCAGTAGAAAGCAAAGTGCACAGGGATAGGAATGAGCATTCCAAGAATAAGTTTGTGTACGTGCCTAAATTAACCATTTTCTTCTTTCCTTCTCTCTGTTCTCTTCTCTCATTAATGTTTTATTTTGTTTTACCCTTTTGTTTTATTTTGCAATTTTTTTTTGCTCAAGTGAATCTGTATGGTGTTTATATTTTGACGCATTGGCACTTATGCTTTCTGGGGAAAAGGTATAGAAGTTTAGCTTTTGTGAGCTGTTGCTCACTTTGAGCACAGTTGTTAATCTGTTTTCTGGTTTGAGCAGGTGGAAAGATCACTTAATGTGTTAGCTAATATAAAAGATTTGGAGTGGGTCCTTATAGGGCTGCCCAGAATCAGAAGCTACTAGTTACTCTTGGAGCTCTCTGCCGGTTGTGTTCAGTTTACCATGTCAGCCTACCCGTCTTTTCTGAACAGTTATCTTTCCCCCTTGTGTCCAAGACCTGTCCTTTTGTGAATATCTTCCTTTTTCCTTGTGCTTTAGATGCCGGAGGCCTGTTTTTCCTTCCTTCACCCACTCACCAGTTTCTGCCAGAGATCCAAATCTGCCAGTAAGCTTTCCATTTCTGAAGGATATTTGTTCTAACAACTCACTACCTAAAGATACAGACAACTTGTTTTTTTGCTGAATCCCAGTTTCATGGTGGAAAGAGACAAAAATTCTGAGAGCTACTTTTGCCACTTAAAGTTGCCCATTTGCTGTTCTCCGTAAATACTTTTTTAAAAATGGGGAATCTAAGTTCTGTCCAACTGAATTTTACTTTTTAATAAGGTGATGAGAAATGCTAATTATGCACCTGAATTCCAGTGAAAATATTTTGGCAGCTTAAAGTTGTGATTTACTAATACAGTTTGCATTTTTCAGTGACTGTATGTTTTTTATGATCTTCAATTTACTTTTTTTGAAAGAATCCCATCTGTTACTTAGACAAAGTCACTCCTACCACATAACTGATTTGTTGGGGAAAGTTTTCTCATATTCAACTAGTGTTTTATGATGCTTGCTAATTTTTTTTATTTTTTAAAGAACAGTTGTGTTCTTTTTACTCTCTCACTCTTGGCAGCATGTTCTAGTAGTTTGACTAGGAAACCAAATTTGCCTGAGGATGTGATATAAAAGACATAAAAGTTTGTATATTATTTGAAGACTTAATACTTTTAGGAATGTGTAGAATGCTGCATGCACCATGTCGGGATTCCAAGGAGATAATAGTGTACAGTGCCACCTGACAGGGGAAGGAAGTATGTGAATATATGTTACTGCCCTCCATATGCAATTTGTATTAATTTAAAATGGGTGCATGTGTACATACCTACGCAATAGAAAGGGCAATTATGTTAATTCTACAAAGTAATTTCAAAAATACATAAAAATAAACATTCCTGCCAGAATTCCTGTGTACCTACCACCTGCGTCAATACTAAATAACAGTGACACAATAAGCCATCCTTGTTTTAATAAAATGTGTATGTTTGACTATATAGATATATTGCTCTTCACTTTCTTAACTGTACATAAATAATGGGTCTGGATGTCCTGCACTTCTGTCATTGGTGTCCTTGGATATTCATATCACTTTGCCCAATAATTATTTGTCAGATATTCTGGAATTATAATGTCAACCAGACATAAGTCATTAAAAAAGAGAGTTTATTTTCTTTCATCTTTATCTGAGTGCAGAACTTGAATTTCAGGTGATGCTGACAATTATACTTTTAAAACATCTTTGTGCAAGATAAAGGTAATTGCTTGTTCCTGTTGAGATGACGTACTCAAGCTCAAACCTTTGTATGAAGATATTGTATTTTCTAATTTACAGTAATCTTTCAGGACTTTAAAATTGGCAGTTAAAATGTAGTCCTAATAGTTACTTAATGCAATATATTTTACACTGAATTATCAGGTTCCATTATTAGTTACATGTCATAGAATAATGCAGGATGGAATGAAACATAATCAGGCAATGTTTTCTCTAATACTACTTTATCGGACCTGGTTGGAGTTTTGCCTGAATAAGTCATCCAACACTGGGCCCTATTTTTGTACTGTTTTCTTAGTAATACGGCTATTACTAGCTACTTTCCTTTTTATTTGGAAAAATGAAAATTTAGAAATTTACACAATCTGATTATACTGTCTGTGCAAACAGATTTTTGGGTGGTTATTTTCACTTGATTGCTAATCAGAGATTTTGAAACTGCAGTGTTCGTGTATTATTAATAACTTTAGAATACTTCCTTTTATCATGGACTAAATAGCCTTTGAGTTTAATCAGCTCATAATTTGTTTAATACAGAGTTGAGCAACCTCACAATGTTGTAGTTTTATTATACTGAACTAACTTTCAAAAGTGGTCAAAATCCAAATAAAACAAATGCACTTACTATATGTTTACAGGGCAGTGGACAAAAAGAGAGAGAGAAAAAACAAATCAGTTGAGAAGGTGCAGTGAACACCTCTGGGCCGATTTGTGGAATCTCTGTACAGTTTATGAATTTTGTTTGATATTGGAGACTCTGTGTATTTGTGTCTCACTGGAAACTCCAATTTTGAATGTTGGGCTTGTTTGGCTTCTCAGCTGTCTTGCCTCCATATTGTCACCTACAGGAGTCAACAGTGGAGGGTTGTTAAAGTTTGATCATCCATTCAAATGCAGTACCATTGGACAAAGATGACCACTACTCAGGGCCAACTAGTTTTTCAAATCTGAACTCAAGGGGATGGTAACTAAAGCAGTTGGATCACCTGGTGGGGGACTTTCATTACCTGTTTAGGCTGATCAAAGGATTCCCTGTTAAAAAGAACTGCAGGTTATAAAAGAGAGGTCTCTGCCTGTGGATGGGGACAGAAGAGACTAGCGAAAGCAGGAAGCTGGCTGGAGGAGTAAGGTTGCCAACTTTCTATTTGCACAAAACCGAACACCCCTGCCCTGCCCCTTTTCTGAGGCCCCACGCATTCTCTGAGGCCCCACATCTGCTCACTCCATCCCCCATCCCTCTGTCGCTTGCTCTCCCCACCCTCAGAAAGAAAGAAGGAAAGGAAAAAAAGTGCAGTGTATAGTTTTAGTTAAGGTGTTTGTTTATTATTTTAACTTAGATTTGTTATAGGTCTGGAACATTAACACCTCTGTCTACTTTGGAAGTGTTATGTAGGTACAGTACCCTGACCTGGAGAGACAGTTATTGATAGGTGCCAAAATAAGATAGACCTACCTCTTCTAAGCAAAGAAGGTTTTGACATAATTGTTGTTTAATGGCAGAACTATTTCTCTAAAGAGTGTGAGTATCTCATTTTATCAAGGGTCAAATTCAGTCTTGGGGCATGTACACATACCTTCCATGTGACTGGAGTAGTAGGTGTCTTTCAGAACAAATATGAGCCCAAGTCCTCCTCTTGTCCTATTTAATACTCCAACTCTCAGATGTTTTTAAAGGTGGCCTCATAGAACAGTACTGTTTGCTATATGTACAAACCACTGTATATGCTATTCAAGTAAATCGGTAAACTACTCTTCATTCTTTAGTGACCTTAAATGGCACCAGATAACCATTTCAACTGCATGTCTTGTGCCCCTCTTAAGGTTAAGCAATATGTTGTACTGTTGATCAAATCACCTCTGTCTTCAGAGTAGTGTTTCAAAGGTACAAAACATGTAGTTTTCTTACTTTTAACGAAGGATGTTGTTCTGTGCCTTGCTTGTGATAGAAAAGCGCACTACACCATACTTTTGTTAGTGAGCTCTTGTATACTTTGGCTAGAGCGCACCAAGTTACCTAAATGTATCTATTATACTTCAATTTTTGACTAAAGGATGTTTGGAGTAGTGTAATACCCCCGCAATTAACAATCAAGAAAGAAGAAAATGCTGCCATCATGTATTTTTAAAATTATATCCAGGAATTTTTTAAAATGACATCTAGGAATGCTTTATGATAAGCTTTGTTCAAGATTAAGTGTTCTAATATCAAGAGAGATTCACTCAGTTTTGCAATCCTGTAGCCAGCATCTGAATTGTTACTGATGAAGCACTCTATTAAATCAATGGAGATATCTGGTAACAGTCTGTAAATAGTGTAAAGCACATAGGAGTTTTTAGCAAACAAATTTTATTTAGTTTATTTAATGATTTATGTGTTTTGTTTTGTTTAGTTTAACATGACCCATACTTAAGCATCACAGCGTGGACCCTATGGGACTCTTCAAAAGTGGAAATCCAAACATGGAAAGCTCCAGTTAACTTTGTCTGACGTCTAAAACGGAACAGAAATGTGTGATTTCTCTAGCAGGTCAGGAGCACAATAACAGAAGAGTAAAACAGGTCTGAAGGCAAAAATTTGAACACAGAATGCCCCCAAATCACTTTTTATTGCAGGGGTTTTGGATTAACCCAAGTTGACTTCACTTTGGTAATAGCACACCATGCTTTGATGATTCAAGGTTGGGTCTCTTTCTAAAAAATATGCTCTAGCTCAACCAGAAGTTATGGATTTGATTCAGGAATCACTTGATGAAACTTTAAAGGCTGGTGATGGAGGTCAGACTAGATGATTGTAATGGTCCCTTCTGGCCTTAAAAATCCATGAGTAAGTTTCTACTGGTATTTCTGACATGCAACTTTACAAGCAATAAACTAAATATATATATATTTTTTAAAAACCAGGCCAGGGTAGGTCTTAGGTTTCCCCACTGCTCTCAGCTGGATTCTTTTAAGGAGTTGAGGTTAAATTGGCCCATCTGCACGTAATTATCTCCTGACTAATTGTGCCTCTGAACTGATCAGAGCCTTTCTCCTACAGACACCAATGGGACAGGCTGTGGCAGGGCTTTGGTATCCTCCCCAAGCCACATGAAAAGCTGGTAAATCACATCATGTCTACAAACTTCAATATCTTAATTTGTTACTTAGAGCAAAATCTCCCAAATTATCTATACTGTAATATGCACTATGTAAGTATATAGTATGTAACATGCTCACAACTGTAGCCTTACCATATTATGCCCTTTTACCAATAAGGTAGGCTTCTGTGATTTTTAGGGGCAGACAGGGGACCCTAAACTAATTTAGTATTAGACATGGTATAAATGTAGCAATAGTTAAATTGGTCACCACAAATGGATAAAAATATTAGCACACATTGCATATACACTAACAACAGCAGTTAAAATTATCTTACTAAAATGGGCAGATTCATAACTGCCTATTGATAACTCGATACATATCAACATTATTACATACATATTTTAGAACTTTTATGCCTCCCAACAGAAAAATGGAGTCTGTCTTGGTATCTAGAACCCAATGAAAGATTACTTTTCAATGAATAAGAGGTAATTGAATATTTGACTTCTATAGTTCCATTCTACAAACCACTTCAAATTATTTAATTTTTGTTTAAAAGGCAAACATGGTTTATGAGTAAGGGTTGTATTCACCTTATCCATAAGACATTTGGCTCAAGAAGTCTTCTTTGGACTCTGATATCTTGGAAATTATTGGCCCAGTTCCCTCTTATTTTCTTAGCCAAAGTTATAGGGCTCCAATTCAGCAAGGTATTTAAGTATATATTTAAAATTATGCACAAATAGTCCCTGTAACTTCTAATGGGATTTGACTTCAATGAGACTGTGCAGGTGCTCAAAGTTAAACAGATACTTGAGTTTCTTCCTGAATCTGTGCCTAAAAAAGTTGTTGTTTGGGCAAGACGCATCAAAAAATTTCCAAGTCATAGTTCTATTGTAACGTAAGTTTTAACTTATTTCCTAAAAGATGCAGCTTCCATTTCTCCTTCAATTCTCGTTTAATTTTATTTCAGCATGACATTTTTGCTGTCCTAGAGCCTCGAAGAGAATTTCCCACTCTGACAACACAGTCAGTTGTAAATCTGAATAAAACTTAAACCCAGTTCTGTAGACAAATGGTTTGGCTAAATACCCCTTTTAAGAATGCTAAAGAGGCATTTCATTTAGCTGAAATGTTGGTCTACAGAATTTTCTTTCTTGCATTTTGTTCAGCCTGTGGAAATTACCAAGATTTCTGTCAGGCACTGTTTTATACTGGTTTGAATCTGATATGTTTGTCAGGCAGTGGTATGTTTCTGTGGGTGATTTCAGATCTTCCACTGGGATAATTAGGCTCGGTGTTTGTCAGAATTTTGTTTTGGGCTAGCTATGGTTCAGCATTTATATGCTGTCTTTGGGCCTGATTAATCATTGGCTTGATACTGGATTTCATTTCTGTGCTAAGGACGTGCTAATCCATTTGTTAGTTAAAGAAGGAAATCCAAACTGTGCTCTTATTGTATGGACAAATTCTTTAGCCAAGGCTAACACACAAGTTAAATGGGTAAAATGAAGGTATTCAGGAAGTGGATTCAGCTGTAATCTTAATGCCACCTCAACTTTTCCTTTAGTTTGTATAGATATACATTACTCAGTACAGGATTACCAGTTTAGAAACCCCTGTGCCTTTTTGAATTTAAAGTGTTTTTTAAACATCACATTGGACAGATTATTAAGACTTCCTACTGTCATTTGAAAAACGTAACTACACTTTGCCTGTGTTTATCCTTGTCTGATTTTGAAAAGCTGGCTCAGGGTTTTATCTCCTCCAAGCTAGACAACTATAATGTCTTGCTTGCTGGTCTGCCAAGCAATCTTATTACCAAGCTTGAGCAAACCTCTGTTTCCAGAGAAGTATATCTTGCAAAAAAGCACAAGCATATCTTCCTAATCGTGGCACTGCTGCATTGGCTACTCAGAAACAAAGGATTGATTGTGAAGATGACCTATGAGGCCCTTTATAGTCAAGGTCCTGAATATATCTCCTGATTTAATTTTGAGATATATCCCTTCCAGCCCTTAGTACTCTTCATTGCTCTGTTACTGCAAGTTCCAATTACATAAGTACAAACCTTGGGTGATAGAGCATTCTGCCACTATGCCCAACAGCTAAGGAATAAGCTGCTTCTTTCCGTTTAGGAAGCTCATGCTGTTTGTTTAAATCTCTTTTTTTGAAGACCCACTTGTTTTTCTGTTGCCTTTTTTTCTTTCTTTTTATTGGGTATCATTTTATATCCTGTAACTCTGTCATTTCAGACTATAATATGCCAGGGTGCTATACAGAATAAAGTTTTATAATTGTAGTCGTAAGTTACCAGCATTTCATTTCCATGTGAATAGACTGATTTGTATTTATTGTCCATCATTCCTTTGCAGAAAAGTATGCCTTTCTTTATAGTGAGAAGAGACCAAGATTTTGTAACAGTTTAGGGAAAGAAAAGCTTTTTATTCTCCAGGAGTCTGATTATGAAAAGTAAACAGGATTATCTTTTTTTCAAATACTTGATTACTGACCCAGAAGTAAGGTGACCATATTTTCAAAATCAAATACTTGGAATGCTTTTCTGCCCACAGTTTTTTAGGGTTGTGAAAGACAAAATATACTTTTTCAAAAAATGTCGCTGTTACTACTTGTAGTTCCTGACTAAAGACTGACATGTAAGTTCCTCAGGATGGAGGATTTTTTTTGCAGTCATGTAGTTTTCTGAATGAATTCATCATGAAACACTGAACAACTGATGTTAACATTAACTTTGAGCAAAAAAACAGTTTTCATAGTTTCTATGTTTATTTAGTTTTTTACTTCATTCCAAACACTGATCATCACACTGAACACTCATTCCACTAGACTGATTGTTCCTGGTGCAGCAAAGAGTAAATTCTTCTCTTAATAGCAATATGTCTTCAGCAAACATTTTGTAGTTATAAAACAAATATATATATTGATTGATAGAATGAAAACAGGGACATTTCAGATGTCTTGAAAGAAATCTTTGGGAAACTGGGACTTCATATGAAAAATTGGAACTGTCCTGATAAAGCTGGGGTTTATGAACACCTTATCCAGAAGTCTGCCTTACTTCCACTTCCAATTGGCTATCTCTTGCAAACAACCGCATAGAGGTATAGTCAAACCTGTCCACAGACCCAGTCCCTGTGTGAGTGCCACCTCATCCCACCTTTCCTACCACCATGTTGGGAAACTGAATAGAGGGCTAGAAGGGAAGGAGACATAAAGTGAGTTCACTGTATCACCTCCTTCTCTTTACTCAGTCAAATTTGGAATATCTCACTTACTGAGAAACGGCTAAAACATTGTTGTCTGCCTCTGCCTCCCTATAACCAAGTTAAGGGCATTGCACAGAAGAGATATGAACAGATGAATTAAAGCAAAACACCAGACATAAATATAAATTGTATTGATTTAAAGAAAATAAAATGCAGCAACACAATACATTATTCCTCCCATCCCAAAACTTCAGAAAAGTTGAGTCCTTTCTAAATCCTAAGACTCTCAAGGACTGATGTAAATAATTCATGTAAGGATTCTCCTCTTTCACTTCCCCATGTGATTTTCTCACAGAGTCAAAGACATACTTAGAATGTGTGGTAACTATAAAGAGTTATTTGTTGATCTTGAAAGGAGAGGAAGGGAAGAGGAAAGTTGTTTTCAATAGGCCTGGCCAAGATAATGATAAACCAGGAAGGTGAATTTGATAGTAGAAAAACTTTGGCTGCTTTTCCTCAATTAGAGCGCTTCTGTTGGAGGTATTAATCTTTCCACTTCTCCTGTGGCTGTTGCATTTGCATAGCAGGCATTCATTGAATCCCTGTATCCTGCACAGTGTCACTTCCATTTCAGATTTCCATCTTGTTTTTTACTTTTCCTGCTGAAGTAGGTGAGAATTGTAATCATAATCATATAATCGTAAAGCCAGGAAATACACTGAACATGCAAAACAGAACAATCACACAGAGTAAATTAAAATCCATCCATTTTCTGATAGTGTAGTTTTCTCCATTTCCTGTTTTGCAAAAACAGAAGGAGATCCTGGTAAGCAAAGCAGAGAATGAAATGGAAGAGTGCTATAAAACGGGACACCCTAAAAAATGTTAGGAGCAGCTGCATTCTGAAGTTGATTAAGGAGTTAGAAAAGGCTATTGATGAAGGCCAAATGTAGCCTGAGCTTGCAAAAGTGACCTGCAGTAAACCCATTAAATTTGCTAGCAGTCTGTGTGTGTTTGACGTTTATGTGCTTTTGGCTATATGGAGAGCAGCCAAGCAGCAGAATAGCAGTATGCTAAAAAAAGAAGTAATTTCTCACATGTTGTTTGCTGTATTTTGCATGTCATTGTAGTTTAATCATATTGGTAAGAGGTTCGGATATACTACTACTGAAGTTGTAGTTAGATAATGATTGACACTGACAATAACTCATTATTTTGTGAAGGATTCAGTGCGGTAATCAAGGGTAATATATTATAGCATGAAACTGATCATAAAATGCTTTACATTTATAAACATGCTAAATCCTGTTCTCACTGGCCAACGCCAGATGCTTTGAGGCCTGTGCTTTCTATGCCATCGTTTTGGCCACATCCAGGGTATCTGATGTTTCCATAAATTTTCTGCACAAACGTTTTCTCTTAGAAGGTAGGAAATAAGTGACATTTTCCTTATGGCTCAGCTGGGTTTTGATGAACAACTACATGCTTTGTTTGAACTCAGCCTACATACTGCTATACAAAGGTATTACTTGACAATTTTAGGTTTTGAATTGAGGCTTCATTACATGGCCCACTTTCACATATATATGATGCAGGCAAAACACAGAATGCTGATATTACTATTTATTTTATTTTATTTTTTGTATTTATTTTAATGAATTGTGAGATAAGACTTTTCTGTGCTCTTAAAATTGTAACAGACGGAATGAGCAATTCTTTGCTTCAGAGATGTTCTGTAGAATATCACTATGTTTTTATTATTTCGTTAACCATTCATTATAATATACTTTAATTTTTCAACTCAAACAATGGGAACGCTTTCAGGTCCAGAGCTTAGCTGACCCTATGGAAAATCTGGGGTTTGACGCTGACCTCTTTATATCCTTGGCAAAGAGGGGCTGCTGCAGCAGATGAAGGGGCACAGCAGAGATCTCTCAGGCATAGCTTAGCAGGAAAGACATAGCAGCATTACCACTTAGAGTGAAACTTTCTGACTTCTCAGCCACATGGATTGTGGGCAGAAAATAAAAAAACTATTGTGGTATGATTGCTGAGAATGGAATTAATCTGTTTTTCCCTTGTGAATAAGCAAAATAGTTTTACATTTCTATAACAAAGTAAACATTTAATCACATTAAAAGGTCCAAAACATTCTGGTGCTTTTGCATGTGTCCTTTTCTTGCTCCTTTTCCACACATGGGACTTAGTACTGTGTGGTGCTGAACAGCCACAGCTCTCACTGAACTCAACTATATAATAGGTTTGTCAATGGGAGTTGTAGGTGCTCAGTTTTTTGCCCACGTGCCATGGCTCTTCATTGTCCACATTTAATGGCCTGCTATTCAAACTATTTCTCAAGTTTGATCTGACAGTGGGATATCTCCATTGACAGTTCTGCTAATAGAGACATGGAATTGCTTTGAGAAATATAAGTGGGCCCTTTCCTTAATTTGGTGTTGCCATGGGCCATTGATGACACTTCCATTTCATTCATGTCTGGAGTATGCAGGGAAACTTTTTAAGAATGCTCATTATGCCAAAACCTTAGATTAATATACAGGATCCTTTCTTGGCAGAAAGTGGTGATTTGAGGGCCATCAGCTATGCACCTTCTGTATTCTATGTTGTAGAGCAAAGGACCATGCACAAGTTCCATTTTCAGTTCTAGATTTCTCCATAAATAATTGTCATATGCTTCCTGATGAGAAAATAATACCGTAACCGACAGCACTTTCATGTAGAGACTTCATTTAACAGTTGATTTTGTTTCTTTGAGTATAGTGATACTAGATGTCTGGTTATTATTTATTATTGATATAAAAGAGCAATAATGAAGTTCTTTACTGGGTGGTCTCTGAATCTTATTTTCATCTCCCGATTTGAGCATCTCTTTTTTCATTTCCCTCATCACCTTTCTAATCTTTTAAATTTAAAAAATATGGCTATTTTTGTTGTTTACAGATTTGGGCTTTTGGCTGGAACCTTTGCCAACAGGTCTAAAATAGACTACAAATATTAATCTTTCACTGATTTCCTAAAGGCGCAGAACATAGGAATAAGAGTGGAAATAGGGTTCATATCTCTTGTGGTGAACATTAGCATGGTTACATTACCATAAAAGAAAGCTTTGCAATTTCTTACACACTTCATTCTAGTAATCAGTTCTCCCATTTGAACTTCCTTTTTTATCTCTCCTGAAAGCAATCGATCTTAAGTAAAGAAAATGTACAGCTGAATAAAGATTTATGACAAGCCAAGGGGAAAAAAGCAGAAATAGTACAGAATAATGAACGTAAAGTACAAAAAGTAGTACAAACATGAAAAATAATGTTAAGCAGCCATTGAAACTAACTATAAGACTGTTGAATAAAGTAACGTAATACTTTCCATCCAGAACTCTTTACAAGCATTGATTAATTAATCTTCAGAACCCCCATTCTTCTTCTTTGTATTCCACACGTGGGTATCCTTGACCACCATGCACTTTAATCCAGAGATTTTTAGTCAGCAGTGTCTATTGATTCACATATGCACAGTTCTCCTCATGCTTCAAACTGAAGATGTAAAGGACAGTGTGGACTGATGTCTCTCCAGTTCTTCCTTACTGGCCCGTGGCCTGAGTCAGAATTCTCTGTGTCTGCTTTGATCTTCCTCTACTTTAATATCTGTACATACACTTGTAAATAGTTTTGGAGTTTTTAGTAGCTTAGACTTAGTGTTCTAGTGTAGTTGTATAATTAATATACCGTAGTTAGCTTAGTTCTCCCTGCTCCAGGAAGCTTCTCCCTGTGGAGATGGACTATGCCAAGAGTCCCAGGGTTCAAGAGTTGTCTCCTGCCACCATTCTTTTGCCATCAGTGACGAACACCAGCACTGCCTTTATTGCCTTGAGGAGCCTCACATCACCACCAAGTGCAGTGTTTGCTGCTCTTTTCCTCCCTGAGAGTGCCTCCTGTGGAAGGACCTTATGGAGCAGGATATGAGGCCCCATTCGGATCCAGGCGGGGGAGACCCTCCTTTACAGCAGCTTGAGACTGTGAACAGTGACCTGCCGAGCACAAGATCCAGAGCAAAGGCTACAACTTTTAAGCCTGAGAAACCTTCACATGAGAATAGAGACATAATCATAGGCATAAGAACAAATCCCATTCAGATCTGCCACTGAGAAAAAAGATCCCTCCCCATCTCGATCCAAGTCAGATGAGTCCTTTCACACAGGTCCTGAGGAGTTAGGTCCTCATAAATCTTCCATTCAAGAAGGCAAAGAGCAAAGGAAGAAGAATGTTACAGTACTGATTCTGGCTCCATTCTGAAGACCAAAAGATTGGTACCCACTGAACCTATCTGGGAGCTCCATGCCGGACCCCCATTTGACAGGGTTGACATGCTCTGTGTGGGATTGTCTGAATACCAGACCATCAGATGACCCAGAACTGTTGGAACTCCCAAACAGGAAGGACTGAAACCTCTGCCTTGCTGGAGGATATTTTTGTGCTGTCCTACGGACAAACTGATCTGTTTTCAGGCCTGGTCCTCTGTAGAGACATCCCTATGCCTGAAGAAACCACCTAGAGAAGAAGGGGATCCTCTCCTACCATGTCCCCAAGTTGGAGTATTCTCCCACCAGTACTGATGCCACTGCCAGTAGACCAATAGCCTATTATTTCATTGAGTGAATCTGAGGCTCCGAACAGGTCTTATTCCCTGCAGGCAATGAAACTGGACAGAACCCATAGAGGGTATTGAAACCATCTGTCTCTTCACTGGGCAAGACCATTGCCAGTACAAAGTCCTCCCATTCAGACTAGCTACAGCACCTATGGTCTGTACAAAAGACCATTGAGTGATGGCAGCTTGGATGAAAAGAAACAGTTCTTCTGTCTTTCTATATCTTGATGACTGGCTCCTGACAGGCAGATCCAGAAGGAAAGTCCAGTCAGTGACCATATTCCTCTTCCCTGGGAATCTGTGTCAACCATGAAAAGTCCAATTTGCACTCGGCAGACAAAGACAACATCAATGCCAGAGTAACAATTCCAGACAAAGTTTATGGTGTCTCTCACCTGGTGGACAGATCCAGAGAAAGTTTGAGTGGGAGTTCCTTTCCTCATACCTATGCCTGATGTGACTATTATCAAGGTTGGAGAGCCCCTAAGGACAATCACACTGCACAAGGCATCCGAATGCCTCAGGAGGCCAGGATGCACATCAACGTACTGGAATTAAGGGCAGTCTGTTGGGCCTGCAACACATTTCTTCCACTCATCAAATCCAGACATATCCAGGTTGTGTGAGATGGTATGATGACTGTTTTTTACATAAACAAATGGGGGAACAAGATCCCTCCCCTCGTATGTAGATACACTCAACCTCTGAAACTGATGTATCAGAAACCCCATAACCTTCTTGGCGGTATACCTACTGGGTACACAGAACTTCCTTGCATGCAGTTTCAGTAGACACACAGACCACAAATGGGAAATTCACAGTTCCATTCTGAACAAGATCTTCAGCCAGGGGAGAACACCATATTGAGAACCTCTTCATCTCACAAGGGAACAAGATACTACCCCTGTACTGCTCCAGGGCAGCTTTGGGTTGTGGTTCGAAAGGCAATGCCCTGGTGCTACCCTGGATGGACCACCTCAGATATGCCTTCCCTGCCATCCCAATAATACCACAAGTCCCATGAAAGATCAGTCACAACAGGACTTTGGGTCATCCTCGTCATGTCCAAGTGGCCAAGAAAGTTCTGGTTCACGGACCTTGTGAAGATTTCAACCTGTCCACCATCAACATCTGACTGTTTCCAGATCTGCTGACACACAAAAAATGGTATGATCAGGCACCTCAACCCAGGATAACTATAACTCAAAGCCACAGTATGTTCCTGTTCTGTGATGATTCAATCCATTCTCAACCAAAGCAGGAAGGATTCTACCAGGAGAAGCTACTTGGCCAAATGGAAGTGTTTCTTCTCTAGGTCACAACACCTGTTATCTCCAGACTCTGAAGGAATTCTTGTTATTCTAGAATACCTAATTGCCTTTACGACTGTGGGGCCTCTCTGTCAGTTTCCTGTGGGTCCATCTTGCAGCAACTAGTGGACTGGAGTCTTTCATCCTCCAATTGAGGAACATGCTATCTTTAGTCATCCTACGATGACTAGATTCCTTTAAGGGCTCCCAGAACTTCCCCACCAGTGGTGAAATGGGATCCCACAATGGGATCCCAATCTCATTCTTTCAGTTCTTACCAAACCTCCCTTTGAATAAATATCTACCTGTTCTGTATCATCTCTCAATGAGAATTGCTTGCCTAGTTATCACATCAGCCATGATTGTGAGTGAGCTGGGAGCACTCATTGCACATCTACCATATACCATCTCTCGTGAAGAGAAGGTCTCTGCCTTCACCTGAAATTCATCCCTAAAATAATATTGGCATTTCACATGAATCAAACACATCCACTTTCTGGTATTTTTTCCAAAACCTCATGCCTCTGATAAGGAGAGACTATTTCACTCTCCAAATGTCCGAGGGCCACTGGCATTTGTTCTTCAGAAAACAAAAACAATTTAAAAAGCTCATAGATTTTCATCACCCTAGTGCAGCAATCAAGGGGTCAAATTCTATCTGCACAGAGACTCTCTAAATCAGTGATTCTCAACTAGGAGTATGCAGAGGTCTTCCAGGGGCTATATCAACTCATCTAGATATTTGCCTAGATTTACAACAGGCTACATAAAAAAGCACTAGTGAAGTCAGTACAAGCTTAAATTTCATACAGTGACTTGTTTATACTGCTTTATATACACTGAAATGTAAGTACAATATTTATATACCAATTGTTTTATTTTATAATTATATGGTAAAAATGAGAAAGTAAACAATTTTTCAGTAATAGGGTGCTGTGACACTTTTGTATTTTTATCTCTGATTTTGTAAGCAAGTAGTTTTTAAGTGAGGTGAAAGTTGGGGGTATGTTAGACACATCAGTCTACTGAAAGGGGTACAGTAGTCTGGAAAGGTTAAGAACCACTGCTCTAAATGGAGCTTGTGCTGCATCATCCTTTGCTACCAACTAACTCACCTCCCTCTCCCCCATTCTAGCCCATTCCACCAGAGTGCAAGCAACATCTGAAGCGTCTCTAGGAGACCTACCCTTGCTAGGTATATGTAGGATGTAGGGCAACTACCTGGAGCTCCGTACACACCTTTATAAGACATTATATATTGATCCAGACTTCTACTGAAGATAATGCTGTGAGGCTGGCACTACTACAGCATCCATATCATCTGCATCGTTGCACCCACCTCCTGTTTGATTTTGCTTTCTAATCTCCCATAAATGGAATGTATAGAGGGACCATTACTCGAAGAAGGAATGGAGGTTACTTACCTGTACCTGGAGATTCTTTGAGATGTGTGGTTCCTATCTGTGTTCCACTACCTGTCCTCCATCCCTTCTGCTTTGGATCATGATCAGATTCACAGTAAGAAAAGAAACTGGAGAGACATCTGTCTGCACTCCCTTTTATATCCTTGGTTCTGAGCTTGAGGAGACCAACTGCGCATGTGTGGACCAATGGACACTGCTTACTAAAAATCTCTGGACTTGGGGCTTGGTGCGCATGTGTACCCACATGTGGAATACAGATAGGGACCACACACCTTGAAGAACCTGAAGTTACAGCAAAGGAACCTCAATTTTTAATACAAATAAATATCCCACAAATATTTATTTTACAAATAGGGATGTTAAGGTTCTGACAGAATGGAGACCTGATTCAAAACTAGTGGAAAGACTCCAGTCCCATTGACCTCAGTAGGCTTTGGGTGAGGCCAAAATAGAGCCCATGTTATTTGATTCCCAGTCTGCTCTCACTTATACTAGTGTGTATCAGTGGAGCCCTGCAAATCTGTGCGTATCCACTTTATATCCGTGGACCATTTCTTCAGATACCAGCGGAGATGGAAATAAAAATTTTTTATCTGCGCAGGGCTCTGATGGTAAGAGCGGGCAGGCAGTTGTGAGGAACCGCGGCGTGGATCCTCCACCTGCCCTGGGCGGAGGGACTTGGAGAGGCACGGACATGGGCCGGGGGCTGCTCGGACCCCACCTCCAGGGCAGGTGGAGGGTTTGCCGTGGCTCCACACAGCTGTCTGTCCGGCTCTTATCGTGGCTAGACTGAGGCTCCAAGGCATCCTCCCATCTGGAGCCCAGTCGGGGAGAGCCGCGTTGGCAGCTGTGGGGAGCCTGGGTCCCTCCATCTGCCCTGGGTGGGTGGAGGGTCTGCTGCTAGTCCCCACAGCTGCCAGCGTGTTTCTCCCCGACCAGGCTCCGGAGTGGGGGATGCCTCGGAGCCTCCGTCCAGCCCCCGGTGTAGAGCCCTGCAAATCCGTGGATATCCCCAGATAATTTTTGCAGATCGTGGATTGGATGCGCATACACATTTGTGTATCCGTGTAGGGCTCTATGTATCAGAAATAACTGCACTGAAGTCAGAGAAGTTATATACTTGTGGAAGAGGTTGATGTCATTGGAATCAAACACATACAGCATAGTATTACATATTCCACCTAGTATTACATAAACATATAGTATTACAGATTCCTTGTCAAGTGTATAGTGTGGTATATACCTTTAGCTAGGGGTACCTTTAAACAATATTTAATAGCTAAACTTCAATCTATGTGCTGTTTGCATAATGGGAAATAGATATGTCAAGTTTGCATTACAGAGCTCATTTTCTCTGTTGTCTCTTATAACATGTTGGATTAGAGTGCCAATCAATGTAGTTTAATTTCATTGATATTTCTGAGGCGATTGGAATTCATGTCACCATTTACATAATCAACAACCAGAACCCCCTTGCCCGCCCCCCTCCCAAAAAAGCCCCAAGCAAAATGGTATTAGTGTGTATACACATACCATTGTCTGAGAAACATAGATAGCAGTATATCATCAGTCACGTCCAGCATTTTCTTAGTTGGCTTTTTAAAATTCCCTTAATTATTTACAACAAGATAAATCATTTAACATGTTAAATATTAATTATCTACAGCAATCATCACTTAGTATTCTGCACCAAATTTTTAAACTCTGCATAGATTCTGAATTTCCACTAAATAGATTTCAGTTAAACTTCTTTCTGTTTTTACTGGAGAATAATTGAAAGTATAAAAAAATTATGCTACACATTCCTCCAACAACAACAACAACAACGGCAACATAACATGTCTGGCATACTTTTAATTCTTTGTATGTCACCATAAGTTTTAAGAAGTTACAAGGCACTTGTTGTTTGTTATAACAAGAATTATAAAGTTATAAAGAATTTATTACCAGTTCATAAAGTGCGTGCATGATATGATAAAGAATGTAGCTGAACATATTAATTTTTAGCTTCTTATTAACATACTTATGAATGGAGCATTAGGTTTAAAGTATTCCTCTTAAATGTACTAAAGGTTTCACTAAAAATAAATATAACTCGCTTACCTACACTAATCAAGATACATATTCAACCTATGGGGAAATGATTGCAGGCAAAGTTTTGGTACAGCATATGCTGAACTGGAATTAAAAAGATTTTGGTTATGTAGAGTTCAAATTACCTTTGACATATTTTTGCAGGTTAGTTACAAATTCTTGACTAAACATAGAGCTCTTCTTTATCATAGAACCTAACATCAGATTTTAATCATATTTTGTACCCACAGGGTTTTAAGTTTCCAACAGGCCACCTGTCTCAAACATTAAAAAATTCACAGGACAGATGGGAAGGTGAAAGAACTTGTCCTTGGATAAAGAAATTTTTACACTGCAGGAACAGTCACAAGCAAGGCTAGCCAATATATCACACACACACCATATTCTTCTAGCATTGCTGTATCATGACTGCAAATTTCCCTTTAGTAATATAAATACAGAATTCATCATTTATCTTTTTTCAAGAGCGCAATTTGAAAAACCTGTCTCTTGTTCATGTGATCTATGAATCAGTGATGGAAAACACAGCCCAAACAGTACTTCAACAAATACAGTGTGCATGTAGTGTATACATAACAAACCACCTACAATTCCTAGGCTGTTCATTAATGACAGGAACTCCTGCGCGAACATTTGTGCAGACCTCTGACACTTGTTTGCTAGATGTGATATATTTTAAAGTGAAAAATATACCAAGGTAAGGAGTAGTTGTTATTGGAAAGCCAGCTTAAAATGGTGATGCCTGCTCCCATGTTGTCCTTGTTTTCTATGGAGATAATAGTTTTTGATTGGCACAGTCTAATGTGGTGATGTGTATAGAATCACATGCTGTATTGTAGTGAACCAAGGGCCAAATTCCTACCTCAGAATATGTGCTCACAACTCTCATTGACCTGTGTTTTGGGGGGGTAGAATATGTCCCAGAGTTCAATAGGAGTCATTATTTGTCATACTTCATTGAGGTTGGGCTATATCCTAGAATATGCAAATATATAAAGCATATTATAGACTTGTTTTGTGCTTTTAAAGTCATTTTAAAAATCCACCTAAAGTAAACAGCTTTCTGTGGCAGTGAACTCCATAGGCTGACAATGTCCTGTGTGATTTTGCATTTAATTCACTTGTTCTGAATTTACCAGCCAGTAATTTTGAGTTGATGCTCATTCTCATATTATGGGAATTATTGGTTTTCACTGTACATTTTTCAATACATCTTTCATATTTTGGTCTCTAACTTTAAAAGTTAACAGCTGTATCTATTTTGCTGTATAAATAAAAATCTCAATCACACATTTATAAACAATTTAACATTAGTTAAAAAGCACAGAATGATCACTGCTGGTGATTTTTAGCCATCATAACCTGATTTGGGACAAGACGGCAAAAAAATGTTAACTGATCAATAGGTAATTTTGGATCATAGAATATCATGGTTGGAAGGGACCTCAGAAGGTCATCTAGTCCAGCTCCCTGCTCAAAGCAGGACCAATCTCCAATTTTTGCCCGAGATCCCTAAATGGTCCCCTCAAGGACTGAACTCACAACCCAGGGTTTAGCAGGCCAACGCTCAAACCACTGAGCTATCCCTCATCCCCATGGTTACATGTTTTACATTCAACACACTGTCAGTCTGTTTATAAAGTGCCCATCATGGTAATGTCTAGGTGCTGATTACATGACTAAAATATATATCATTATCAGACTGAGTATACACCATCTACAGTTTCCTTAGCTCCTCCTTAGATGTTTCTAAGGATAACAGTGGCCTGTATAACCCAGGATCTGAGGAGGCACTGGGCCCTTTCATAATTTGTGGAAGACCTTTACAAGTATGTCTTGCTTTGAGCTCTAAAAGCAAGATGTACTTATTCAGATCTTCAGAGGCATTATGGTATTTGATGTCTATCTGTAAGTGGACTGAACATAGATGTTAGTAGGTGAAATTCAATGGGGCTCGGATTTCAGCCAGTGTGTTTATAGTGTAGAGCTGGATAGCTGCCTCTGTCCCAATCAACCTGTACTGCTAATGCGTCACAGAATCATAGAATATCAGGGTTGGAAGGGACCTCAGGAGGTCATCTAGTCCAAACCCCTGCTCAAAGCAGGACCAATCCCCAACTAAATCATCCAAAATCAAAATCAAGTTTTGATTTCTCAAAAAGTTGTCTGTCAGCCGCTTTTTACCATTGCATATTATTGGAGATGGCTGAACAGATATATTAAACCCTCTAAGCAGAGCAATACAGTCTAGTATTAATTACTCTGTGCCCTGGAATCTTAAAGGAGGATTGTACATACAAATAATTCTATAATTGTGGAATATAATAATACTGTGCTCCACTGGTATCCTGCAGTTTTTTATGATGGTACACAGTGGGGCAGGGTGGGATTTTTGCCTTGCTTTGTCCTTAATAAATATGTTCAAGAAAGAAATAGGTAGAAAGAAAAGCTTGCCTAATACTGAAGGACAGTAGCTTTTGCTTATTGCATTATAGTATTTGTTCAAAATGATTCATCTTACCTGAAGATTACCCCTGTAATACAGTCAAGGTCACTGAGACTTTTAGATTATCTGATGCATAAATGCTGCTTGTATAGTTTAAAGGGATAGCTTTAACTTGTCATTACAGTTCCTTCTAACATTTTTTTCTTTAAGTTTCGTGTTGAGCAATTTTATGTTTGAACATTTGGGACATTGCCCCTCCCCGCCAACCCCCTTTTCCTCTGATTCATATCTTGTGTGCTGGGACTTTTTCTACTATTTATTGTATCCTGTGAACTTGCAAGAGTGTTGACAAGAAGGCCATGCGGTAGATTTTGCAGGGTTTCTATGTGAGGTCTATGAAGGTCTCCATCCAGCTGTTCCTTTCTTTTTATGTATTCCCAGCTACCCTATATGTATCCATCTTCTGTTTTCATCAAGGACAGCAAGACATAGCATAACTTAACAGTTTGGAAAGCCTTTGCTTTGGCTCACTAGTGCCCGAGTGAGATGGAAGTGTAAACTGAGAATTTAGGTTGAGGAAGATCAGGGCCCTAATGTCAATTTAGTCAGGAGTCACATGAAACATATGTTTGGTCTGACTGTGAAGAATAAAAAAAAAGAATTAACGTTGTCCATTCAAAATAACAAATAACAGTGGCATTGCCCTTTTAAGAGATGGGAAGGAGGTAGAATAGAGGAAAATAAGATACAGAGAGAGACAAAAGCCAGCTGGATAATGCTAAGCAATTGGAAAAGAAATTTGATTGGCAGAGAGAAATAATTGCTGTGCTTATAAAGAAAACTAGGAAGGATCTGGCTAGTGTTTGGGGGAGAGAAGTTTTTGCAAAAAGGAGCAGGGACCTAGCATTTAGGTGGTCATGTTTTTGCTCAAGAAAATACAAAAGTCATAAGAAAAAAAAAACTTTGAAGAAACAATGTGAAAAAGGCAGAGGGAAAATTAGATCATTTCAACCTACCAGCGCTTCAGGGGAAGTGTTCTAAGTAACTCCAAGTTTTTAAAAGAAGCTGCTACCATGTATTTGAACCAGAAGATGAGAGGTATGTCATGGAATAGCTGCTCATGGAAGTACTGTACCAGGGCTTTGCAAGGTACTTTGCATTCTAGGCATTTCGGGGATGAAAGCAGTGCAAGGCTAAATCTGCTACACTGAACACTTTCTGGAAATTTGCCATATTTCTTTTTCAGTGAAAGTGGCTTCCCTAAAAATGTAAGGCCAGATCCTTAGCTGCTGTAAATTGGTGAAGCTCCGTTCAAGTTACTGTAGCTATGACAGCTCATATAAGATGAGGATCTGGTCTGTTAGTGCTGAACCTGAATTCATAGTGCAGTCCAGGTCTCCTTCAGCCCCTGGAATGCCCACCATCTGCAACTTTTTATGATGCCTAAATCTAACAACAAAAGGTAATTAATTGGTTTGTTTTAGAAAGAGGTTTCAAATTGTGGCCTGTGGACTGCTGGTTGAATGGTTCTGTCTGTTTCTATTTTTTAAGTGGTTAAATCACATTAAAAGAAGATTTAAAAATTCATTTAAATACTTTGCAACATTACTTTTCCATAGAAGTGACTGCTGTAGCTTTAACAGGGATATTACATACTATGACACCATCATGAAGATGACAGGTTTCAGAGTAGCCGCCGTGTTAGTCTGTATCCGCATGAAGATGGGGGATCTGCTCCCCTAGACAGTCTCTCTGCTAAGAAGTTGTCCACTCTTTGAAGTTGTTTGAGAACCCCTGTGTTACGGAAAAAATATTGAGCATAAGTCCATAAAGTATGTACACTTTGGGGAGCATCTGACATTAGGTTTGTGCATGATTATTTTTCACCTAGGTGAAAATGGTTAAGGAATGCATAAGGAGCTTGATTTGATCATCAGAGGGATTTGGGGCAGATCCAGGATTTTTTCCCTGGAGGTGTTTGACATCCCCCAGGGGACAATCTGGCCTGTTGAACCACTGTGTTCCCTTAAACTCTCCAGCCCAGGGTGCCTTTTACACTGCTTTGCTAGTGACAAGCAGCCTCTGCAGGCCCTGCTCACACATGGCCATTAACATGGAAAGTCACTCCTAGAAAAGTTTCATGAATGCTCTCCCAGCCACTCGTGAGCTACATACAGGGCAGCACCCACAAATTCTCCAGCCCCAGCCTTGCACTCTTACTGCTCAGTAGACTCCTGTGTGATACAAACTCTTATTTGTCTGACATTCCAACTGAGGCTAATATTTATATGTACCAGCCTTGTTGTTGCAAGTAGAGTCCCCAAGCATTTCAATCCAAATACACACTGGATTAGGTACAAGAATAAAACAAGTTTATTAACTAGAGAAAGATCAATTTGAAGTGATTATAAGTGATAAAGACATAAAAGTCAGAATTGGTTACACAAGAAATTAACTGATAAAACCACAATCTAATTCCTAAACTTTACCAAGCTCCTAAAGATTTAAAAGTAAAAAGGTTTCTCTCACCCAGAACCTTCAGCAGTTCATAATAACTGGAAAGCCTTCCAGTTAGGACCACTTCAGCCAGTTCAGTGATGCTCCTATTGTCTTTCAAGCTATCTTAATGCGGTGAGTAGAGATGGGGAGAGGAGAGGTAACCAGAGGCCATTTCCCCCCCTTCTTATATCCTGACCCTTTTTTCTGGAAAAGTCCTTGTGGGGTCATGAGGTCATGCAGTTCCATTGCATATGTGCTCTGCCAGCTGTCCTTCAGGTGAATTGTAAATCCTTTGTTTACAACTCCCATGCTGGTGAATCTCCGATTAAACAAGAAATGGCCTTTTAGCCTCTAGCTGGCGTGCAAGTGTGCCTTTGTCTTTGAGAAAATGGCCTGAGGGTGTTACCCAGAACTACAGATTGTTTCAGTAACAATCATAAGTAAATCTCATAGCTCCGTATACGATATTGATACACATGTTTTAACAGGACAATGATGTGCAATAGATTGTGTTTTCAAATGATACCTCACAAGACATACTTTGTATAAAACATCATAATCATATAAAAGTGGTGAACATGGGGTACATGGTGTCACATGAGTTACAGTATGTCTCAGGGTGACAATTATTTGGTCTGAAATGTTGCAACAGAAGGTCTGGTGGGAGCTGTGAAGCTTCCACAGGTAGATAAGGCTAGGGAGTATGTGAATAAGGAGGTTACCAAATTCATGTGTGACCAAAGGCATTTGGTAATTACTTGTGGACATATCTTAGTGGGCACCCACATTATACTGGGAATATGGGGTACACCTATCTGACCGGGGAGTGGATATATTTTTGTACAATATTAGGGAAGGAATTGGTACATATCTGGAAACACAGTGGGGGAGAGGCAGCCATGCTGATTGCTGGTGCCTTCTTGTGGCAGGTGTCTTGTGCAGGTACTTGTTATGGAAGGTACACAGTTATTAGATAAATAGATTGGAGTGAGATTTAGAGGAAAGCATCCCTTAATGAAACTGGGGAAGAGGGGTTCAGGTCTCCTAGCATTTGGTACAATAAGGAGACAGCCCCCCCCATTCCTTTTCCAGTCTCCTTAACCCTCATAAGAGCAGAGAGCAGTAGGGCCCCAACAATGGGCTGACTACAATCAGGGTGAGGAGAGGGATGGCTGACGGTAGATTTCCCAAATAGGTGGAAATGATCCAGGAAAAAATGATGTCCTGCACCACACAATTTATTGCCAGGTACTCTCCACATATTTTAAGTGGATAAATGTGCGGCCTAATTAAACCATGTCCACTGCCTCATGTCTGTCTTCTGGCATGGCTGGACAATATAACCATGTTGGGGGAAGCCATCTGAGAGTCCATCTTTACAGTCCCTGTGGCAATGAATTGTCTTTAGGATTGCAGATGAGTCAAAAATAATATTTCAAAAAGTTTGCTCTGATTTTGTTTTCACAGTTGGCTTGATGTTCAGCTCAGTCTTTGTAAAATTGAACTGGAGTCTCAGCACTTGTGGACTTTTGACACAATTGCATTATTCAGTAGGATGTGTACATTATCGTGCACAGAGAAGGATAGTAACTGAGTTCCTAACATTATCACCACAAGAAGCACAGACCTTTGAAACGGTTACTGTTGACAAAGAAAGAGAGTGCCCCTTGACACCAGCATAAAATCTTTAAAACATCTCAACTCATGAACAACTTGCACTTAAAAAAACATGTAGAATTAGTTTGGTTAGAAAACCTCTGCACTGTTCATTTATTATTTAATCTTATTTTACTTTGTACAGACAAGCTGTCTGGCCTAGTGCAAGGCTTCACACAGCCAATTACCTCAAGGTGTTTAGTTCATTTATTATTTAAAGCATAAATCTTGTACAGGTTGTCCATTGATGACCCTGTAAGGAGTCTATAGTAAATGCTTTTCATCATTGTTGCCTGACTCATGCATATGGCCCTACCAGCTGAGCTAAGTAGGCCAGGAAAACTGATAGATTTGTATGGTACAAGAGATGATAGCAAATGTATACAGAAGTGAAATAAGTCAGTGCATGCAATAGCAGTTTCCATGTTAGAAGGAAGTTGAATTTTGTCTGTTAGACTAATATTAATTAAACCTTGTTCTTTTTAAGGGCTCTGTCAGTTCTCAGTTGTATTACTTACGTACATCTTAAAAAATATGTCTGAGGAGCTACTGGACATTGAATATTTTAAACTTACTATTTGTTTTACATATAGCTAAGCTTCCATGAATAGGTACTATCCAACATATTTGAGAGAGGCTCCTTAGTGTGGTGGAACCCCCCTGATTAAATAACAGGGGGGGGGGGGGGGTTGTGGAGTTTTTCTTTTTCCTTCAAACCATTCTTCTTATACTAACTTCTGTGGGGGTGGGAGGGTGTCTAATGCAGTGATTGCCAGCAAGGTGCTCTCTGAATGACTGGGAAAGAGACTTGCTCAAGTAATGTGCTGATTGTGCCTGATGAGTTTATATGCCATTAACAGTGTCTATCCCACACTGAACGTGCCAGGTATTTAACTTGGGACTGTACTAATTTCAGAGCTAATACTGAGCTGTTCCACATCAATGCTTTCAGCAGGTGGTTTGAACTGACAGTGTAAAGGAAAAAAGTGAGAGAAAATTACCATTGTACTATAGAATTTCTCTGATTGAATTGACTGATTATACTGTCAAAAGAGCATTGGGAAGTTGGCAGTGCTTATGAGGAGGAAAGAAATGACAGGATTCTTTTTAAAAGAGCTTTTCTGTTGATTTTGCACAGTCAAATATTTCAAACTGATGATAAGGGTTGATGTTAGAGGTTTTAATCCAGTACTTGTGGAATCTGTGTGTTCTCTGATTTATGACTTTTAAAGCTTGTATCATGTGTAAACAGATCCTGAGGTTTTCCCACAATTTTCTCTCTGAACTAAAAGATTAAAATGATGCACTCTTATGTTACAGACACAATAAATCCTGCTCCTCACCCCCATTTTTGTAATAAAATATTAAAAAACATTGAAAGACAAGTAGTATAGAAACACTCTAGAGAGAGGGTATGAAGAAGCAACCTTGGGCTATGGGGCTTATCAAAAACACGAAGAAGCAAATAGTTTCCTCTTTTTGAGTGAATTCTCATAACTACAGAATTAGCGCCCAACCTCACTGTCATTAATTTAAATTATGTCTCTGTGATTGATTTCAGTGAGAGCAGGATCAGACCTTATGCAAGGAAGTAGTCTTAGGCACCTCTTTAGTAAACTCAGAAACTCATTGCTAATGCTGAAATATTTTGTTCATTGTAAGTTGTTAGGTATACATTCCAAAAATATTAAAGCTTTTTTATTAAAGGCCAAATTTGATTGGACAAATTCTGCTTTCACACTATGCAATCTCATTGACTTCATGTTATGACATTTGGGACAGATTCTCTAGTTTGTTTAGGCTGCTATACATTTCTCTGGTGGTATAAAGCAGTCCTAAAGTTAGCTTAGGTGACCAGGAGAATATCCCCTCTACATAGGCCCAGGATTGGGGGATCCAAAGGTTGCTTGAAAGTGTCACCCAATCTATCCTGCACTAAGAACAGCTCACTCACATCAGACAGTCTAACTCATTGACGTCAAATGGAGCTGTATTCTGTAAATGAGGTAATTACCCTGTTGTTTTTGGCATCACAGAAATATATTGGCATAAGGATTATTATTGTAACTGAGATACAAAGGCAGCTGTTCATTGAGCACTGAATTAAAAGCTTGGCTGCCTTAAGTTTGTGAAAAGTAAAATTTTAAAGTAAAAGGAATGCAAAAGAGAAACTATATGGTTGTCTCACATGAATCACAAAAATCAAGTCTAGAGAAACGGTATGCTTTTGAATTTAGGGTTGATGGAGGTTAAATGTACTGTGGAAAAGTTGTATTTCAACATTTTGAGAGGGGATGGGGTATAGAACGGGAGGCAGGGATGGATGTTCTGCCTCCTTGGGGGAGGAATGCCCCCCACTACAGAAGGGATGTGGACGAATTGGAGAGAGTCCAGCGGAGGGCAACGAAAATGATTAGGGGGCTTGGGCACATGACTTACTTGATTTTGAATTACTGGTGGGATTAAATAAAATGTTATATGAATTAACAGCAATAGAAAGCTGTAATTGTAGAAGAGAAGAACTACCGTTAATAACATCTTTGAAAGTAGACTAGAGCATATATGTTTTTGTTATATCATTTAATGCAGAAGGCTCTAGTCACATTATCATTATTCCAGTACAGTGTAACAAACCAGCAGGAAACTGCATTCCATCTGATTTCTATGGTGACTACAGAGAATTTGTTTCATTGCTTACAGAGCAACCAGTTGTAGCTTATGGTAGCTTCAGGGCTAATACATAGAGTGATGCAGTTCTACTTGACTTTGAACTGTTAACCGTAAAGCAAGTGCAACATAAATACAACAACAGACAAAGAATATTTTGTAATCTGGAGATTTTATCTGAGCGAACTGTAGCTAGATTCTAGAAAAACTATAATCTTAAAATTGCTCTCCTGTGTCAATCAAGTTATGCAATCATTTCTCTTCTTAGAGTTTAAAAACCAAACCCTATGGATATATATGGACTTTTACTGGATGTAAGCATTGATATTAAAAGGGAGGAAAGAGTATTTTGTTTAAATCACATTTATCCAGGAGATTTGTATGCTTTGAGTTGCTTATTCACGCTTATTCATGCTTATTCTTTTCTGTATAGAATGATGAGATATAGTATTTCATAACTGGCAGTGTGAATGGTATAAATTGCCATATTTATAATGTGGGAGGGGAAGTTAAAACCATTTAGAGCTTAACAAATATAAAATGCCCATTGAGTTGTGTACAAGAAAGAGGTTAAACTGATTGCTCTTCATTGCTCTGAACATATGTCTAGGTGGAGATTTAAGGCCCTATTCTTCTTTTACTAACGGCTTCTCTCTTTACCCAGGATTAGCTTTTGGCATAATTTATATTGAAGATCTCAATGAGTTTTATTTTGCTGTCAGTTTAATTTGATGGTGTTTAGAATACAGCTGATGAAAGTTAAATCCATTTTTACAAAAGGAAATACAGTAGCTAGTGTCAGGCTTGGTTGAGTTATGATCTCCTAACTTAGAGGCTCATCCAATCCTTTAGAATATTTTTTTACATAAGTCACTGATGAGCACTCCACTTGTTCACCCCCTACCATATTTTTAATTAACTTTCAGTTTCCGAAAGTCTTGATCTCTCTTTGATCCCTCTGATTTGTGATCTCACAAGTAAGAGCAGTGGAACAGGGGGAAAGAGATGGAGTAGCACTTGTGTAGAGGCAGCAGCAAATAATATTCAGTAGAGTAGAAGGTAAAACTTTTCTTATTGTTGAATTTTTTTTAAAAAAAGAGAAAAACTGCTTGAAGTGGTTAAGTGAATAGTCATTTTTCACATTGTTTAGCCACGTTTATACATTATCTGAGGATACAACAATCTAGATGGAAAAAAGGAAAGTTATTTTGAATGAAGCACCATCCCTATGTGAGCAAAGAAATGGTAGGTTGGACTGGGAAGGGTTCCTGGACTGCTTCAAGGCTCCTGGACTGCTCATGCATTGTTAAAATCATCGTATGCATATAACCAGTCTCTAGAATTGCCTGATATGAAAGTAAGTTTGCTAATTGGAAAAATAACAAAAAGCAATGTTAAATCTTTTGAAATGTTTTTAAGATAATATTTTGAAAACCATATTCATAGAAAGTGAGAAGGTAGCAATTTACCTCTCAAAAGTTTGAAACTTTGTTTGACAGCTTTTTGGGAGTTTTATAGATCTCTGATGGACTATCAAGAGAATCTAAGAATGAAATATTTGATTACCTTTGATTAACTAATCCTGCTTTACCAGCTAGCTGAATAGTACACACTTTCCCTAGCTTTTATGCAGAAATGCTGTTATCAGTGATAACCCTTCTATAGTATACTGGTGTGCCCAGATACAATTTGTAATATTCAAATTCTCTTTGTTGTTCAAAACTATGTAGCCTTCCCTAACATATGATGCTCTAGAGATAGAATCTGTAGACTTAATTAACTGGTTTAGTATTCATAGATGTATGTGTGTTTATGTGAATGAGCTCCTGCAGACTTTTGGTGAAGTTTGTATTTTGGAAAGTGGAAAAGGCATGTGTATGCAGTGAGAGGAAAATGAGGTACAAGATAATTAGAATATGGAAGAGTAATTTGGCCACAGGAACAGGCAAATATTTGAAATGTGGTGGAAGAAAAGTAAGAGAGTTTGGTCATGAATTGGATGTGGGAGGAGAAGGGCTGAGGATGACACCTAGGCTAAGGACCAGGGTGACAGGCAGAATAATGGTGTATTAGTCATAACAAAGAATGGGGATAATGGAGAGAATTTGGGAGGAGGGCTGATTTTTATTTGAAATATCTATTGTGTAGGCTAGTTGTAGGCAGGGAGGCTTATTTGGAGAGTTAAACAATAAGAAATTATCAAAATCAGAATGGTTGGTCAAGTTTCTGCAGACTTTTAAAGTGTGCCAGGGCTCTGGCAAGCCTGGGAACTTGATTGAGGCTTAGATGAGCTTTCAGTTGTCCGTTATCTCCATTGAAGAGTGCTTGTAGAGCTCTGCAGGCTTCCATGACCTTTACCTGAGATCCATAGTGCTCCCCTGCTACCCACCAGTTTAGAGTGGGGATCTTGAGGGGGTTTCTGTTGACCTTGATGACTCAGACTCTCCAGCTGGCCTCCTCAAGTTACTTCTCTCCTAGTCTAGTGTCCAATCCTGCTTCACCAGATTTTATGCTTTGACTAATGATCACAGTCAGAGTTGCTGTGATCTTTTATCGGTCTATTGGAACTGTGAGGCTCATGTACATTTTGTGGTCTGCAGTGGCCTGTAGTTCCTATGTATCTATAAAGGTATGTAGCAAATTTTGCTGACTTATACAGGATTCCACAGAGAAATAAAAACTGGTAGGGGAGCAGGGAGAATGAGGAAACTGCAGAATAGGGTGAACACTTTCTTGTGGAAGCTACTTGAGAGCCTAGAGAAGCTGCAGGATTTTTTCATCTCTCCAGGGTGTTCTGCTCCTTGATTTCCCCAATGCTCTGGGGAGTCTGGGTGCTCAGCACAGGATATGCCAGCTCCTTGATTTTCCCCCAAATGCCAGAACATGTTGTAAAAATTGAGCATATTTTAAAATACATATATAAATGCAAATCTCTTCATTAGTCTGGCGTTAGGGTTTAGAGTTCCTATCAGTGACATAAGAGTTAAAAAAACGCCTTGCAATAACTTCAGAGGGATTAGAATACTTGGAAGTTCCGAGTTACAACTGAAAAATAACCCCAAATGTATGAAAGTATCAAGACCACACAATTAAGGCCACCCAAACATTCTTAACGCTACCCTTTAGAACCATCCCCTTCTCGTTTTGTTCACTTCATCCCTACTTTACAAGATGTTAAGTTTTTTGATCCTGTGCTTATTTAAGAGCTTGATATCTGCAGCCCCACCTCTACTTATTGTACTGATTACCGTGATCATATTACCACCTTCATTATTTTATATCCATAAAGAATTTGCAAAGTTTTAAGCTAAAACTCACCCTGCATAGTTAACTAGTCTCAGGTCATATTTTCACCTACATAATCTGTGATGATGACCCATGTGGAGAGGACACTTGAGAGAAGGATGGTGATGCATAGTGGTGAAGGATAATAGCCAGTGATAATGTTTAGAACAAGGGTGTCCAGGCTTCATTACTGAGTGTTCTTAGTTGTGGCTCTCAAGAGTGACTGTGCTAAGAAGAAAATGTGTATTTGATTAGGAACTGAAACTCTTTTCCCCGATAGCTTATTTTGGAGAGAAGAGAGTGAAAAGCAAAACACCCTGTAAGGGGCTTGTCATGGTTCTTTCCCCACTCTGAACTCTAGAGTACAGATGTGGGGACCTGCATGAAAAACCCCTCAGCTTATTTTTACCAGCTTAGGTTAAAACTTCCCCAAGGTACAAACTATTTTACCTTTTGCCCTTGGACTTTATTGCTGCCACCACCAAGCGTCTAACAAATATGTAACAGGGAAAGAGCCCGCTTGGAAACGTCTTTCCCCCCAAAATCCTCCCAAACCCTACACCCTCTTTCCTGGGGAAGGCTTGATAAAAATCCTCACCAATTTGCATAGGTGAACACAGACCCAAACCCTTGGATCTTAAGCAATCAGGTTCTTAAAAGAAGAATTTTAATTGAAGAAAAAGTAAAAGAATCACCTCTGTAAAATCAGGATGGTAAATACCTTACAGGGTAATCATATTCAAAACATAGAGAATCCCTCTAGGCAAAACCTTAAGTTACAAAAATAGGAATATACATTCCATTCAGCACAACTTATTTTATCAGCCATTTAAACAAAACAGAATCTAACACATATCTAGCTAGATTACTTACTAAGTTCTAAGACTCCATTCCTTTTCTGTTCCCGACAAAAGCATCACACAGACAGAGCTAACCTTTGTTTCTCCCCCCCCTGCCTCCAGCTTTGAAAGTATCTTGTTTCCTCATTGGTCATTTTGGTCAGGTGCCAGCGAGGTTATCCTAGCTTCTTAACCCTTTACAGGTGAAAGTGTTTTTCATCTGGCCAGGAGGGATTTAAAGGTGTTTACCCTTCCCTTTATATTTATGACAGAGCTGCTCTTTTAAGAGGAGAGGAACTGGTAGTGAGAGAGTAGAGGGCTGGAGTCATGTCATATTTCCAAGAGTGGAAAGGAAGCAAGAATCACAGTAGCTACTACAGGTAGGGCTGGGGCTCTCAGGTAAGAGAGCACTGGGAAGAAGGACAACAATAGTTAATGTCCCTCAAAGAGGTAGAGGCAACAGCAACTTATTTTAGGGGTGGGGTTGCTGGCTTCAGTTGATTTGAAGAGGGTGGGGGGGCCTTGGTACTCTACTATAATTCACTTGGGTGAGGGGTTAATAGGGGCAGAAGAGAGAGTATCCTTGAGAAGGATGGGGGAAAGGGGAGAGATTTGGATGTTAGGGTTTTTTCTAGGAATACTTCTATTACATCCAGTTTTGGTCCCCTCACAACAGAAAGGATGTGGACAAATTGGAGAGAGTCCAGCGGAGGGCAACGAAAATGATTAGGGGGCTGGGGCACATGATTTACGAGGAGAGGCTGAGGGAACTGGGGTTATTTAGTCTGCAGAAGAGAAGAGTGCGGGGAGATTTGATAGCAGCCTTCAACTACCTGAAGAGGGGTTCCAAAGAGGATGGAGCTAGGCTGTTCTCAGTGATGGCAGATGACAGAACAAGGAGCAATGGTCTCAAGTTGCAGTGGGGGAGATCTAGGTTGGATATTAAGACAAACTTTTTCACTAGGTGGGTGGTGAAGCACTGGAATGGGAGGTGGTGGAATCTCCATCCTTAAGGGTGGGATGATTTAGTTGGTGTTGGTCCTGCTTTGAGCAGGGGATTGGATGAGATAACCTCCCGAGGATTCTTCCAACCCTCATATTCTATGATTCTATGTGGTGGGAAAGATGTGTTGAATTCCTTGGGTTTGATTAGAGGGAGGCCAAGCTTTCGGCTCCTGGGGAGGTAAATAGATGTTTCCTATAGGGTTTGGGGCCACAGAGAGTGATTTACAGGGGATGGTTTGGAGAAGAAGGTAGAGATGCATGTATTTCTGAGGAATGGGGGCACTGAAAGCAGAATTTGAAAAGTCCACTTTCCTCTTCAGGCTCAGTTAGCATTCTGAAGAAGTGGCTGAGCACCTTTGAGCCTTCTAGTTCAGTTTTTAAACAACTTAGTACACAGGCGAGCAGGGAGGGTCTGAATGAGGAAAGTGGCAGCTTTAAACTCCCCCATCCCTCCTGATTGTGACCCCTTGACTTTTAAAATCAAATGTTTGGCCCTTGGATTGGAAAGATGGGCCACCACTGCACTAGGATAGCCATATAGTAGACTAATGCTATCCATTACTTTCTCCCGAAGAAACATAATACGTTTCTTCTGTCTTTTTTGGTGGGCATGAGAAATATGTCCTTTGCTCCAGTGAACCCTGATTTCAAAGCAAAAGAGGTGACATAACATCACAACTCACAGACCTCTCCTTTCCTCCCACTCCCCCATTGCCAAACCCAATCCCAAAGCAAAGTCGAATATGTGTGCCCAGCTGCAAATGTTGACTCTTAGAAGTCTCAAGGCAACCATGAGAACTTAAATTAACTGAGAAGGCTTCTCTATGGACATTGAAGATGCCTAGGGCAATATGCCTGAGTGACTCCAATCCCTCGTCAGATAAAGTCTCAGTAAACTGAGGTGGAAAATGAGTGGAGTAGCATGGTGTCCTTTAAACCACAGCTATACCGAATTGAATCTTATCCCAGGACTGTCCTGTGAGATAGACATATTCAAATGAATCCACTTTTGGAGTGTGGCTTTTCCTATGTTGGAAGTCACATGAAAATAGCTCAGCTAGCTGAATACCCAATTGCTATAGTCTATACTGGAAGGTTCCATGCTTCATATTTTTAATTTATTTATTTTCTTTGTAGTTGAGGAGATAAATGTAGAGGTCCTATGTGTAAAGGCGCACAACCGTGATTTTAAATATAATGGTGATTTCAGTTTTTTTTTTCCTACCGGACAAATCCATCCCTGGCTTTTTCACATTATAATAAAAAGACATACACAATTTCTGTGTGAAAACCCAAACATTTTTTATTCTAAGGGGAGAAATTGTATCTAAAATCACTAACAACTTCCTTTTCCTTTCCTAGAATGCAAAGTCTGAACCTTTTTTTTCTTTTTCTTTTCAAATATCTCTAAAAATTGTTCCCAAGTCAGGATGCTGCATGCTGGATCTCAATCTGTGGTCGCTTCCTACAGCCAAGTTCTCCACCCCTGAAACAAAGGGTTTATAATAGAACTACTGACAGAACTTTAACTAGAATAATGTGAATGCCACCATAATACTAATGATAAATGGCATATACTTTAAAAGTTAAAATGTTCATAGCCTTAAAGTCAAACACATCTGGGAAATATTAATGGTATATGAACTGCCCTATGTGGATCTGAATTATGAACAGAACAGAGATGGAAAGAGATAAATTGCATAATAAATCACTTTACTTATTGTATTGTTTACTTTAAAAAACCCATATATACTTTTTTATGTAGCATGTCAGCTGTTTGAAAAAAGATGAATAGTTCTAGATTCAGATTTATTCCAAAGAATGAATATTTAGTATTCTGTGGTGTCACACTTACTTAAGAAAAATACAGTATATGGTTTTACCAGCAATAATATACTCAGAGACCATTGAGTTTGTATATTTTTAGTATGCCTTTATCTCTGGTCACTTTATAGATTTTGTGCATTCTGGATTTATAAAAGTCAGGCATTTTTCTACCCTCCTTTCAAATGTTGTGGAAGTGACATACATAGAAGTTCCTGATTGTACTAAAGGGCTAATTAACAGAACGTGTTTCATAGTGTTTTCATGTATTAAAACACACTGAGTGTAGAATTATTACATGCATTTGAGATGTTTTGTTACATTTTTTCATGTTGCTATGCAAAATTCTGTGACTAACTATAAAGAATTAAGTGAGCTTGCTGAGCTCTCTGTTATTCTTTTAGAAACCAGGCAAAGACACACACATTCTAAAATGCTCCACAGAGTTATTTAATAAAAACAAATTGTGAGCCAAATTGTCAGGTGCACCAGACCAATATGTTTGTGTGTGTGTGTAGGTACAGGTGCTTTCTGCCACCTTTCTGCTCTGTGATCCCTGGGGCCTCAGCATTGTTCTATCTTGTACCACATTGCAGCTGCCCCTCCCTTGCTGGAACGGTGTGATGCAGAGCTGACTATTCTGCTTTTACACCCCATTGGGAAAGCCCTAGCTCCCTATGTAGGGCTGCTTTAAGCCAAAAGGTGACACAGTGGGGTGAATACAAAATGCCTGATCTAGCTCTTGGGTTCTGTTTTTCATTGTGTGAACCACAACTTAATCGAGTGATTATCTTGTGAGCACTCTTTGCCAGTCACTCTTGCTTGCACAAGTTCCCCTCTCATTTGTGAACATGCAGTGTCTCTGTGACAACTACAGCAATGGCTTACATGGAAAAGTAATATTGAGAAAGTACATTTTAATTGCATGTTTACTATGTTTAATACAGTAATTGCTTTGTCTTTTTTGAAAACAAATTGTGCTCTCTCCTTTTGATCATTTCATCTCCCTCTGCCATCCATTCTGTTCTTCGTCTCCCTCCTCCACTACACATGCTTCTCTGCCACCTGGACTCTATAGCCCCACCTCTCCCTAGACTCTTGGTCCATTTTCCATCTTCTCCTGTGGACAATTGTGTCCTACTTCTGGCTCCTGTCCATTGGCAACTCCTGGTTTTTCTCTTGGCAGCTCCAGCAGGTGGTTCCTATTTCAAGTCATAGTCTTACAGAATCCCTCAGACAGGCTGCTAGGCTGGCTTCTCCTCCTTGCATCCAGCTGGCCTGACAGATGGCAAGCTCTTCTTTGGCATGAAGAGCCTGGCCACCTGTAGGAGCAACTGGAAGCAAAGAAAAGCTGACAACATGGAACCTACCAGTTATCTATGGATCAGAATCAAATGATATGTAGACCACAGTTTGAGAACCACTGATGTAGAGAGAAATATGCAGCAGGTATCCCATAAACTCTCCCTGAATTCATTACAAGTATGAGTTGTACAAGGAATTCAGGTTTGGGACCCAGAGGTTATATGACATTTTTTTATATTTTTATTTAAAGAAATAAAATGCCATCCACAGGGAAACACACACACATATCTTGGCCTGAATACCAAAGGCCTGCTGCACTTGAAACTCTTTCTCCCCTCGCCCCGCTAAAAAACCCAAAAACAAACTTACATGTAATCACGAACTGTAATTTTGCCACATTCTTATGCACCAGAATATTTCCAGTCATCATTTGGCTAGTCTTGGAGCAAAAATAAAATGGTAGAAAAAATGAAAACTGACAAAGAATGTTAACTTTTTGGGGGCTTTCTCCTTAAAACTTCCTTTCCTCCAAATGTAGCATTTTCTCTTCTTTTTATAATCACATAATTTTTATTTTTAAAAGTCTTGAAATAGGGACATGTTTTAATATCTTTTCTTTTTCGGAATTTTGCATGTTGTGGGAGAAAATTTGTTTTGCCCTTGTGAAAATATAACTAGCAGTAACTATTTTTACTTTTTTTCTAAACAGATTTTTTTGAAGAGAAATTTTACTTCAGTTATACAAAATGAAGACCTAACACCTCCACAGCAATCTCTCAGTACCCAACATTCCTTGAAAAATTACAGTGGAAAGTACTAAAGTCAAACTTTGAATTTTAAGTTATTATAAACAAAAATTAGAGTAATAAATTAACACATGATAAATTATAAAACACCAACAAAAGGAAATAACACTACCCCACTCAGAAAAGAAATAAAATATTAAAACAAAGAAAAGAATTTTGAAAGGCATAGACCAGAGGATTTCAAACAACATTGCACCGTGACCCCCTTCTGACAACAAAAATTATTACACGACCCCGGGGGGGGGGGGGGGGGGATGGAAGCCTGAGCCCGCCTGAGCTCCACCTCCCCAGCAGGATGGGCCAAAGCCCGAGCTCTGCTGCCCATGGCAGGGGTCCCAAGGACTTCAGCCCAGGGCAGGGGGCCTGTTACCTAAGCCACCTAGGACCGAAGCCTGAGCCCCTCTCTCCCCCCTGCCCAGCCCAGGCAGTGGGGTTTGGGCTTCATCTTCAGGCTGCCCCAGGCCCCAGCAAGTCTAATGTCAGCTCTGGTGACCCCATTAAAATGAGATCGTGACTCACTTTGGGGTTCTGACCCACACTTTGAGAACCACTGGCATAGACAATTAGAAAAATATATTGTTAACGAGGCTTAAACTCTGTAAAGGACTCTGCCCATGGAATGTTATGTATGTCATTATAGTAAGAGGGACAACAGGGCAATACTCCAGTTCAGCAGTATGAATTTTTTTAACTAGTATCCAAAAAATTTAAATATGGAGGGCAAGATCTCCAAAGAAAGAAATACCTTACAAGATATCCTTTCCAACAGTAAGGGGAGAGGGAATTATTAGTCTTATTAAGTTTGGTAGGAGTTAATATAACCTGAAAGCTATTTTAGGTTGCATCTCTTGAGAGACATCAGTGATTTAGCACATGGTTTTCAACCTTTTTTCATTTCTGGACCCCTAAAAATTTCGAATGGCAGTGCAGCCTCCTTTGGAAATCTTAGACATAGTCTGTAGACCCCCAGGGTTGTGCGGACCACAGGTTGAAAACCACTGGTTTAGAACAACTGCACATATATTGTCAAATCTTATTGCAATCACAGTTTGAGAGATTAATTTGAAATTTCTCTCACAGCTTTCTGTGTTCTTGGGATTTTTTTCCGTTAATCGGAAGTTTTACATCCTCCATATAATTTCTTTTGAAGATCTTCCAAAATAATAGTTCGATTCTCTTAAGGGGATCTTCAAAAATGTTCATACTTCGACTTATACGTGATGCAATACTTATCTGATTTCCTCCATTGTTTCCTGTATATATTTCTATGTCCTCACATTCAGGCTATGTGTAACTCTTTTCAGTTCTTTCTGCATAACGTCTTCAAGATATGGCCTTTCCTATCCATCCATGCAACTAAGCTCTTCTCCGAGCTTTCATCCCCTCATGTCTCAATTACTGCAAGATCTTTCTGTCTGGCTCTGACAAATTGAGTCTTGCTTCACTTGTATCCATTCAAAATGGCACTGCAAAGAACATTTTTCTAGCCCATTGCTTTGACCATAACACTCCTCTGATTGCTTCCCTCCACTGGTTTTTCCTTCTCTATTGTATACAGCATAAGCTACTTGTCTTCACTTTCAAGGCCTTCCATGGTTTGTTCCTACTCTACCTATCATCTCTCATTCGCCAGTGAGATGTTGACTCTTGTCTACAACTGGCCAACAATGCCAGCCTCCAGCATCTATCTGTCAACTTTTCAAAAAAGCACCTTTGTGCTTTCTGTCATGCTGCCCCTTATACTTGGGAGAAACTCCCCATAAACATGTGGAAAATTCCTTCAGAACCCTGGTTAAATTGCTCCTGTGCCATGATGCCTACAAAAAACTTGACAATGGTCATGTCAGGAACTCAGCGGGCTCCAGGCACAGTCTCCTAGCAACCCAGTTAATTCAGCTGGCCCCAATAAACCTCCCTAAGTAACTGTGCTCCCTGATTGGATGGAAGGGCCAATAGATTCCTATTTAAGCCTGGTAGCAACAGCAGCATATTGACTGCTGAATGTGTTCACCTTTGCAATTGTGCCAGACGTGCTTCCTGTCCAGCCCTTGCTCCACCTCTTGCCTGCTCGACTCCAGCACTAGTCCCTGCCAGCCTCTAAACCAATGATTCCTAACTCCGACCATGACTCCAGGTCTGCCCTTTGATTCTGTTCTGGCGTCTGACTCCTGGCTCTGACCGTTGGCTTACCTCTTGACCACACCCCTGGCACTTCCCTCTGATTCAGCTCTGACCATTAGGCCAGACCACTGCATTGTCCACAATGTTGCACTGCCTACAGCTCAGTGAGTGACAGATTGGGCTGTCAATGCCCATCATGCTGACTGATATTGTCTCATTGTTTCTTTATACTCCCCGTTGGTCTCTCTGTAGCCCTCTGTTGTCGCTCTGGGTGACTGTAGAGTGGTGCTGCTGACCGGGAGCCCAGCTCTGAAGGCAGTGGTGCCACCACCAGCAGCAGCAGCGCAGAAGTAAGGATGGCCTGGTATAGTATTGCCACTCTTACTTCTGTGCTGCTGCCTTCAGAGCTGGGCCCTCAATCAGCATCCGCCACTCTCCAGCCGCTCAGCATTGGAGGCAGCACAGAAGTAAGGTTGGCAATACTGCAACCCCCCTACAGTACCCTTTTTTATGTTGGAACCCCCAGTTTGAGAAACACCAGTCTCTCCCAGGAAATCTGTATAATATAAGGTAAAAGTACACAAAGGACCAGATTTTACAGGGGAGACCAGATTTCACAGTCTATGAGGTGTTTTTCACTGCCGCGAATTTGGTAGGGCCCTAACTACATATATAAATAAAATTAGAGTTAACATAGGCTCCAGTCCAGGAAAGCACTTAAGCACGTGGATAATTTTAAACACGATTAGTCCCATTGACTTCATTGACACTAATCATGTGTTTCTAGTTATAAATGTGCTTAAGCGTACTACTGAATTGGGCTCATAGTGCATATATCCGATATAGTGCAGGCCATAATGGGTGGTGTAATTTATTCATGTTTTTTGTTTCTGTGGAATGACATCATAGCATATTGTCTCCACAACATTCACATTAAATTATTCTTAAAAAGTGTTACAATGAATACTAAATTAAGTAATAATGCTTGTTTTTTTTAAAGTGTTAGGACCCTTTCATTTTTATTGCATTTTTTTTAAAAAAGGTTAATATTACACAATATTGTATGTTTTAGACCTCTGGATATCCTGTCGTTAGCTGGCTTAATCTCCTTTTGGAGTTGTTGTAATTCTTCACAAATATGTAATAAATCATAAAAAGAACTACATTCCTTGTTATGCAGTTCCACATAGGTAAAATATCTGCACATCAGCTGCAGCCTGCATTCAAAAGCTATCTAAAGATGAGTCCAACAGTTTTATTTTGAACTGACTTTTTAAGTTTGTTTGACAAATATCCTGTCTCTAACTTTCTAAAATGAAGGTTTGGAAATACTGCTGTTAAAAGGGCCAGACTGAATTCTACCCCTGATTGACTGTGGAATGTCCATTGGTGTCATGGAAGTTCTTTGTGTAAGAATGAGCACTATGTCATCCTAAATCAGTGAAATATATTTAAAAGGCAACATGTTCAAAATATGGCCTCTTTGTGTATGTGTTACTTGCATGCACATACTGTTTTCTTATTGTCATTTATGTGTACTGATGACAATGCATGTGCTCAAAACCCCAATGTGGGCTTCATCCAAAGGCCACTGAAATCAATGAAAAGACTATCCTTGAGTCCCATGGGCTTTGGATGAAGGTCTGCATGCATGAATCAGTTTTGTTGTGGCAACTGAGTTTGGTACCAGTAAATTATCATAGAAATGTAGGGATAGAAGGGACCTCAGGACGTCATCAAGGTCCAGCCCATTGCATTGAGGGAGGACTAAGTAAACCTAGGCCATCCCTGACAGGGGTTTGTCCAACCTGTTGTTAAAAACCTCCAATGACAGGGACTCCACAACCTCCCTTGGAAGTTGTCAAGGTTCCTTCCCCACTCTGAACTCTAGGGTACAGATGTGGGGACCTGCATGAAAGACCCCCTAAGCTTATTCTTACCAGCTTAGGTTAAAAACTTCCTCCAGGAACAAATTTTGCCTTATCCTTGAACCCTATGCTGCCACCACCAATCGTTTTAAACAGAATAGGAAAGAGCCCACTTGGAGACTTCTTCCCCCCAAAATATCCCCCCAAGCCCTACACCCTCTTTCCTGGGGAAGGCGTGATAAAAATCCTCGCCAATTTGCATAGGTAAACACAGACCCAAACCCTTGGATCTTAAGAACAATGAAAAAGCAATCAGGATCTTAAAAGAATAATTTTAATTGAAGAAAAGTAAAAGAATCACCTCTGTAAAATCAGGATGGTAAATACCTTACAGGGTAACCAGATTCAAAACATAGAGAATCCCTCTAGGCAAAACCTTAAGTTACAAAAAGACACAAAAACAGGAATATACATTCCATTCAGCACAACCTATTTTACCAGCCATTTAAACAAAACAGAAATCTAATGCATATCTAGCTAGGTTACTTACTAAGTTCTAAGACTCCATTCCTTTTCTGTTCCTGGCAAAAGCATCACACAGATAGAGCTAACTTTTGTTTCTCCCTCTTCCCTCCCAGCTTTGAAAGTATCTTGTCCCCTCATTGGTCATTTTGGTCAGGTGCCAGCGATGTTATCCTAGCTTCTTAACCCTTTACAGGTGAAAATTACTAGATATGCCCTCTGTCCAGGAGGGATTTTATAGTTCTGTATTCAGAAAGGTGGTTACCCTTCCCTTTATATTTATGACAGAAGCCTATTGCAGAACTTACCTAGCTTTATATTAGAAAGTTTTTCTGAAAATAACTAACCTAAACCTCTCTTGCTGCAGATTATAAACCCATTATGTCTTGTCCTACCTCTAGTCCACATGGAGAACAATTGATCACCTTTATAACACCTCTGAATATTTGAAGACTGTTATCAGGTCCTTCCTCAGTCCTCTTTTCTCAAGATTAAATATGCCCAGGTTTTTTTACCTTTGCTCATAGGTCAAGTTTTCTAAATCGTTCATCATTTTTGTTGCACCCAGGATTGGACACAGTTCTCCAGTTGAGGCCTACTTCCGCCAAGGTCTCACCAATGCCAAGCTGAGTGGAACAGTTACCTTCCATGTCTGACATATGACTCTCCTGTTAATAAACCCCAGAATATAAAGCTTTTTTTGGAGCTGCATCACACTGTTGACTCACATTCAATATGTGATCCATTATAATCCCCCAGATCCTTTTCAGCATAATATTGCCAGTTATTCCCCATTTTATAGTGGTACGTTAGATTTTTTCCTTCCTAAGAGAATTACTTAGCACTTACCTTTATTGAATTTTGTTTTGTAGATTTGAGACCAATTCTCCAGTTTATAAAGGTCATTTTAAATTCATTTTAAATATAAAGGTCATTTTAATCCTGTCCTCCAGAGTGCTTGCAACCCCTCCCAGCTTCATGTCATCCACAGATTTTATAAGCATATTGTCTGCTCTGTTATCCAAATTATTAATGAAAACATTGAATAGCAATTGGATCCAGGCTTGACTCCTGCAGGAAATTACTAGATATGCCCTCCTAGTTTGACAGAGAACCACTGATAACTACTCTTTTTGTCAACCTATTGTGTACCTTATATAATTTGTGTGCCCAACAATGGCATGTACACAAGTGGAAAGCTCTCTGAAAATTTGGCAAAAAAGGCCTGCTACCTCCACTATTCAGATTATTGGTTCATACTGTATTTATGTATAATCATTTTTCAAAATTTAAACAAAAAATTAATTCCCCAAACACTACAATGAAATTCAGATAACATTTAAACATTCTAATATACATTACTTATTTCTGGTTTTAATTAAAAGAAACAATCCCTCTACACTGTGTATGATTTTATATATGTATGTGTAATGTTACGTAACAAGAGTGTTGGCTGTCTACATAAATCAGAAAAAAATGTTTGGTAGCCAGCTGGTCTTAGTGTATTTGATAGCCAGTGGTGTGTTGTTGTGAACTTTTAACTAGGACATGGTCATTTTCTAATTTTACTAGTGGGAAGAAACTGCATAAACCTATGTTCCTATCGTGAGCTTTGTATTCAAGTTTTCTGCAGCCTCTAATATTGGGTGAAACAGAGGAACTGCTTGGATTAATTGAATATGGATCAAAAAACTGTATCCAAAAAGTTTACCTATGCTCCTGCTACTGTCATTTCTGATTCCTGAAAAGCTGTTGCTTCCACGTGTTCTGCTTCCAATGCCAACATATTTCAGAGTAGCAGCTGTGTTAGTCTGTATTCGCAAAAAGAAAAGGAGTACTTGTGGCACCTTAGAGACTAACAAATTTATTTGAGCATAAGCTTTTGTAAGCTACAGCTCACTTCATCAGGAGATGGGATAAGGGCATACTTTGCATCTATGCACATCAAGATAAGGATAATCAATTTCAGTTCCTTCAGCCCGCCCCCAAAAATATTGTTATGAGAAGACAAATTACATTGGTTATTCTGTGTATTGAGTGTTTTCAGGGATCTTCTATAAGTAAAAACACAATGTTAAATAAGATCTTGCACTTCCTCACAGTCCTGTGCAAGAGGGATATAACGTAACTCCAATATCAATAGATTTGGTTTCTATGTACTGACAAAACATACATATAATGAAAAGAGGTTGAAAGAGAAGACATGCTTGGCCAATAATGTAAAACAAACCTGGCTGTGCTTATTACATGGGCTAAAAATGTTGTGAATAGTGAAGTAAGAATCCGACCATGTAATACTGCCAGCAATAGTGAGACATTCTCTACAGTTCCAGGTATTTAAACTTCAGCAGTTGCCTATGCAGATTTGATAATTGCATTCCTGACTGCCAGTTAATCCATCTGCACAAATGTGTTTTTGCAGGTGCAAAAGGAAACCTGTGTGTTTAAGTGACAATACTTGTTGCATTTGCATTTGAAATTTTGTCCTGTTGCAAAGTAAAAATAATGACTCTTCATTCGGGTTATTACAAATCCTTTGTCTTTCTACAATTCTTTTCAGTAAAGGATGATTTCACGCACATCTTTTGAAGACTTTTATAAAGGGAAGACTTTGGAAATTGTTAAAACTAAGTTTAAATCATCCATCTTTCAGATACCAAATATAGTATTACCTGCACACAGATTACTGGTATTCGAAATAAGCCTTTCATATAGCTCAGTGTTGATTTCATGACTAGTGGCTGAATTTCATCATTTGATGTTTGAAGAAAATGTGACATTTTAAAATTTATTAGCAAAAATAGAATAGCATCCGAGGTTTTGCTAAAAATTCGTGCCTTCACAGCATTGTTAGTTCAAGCTATAACTCAAGTTTTCCCCTAATCCAACTGCCATCCATCTAACTCAAGTTAAGTGATGTTTTATGCATGAGCCAGCTGGCCTAAGCAAGCAAGGTGGTTTGAAGCTCAAGTGCTGCTGATGTTCCGGAGCTAACAATGCAATAGGGATGGAGCATCTCCAGTAACATCTTATCAGCTGCTAATTCATTTGCTCTGTGGTGCTCATCAGACCACTCTGTGTAGCTCTAGTGTTGTTTTGCAGTGTGGCCACTCTCACTGGAACTAGACTACCTTGAGTTCACTAAAGTCGAGTATATTAACTTCAGCTAAGTGTTGTAGTGAAGGCAAGCTCTGTTTAAACAACTAGAACACTAGGCTGGCTATTGTAGAACCAGAACATTATTGCAGTTCTTTTACCAACCACTGGTTTTGGAGCATCTATAGAAGAGCTATTTCTTCTGTAGTTAAAGAATGATGCTAGCTTTCAGGTTGGTTGTAATTTGGAAATGTATAGAATTTTTTTCTAGTCCTTGAAAATATGTTTTCTTGTTTATCATTCTAAATTAGTAAACAATTTAGAATCAGAAGAGACTGAGGGTTCTTTGACTCACTCTTGCATCTTGGAAGCCTTCTTGTTTTTTTATGGATATGTCACATGCCATCTTGTATTATCTCAGGTTAAATAATATGCTTCACTACAGTCTGTTTCATAGAAGACTTTAAATACAGTGTATGGTTTTGATTTTCTGGGAAATATGCATATGCACTGTGACAAAGAATACAAAAGCAGAACCCCCCACAAGAATGCAGCTGTTTATTATAGCTGATGAAGAATTAAATAACTTTTTTTGGACCATCTGTGTTGCTTACTCATTTGGCCTTCTGCTTTTTACTGTCATTAAATGTAGCTTTTGGATTAGTGGTGCATTTGAGCTCTGAAATTATCACTACTAATCATAGATTGTAAAAAAATGAAGAATATAGTATTCAAAGAATCACTAAGTATTGTTTGATTTTATAGTTGTTATATTCTCTCTTTATGAGAGTTGTGCTACCACTCTCTAAATATGAAACAAATTATTGGGAGCCAGATCATAGCTAGTCCTTGTGGGTGCCTGGAGTGATGGTGAAGAAATGTTTCTTGTTCCCTTTACCAATGTTGCTGCCTGCAGCCCATGTGCAGGGCCAGACCCATAGCTCAAGAACATAGGAGAATCCAACTGCAGAGTTGGTGTTAAGAACCCAAAATGGGGTGGGCCTATGCAGTGGTCTGCAGAGCTGCATCTATGTATGGGGAGTTCAAGCTGCATCCTATAAAGTGTGTGGGTATTGTGCGTGTTTCAACACAATGCCTCTGGGAACTGTACACCTCCACACCCGTTCACTGGGGTATAAATTAAAAGCCACAATAAAGCTCTTAGTATGTAGAAATGGTGGGATCCATTCCAGATTGTTGAAAACAGCCATGAGATTTAGCCAATATTGCTGGAAAGGCTCTCTGACTGAAACCAGCTTCCTTGACAATGCGTATTTGTAAGGAGACACACACATCCTGCACTGAATGCATTTGTTTTGAGAAAACAGAAGGAAAGCAGCAGGAAGTAGAAAGGTAAAGGCGACTAGTTGTCTAATGAGTAAACTTGTATCTCAATGAGGGTGGAATACTTGAGATGATCCACCAGAAGAAGTTCTCCTATTTTGGGTAAAGGCTGTTGAAGTGTTTAGGAGAGGCACTAGTGAACAGTCTGTTAGACACATCTGACAGAGAGAGGGGGCCCAAGTTAGGAATTAGAGAGACAAATAATAGAGCTAAATTATGCTTTTATTCAAAAGGAAATCCTCAGGGATATGGTCTCTGTGTTAGCACCCTCAAAAACTCTGGAGTGCTGGATTAATTAAGAGGATTTTGTTTGTCACAAACCACCAGGGGGAAGAAAACCAAGTGAACTGAGGTCCTGAAGAGAACTGGCTGGCTCTCTGTTATGGTATTTGCAATCAGAGTGTAATTCAGGAAGCTGGAAAAAGAGATCACTGGTTTCAGTAACAGAATGAGTAGAGATAGAAAAAAGTATATAAAAACATCAAATCTTGGATCTTGAAAATTTAAGGTTTTGAAATATTCTTGATTGTGATGATCTGTGCTGTAAGAAAAGATGTGTTCTGTATCTCTGTATCTGCTTACTCAGCAATCCCTGTCCTGAAGATCTGTCATGTTGTAAATCTTGAAGTAATTTTCGACAGAACATAAGTAAGGTTTTTAATTTGAAGTATACATGGCCAATGGAAATTGGGTATGTCTGAGACATCCATATGTTATTCCAATCCACAGTTGTATTTTTGGCATCTAATGGCTGTTGCCTCCAAGCGTAAGCTAGGGCAGCTCTCATGGTTTTCTTGTATGGTAAAAGGTAACCAGCAGAATCAGGGAAGTGAAAGGTGAGCCTTAAGTCACTTTTGCGGTCATATCCCTGATCTGAGCTCTTGCACTTAACCTGCAGGGAGTATGATTCTGCTATTATCCTGAGGTAGTGAAATTATACAAACGTAAAAACTAGTTGAAAAAAGATAGGAGCCAGGATTTGGCCCTAAGTGAAGATTATTGTTAAATATTAAAAGTACCTGTTTGAAATAAAAAAGTTTACATAGAATAATTGAGATGAGAATAATCCATTTGTTAGGTGATGGACCCAAAGTCCTCAAGGGATGTCACAAATCCATGTGATATCCCCTGGAGTTGGATTTAGCATTTGGATCTCTGATTTAGCATAAAGATGTGTAAAAACTTGCTAAACTAGACATATCCCAAGTGGCTGCACATCTAAGGAGCTTCACATGCATAAATTATTATAGCTAAGGTCAGTGGTAATTTCCACCATCGTTCACTTGTTTCTAACTGGAGCACGCAAAGATCTCCTGGGTTTGACATTAGCTATCCGATTATTATTGTTTAATTCAGAGAATGTATTACATGCTTTAATCAAGAAAACAAACATTAAGGAGAAGAAAATATTGGATGGGATGGTGTGAAAGACAGTTCATGCTGTTTGCAAGTTTATCTAAACTGTGCACAGGTTAACGTTTATTCTAAGGTCACCCTGGTCTTAGTGGCTTTGTGTGTCCTAGAAGTACAGATACCCATATTATTAATTTCTGTCTGAAACTGGGTAGAGATTTGGGGTCATCTGCTGTCAGTTATACTTAAATCCATGTTTGGCTGTAGCTGGTTTCAGTATGTAGCACACTTCTGTCAGAGTTAGAAATGAATCAATGCCTTGATATGGTATGGATGTGCTGATGGAGGTAAGGGAGAAAATAAAGATCTTGACTGCTTGTGATCACTAACAGTTCCTTGGCACATTTCGTAACAACTTGAAACATTGGTAAAGGAATGGTAGCTTGGCCTAATTCCAGTCAGGGCAATTACATTCTGACAACACTTATGTTCCCTGCTACTTCAGTTGGATATGGTAATCTTCGCTTCCTATCTTATCTTGTTGCATTTTGTTGCTGTGCGCAGTTCTCAATTCCACCCCTTAGAGACAAATTTTCAGTAATGGATGAAATTATTTCTATATGTCACTGGGATGCAACTGTTTCACCCTGAGGGCTAAGCATGTTATTTCAAAAAAGGTCAAGGGGACACAATCAATACTTTGGTACAGATTCTCTCTCCTGTTCTGCTCCCTTTGCATTGTTCAGCTTGAGCAAATGGAGCAGCAAACACTTAGAAGTCCCCTGTTGGGCATTTCTGCAGCATGGAGGAGTTACTAGCTAGTGTAGCTGGCTCTTACACCTCCCTCCTGTTGCCTGTGATGTGTGTAAGGAGTGGGAAGAGGGACTGGTTGGGGTGCAACATGTGCTCCAGCTATCCCCAGCTGGCTTATAATCACCTGGGTACCATTGCCAGTGTCCAGGCTGCTCTAATCTGTGCCGTGGTTGGGGCAGAGATCTGATGAGCTGTAAGTGGTTGGTTGTCAGATTTTCCTGCCTTTATCTTTTCTTGGGCTGCTGTGCGGGGAAGAGGAGGCATTGTTGGGTAGATGCTCCCCTAGATTTGGTCAGAACCAGTCAAGCTCTTATCCTGCTCTCCTAGAGATTCCCATAGACTGGCAGGGAGGCAGGCAGTGGAGTAAGCAGAACTGTTACTCTCCTCCCTTCCCTATGATGCAACAGGGGGCCAGTGAAAGAGCAGTTGAACATCTGCAGCAAAGAAGAGACAACAGCTCCTAAGAACAGTCTTAGCTCATATGAGCATTTCTCCAGCGGCTGCAGGAAAAGCAGCAAAAGGCAGTGTCCCATAGCAGTGAGGCTGATTCAAACAGTTTGGTTATAAAAGACCATGGCTGAGGGAATGTATTTTCAATTCATGATATACATATTTTCTTTTTAACACAGTTACCCTCTGGACCAAAATTCAACCCACAATGGTCCCCAGGCCACATGGTGGACATCACTGCAGTGTGGGAACCCAATCATAAAATATTTATTCATCCAAGAATTTTTTACTTGCATGATCCCAGTTAGAATTAATGGATTACTTTCATGAGCATGTTTGTATAGTCCTATGTGATTGTTGTGAATCAGAGTTGTTACAGAAAAATAAAATATTTAGATATTTTAAAATTCAACAAGAAAAGCCCTTATATTCAGCTACATTTTAACTATCCGCTTTTAATAACCTTTTTTCATCTGAGGATTTCAAAACATTGTATACACTAAGTCTCAAAACAGCTCTGTTAGGATAGAGGCAGTAAATAATCCATTTTATAGTCAGATACAGTGAGAAACAGAACAGGTAAATGGTTTGCCTAGGGTAACACCGCAAGTTAATGGCACAGTTGGAAAGAGAAGTTGAGTCCTGATCTTCAACCCCTGACATAAGCACTATTCTGCATGCCCCCACAATAGGCATTTGGTGTCACACGCAGAATGCATCACACACACCTTGCAAGAGGGTTGAAGAATATTAGTGCCTCATGTTTTAGATTCAGAGGCTGATATAAGTAGTTCAAACACATACCTTCTTCCAATTTTCAGAGATGTGGAGCGTGGATCCAAGGGCAAAATTTGGGTTGAGAGAACTGAAGTGAAATTATTCTTAGAAAGGATTCAGTTTTTGTCACAGTGAAATCCTCATATGCTACTGTAATTCTCATTTTTGTGATTAGCGACTCTTGATGAGAGAAGCAGATGGCCACACAAAGCATCCATGCTATTTTATTTGAGATTTCAATGTAAACTGAACTCATAAAATATTTTAAATAAGACTTTTTAAAATTGGCACACGTTCTCATTTTTCAAAGGCTGTAGGTATAAGTAATCTGAAACCTGACCTTTACCTCAAGTTCATGCATATCATTAACAATATCCAATTTTTTAACATTTTCCCATCTAAATCTTCCTCTGTGCTTATCTTGCATATTCTGCTAATTTCCTTGGCAAAGTAGCCTATTTTATTTTGTCCACTCACAAAATAGCATGAAGCTGAGGAGAAACAGTGAGATGAAAAAGGGTCCCATTCAATTATGTCACATGAAGGCAGACAGCTAGATATTGGCAAATTTTAAAGTACTTATATGCAAACGTTAGATGTCTAAATACTAAGATGGGTGAACTTGAGTGCCTGGTATTAAATTAGTATATTGATATAATAGGTGTCACGCTGTCTGGAGTGGCTTTTGACCGTGAGTGCCAACCTCAGGGCAGACTGTCAAGAAGCAGGGCAGAGACCATAAACTGGCTGTATGTTCTGTAATCAGATTTCACCAACCCAGTAACAAATGTGAAAACCTAAAGCACGATAACAGTTTAGCACAGAGTCGCAGATAGACTGGAGTGCCAAGGAGACTATCTTGCCATAGAATCTTTATGTATAGAAATTCCATGCTTGAATAACAAGACTATAGCAGTAGGAATATACTATTGACCACCTGACCAGGATGATTGTGAGATGCTCAGGGGATTAGAAAGGCTGCAAAAAGAGAAAACTTAATAATAATGGGGGATTTCAGCTATCCCCATATTGACTGGGAATATGTAACCTCAGGAAGGGATGCACGAATAAAATTTCTAGACATCATTAATCTGCTTCTTGGAGCAGCTAGTCCTGGAACCCACAAGAGGAGAGGCAGTTCTTGATTTAATCCTAAGTGACACACAGGATCTGTTCCAACAGACAAATATAGTTGAACTGCTTGGTAATAGCAACCATAATGTAATTAAATACCACAGAAGCATTTAACTTCAAAAAGGGGAGATACACAAAAATGAGGAAGCTGGTTAAATGGATATTAAAAGGAACAGTCACAAGAGTGAAATGCCTGCAAGCTGCATAGAAACTTTTTAAAAACATCATGATAGAGGCTCAAACTAAATCCATACCCAAATAAAAGAACAGTAAGAGGCCAAAAAAATACCATCATGGCTAAACAGAGTAAAACTGGATATTAGAGACAAAAAGGCTTTCCTACTGAGGAAAATAGAGAAGAGCATAAAGTCAGGCAAGTATCAAAGTGTAATTAAGCAGGCCAAAAAAGAATTTGAAGAGCATCTAGCAAAAGCAAAAGACACAAAAACTGAAAGCAAAACTTTTCACAAGCAAGATGCCTGCCAAATAATCAGTGAGTCTACTGGACGATTGAGATGCTAAAGGAGCACTCAAGGAAGATAAGGCCATTACAGAGATGGTAAATGAATTCTTTGCATTGGTTTTCATTATAGAGCATGTGAGGGAGATTCCTACACCTAGTCAAGCTCCCTACAGAGACAATCAATGTCTTCCTTTTGCCTCCGGCTTCTCTCAGCCTAGGTCTCTTCCCAAAGCCTGCAGGGGCGCCAGCCACCACAAATGCCTCAGAAGGGGAAGCAGAACTGAGGAGATACTCTCCCCAGAAATCAAATGCAGCCCTGGGACATGGCTGTGCATTAATCAGACACATTAATAATGAACTGAAATGTGAGTCTAAACATTTGAAATAAAACTTGGAATTTTTCTCAGAAAAGCTCAGCCACAGGGATGGCTGGTTTAGCCTGTGGCCACTGCAGTGGAAGAAAAAACTGGCTGGAACTGCAGGAGGAGGGTCTGGTTCCATGCCCAAGATGCAAGCAGGATGAGGTATGCCTTGTAACGGATCTGTGGATCTTAGCACAAAGAACAAAGAGACAAGTCAGAAGTGGAGAGTCAAATTGTGAGTTGCTGGCATCGAGATGGAAGTTGAAGCCTTTGAAATCAACCTTTGCACCCCACACAGCCTTTTTTAGCGTCAGAATGGTGATGAGAAAATTTGTGATTGGGCAAAAATGCAGAGTTTGGGCTAAACTACGTCACCATCAAAAGTGTTATGCATGATGTAAATGTGGTTTAGAGATGTTACAAAAAGTCATCTGGAAGCCCCAGAGAAGAACTGTTTCAACCTGATTCGGCTGTTGCAGAGAAACTAACTGAATTCTGTGCATTGGTCTTCACTGCAGAAGACATGAGAGAGATTCCCACACTTGAGCCATTCTTTTTAGGTGAGAAATTTGAGGATCTGTCCCAGACTGAGGCGTCAGTAGAGGAGGTTTTGAAACAAGTTGATAAATTAAACAGAAGTATGTCACCGGGACCAGATGGTATTCATCCAAGAGTTCAGTAAGAAGTCAAATATGAAATTGCAGAACTACTCACTGTAGTATGTAACCTATTGCTTAATCAGCCTCTGTACCAGATGAGTGGAGGGTGGAAATTGGTTGAAACTATAGTAAATAACAGAATTGACATGTAGATTAACACAATACTTGGGGGAGGAGTCAACCCAACTTTTGCAAAAGGAAATCATGCCTCACCAATCAATTAAAATTCTTTGATGGGGTCAACAAATGTGTGGACAAGGATGATCCAGTGGATATAGTGTACTTGAACTTTCAGAAAGGATTTGACAAGGTCCCTCATTAAAGGCTCTTAAGCAAAGTAAGAAGTCATAGGATAAGAGGAAAGGATCAGTAAATGGTTAAAAGGTAGGAAACAAAGGTAGTAGAGAGAGGTCAACACCAGGGTTCCTCTAGGATCTGTACTGGGACCAATGCCATTCAACATACTTATAAGTGATCTGGAAAAAGGGGTAAAGAGTGAGGTGGCAAAGTTTGCAGATAATACAAAATTTTTCAAGATAGTTAAGTCCAAAACAGGCTACAAAGGAGTTACAAGAGGATCTCACAAAACTGGGCAACAAAATGGCAGATTAAATCCATTGTTGAAAATGTGCAGTAATGCATATTGGAAAGCATAATCCCTACTATACCTACACAATGATGGGGGTTAAATGAGCTGTTACTGCTCAAGAAAAAAATCTTGGAGTCATCTTGGATGGTTCTCAAAAAATATCTGTTCAATGTGCAGTGGCAGTCGAAAAAGCTAACAGAAGTTAGGAACTATTAAGAAAAGGGATAGATAATAAGATAAAAAATATCACAGTGCCACTACATAAATCTATGCTATGCCCACACCTGGAATACTGCCTCAAGTTCTGGTCACCCCATCTCAAAAATATGTATTAGATCTGGAAAGAAGTACAAAGAAGGGTAACAAAAATGATGAGGGGTATGGAATAGCTTCCAAATGCAGAGACATTAAAAAGACTGGGACTGTTCATCTTAGAAAAGAGACAACTAAAGAGGAATATGATAGAGGTTTATAAAATCATGAGTGGTGTAGAAAAAGTGAATAAGGAAGTGTTAGTTAGCTATTACATAACAGAAGACTCAGTAGTCACCCAATGAAATTAATAAGCAGCATATTTAAAACTAACATAAGGAAGTATTTCTTCACCGAGTGCACAATCAACCTGTGGAACTCATTGCCAGGGGATCTGGTGAAAGCTAAAAATATAATGGGGTTCAAAAAAGAATCAGGTGCATTCCTGGAGAACAGGTCCATCAATGGCTATCAGTCATGATGGTCAGGGATGCAGCTTCATGCTGGGGACATCCTTAAACCTCCTACTGCCAGAAACTGGGTGTGGATGACTGGATGGATCATTTGATAATTGCTTTGTTCTGTTCATTCCCTTTGAAGCTTTTGGCACCGGCCACTGTTGGAAGATGGACTAGATGGACTATTGGTTTCACTCAGTATGGCTGTTCTTATGCTGTTTAGCTTATGTAGAAAATTTAGGACATCAAGATAAAATAAGTACATGGAAATACTGAATTTCTCCTACTCCATCAGGATTCTAGGAATTTTGTAGTGTGTTTTTACTGGATCTGTGTGTGGCGGGCAATGTTCATGTGTGCTACAGGGAACAATGGGAGGACCCCATTGCTAACACTCCTAGACATCCATGCATCAGATAATCATATTCAAGCCACAAATAGAGGTGCCCACAGTGTTCTCTGCCACAGGGTAGGAGAGAGGAGGTCTTGAGCATGGTTGGGCAGTACATATTCCCATCTCCTCATGCAATAATAAGTCCCATCAGGCTAGCAAGCTAGAGAATACCGCTTGCACATCTTCAAAGGTGTAATAAGTGTAACTGCTCCCGAGTGCCCAGGAGGCATTATGCATTATATAGGTATGATGCTTCTTTACACATCACTGGGACACTTCTGATGCTTTTCCTTCCTTGCTCTCAAGAGTATAGCTTCTCCTGTTGTGTGTCTTGAAAAGGGCATTCTTAAGAATACAAATAGTAACTACATAAGCTGAAATCTTCCAACTAGTGCTGTCAATGTGATTGTGATTGAATTATAAAGCTCAACTGCTATGTCTTCATCACTAAGCAGAGTTCAGCAGGAATGTGATTTATGCAAATTCCAATTTGCAGTACAGTTTAGCTTACAAAGCAAAGAATAAATAACATTAAATAGACAACTAAAATATTCTCAGAATAAACAAGATGTCATGAAAAGGTTAATTAAAGAAAAAAGTTATTAAGAACACGTTTATTGTACTTTTACCTTTTCCAGGTTTTATTACTCCCTTTACATCTTTTAACATTTTTGTTCAAGTCACTTTTTATTAAGATGAGTGTGTCTTCCGATCAACCAGATACAGAAGAATTAGTACATGACAGCAAAAGTTTGGAAACCGTTTTATTTGTTCAGCTGTAGTGGGCTTGTTGAAACACGTTGTATACCAACAATAGAGGATTTTACATCGTGTTTTCAGATATTTAATTTTATGAAGGCACTTGACACTGAAGAGTCCATTTCTGTGCCCCAGTTACATCCATGTAACTCCCATTACGGAGTTGTGCAGGCATATGCAAAGACAGAATTAGACCCTACTTTTTTAATTTGTGTTTTCTGCAGTTACTGCAGTAAGAAGAATGGAAATAGCAAGTCGAAATCTGTGTATATATAGGAATTTGAGGTATATCCTTATGATTTGACTCCTTTTATATTACACTATAGCAGTTGCTTACCTATTGTTTTTTGCAATAAGAGAAACAGACTTAACTGGCACAGGATTACATATTTATATCAGGGATCACACAAAAATTCATTTTATTCCAAAGAAGCAGGAAAGATTATGTAAAAACGGTGACCACATGTTGACAGACGGCATGATTTAACAAAACCAAAGGCAATCATTTCAAAGAAAAATGTTTTATTTTCTGCCAGCAGAGTATAATGGAGAGAAATTGGCTAGTATTATTTTAAAAAATTGCTCAAATCACTGTAGTTAGTGTAAAATTGTCTATGGAACTATTTCCTGTAAGTTAACCAGACATATGATTGTATCCTTTTTATTTTGAATACTGAAGCTCTCAATTCATCTGTCTTGTGTAGAGCCCATCAGGTATAATAGCTCTTTGTGATGGTTCCTGCTTTCTCCTTTCTTCTCCCTATCTAAACCCCCACTCACAACCCTCACAAAGCTAATACAATTGCTAGGTTTAAACATCATACAGTAATGACCATTAGCTGTATGTGTCATCAAAACTATTTCCCATTCCAAACCTTGATAATGTGTTTCAGCTATCTGAGTCACAGGATGGAATTAAAATGGGGCTGATGTTGGTATGCAGATTTCCCATGTAGCACCAAATTGTTGCGGTTGAACTGATTGAATTCATCTCAGCGGTGATTGGCATTACATGGACTTAGATGGAATTCTGAAAAGTACTCAGCGTTGGGCTTAACTTCAGTGGGCCAACAAAATTAGGTCAAAGTATGCGGTCTTATGTCAACCTGGTTGTGCATGTGTCTACACTTAAATTTGTTTCCCTCTGATGTAAGTGCCCTGTTATAGTGATGCAGTAAAACCACCTGCCGGAGTGGCATTGAGCCATGGTTGATGTACTGTGGTAGACATAGCATGGTAGATGCTGTGTTACTATATTGACCCTACCCTTCCTTCAGCAGCTGTCCCACAATGCTTGACATTGACTGCTCTGGTCACAACTGTGAATTCCATTTCCCAGGGGTCATGGAGACTGGGAGACTCCTTTTAAAGCCCTGTGAATTTTTGAAATGCCTTTTTCCTAGTTGTGTAGTTTTATGTGCAACTGCCCAGCTGACCGTGTCAACTACATACCCCAGACATGTTCTGGCCTGGGACAGGAGATATTGGAACTCCTGGGCCTGGAGGGTGGGGGAAGAAAAGGTTGTGCAGGCACAGCTATGGACCAGATGTAGAAATGTGGACATCTTTGATCAGATTGCATAGGGGATGCAGGAGAAGGAGTATAATGGGGATCAGCAGCAGCGCTGTGTGAAAGTGAAGGAACTGCAGCGGGCATATCAGAAGGCCTGCAAAGCCAACAGTCAGTCTCATGCTGAGCTGCAGACCTGCTGCTTTTACAAAGAGTTTCATGTCATACTTGGCAGAGACCCCACCAGCACTCTGCAAACCACTATGGCTACCTCAGAGGAGCCCAAGTCACAGGCTCCTGCCATAAACAGCAAGATTGAGGAGGAAGAGCTAGAGAATGGGGGACACGTGACCAGGGTCCAGCTGTGCTGTGAACCGGGACCTGTTTGAGACTCCACCACAGTCCAGTCAGTTCCAGCAGTTGAGTACAGGCAAGCCCAATGCTGGGGAAGGAACCTCAGGTAAATCTGTAAATGTATTTCCTATTACAGTGATGTACTGATGGTGCCCCCAACTTAACAGGAGACAGCTGTTGACTTTTCATTAATTTACTCTCATAAGAAGAGGTCACAGTAAAGCAAAGAGAGGTAGAGTTATCTGCTTTTCATTCCCACCTAGAGTTAAGCAAGGAGTGGGGGGCATGTGGAGCAGTTTGTTTATGTATGAAGGATGTTCCTTGAATCCTCTTGAGAGATCTCAGTGAAACTTTTATGGAGGTCCTCTGCAATCCTCTTCTGAAGCATTCTAGGATAGTAGCCTTGTTTCCTCCTCCTCGGTAGGACACTTTCCCATGCCATTCAGCTATAACTTTGTTAGGTACCATTGTGGTACACACACTAGTGGCATGCAGGCCTGGGCAGATTCAGGACACAAGCAACAGCTGTGCTCTCTGTGTCTTTGTCACCCTCAAGAGTGAAATATCAGCTAAAATCACTGCCTGTGGAAAATGATGCCAGCATTCAGTGTCATTGCCCTATACTCATAGTATCATGCAACCAAGCTATTTCCTTTCATTTCACTCGCCCCTGGTGGGCCATATTCACCATGGCTGGTTCTGTGAGTGGCGCCGTGCACAAGCAATCCTGAGCAGAAGTGTCAATAAGCAAGTCTTGTTGAAAACTTTAAGGGTGCAAGGGAAGGGAGTTCTGAATCTTAACTTTTTCTTTCTGTTATGACTGTACCGACAATGGTACCTCTATGTGTTTTATCTGTAGCCGTGAGGGGTTCCCTTTGCACACCCATGGAATGCATGAGCCAATTGAGGAGAAGGAAGAGGGACTCAGGATGACATGTTCAGCAAGATCCTGCAAGTCAGTTCTGCATCAGACTGTGAGCAGATGGCTTGGAGGATGAATATTGCAGACTGTATGGAGAAGGAAAGATTGGGCAGGAGTGAGGCCCAGCAGGAAAAGGAGAGGGAGATGCACCAGGACATAATGGGACTTCTCTGGCAGAAACTACAGATGCTTCAGACTCTTGTGGACAAACAGGTTCGACAGTCATGGGCTCACTTCCCTTTACAGTCTATGGAGAAGAGCATTACAGATCCCCCCTGAACATTCCATTTGGCATAAGGGGCCACATCGCTACCCCTATCACTTCACATCGGGGGAAATTAAGGACAGCTACAGCTTCACATAGACTGTGAGAGCCAAGATGGCTGTATGTGTAGTTAAAATGGACTCATAGACTGTAAGGTCAGAGTGTTCTTTCCCCTTTGGTACCTCTGTTCCATAAATGTTTTAATTTTTAATTTATTTGTTTTTAACTTGCACAGAACTTTTTCGCGGTGTTTTCATTACTCAATAAAATTCTATTGTTTGGAAAATGCACATATGCTGCAGAATGCCTAGCGGTACTTGAAGCACCCGCTTACTTGTTACACAACTCATAGGTTGAGCAACCAACGAAGAGTAATAATCATAAATGTACAGCAAGCACCACACAATTAATAGGTGCATTGACAGTGTTATATTCGAAGATGTACGCTAAACACCACACAATACCGAACAGGCCCCAAAGCAGCAGAGTAAGGTAGAGCACAGTACACCACAATGTGGCTTTCTCTTAAAGTGCTCTTTCAAAGCTTCCCTGGTGCACACAGCAGTGTTTTAAGCTTACCTACAAGCCCTTATCTGGCTGTTCACACTCAGCAGACAGCTGCTCTCCACCCTAGTGGCAACTTTCCCCCCTCGTGCAGTACACAGTGGGTAGCTACAACGATTGGGATGGGTTTTTTTCCCACTGAGATCCAATCTTGAGTCAACTATACTGGCATCCCTTCAGTTTACCAAAAGCACATTCAACTGTCATTCTGCCCTTGCTGAGCTTGTAGCTGAATCTTTCTTTGGTGCTATTGAGATGGCCGGTGTATGTCTTCGTGAGCTAGAGGGCAATGGGGAGGCTGGGTCTCCCAGGATCACTCTTGGCATTTCATCATAGCCAATGATAATCTGCCATTAGGGAAAGAGAGTCCCCTCTTGTGGCTTTCTGAACAGTGTGAGCATCATGCACCTTTCCTGTCCAGCCAATGTTGATGTTAGTGAAGCATCCTAGGTTGCATAACAGTAGAAAATTAGCCCTTTCTGTTGATGTACTCTGTGGCAAGGTGATCTGGTGTCAAGTTGGGGATATGCGTGCCATCTGTGGCTCCACTGCTGTTTGGGAGCCCCATCGCTGCAAAGCCATCCGCTGTGTCCTGTACATTGTTGAGAGTCACAGTTCTGTGTAGCAGGAGACAATTAATGGTCCTGCACGCTGGCATGCCAGCAGCTCCCACAGTGGATTTTCCCACTCAGATGGTTTCGCACTGGCCAGTAGCAATCTGGCTTTGCAAGTTTCTGCAGTGGGATCACCACTCACCTCTTCACTGTCCTTGCATCTCTGTTTTTGACATCCCTGCACTGGTGGGCTGGGGCAAAGTCAGCACACAGATCTGGGTTTGTGGCCGTGCACATCTGAAAGTTCTGCAGTCGCATGCATTATGATGTGCTCCCACCAGTCAGTGCTTGTTTCTTGGGGCCAGACGTGGCACTCCACCATCTGCAGCTGCTCTGTGAATGCCACCAACAACCTTGAATTAATAGAATCTTAGAATAACAGGGTTGGAAGGGACCTCAGGAGGTCATCTAGTCCAACCCCTGCTCAAAGCAGGACCAATCCCCAATTAAATCATCCCAGCCAGGGCTTTGTCAAGCCTGACCTTAAAAACTTCTAAGGAAGGAGATTCCACCACCTCCCTAGGTAACGCATTCCAATGTTTCACCACCCTCCTAGTGAAAAAGTTTTTCCTAGTATCCAATTGGTTCTCACTAGGTTCCACAGCAATCTGTCCGCCACAAAATCACTGTTCCCTGATGATATGGTGGTTCTCGTGGCTCTGCAAATACTGGGGGATTGTGTATCCTGTGTTTGCAATGCTTGTGACAATAGTGCAGAGCTGTGCAGGCTTTATGCTTCTGTTGGAGATGATGGACAGGGAGGAGGGCTGCGCTGGTTCATGAGATTTTTTTTAAAACATGCGAAAATTATGGGATAGAGATGACATTATGAGATGGGGAAAGTTGCATGCTTGAAAGTTGACCCCTTTGCTCCCAGTCACCCCTTTGTGACTCATTTCTGTCCCACTATGATTTGTCAGTACTTCCCAAAAGACATTGCGCTGGATGGTGGTGAGTTGTGTACTGGGATATCTACCCATGGTGCACTGCACCGTGTGTTGACACAAATCCTCTCAGTGAGTATGCACAGCACTGACGCACGGAGCCAAGTATACACATGTACAACCGATATACTAACTGCAGTTGCTTTATGACTTGTGTCAGCAAAAGTTTGTGGTGTAGAAATGGCCAGAGTGCTTTTGAAAATCCTGCCTGAATTGCTCCATGTGACTTTAGCGTCTATGTGGATAATGACTCTTTGGAAAACTCAAGATTTCATGGCCACAATAAGAATCATAACCATGTAGTTAGGTGCATGGTCAATATTCAGAACTTCTAGTTGAACCGGGGTCAACATTGAGACCTTTCTTGTTTATCCCCATCCTGGATACCCTCACAGGGAACTTACAGATGGAAGTATTTGCATGTTGTTTGAAGATATCTTTCTGTGCAATAAGGGGAAAGATATAGAGGGATTTGTTGGAGAAATATGGGCTCAAAATAACTAGAGGAAGAAGAGTATATGGTGTGTAATTTCAGTAAGGTGAACACTGAAGAATTATCCCTGAAACTAGATGGGTAGACAGTACTGAAAATGAAAAATTTCAATTATCTGGGTTCCAGAAAATGAAGGACGATATTCAAGTTAGGACAATAAATGCCTGGCTCAAATAGAGAGAGAGAGAAGTGGTGCAGTATGGGACAGGAAGATACCAGTAAGATTATAAGGGAAAGTCTATAAAATGGTTGTCCATCCAATTATAATATAGGGCTGTGAGCATTAGTCAACAAAGAAGCACGAGCAAGTCTGTTCCACAGAAATGCAAATGTGAAGATGGATGAGTGGCGTACGCAAGAAAGACCACATGAGAAATGTACATGTTAGATACATGCTCAGAGTAGCACCCATAAATGAAAAAATTTGGGAGTGCAGACTCAGATGATTTGGTCATGTCCTGAATACTGTGTGGGTAAAAGAGTTGAAAAGATCAAGACTGAAGGAAAAAGACAAGAGAAGTCACCCCAAGAAGAAGTAGTGGGATGTCATAAAAGAAGACGTTAGAATGGGGTGTGATAGAGGATATGGCATTCAACAGAGCATTTTGGAGGGAGAAGACTCATAGAGCAGACCACTTTTGATGGTCTTAATGCAAGGAAGAAGAACCACAGAAATATTCCCTGGTGGCTGCTGATTTAGTTTACGTAGGTGGGCACACTCTCAACCTGTTTAAACTGCTCCATTACCAACATGTTTCTGAGGTCTGGGCATGTCTTTCACATCAAGGCAAAGGAACTTCTTTTGATGGGCCACACACGGAGGCTAATAGAATCTGCAGGGTTTCTAATGGTTCTGACATTTTATTGATAGCCTGATGGCATGTTATCATAGTTTGTTGTTTTCAATTGATGTCGTGGCTTTTAAACACCGTCTTACCCTGTTTCATCCTCATAGGTCACTGTTATATACAGATGGCCTATTGCAGACAATGTGGAAGAGAAGATGGCTAGATTGCCAGTGGCAGAAGTTCTGGTCTAAGTCAGATCAATTATGGAATAAACAATTTTAAACCTGATGATGTGGCTGTGCTGGAATAAGAACTGAATAAGGACTTCTTCATTTCTACCACAGCATTCTCAAGGTCTTGCTTCGTGGACCTGTTCCACGTGGGTAACAAACTGGTTAATCTAAACTCTGTCTACTCAGAAACTGAGTATTTTGCTCTCCAAGGAATTTCAGGTGTTGGGTTTTGTTTTTTGTTTTTTTTTTTTGAGGAAAAGATTGTTTACATTAGAAGTGGGGAAACATATCTAAGAAAAGAGGGAGGAGAGAATTCAAGGAGGATACCTTTTACCAGCTGTCTCTGTCTGTTGTTAAATTGTGAGATTTTTACCAGATACTCAGATACTACTGTGATAGGGTGATGTCGATCAATGAAATGTCAGTACACGTGATCATCTTACTCAGTGTCTAGTTTGGTTCAGAGCTAAAGTGAGGAAAAGCCATGTGAGGCTTAATCCAGATAAGATTGAGAAACTTCTGGTTGGCTGGGGGCATCAACTTAAAGAGGGAGAAGATATTGGATTCCTCAGCTATGGAGATGTTTTGTATTGCTCAGGTTCACAACCTAGGGAACTTATTTAATCTTTTGCTACTTCTGGAGTACAGATAGCTAGCAGCATTGACTAGAAAGTAGATATGAGGCCAAATCCCCTGATGGCATTGTAAGTCATTCTTACAGCCCCCTATCTATAACCTGGAAAGTCACGTCTCTGAAAAGGACTTAGATTTCACTGTTAATTACCAACTGAACATGAGCTCCAGTTTGATGCTGTCACAAAAAGGGTTAACACAATCATTGGATATATGAACTGGAATATTGAGCAGGAGTAGCAAGGTGATATTACACATTGATGAGATTACTGTTGAAATACTGTTCATAGTTCATGCTGTAAAAAATGCAGAGGGTTTAGAGAAGAGCTACTAAGATGAAGTCTGGGAAGCACGTCTTACAATGAGAGACTGTATCAAAGATAAATTTAAACGGTGACTTAATTATGGTCTAGAATTACATACACAGGGAGAAGATAGATACTAGATGGTTCTTTAGTCTGACAATGTGGGTGAGGTAATATCTTTTATTGGACCAACTTCTGTTGGTAAGAGAGACAAGCTTACACAGTTCTTTAGTCCAGCAGACAAAAGTGTAACAAGATCCATTATCTGAAAGTTGAAATTAGCAAAGTTCAAATTGGAAATAAAATGCAAAATTTTAAGGAGGTTAATAAAATATTAGAACTGTTTACCTAGGGTAAATTCTCTAGCTCTTGGTATCTTCAATTTAAGATTGGATGTCTCTCTGAAAGAAATTCCCAGTTCAATCACAAATTATTTGGCTTGATGCAGGAATTACTGGGTGACATTATATGACTTGTGTCATCCAGAAAGGTTGTCACTATATGACCCTAATATTCCTTCTGATCCTAAAGCCTATGAATATGTCAACACATGTGCTTGAGCTAGCAGGGAAGAAGCTAAAGGCAAGGAGTTTTCAGGGAAGGGGCTTCAACTCTGGAATTTGCTTTCCCTGATGGTTGTTGGCTTATAAATCACTCTGGCCTTTTCTAGGAAAATGGTTTGAGTGAGCTCTACAAGTTGATATCTGAGTCCTAGTTTGAAGAATTTTGTTTATATTTTATAACTTTGCTGATAACTTGTATGTTTTATTACTTTTTTTTAGTCTGTGCAGGCAGATGGATGCATTTTAAAATAAATGTTTTGGTTAAAAAAAGAATAGCTATATTGTTAACAAAGAAAGTTCTGTAAAAATATGTTTCAGTAATTTCAAATATTTAAGTCTCATGACCAAAGTACAGAATCAATTAAAGGCAATTAGAACCAAGAGCAATAGGATTACTTTTTGGTAATATTTTGTTAAATTTATTCTTTTACTAAATACAGTAATTTCAAAGATTGTGTAGTTTGACAGATAGAGACCACTTTGTTACTGTTTTTGTAGTTAGGTGTTTTTAATGAAGGTAAGTGTTGTTAATGGAGAATCAGATTTATGTCTGATTGAAAAAACAATAAAGGTGGTACTGTCCTAATAGTTACCAATTATAGTGGTGTATATTGTAAACAAGTTTGATAGACATATACTAACGGACATAAGGAAAGATTTAGGAATATTGTTACTTTGATCAGAAAAAATTGCAATATCATGAGTAATCTTTGTGTATAAACTACTTATTTTTTATGCCACACTCTTTTTGGCCAAACAACCTCTGAAGACTGTATTTAGAAACTGTCCTTGGTCTGCTATTCCAGTGAGTTGTAAAATAATGAATGTACCACAGTTCTGGTCATAAATTGGGTACGTGTCATGTGAAAATACCTGATTTGAATATGCAATTACAGTAAAGACATAGATTTTTAAGATCAGGCCTAAATGTCAACAGCCAAGACAAAGCACATATTCCTCATTTTTGACTATATGCATAGTAAGTCTGAAAATAAAGCCATTCTTGTATCTTCAGTAGATGAACTCAAAAAGTGCCTGAAAAAATGCTTAATGTCTCAAATACATCCGATGAAGTGAGCTGTAGCTCACGAAAGCTTATGCTCAGATAAATTTGTTAGTCTCTAAGGTGCCACAAGTGCTCCTTTTTCTTTTTGTCAAATACAGCAGTATTTGAAATACTGGAGGAGACCATAGATATACTGATTCCAGTATTATGCCTCTGGCAGTGGTCCAATAATACTCCTGGCCAATTGTGAAATGCTGTACAGAGAGAGAGAGCCCTCCTTCCTGACCCCTCTTGCAAACAATATGTTTTTTTAAATTATGCACAGCTACAGTTGTTGTTAAAAATATAACAATATCAAGTCCTTTAAGTCTCTGTAGTGTATACCTTAAACACATTTTTCACGTTGAGATAACAAAAATGGTTCTGTGAATTTGTATCAAACTTTTCACAGGCCAAAAATTCATTTCTGGGCTGAGACACAGCATGAAAAATTTTGGCCCTAAAAGTTATTTCTTGAAAAATTATATCGGACTGAAATTAGAAATGGAATTTCCATCAACCATTCCTGTAATATTACTACCATGATGCAATAATATGGTCAACACATGCCAATGTAAACAATATTCTTCAGAAAATGTTAACCACAAAATTGATTTGATAGTTGTTAGTATTGACCTTTCTAGCCCTGTTACATACTTATATATAAATGTTTACAGTAAATGAGGATGAGGGTAGGAGCAGGGGGAAAGGACATATTGTAAATTTTGTTGAGCCTTGATTTGTTAATTTGTTCCTTAGTATTCTAAAATTTTGTTTCCAAGTATTTTTGAACACTTACACTCTTTAGTTCTATTTTATCTCAGTGTTCTTCGTTTTTTCCCTTTCCATCCTTAATGTAATATGTAATCAGAGCCACCCCTATAGGACATATCTGACTCCATGCAAAGTAACATATGTAGTCAGAGGCTTAGTCAGCTCACTACCAATCTATAAAGGGACACACATGCACCCTTCTGCTTGCTCTGGTATGTAGGGGATGCTTTCCCTCTCCCCAACTTGGCTGTAAGCCTCTGCAACCCATTCCTACATGCACTGGGAGGTCAGGAGGTGTAACCAAAGCATAATTTTCTCAGTGGAAGGTAGGGTGAAGTGGGTAAGGACAGATAGCCTATAGATCGTCTCCTGATGAGGGGTCAGTCAAAGCATTACCCTGTGCAACATCTGTTATAGTTTCTTCTCAAGTCCTAATACCTACATCATTGCCAGCTCTACAAGTTCAAAAATCATGAGTTTAGATCACCCCAAAATCATGAATTTGGCTTAAGAATCGTGAGATTATTTAAAGACTAAATCTTGGGAGTTTTTGGTCTTTTATTTTTTTTTTAACTCCGCTGACCATCCCCAATGTGTGTGAGACAGTTATAGTATTGCCACCGCTTGCAAATTTATGGTGAGTAAGGCAATTCTAGCCCCTTTCAAAAGAGCTCTCACCGGAGGACTCGACAGAGATCAGGACCCCGTAGTGCTGGGCACTGTACAAATACATGGTAAGAGACGTTCCCTTCCCTAAAAAACTTGCAATCTAGTGTAAAGCATGGTGGTGAGTTTATGATGTAGGACTTGCTGAACTCATCTTATAAAGGTGCTACCAAATTTCTGTCAGATGGAGGGAGAGGAATTTTGTCCCTTTTGAATTGAACAGGATTCAGACTTGGTGACCTACAGCTGCAAGGCTCTAGAATGCATTAATAATGCACTCAGGCATCCAGTCCCATAAATGCTACTGTTAGATCTTTGAGAGTGAAGCTTGGTTTATGGAAAGATAACTTTATTAAATCAAATTCTGACATTTTTGGAGCTTGCACAGGTGGCAGTGTACCTATACTAGCTGTGATATATTCATATTTTTTCTGCCCTGCCATCCGCCCCAGCTCATCATGAGGGTTTGAGCACTCAGCTTTCATATCCTCATTGTAGAGCTCTTCCACATCAGCTGTAGAAGTAGTAGGAGGCAAAACATGTTGTATTTGCAAGAGTTGGCAACAGCATACCTATGATATTTCATTGGTTGCTCCTAGAAAGTACTATAGTAAAGTTGCACTCTTCCTCTTAACACCGAATCAATGGCTTCTTTATATGTTTAGCATTATATTCTCTTGGCACATAGCTCTTGTTATTGTTAGTTGGAATTGCCTATGCTCATTGACAGGAAAATACTTTTCATTCTGTTTTGGACTAAGACTTGTAATGCTAAATTTGTTTCCAAACTTCAGTCACGAAGAGATCAGTGCAGGAAATTGCTGCTGTTCCACCAAATTAGCTTCTCAGATAGCCTTTTAATTGGAGCCCATAACTCAGATTTTTAGTATTTTAGGAAGATGAACAATACAAATTGAAATACAGATATTTTCCAGTAAGGGCTCAGTTCAAAGAAGGCTTCTATATACAGATGAATCTGCTAACAAATAGCATGTCATAGGATAATGAGACCGTGTTTTCTTCAGCAGTTTCACATTTCCAAACTACACTGCTGTGAAAATAAGTGGAGTGTTTATTTACTCTCTCGTAAACTGACAGATCTCTGTTAAAGACCAGTGTGCCCATTATAGATAGAACATATGTATACAAAAAAAAAGTCACAACTCTAAATCAGCAACCCAACACCTCCAAATACAATATGTTATGCTTGTTGAGAACATTAATTTCCGCCTAAGTATTCTTTTTTTAATGTAGAAGGCTTCAATTTATGTTTGAGAGCAAGTAAACTATAGTACTTTGACAGCCATTCACACTTAATTCTGTGCATTAAACCAACAGCATTCTTTTCCACAAACATCCATTGTTAGGACAATGCTCTCAGACAGAATTTATGAGAAATGGAATTATGTTACCAAGGAGATAGCATTTACTATAATGAAGAGTAGATCCTAGAAAATGGCCCCTTTTACAGCAGCTCAGAACAGAGCCACAAAAGCAATTGATTGGTCTTGGCATTTAGTCTTATATCAGCTGTGTCATCCATAGCTTCAGGAGTGAGAACACTAATCTAAAGTGACATTTCTGTTCTGGCGGGCTTTTCTGCCCTGATGAAAGCAATTACTTCATTCCTAAATGATAATTTGCAGGAGTTTCAACCACTTTAATTGATAATTTTTTTGTTCTGAGAAGTTCAATTGTGAAGTGATTAGCTGATTTGGTAAATAGAAATTTAAGGTGTGAAATGTACAAGTTGCTGCAAGGTAAAGTGTTGTTTGTTTGGTGCTGCAAAATTGCTTGATAAAACTGCAGTTTCTCTATTATCCTGATGCTGCCAATTGCATGGTTCAAAAAAAGATCACAACACTACAATTCAGTTGTGGAATATGGGTCTGAACCGAATGGTACGATTAAAAGATTTGGTGTTATATCAGCATATTTAATTGCTGTTTGAATTAAAGTGTACAAAAGTTTAAAAGATTGTGTAGGACATTGGCTAGACATCCTAAAAAACCTGATAGCTCCCTATTATTACTGTTCAAATAACTCACTTTGAATGTAAAGCCTGTCATTTAAAGCATTGCAGCAAAGATGCTTATTGGTGATAAAACACTTAATTTAATAAGATTCAAACATCTTTACTGAGGGAGAGACTATGCATTTACTTGAACCACTTCTGTAACATTTTGATGTCAAACAAACACAAAACCTAGATGTAATTTATCAAAAACTTGGGTTAATATGTGCATTATTTTTAACAACTTATAACATCTCATTTACAAAAATTGTTGAAATACCTAAAACTTATTTTTTGCTACATATAAGTAAAGGCGACATTTTAATGGTATTCCAGTTCTATGATATTTTCTTGTATAGAGAAAAAAAATGGCCATTTCATGTGTTAAATGAGAAATATAAAGCAAAAATGAAGGTCAAACTGATTTAGCACATCAAACAGTCTTTGTCTGCCAAGCTTAATATATCCTGAGTTTGTGGAACAAATGAAATTTTGCTGCTATGTTACACTTTGCTTCCAAACAACCATTACAACTGGTTTTATATATTGTGTGAGCATCAGACCATCAAACAGTGCATCTTTACTGACGTGTTGCTGCAGTGATGATCTACAGCAGCAATCTGCCATTTATATAAAGGCAAAATGTGTATCTATATTTAGTTGTGAAATTGGCCTATTATACTCTTGATGTTTACAGAGGCTAACATAAATTAATGATGACAGCTATGAGCAGTGCATTAGTTAAGCAGCAGAGTTCTTACCTTGAACTTGAAGGTTCCAGCTTTAACTGCCAGCATATACTGTGTAGCTTTCTTCACACATTAAAGAAAGGTTGCTTCAGTCATTACTTTTTCTTGGATAGCATGAAAGGGCTTCAATTTGTGGGCTATCCTATTAATGATAATGCCCGATAATAGTTTTGTTTACATTTTTGGCTAACTTTTGCCTCGTAAGATCATTGATATTTATGGCATGGAAAAATGAATGCCCCTGAAAAGTGTTTGTTCATGCACAGGGCTTGATTTGATTGACTTTGAACTTAGTCCGATGTCAGATATATCTTGTCTGATGAGAAGAACTGTTTGGAAAGGCATTGTGGCTCAGTGGATTATATGTTGCACTTTCACCCGAAAGTCTTCTCATGCGGGACATGTCAGAGCAAGTGTAGATATTATAGTAACTATAGATTCCACTGCTAACTATGACCAAAGATCTGACCAAGTATTGAGGATGTTCAAAGGTTCATGAATTAAAATCCTGGAGTCCTTTGATGAATTTTTGATGGTTGAATTTTTAATACAGGTTTGTCTTCCTCCTTTGAGGCTGCATGCCAGATTAATTGATAAATAGTAGAACTGTGCAATGCTAGGATCTCCTAAGTAAACAATTAGGGGAATCTATAAAAATCTGCTTAGCTGGCTTCTCAGATGTACTTTTTTTTAAAAAAAGTAAAATTTAAAAGGTATTTGACCCTACTCCTCTCTGAATCCTTTGGGGTTTTTTTCCCTTCATATAAAATATTGTTCTCTTCTATGTAATAACATCATTAGTTTTATTCTGAGTTGGAATACCACCTGTAGAACAAGGGAAGTATCTGTGAATGTGACACGCAGTTTTACCAAGAAAAATAACAACCGGGATAGAAGAAAAGCTGAGAAGGGAAAAAAAATATATTCAAAAGTTAAATCAGAATAATAAACACAATCCAGAGGAGCCATTCATAACAGTATAGAAGGTGGAAATGAACAAAACTTTAGGATGGCTTAGGTATTGATTTTGTTAGGCTATTTGTATTTAAGTTACAGTTTTGCAAAACCAGGCAAGATTTTGATTTTGAATTAAGATTCACATCCTATAGGACAGAGATGGGCAAACCTTTTGGCCAGATGGCCACATCTAGGTATGGAAATTGTATGATAGGCCATGAATGCTCACAAAATTGGGGTTGGGGTACAGGAAGGGGTGAGGGCTCTGGCTAGGGGTGTGGGCTCTGGGGTAGGGCCAAAAATGAGGAGTTCAGGATGCAGGAGGGGGCTCTGGGCTGGGGTAGGGGGTTGGGGCACAGGAGGGGTCAGAGGTACAGGCTCCAGTAGCACTTACCTCAAGCAGCTCCTGGAAGCAACAGCATGTCCCCCCTCCGGCCCCTATGTGGAGGTGTGGCCAGGTGGCTCTGCATGCTGCCCCGTCCACAGGCGCCACCCCTGCAGCTCCCATTCACTGCAGTTCCTGGCCAATGGGAGCTGCGGAGGTGGCACTTGGAGCGGGGCAGCGTGTGGAGCCCCCTTGCTGCCCCTAAATGTAGGAGCTGGAGGGGGGACGTGCTGCTGCTTCCGGGAACCTTGGCAGGCGCGTGCAGAGTGGCCTCCGACCCCACTCCCTGGATGGAGCGTGGGAGCAGGGCAAGCCCCAGACCTCAGCAGAAGCTCGAGGGACGTTTAAATTGGCTGGAGTGCCAGATGTGGCCTGTGGGCCGTAGTTTGCCCACCCCTGCAATAGGACCACAGTATATTTTATTTCATTTTCCTCTGTTCACTTGTAGCTGTTATACTAAAAAAAATACCTCTATTATTTCAGAAGTACTTGAGAACTGCCAGTAGAATAATGTAAAAAAACAAAACAGAAAACATGGAAAATCTTAGCATCAGCATTGCTGTCTCCTTCCACCTTCAGTAACGGTGCAAGTTGAATGTCCCTGTCTGCCTGCCTTTACAATGCTCACAAATGTGTGGTGGTCCTGGAACCTTTTCCCTCAGATCACATGACCATCTGGTGGTTCTGTGCCAACCATCCAAGGTCTTGTTGAAGTTGTATGGTCAAGCAGTTCTGATTATAGCATCCATTTGGTACCTGTGATCATGGTAATTGCCTGCAGTGCACTAAAAATAAGGTTATGGTGAATAACCAGGGTGACTCACAACCACCTTTGTGTCTTCTGATGTTCAATAAATTTTTCTTAATAATTATTATTATTATTTTGTACATATGTAGCACTTTCCCTTCAAGGATCTCAAGATGATTAATTAACAAGTTTATAAGTATTATTAAGTCTATGATTTTGTCACGGAGATCACGGAAGTCATGGAATCCATGACTTCCAGAGTCCTCCGTGACTTCAGCCTGCAGTGGCCGGGAGCTGCAGGCAGTGGGGGCCCCCCCCGCGAGTGCTGAGCCCCCCACAAGTGGCAGGGTCCCCTGGAGCTCCGAGTCCCTCCCCCCGAGCTCCGAGCCAGAGGCCCTGCAGCGGCCGCGGGTGGCGTGGGGACTCTGCAACTCCCTATTTTTCTCACTGATATGTTTAGTAAAAGTCAGGGACAGGTCACAGTTTCCATGAATTTTTCTTTGTTGCCCGGGACCTGTCCCTGACTTTTGCTAAAAATATCTGTGACAAAATCTTAGCCTTAATTATTATTCCCATTTTACAAATGAGAAACTTAAACAGTGACTGCTTAAGTGATTTACCAAGCACACACACAAATCTGGCAAATCCAAAAAGAGAGTGAGTGTCTCTTAACTCCCAGTATTGTGCTTTGACCACAAGATTACCTTTTCCTACTCTTGTTTCTTGGGGCCAGGTGGGTAGGATTCTTGACACAAGTTTAAGGGGAAAAGGCAGATCTTTGCCCATACCTGTGGACATATGTAACCATAGATGTCCACCACACTGGAAGAACTAATATTTATAAGGTCAGTTGTTGTAGCTGTTCCCCCATGGCTAACTGACCTCCGGCTAAGGTCAGGGACCATATGTTCTGCCACAGAGGGAGAAATAAAAGTGTGTCGTCACCACTTCTTCTCCCACAGACAGCTTTCTTGGAGGTTCAATAAGAATATCTGAAATGTGAAAGGGACCAGTTCATGGACTGTTACATTTTCCCCATGTTTTTTTCTCAGTCTGTAGCCCATTTCTTTTTCCTATATGCAGTTCTATTTCCCCCAATTGTTGCATTAATCAGGTATTGGACTGCACTGAATATATCCTTTCAGAAGCCACTGTGTCAACGTAGTGGCCAAAAAGTTTAGAGACAATAATAGTGGCATAAAAGCATAAGAAATCCTCTGTTGCAGACAGTTGGATTCATTGATGGACCTCCACCAGTGCTGTTCCAGTTTCTGTCTTCTAGTTTAATTAATTTGTCACAGGTCACTGATGCACCAGGATCATCAATGAAGTTTGAGAGGGGGACATTTATATGCCGTAGCATTGGTGGTCATAGACAGCAGATTATTATGATACCTCACTCAAATATTAATAGTCAGCTGCTGTGCTCACCTACTGATGTGAACCAGCTTTAACCCCCACCTTGGTTGTCTTTGTCTCCCTGAACGCAACAGCCAAAATTATCCCAGTCAGAAATATGGCTAAAAGAGGGAATGATGAGAGAGTGCTATGTTAGGTCAGAATGTTTGAAAACTCTCTCTCTCTCTCTCAAAGCAGCTAAAATTGACCCATCTATGTATTCAGTTGCATAGGTTTAACTAAAAAAGAGTAATACAGTTATGTGGCACACTGTAGGTTAGTGATAGTAAGTTGAATACAAGGCAAGAAAGTGTATTTGTAGTATTTATCGTGTATAATTTAGTACATTTAGTACTACTGTACATTTAGTAAGTTGTTTAAGTAGCAGTCTATATTTACAGTGCACTCCATTTATAAGAATCAACCGTATATAGTGATCAAAACTGCTGGGACAAAATCTTCTAACTAAAATACTCTGCTTGTAAGAATCAACCACTTATAAGAATCAAAATATCCAGGGCGGATGTGACTCTTATAAAAGGAGTGCACTGTATTTCCATACATCATACTACTTCTAACCTCGTTACCTGTTTAACAAGTAGAGGTGTTATCTTGGCTACACTAGAAAATGTACAGAAAAAAATGCAGAAAATTGAAAGTCTGTGTTATTTAGTTGTTAGAGTTAGTGCATAGGGCTGGGAGTTAGGACTCCTGGGCTCTAAACCATTATCTGCCAATAACTCACCATGTGATCTTGCACAACTCACATAACTTTTGTGTGTTTTAGATTCCCCTTTTGTAAAGTAGATATAATATCCATCTGATGACAAAGGTGCTTTGAGGCTTAACTGAAGAATGTTTATCGTGCACTTGGAGATTTTTGGATGAAAAGGATTATAGAAATGTTTTAATTATCTGTATTTAATGATTACATATAAACATTATGTATATATATTGTATTATACCTAGACATTATTAGGTATTAGTATTATTGTACTGTATCTGGTTTTGCCGCTACTAAATGAAATCCTTATTTCTATTAGAGGCTTAAGAAATTCACTAGTTGAATTTGTGTGTATGATGATGATCACTGCTGTCGCTGTACGGTGCTGCAAAGAATTCTGGGGCCTTGCAGTGTTTGCAGGCCTTCTTGTGAAAACCGTAGACACGGGAACGAGGGGTGCTGCAGCACCCCCAGGTTTTATGCGGGGTCCCGGCCGCCAGCCCCATGCTCCGACTCTGCTCCAACACTGCCTCTGCTCCCAGCCCCCAGCTCCCAGGGCTCCACTCCCAGGGCCCTGCTCCCGGCCCCCAGCTCCCAGGGCTCTGCTCCAAGGGTCCCGGCTGCTGGCTCCCATGGCTGGGGCTCCATTTCTGGCTCTGCATGCGGGTCCCAGCTGCCAGCCCATACCCAGGGCTCCGCTCCTGGCCCCATGCCTCCCCCCCCGCTTTGGCCCCAGCCTTGACCCCCTTATCGCTGTCCAGGTCAGCCCCCTCCCGGAAACACGGCCCTGCTCCTGCCCCAGCTCTGGGCTATTGAGGGAGCACGGACAGGGGCATGAGGGGGCACGTGAGGTAAAAAGTTTCAGCACCCCCACTATTAACTGTTCCAGCAGCACCAGTGAAAGTGCAGGATTTCAGTAGCATTATAAAAACTAATTTCCACTGAATGCATCCGATGAAGTGAGCTGTAGCTCACAAAAGCTTATGCTCAAATAAATTTGTTCGTCTCTAAGGTGCCACAAGTACTCCTTTTCTTTTTGCGAATACAGAGTAACACGGTTGCTACTCTAAAAACTAATTTGCACACCTTGTGATAATTTGCTACATTTTTTTGGTACTAGTTAATGAAAATGGGCAATAAACTAAAGTACACACAATGTCATTGCCATTGGCTTCAGGCATTAGATCATAGTTTCAACAACCTTTCTGTCCCTAGAGCTTTATTTTATTGCTGTAGCCCGCCAAACCAATCACTATTTATTACAAATTCAGTGCTGTCACTTTAAAAGACCATGGGACCTGTAGTGCTGGTGTAATTATGCAGGGTCAGAGTTGTGAAAACTGACATTTCAGAAGAATCTCACTGAGGGGATTCTTGAATTGTATTGAGAATTGGGTTTAAAGGGACAAGGTAAAAATTTATCCAAATTAAAAAACAAAAACAAGGACACCCATATGAAACCAGAGACAAATAACAATGGCTCCAAGATTGTATTTTCAAAATACAAATAGGAGCAGTTGTGTGTAAATATAAACATTCTCCAGTTCTGTTTCAAACACAGGCTTGCAGCACTAAAAATTGAAACTGAAACTGACTTCATTGGTTATCTTGTTCAAACCGAGACAAATGCAGAAAGTAAACAGACAATTAATAATCTAAGGAATTATTAATGTAGGTCAGCATATATATTTTCTTTGTAACTTCAAAAAAAATGCCATGGTAGTCTGGAAAAATGAAGATTGTGAGTATGTAGCTTTGAAAGAGACAGATCGCTGTCTACTGTGTATGTTTATGTTCATGTGCCTATACATGTAAAAGATGCATAGAATACATGTTGGATGTGATTGAAAGGGTGTATCAGTGTAAGACTGGAATGAGCGCAAGAATACTGAAGTCATGAGTGAGTTATTCAGGATATCCCAAACAAGTATAAATAAAACTTTGATGCTACAACACACCATCATGTATTCTTCATCTGCCATGCTTTATAGATTTTCTACTGTAGAAATGTACATAGTACCCCAATAACATTTTAAAGATGATCTACTGTGCTCCTCCACCTGTAAAACCAGACTCACCATCAGTCCTGCTGCTTAGGCCAGAAAAGGAAAGGAAGATTATAAATAATACATCTTAGAAACCTTTAAATTACCTAAAATAGTTTTGCTCTTGTAGACATAACGTGATATTTTATGACATAATTTGTCAGAATCAACTAGGGCTAGCAGCTGGGTACCTCCCCTTTTTTCTTCAAGAGCCTCTGTCTATTCCCACTTGTGGGATATGGTGCCTCTGATATCAAGTTGAGGAGCTATCTTGAAAACCATAGGTGGTGGGTATCATAGGCTGGGGGAGCCTGTGCCTCCCCAAACAGCCTGGCGTGGCCCCACCCACGCTCCAACCCAAGCTCCTTCCTGCAGTTCCTTCCAGGTTCCCGGCATGCTCTTCTGTAGCTCAGACTGGCTGCGTTTGGGGCTGGGGCAGGCTGGCATGCTGCCAGGACTTGGGTGGCTGGCACTGGTGCCAGGGCTCTGCCGCCCGCCCGGTGCTCAGGGCTTTGGGACCGTGCCGCCTGGTGCTCTGTGGCTGGGATTGGGGTTGGAGGCCTGCCTGGAGCTGGGGGCTCTGTGGCCACTCTGACTGGCTGCCCGGAGCTCCGGGGCTGAGGGCACTCAGGTGACCCCGGGGGGTGGCGGGGTCGCACAAGAGTGTGCTCCTGCAGGGAAGGGGGGGCAGAAAGGAAGGGTAAGGAGTAGTGCCGCAGGCAGAAGGGGAGGGACTGGGTTCTAGCCTTCTCCAACGGTTGGTTCACTGGCTGCCCATGTTGAAAACCCTTTGGAGGTCCATGAAAGACTTCGCCTGAGTGTGATGTTATCACCCTACTCTGTATAAGTGAGTGTACTCTTCCATAAATACCAACCATTAGCAGAAAGTGAATGGAATTCACTATAGGGTTTGTGTACATTGTAACGTAAGCCTGGGGTTAGTAGAACTCGGTATAGCAGACTCTGGTTTTGTTAACCTAGGGCTTGACCGTCTACACTCATTTGTAACCCCAGGAATTGTTGAACCCTGGTACCAACCTGGGGCTCCAGAATCTACACTGCATTATGTGGATCCAAATCTAACCACCCATATCCCAGATTTGTGGCCACTGTCGCCCCTTGTTGGTGGTGCAGTGTGGGAAAACTTGATTGTCCTGAGGACAAAGAAAATCGGCCTGTGGGATTGTGAAATACTTTTGGCAGAATCCCAGAGCACAAGTCCAGTGTGGTTGTGTCTACACAGCAAAGCAATAGAACTTGAACCCTGGGTCCTGGCTTGACTGAGGCTCAGACCTTCCCCTCCCATGAGGTTCTGGGGCCTGAGTTCATGTGAACCCTGGGTTAGTGTGATTTGTGTGTAGATGGAAAAGGGGTTAGGCTTGAGCCTGAATTCAAACCCTGGTCTTATGTTGCAGTGTAGACATACAGTTAGTGTCCTCAAACTAGATCTTCCCTTAGTCTATCTTATTATTGTTATTTTCTTGTAGTTAGTTTGTATAGTGTATGTAGGATAGTATAGCATACATAGCCCTTGCCTAGGTGCATTTTTATGCTGAGGATCCTGAGTCCCATAAGGGCTTCAAGAGGTGTGTTTCCAGTCCATCTGTTGTATAGCAGACCGATGCCTGTGTCTGGTGTCTTCTGTGTCTGGCAAGACCCACTCAGTAACTCTATGTATGGTTTGCTATAGCTTCACTCCCTGCACGTTAGGCTCCAGGCTCATCTGGCTTCTCAGTGCCTACAGCCTGATACTCCAACGGGCTGGTTGAAGGTATTGAGACCAGCCTCCCTGCCTAGGTCCTCGATGCAAGACACATTTTGCTGTTCTGGCCTCAACACTGCCTTCTGTCACTGGCTTGAGACCGGAATCTCTTCAGCCTTATAGTAGAAGATAATCTCTTGCCCAGCACCATCTGACAATACCAACAGCAATTAAGTCAAAAGTGGCACTGAAGACCAAACTGACACAGCCTGCTAAGCCCTCAATAGCCTTGGTGATAATGCAGGAAGCTCCCACATCAGCATCTACTTCTTATTGAGTACTGTTACCTTTGGCACCAACTCCAAATCTGTCCTCTACTGCCAGCACTTCTGTCTTGGTTTTACAGATCAGTGAAGATGCCTGTCGTGATAAAAGGGAAAAAAAGAAGCAGCAACACATCTCCTCATAAGATGGGCATAAACTTAAGAAAAACAGGAAGTGCCATCCCTCTGACCCCTGACAACACTCTCACCCTTTCTCTACCCGCCCTTGAAGCTGATATCTTGGCACTGACAGACTGGGATTCTTTACAAGTTTGGATCCTGATAATTTCACTCTCTCCATTCCTGAGTTGGGGTCCACCATTGAGGCTACTAGCTTCCCCATTGCGTGCTTTTGCATTGTTTGACTCTATGCCTGTATCGATGTCTTTGGTCTTGATCTAGAAATGCGTTGGGATTCCTTCAGCTTCCTTCAGAGATGAATGAGGATAGACCCACACTTCAACCATGAGACCTCTGTCCTTTTCACTTGTCTCAGATCCAAACATCATGGAAGAATCTCATGCTGGGCTCTCTTTAGCTTGTCATGGGAGGGTGCATAGAGGACTTAATGAAAGCCGAGCTGGAGGCTGTGAGACTAGCTCTGGCACAGACCTCAGCACGGCCACCAATCGTTCAGTAAGCTTCATGGTGGTATCTGCAGCACAATAAAAAGTTAAGTACAACAAGACATCTTACTCTGCCCCTTCTGACAGGAAAGGGTGTAACTTGGATGATTATGGGATCAGAGCCTACTTGTCTGGCTCATTAGGCCTTCAGATGGCCGATATCAAGCTGCCATGTCCTGTTTCAGTTGTGCCCTGTTGGATGCCATGAGCCCCATCTTAGATTCCTTGCCTGAGGAGCGGAAGGAAGCAGCCATGGCCTTTGGCACCAAGGGTTGTATGCTCGCTAAGTACTCTCTAAGAACAGCATAGGAGGCCTTGGACACCAGTGCAAGAAAAGTGGCCAGAGGAATGGCTCTTAGAAGGTTCTCTTGGCAGAATATCATAATTCCATATACAATGATGATGCACATATTTTGATAGAACAATGAGTTTCAGCAGATCATGACTAGGGTGCTACCAAATTCAGGTCCATTTTGGTCAATTGCATGGACATAGGATTTTAAAAATTGTAAATTTCATGATTTCAGCTTTTGAAATCTGATGGTGTCATAATTGTAGGGGTCCTGACCCAAAAAGGAGTTGTGTGTGGGGCAGGGTTGCATCACTGCTACCCTTACTTCTGCACTGCTGCTGGTTGCGGCGCTGCCTTCACAGCTGAGCAGCTGGAGAGCGGTGGCTGCTGGCCAGGAGCCCATCTTTGAAGGCAGAGCCACCAGCAGCAGTGCAGAAATAAGGATGGCATGATATGTTATTGTTACCTGGGGTTCTTTCAACCCAAAGCTCTTGGTAACTTTTACTCTCTGCAAGGCGGTGTCAGGAAGTAAATCAGGGGAGACATGGGCGTCTGACTGATAGATGGCTGGCACAAACAGGACAACACAAGAGTGCTTTCACTTAAAGCTAAACTTTACTTACTCTCAAGCACTTACACACGTCTGCAACAGGTTAGTAAAACACCCCCAACCCTCAATAATTACCGAAGCTGATTGTGTCTCTCGAGTGGCACAGCAGCAGCCCGTCTGCCAGTGGGGAACACAAGATGCATCCAGAGTTAGAGTCCAGTCCCGAAGAGTCCCCCTACCTCAAACTTTTCCCTCTTATTTACGCATTAGTAATAGAATGACATGTCCCTTAAAGAGAAGTTGTTAAGCAAGCAGTTCCAATGGGCAAGCAAGAGGCTCCTTCTGATTATTGATTAACCAGGTGTGGGTTTTTCCAGAATTTGCAGCCTTGAGGTCCCAGTAGACATTCCTGGGGCACATTCTACTCTTCTAAAATGAATGTATCGGCAACTTCAACACAGTTCTTATCAGGAAAGACACAGCGTCAAGCTGCCCTTTCTGTGGCACCCAAAACTCCCTCCCCTCCTGCCTTGGTCAAACTGAGACTGCTGAATGGCCAGTTTGCAGCCTGCTGATTTGGCTGCTTTTAGCAATAAGCCATAGTGGTTTCAGGCACTTTACTGGTTTGCCAAAGTCTCCCCATACAGTATTGCCACCCTTACTTCTGTGTTGCTACTGGCAGGGCACTGCCTTCGGAGCTGGGCACCCAACCAACAGCCACCTCTCTCCGGTTGTCCAGCTCTGAAATCAGCACAGAAGTAAGGATGGCAATACCATGACTCCCCTAAAATAACCTTGCGACCCCCCTGCGACTCCCTTTTGGGTCAGGACCCCCAATTTGAGAAACACTGGACTGCCCCGTGAAATCAGCATAGTATAGGGTAAAAGCACACAGAAAACCACATTTCACGGTGGGAGACCAGATTTCACAGTCCATGACACGTTTTTCATGGCCGTGAATTTAGTAGGGCCCTAATCATGACCTTTCATGTGATACCTTGCAAAGCATGGCTTGTATGAAATATTACAGCCATACACTAATGATGCCTTCCTGGAACTCAAATCTTGTTCTAATGAAGCTAATGGGCACTTCTTGTGAGCCTCTGGCACAAGACTCTCTTGCTCTCGACATTTAGAAATAAAAATAGCCTTCCTCATAACAATTACATCTGGTCGGAGGGTCAGTGAGTTTACTGCTTTGATTGCCACGGTGCCTTATACTGTGATCCACAAGGACAAAGTCACCGTGAGGCCCAATCTCAGCTTCCAGGTGGTCTCAAATTTCCACTTATCTCAATGTGTTTCCCTTCCTTGGTTTTTCCCCATGTCCTATCCCCACCCAAGAGAAACTTGTCACCATAACCTCACTGTAAAGAGGGTGTTCTGTTACCTAGAAAAGACATTTAGAAAATCCAGTAAGTTATTTGTAACATATGGGGAGAATCTATTACTAAACAGAGACTTTATCACTGAATTAGGAGATGTATGGAATATTGCTACATTTTAGCTAGGAAACCAGTACCTGCTGGTTTAGAGACTCATTGCAAAAGAGCCACTGTAGCATCAATGGTATGCCTTAGGCAGGTTCCCCCAGGAGAATGCAAAGCAGCAACTTAGCGTTCTATGCACACTTTCACCAGACACTACCATCATGTTACCATCATGCTCCAATGCCCAGTTTAGGAGGGCCAGTCCATATTTAGCTAAGAACTCCTTTCCCTCCATCCTGGTAGGGAACTAATCTCCCACAAATGAAAATACACAAAGGCCCTCGAAGAAGAAAGAGGTGTTACTTACCAATAACTTCTGTTCTTCAAGAGTTGCCTCTGCATTCATGCTACCTGCCTACCTCCCCTGTGCCTTGGAGTTCTATCTGATATCAGGACTCTTCAGTTAGGCAGGAGGACCTGAAGTGGTTGGGGGATACTGTCCCTTATATACAGTAGGACAATGATATCACTCTGCAACTTGACAGAGGCACCATATCCCAGAGAGATGAATCTCCAAGAGCAACAGTTACTGTTGAATAACCTGTTTTTCCTGAATAGAAAGCTCCCACTTCAACCCCTGTGTGGTTAAAATACTGAACAAAATATTGCCCACCCTACACTTTAAACAAGTAAAATTTGAGAAGAAATGCCCCATTGGAGGGAAAGAAGGAAAACATTCTCGTGCATGTTGTTTTAAAAACAAGATGTTGACTGTTGAAGCTTGTCAGATATCTGGAATGTGAGAAAAAGTCCCAGTGGAAATGGATTAGTGGGCAGAGGGTGAAAGGGTACAACACAGTTGACCCCATGGGTACCACTCTGAGTTTGTCGTATGGGTCTCTGTAATAATAATAATAATTTTAAAAAAAGTATGTGTGGATCCAGTGGTGACAATTGAAAACCTTTTTCTTTTTGTATTTTGATGTCATTCTGTGAAGTCACAGTGCCAGAGATTTAACTTTAAAAGATACTAGATCTTTTCCCCAAATGTGTGCTCATTTTAGTTGTCACTACTATACATAAGAAAATATGCAAAGGGGGATGATTAATAATATTTATTAAATGCCAGCAATGTGCTCAGTCCTGTACAGGACATTATATAAATATTCGCAAAAAGAAAAGGAATACTTGTGGCACCTTAGAGACTAACCAATTTATTTGAGCATATAAATATTAAATATGATGGGTTCAGTCCTCAGAGTAGCTGAGGGAAAGGAGGTGATTGAAAGAGTGCTCTAAGGAACTCTTCTGCTCCTCTAATTCTGGAGCTGCTGGGACCTGTAATGGCTCTTGATATAATTTAGAGTTTAAGGATTGTTCTAATTTGTGCCAAATTGAGTAGGTCCATAGGGTGGAGCACTTCAGTGTATCTCCTGGAGTATTCCATGCTCCAGTCTCACCTCTCCTCCTCCTCTCTATGAAGTGAGAAAATGAGTAAGCTGAACCTTTATGTCCCTTGAGGATTCCTCTACGTCAGAGTAAAACCTCAGCTTTCTGTCTGCATCGTGGTGCCTTAGCAGGGTAAAGCAACTGGATATGACCAGTTATTCAGGGGTTCCACCAAAAAAGCCATTGGGTAAAAGAGGTAGTGGGACTCTTCAGTTGTGCCCGCAAAATAAGCCCTGTCTATGTGATTCACTAAAACTAAACACTACTGACAATAGGTTGTGCAGCTGTAGAAAATAAGTCTGAGCATGCTTACAGCTCTACTGGACTTCTCATACTTGGCTTGGGGCTTGAGTATGCCCCTAGGCTGTGTTAAACTAGTTGGGCTTGGTTCCTTCTTGGCTGAGAGAGAAAAATAATGGTGGTACATCCCATATGCCATGCTGAAGCAAGACCATGTACATCTAGGCCATTCCTGGCAGCTATTTGTGTAACCTGTTCTCAAAAATGTTCAGTTATGGGGATACCACAAACACCCTTGGAAGCATATTCAAGTGCTTAACTATCCAATTTAGAAAGTTGTTCCTCACACTTAAACTAAATCTCCTTTGCTGCAGATTGAGCCAATTACTTCTTGTCCATGCTTCAGTGGACATGGAGAACAATTGGTCATTGTCCTCTTTATAACAACTGTTAGCATATTTGAAGACTCAGTCTTCCTTTCTCAAGACTAAACATGGACAGTTTTTTTTAACCTTTCCTCATAGGTCAAGTTTTCTAAATCTTTTATTATATTTGTTGATCTCCTCTGGACTCTCTCCAATTTGTCCATGTTTCCTAAAGTGTGGCGCCCAGAATTGGACACAGTACTCCTGCTGAGGCCTCACAAGTACGAAGCACAGTGGGGACAATTACCTCCTGTATCTTACATATGATGCTGTTGTTAAAACACCCCCAAATATTAACCTTTGTTGCAACTGCATCATATTGCTGACCTCATATTCAATTTGTGATCCGCTGTAACCCCCAAATCCAGAATGACCACCTAGCCAGTTATTCCCCATTTTTTATTTGTGCAGTTGAGTTTGCTTTCCTAAGTGAAGTATTTTGCACTTGTCTTTATTGAACTTCATCTTTTTGATTTCAGACCAATTCTCTAGTTTATCAAGGTCATTTTGAATTCTAACCCTGTCCTCCAAAATGCTTGTAACTCCTTCCAGTGCCACAAATTTTATAAGCATATTCTCCATTCCACTTTCCAGGTCATTAATAAAAATGTTATAAATAATACTGGACCCAAGACAGATCCTTTCGGTTCCCCAATAGATGTGTCCTTCCAGTTTGACAATAAATCATTCATAACTACTCTTTGTGTACAGTGTTTAAGTGGTTATGAACCCACCTTATAGTAATTACATTTAGACCACATTTCCCTTGTTTACTTATGAGACTGTCATGTGGGACTGTGGTAAAAACCTTACTTAAATCAAGATATATCACTTCTGCAGCTTCCCTCCCCAACCCCATCCACTGGGCCAGTAATCTTCTCAAAGGGCATGGCTACACTGGAAACTTCAAAGCACCGTCATGGGTGCGCTCCAGCGGCAGTGCTTTGAAGTGCGCTCGCTTGCGAGCCCTGGGAAAGAGCTTTCCCGGAGCTCCCGGCAATCCACCTCCACGAGGGGATTAGCTCCGAGCGCTGGGAGCCTCTTTACACTAGCGCTTTAAAGCACTCTGACTTGCTGCGCTCAGGGGCGTGATTTTTCTCACCCCTGAGCCAGGAAGTTAGAGCGCTATAAAATGTAAGTTTAGCCAAGCCCAAAGATTCAAATTAGTTTGGAAATAGAAAGAAATAGCCATATCTTTATTAAACAAACAAGAATTTAAACAAATGAAGGAAGGCAATGAACATAGTCTTTCCAGCAAAGGGGAGTTGTAACGGCTCAGCCCAAGCATAAGCCACACGTGGTACTGAATGGCAGACACCAAGGTCATAACCAAAGTCTGGGTACTTATGCAGAAATACTATCCGGCTTACCCAGGCATGTACCACAAGCCATGTTCCACCTCCACAGAGATGGTTAGAGCCACTACTGAGAGGCTCCAGGCAGTCTCCGCCAGTGGGTCTCTTCGTCAGAGCTGCATATTGAACCAGGGGCAGTGGAACTGGTGGGGCAGAGGGGCGCAAAGTAAACATTGTGGAGACTTAATTATGTTTCTGCCTCCATATCCATGCTTTGGACCCAGCTCAGCTGTACTTCCCCTCTGACACCACCTTATACCACCCAGTTCCAGTTACTGCCTCCTCATTGGCTGATGGTTTGGGAGTTGAGAGATAATCAGGTTCTGGGCAGGCACTTCTCCAGCAGTGTGTGGGGACAGGGCACACCTACACCAATCGGGAGGTAGCAACTGTATAATCACATGGGGGGCAGAGGCAAGAGCAGGACCTGGAGGTGCAGGAGCGGCCACTGCAGTGCCCATGATTGGGCTGAAGAGAAGAAGTCAGGGTGATCTCTCCCCCTTCTATTCCTCGACACCCACCCATTCATGTTGTTCTTCCTCTGCCTCTACGTTGAATCCCACATTTATGGGAGATAGATACCCCTTCTTTCCTACTGTGCCGGCCAGAGCTGCTGAATAAATTTATCTTCTGCAAAGACCATGTCCGCACCAAAGTTGCAACATAACAAACTTGAGCTAGTGGAAACCTAAATAGGATTCTAGCTTCATCTGAACAAAAAGAAAATGCAGTGGCTAGTCAACATAACAATAACATACAGTAAGCAATTAAATGGCAATACAAATATCCCAAGGATAAGGGACAACTGCTTGGCTAAGACATCTCCCAAAGCACATGGATGGTGGGAGGATAATGTGAGTGGCCTTTTGCTCTTCCCCCAGTTTCTCATAATGAGGCTTAATAAGAGGGCTTCTTAGAGCCAGAGATATGACCTTTGGTAGAACTTGACACAAAGCTGGGCTCTGATTGGTCCAGGATAGATAAGGAGCCCTTTTAATCCATCCAGGGAAACCCCTGGCAAATCCAGCTGCCCTGTGAATGGGTGAGACTGGTTGGTGGTCAGGGCGGTCAGGCTTAAAGGATGACAGAACTGAATTAAGAATGATTACTTAACTTGCTTGCTACTACTGAAAGGTAAACACCATCATTAGCATTCAAATATTTAAAGAGTACAGTATTGTTGAATTCTATCCTGAAAATTGCATATCTGTACATGTCAGCATTTGGAAAATGTTGGTAATTTGTATAGGAATTCATCATTGAAAGCAAGTGGGTTAAATGTGACAGAACACTAATACTGATGAATGTCCTCCTTTGTTGTTTTGTTTCAGTTTACAAGCCTTGCGAAAGGAAAAGTCCCGAGATGCTGCTCGCTCTCGCCGGGGAAAGGAAAATTTTGAATTCTACGAGTTGGCAAAGTTGTTGCCGCTCCCTGCAGCCATTACAAGTCAGCTTGACAAGGCATCCATCATCCGACTTACAATTAGCTATCTGAAAATGAGGGACTTTGCTAATCAGGGGGATCCTCCATGGAACTTGAGAATGGAAGGACCTCCACCCAACACATCAGTAAAAGGTATGAAAATAGCATATTGTTTAGTATGGATTGTGGCAGCCTGTAGTAATATCTAAATTGAAATTTTTACCATCATCCTTTCTTCTTTCCCTGCATATCAAATCCTTTAAAGGGATACAAATGTGGAAATCTGAGGTCTGCATGAGAAAGACACCATGTGAAGGTGAAATAAACCTCTTATTCTATTTATATTTTATTTTAAAACAAACTTGTCAGTATAACTATGATAGCAGTAAGGTTTCTGGGAGATGGAGATTAAATGATTTGTTGTAAAGTGATTTGCAGTTATTGTGTTTTTTTTATTTTCATACTGTACAAAAAGATGATTTTGGGTGGAGCATGGTAACATTTCTTGGCTTGGGGTCATTGATTGTATGGTATATTAAAAACTGAATTCAGGTTAACAGTAAATTCAAGCACTTCAAATTTTGTCAGTCACCAAAATGAAGACCTGAATTTCATTTATTTTCTTACTGTTATAGTCATAAAATATTTTGACCTCTGAGCTAACGGAGTTAGAAATTTAGCCAAAATGGACCTAGTTTCAAATGTGAGCATATAAACTGTGTGTTCAAATGAGCAGTTAGATAAATAAAATGGGTATTTCTGACTTGTGTACCCATTGGAGCACCCAAGCCCAGGGGCTGTTAGCCTTATTTTAGAAGCCATATATGAAAATCGGTCTTGTACAGTATTTCAGGTGATGAGTATAATCTTTTAAGACTGACATTTTTAGTGTCATCTTTAAATCCTACCTTTTCTCAGGCAGATAAGTGTGATCTCCCTTTCTGTTATTAATGTAACAATTTTTAATGAAGTTAGAGATACTGAAAGCCTTTAAAAATGTGGTTGTCAGATCTCTGGTCTGCCTTTGGCAGAACAGAATTTCATTCTGTTTTATTTTGGCCATTAATTTTTACATTTTAGATTGAGCACAATATCATTAACCCTTCGTTTTCTACCTGTTGTCGTTAGTTATACACTTGAAACACTGGACTGGACTATATGGTATAAGGCTGTATCTCGTTGGAGGCATCAGAAGTGGCCACCTCTAAGGGACAGATAGGAATCTCTGACTTTGTAGATCAGCACTTGACAGCTGGTTGTACATTGGTATTAGTATTGGCTATGTAGGCAGCTTTCAAATGCCCTTCTTGCTAGAAGAAAGAATATTAGGTGAAAAATGTCATAATTTTAGACTGGAAGGAGATAGACAGGGAGGGCAAAAAACAATGTACTTTCAGACTAATGATCTAGGGATCATACATGTTTGTCCCTATTCATATATGTCAATTTATACCATCTGCCATGTAATATTTTTCCTGAAAGAATGGAAATGACATCATTCAAAGTGTAAGAATATGACTAGTTATCATGAGCTACAGCTCACTTCATCAGATGCATTCAGTGGAAAATACAGTGGAGAGATTCATATTAATAGAGAACATGAAACAATGGGTGTTACCATACACACTGTAACAAGAGTGATCAGGTAAGGTGAGCTATTACCAGCAGGAGAGCTTGGGGGGGGGCGGGGGGGACCTTTCGTAGTGATAATCAAGGTGGGCCATTTCCAGCAGTTGACAAGAACATTTGTGGAACCGGGGGGGGAGGGGGGAATAAACATGGGGAAATAGTTTTACTTTGTGTAATGACCCATCCACTCCCAGTCTTTATTCAAGCCTAAGTTAATTGTATCCGATTTGCAAATTAATTCCAATTCAGCAGTCTATCGCTGCAGTCTGTTTTTGAAGTTTTTTTGTTGAAGAATTGCCACTTTTAGGTCTGTAATCGAGTGACCAAAGAGATTGAAGTGTTCTCCGACTGGTTTTTGAATGTTATAATTCTTGACGTCTGATTTGAGTCCATTTATTCTTTTACGTAGAGACTGTCCAGTTTGACCAATGTACATGGCAGAGGGGCATTGCTGGCACATGATGGCATATATCACATCGGTAGATGTGCAGGTGAAGGAGCCTCTGATAGTTAGGCTGATGTGATTAGATGGTGTCCCTTGAATAGATATGTGGACACAGTTGGCAACGGGCTTTGGCTCTTCTGTGTTACAGAATGTCTGATTTCTGCAGGTCTCTGGGTCATGGTTTAAAAAATCTTGTGTAAGTTTTCATAGTATCCACTCTCCTTTTTCAGTGTCACATTTTTTTTATTCCAAAACAGATTTGAACACTGGTCACTGTCAGACAGGAACATATTTAAATATAAGCACTCTGGCTCAGGTTCACCCATGCTTCTGCCTACAAAAAAGCAGAATGAAATATTTTAATGCAGTGTCTCCACCCAATTGGAGGCTCTACTGCTGCAATTTTAGAAGAAGTAATCCTTTTTTTTAAGTGGAAGTTCACTGTTACTAAGTAGGATTTTATTTTACACATTGCAGTGCCTTGAAATAATGTGGAGCTTTCACTCTACTTCACTGTACTAGTAAATGGTGTTTCATTATGTGTGAATTCATTATAAGCAGGTTCAACTGTACATTGCATGTATATTTTATTACTTCACTAGTTCTCCTTGAACATAAACCTGTTACGCATTCCGATCAAACATTCATGAAATTACATCAAAAGAAATTCATTTTCATTTATTAAGGTCTTTTTCTACTGCCCTTGAAGAAGTTCATATGGATAAACAAGCTCACATAAATAGCCTGCAGCATCGTATGAAGTGTGGTTCATAATCCTACAATAAAATGCAAGACATTGTACTTTGTGCGTCCCCAAGCAATTTCTTGAATAGACCCTAAAGGCGTTTGGAAAATTATATAAGAAGTACTTACACTGTGTAGGCAGCTGCTTTTTTTCCCCCTTCAAATGTGATGGTCTGTTCATGATAATAATTAAATTTCAAAGCTTAGTTTTAAATTTGTCCTCAACTACATACAGCAATTTAATCATTTTAATTTACTGTTTCAGAAAGGTCCTTTACTCTGCCCTGTATTCATCACAGCTTTTCTTAAAAGTCTATAAAGGCTGATGAGTTTGTTTTCTTATGCTCATTTTGTATAGATTATTCCAAGTTGCAGTTGCAAAAAGAACGCTTAGGTGATGTTGTGTAATATTTCCAGAGTCAATTACTTCATGGAAATGATACATTAAGCAATTGGAAAGTAACAGATAGTTTTCTCCATTATTTTAGAAATATCTGTATTGTTATAATACAGATCAAGTCTACAATGAACATTATGCATTATTCAAGAAATGACCAGCCGTTCTCAGCAGTGTTTCAGCTAAATAACTGATGATTGTAACCTTTAAAGAAATTTCATTGCGGTAACTATTGGTAAATCACTTCTCCATTCACAGTAATCTTTGTTTAGAGACTATCTAGAAACCATTATATCTTTTATTAATCTTAAAAGCAATAGCCACTGATTTGACATTTGCTGAAACTAGATAAATTTTCTGTCTTTCTAATATAGGAAATTTCAGTCAGGTTTTTTTGGCCTGTTGTTTAAGACATTGTTACTTGGGAATATTAGCCATGGTAAGCAATAATTTATATGTTTTGCAGTAGTTGACTTTAAATATTAAAATTCTTAAAATCTGGAGGAGTGTATTAATGACAGGCAATAAATATATACACAAATATATAAAATAAAACGTCTATAGACAATCAAAATAAAAGAATAAGCAAGATACTTGTATATACTTGTATAAGATACTCAGTATATACTGAGCCATAGAGTATTTAGGGCAAAATAATACTGTCTTTACTTTAACCCCAATATTCAGTGGATGTCTGTTCATGAGTAAAACAGAGCAACTGCTAGCAAATTGCTCAGTATCACAAATGTATATTCTAACCGTTTTGATCTATCTGTAGGAGGGGTTACACATCTCTTTTTCCATAACATGTGGTCAGTGTTTAACCAATAACTGGGGCCTTATTGGGGACTATACTGAAATTATTTTGTGCATTCTGGCTGCCAAACACACAACAGGCTTTCGTGATGTTTTCGTGACATAAAGTTATAACAATCATCTTGCTGTCTTGGGATAGCATTTTATGAATCACATTTATATTTCTACTGAAAGACAAAATGCCCAATGGGTTGTCTGAAAAATTACTCCAAGATTCTGGATGTTTCCCTCAAATGTAGCCAACAGTATCACAAATATATGAAAGACCACGTAACTTGTGTGTGCAACTCTCCAAGAAGTTTTATTTGTTGTCATTGAGAATTTTTTTTAAAAGTGCATCAGGGAATGCAACATTTTGTGGTGTGTAAAATGTGTTTTGTTGAATTAAAATCATGTTGCATATCTGGGGTTTTTTTGGCAAACTTTCTGCCATATCAGTGCTATTTTTGTAGTATTTCACAGCCAAATAAATTATGGATGTTAACTCTTCCACTTGAACAGCATGCCTGTCACTTGCCAGTATGTGGAAACCCCTTTCTGATACTTTTGAAAAAAAACCAAACCACTTTTGTTCTTTTCACTTGCACATGCTATTCACAAAGTATAATAAACACCCATTTTTGTTACCCTTAACACTGGCCAGTTCCCAAGATGACATCAAATTATCCATTAGATAGAAATCAGACTTCGTTCATGCTGGGTGTTGCTTTTTATCTTTGGAGATTCAAGTGCATGCATAAGGCCAGGTGTACAATTTCCTTTTGAATAGCATGACATATAGGAACTGGACTGTATAGCACAAGTTTTTGACATATCTGTCTTTTTATGAAACAGAATTAATTATGGGATTAGCCCGGATCTCAGATGGTGAAGAATTGGTTGCAGGTTTTTGAACTAGAATATTTACATTTTGATATATACTTTTACAAACAGAAGCAACCTATCTATTACTATTAGACAAGGTGAACGAATAATTCCAGCTGAGGTGTGAAATGGCCTTCAGGTAAACTGTTTTCAAATGATAGTAACTGAATCAGTGGTATGATGCATGAAAAATGCCACTTTAGCTTGACTACACCTCCTTTTGGCATTCCTCAGCCCTAAACAGGATAATCTTACTGATCTGTGACCTGGAGTTAAGAATATTTGGCAGTTTGGAACAAACTCACATGTCATCATCTAAGTGTTTCAGCCCAAAACAGACCTCCTGAGTCACTTTTCAGTGACAAGCCATGTATGGTGGTAAAATGTAGCCTGTAATAATGAATTCATTGTTACTTAATTTCTACAGTCCTGAAAAAATCAGGACAATACATTAGTAAGAGCAAAGAATGATTGTTTTTCCTAACTTGGTGTAAAATTTTAATGCTCTGCCATACTTTTCTCTCATTTCTATATGTGATACACTTTTTTTTTATCTGAATACAAGTTGTAATACAAGACTACTCATGATAGTCAAATTGAACAGGTATCTAAATAGTTGCCAGATAGGAGTCATAATGTGGAAATGGGACATCCAATGGTCAAATTTAGGTCTATTGGGACAGATAAAAGTCTGTGCCTTTATTTTTCAGATACACTTTTTTGACGCAAAACTGCCTCTCTCTTGTTCAGACCACTGTGCTGAAATTTTAAAAAATAAGCACCTCTCAGCATGAAAAAAGTAAAAAAATATGTTGAAATTTACTTAGACATCTTGTCAAATTAGGGAACTCTGGGATGAGCAATATAAATCCAGTATACGCCAGTGACTGTTTTTGAATTCTTTTGAGAGAAAGCAAAAACTAATAAACAAGTAAACTGAAAAAAATGGTAATTGTTATCCAAAATGTCACAAAGTGTACCTATGTTTTGATTAAAGTACCCTTTTCTTACTATTTTTATATTAGATAATTGTAAATTTTTCCATAGAGGAAAACAAATTGTCTCCTTTCTGAAGTCTTTTTGGAAAACTTTCTCAACCCATTTAAAAGTGAATTTATGGTAATAAAATATATTACCTCACACACTTTTGTCTCTCTTTATGGATCTCGAAAGACAATGAGTTAACAGTCCTAGAGACTGAAGTATTTTTTCCGCAAACAGAGGAGAAGAAGGCAGTAAAAACTTCCCCACACCATACACCAGTGTCTCTTTGCTCTTACTGCGTAAGGATTGAGACTCAACTTTCTCCCAGTGCTTAAGGTGTGGCACCTAGTCTTCAATTTTATGCTTATGAAGGATATTTCAGATGAAAACATAAAACCCACAATGCAGCTGATTCTGAGGTATTGTTATAAAAGGGGAAATTTTTTTGTGAATGGATCCCCCTCAGTGTATTTTTCTTTTAACTTTGTGCTGTTCAGGAGGAGAATTGAAAGCCAATGTAAATTCTATTCTACCAAGCTTCTAGGTGCTTTTCTTATGCATGCATGCAAGAGCCTGATTTTCATTTACACTAGGGTCACTTCATATGGCTCTGACAGTGTTAAAAAGTGCTTTAGTATAAGTGTAACTGTTATTCATGCCCAGTTAAAAACCTGTTTAAATGGGAGTATACAGACCACCGAATCAAACCAGGGAACAGGATGAATTATATTTTAAAGACCAGTCTGTGATATGTGGGAAGACAAACTGTGTTATTATGGAGAACTTCAGTTTGGCAGATGTATGTTGGAAGTATCATGCTCCAGTAGAAAAATATCATTACAGTTTCTAAAAATTATAGATGATAATTTTCTAACATAAAAGTTATTGTATCAAACATGAAGAAACTATATGGGACCTCATTACGATGGATAAACATAAATTGACCACTGAACTGGAAGTTGGTGGTTGTCTAGGGACCAGAGCCAATAACCCAGTTACATTCAATATGGGCAAACCAATTCCAACCAGTAAAATATGTGTTTGGTTCTTCAAAAGGGCTAATTTCCCAAAGCTGAGAATAATTGAGTGAAGGTAATTAGGAGGAAAAATTTAGGCAGAAAAATGTGAAAGAAAGTAGAAGTTCTTTAAGAAGAGCTCAATAGGTACCAAAAAGCCATAATTCCAAAATCAACAAAGAGGAGAACTTTAGTTAAACCCCGTCCTGCTTTAGTGGTTCTGTTTAGCTTCTCAAAAAGCAGAATAAGAAGTGACTTGATTACAGTGTAAAAGTACCTTCACTGGGAGATCATACCAGGTACTAATGGGCTCTTTAATCTCGCAGAGAAAGGCACAATAAGAACCAATGGCTAGAAGCTGCAGCCAGAGAAATTCAAATTAGAAAATAGGTGCAATTTTTTATCAGCGAGGATCATTAACAATTGGAACAAATTACCCAGAGGAGAGGCAGATACTCTATCTCTTGATGTCTTCAAATCAAGACTGGGTGCCTTTTTGGACTACATGCATTAGCTATAAAAATATATACTTTGGTCTAAGATAGCTTATTGAGTTCAATGCAGGGGTAACTGGGTGAAAGTTAATGGCCTGTCGTATAAAGGAGATCAGACTAGATGATCTAATCCCTTCTAGCCTTAGCTTTTATGGGCATGTCTACATTGCTATAAAACCCCTGCAGTGCAATGTTGCAGTTCTTGGGTCAGCTGACTCAATTTGCAGGGCTCTGGCTGTGGGGCTAAAAATTGCAGTATAGATATTTGGGCTTGGGCTAGAGCCTGAGCTCTGAGACCCTCCCTCTTCTGACTTTCAGAGCCTGGCTCCAGTGGCCTTGGAACAGTTTTATAGTGGGGGTGCTCAGAGCCATTGAACAAAACTGTAAACTCTGTATATGTTGGAAACCACTTCAAGCCAGGGGATGCGGCCGCACTCCCAGCACCCCTGCCAGTCTCCAGCCTGAGCCTGAAAGTCTACACTACAGTTTTATAGCCTGGACCCTGAGAGCCCCAATCATGGCTGCTCTATGGGTCTTTTATCACAGTGTAGCTGTACCCTACGAACCTAATGAGGCATTAGTGTAACTGAGAATTAGGCCCATAAGTATCTAAAACAGTTTCTGATACTCAGTAAGGGCCAGATTACTCCTGGCTCTTATGTGGGTGAAGAAAGTGGGTAAGGATCAGGGGAAAGGGAGTTGAAGGAGCCTTCCAGGCAGAATTGTGGCCCCTGCACATTAGGGAGAGCAGGTACTTCTCTCTCCTTGCTCCCCTGTGTGTACAGAGACATATGGACAAGGCTATGACTCTTCTACCCCTACACATTGGTCAGCTTCTGGAAGTAAGTTGCAACCTGCAAGAGGATGTATTGGTGGTCATGCTACCTCTGCATGTCTGGGAGAAGAATGTCTCCGATTACTCTACCTTGGTGTGGTTTCACAATGCCCCTCTTATGATACAATGTTGTCCAAATTATTTGTCTCAATATCCAGTTACAATGATTTTCATAGACAATGTCTATGAATCCAATTTTAAATCCAATTTATCCATTTTACTTTTTTCCTCTTAATTTAAGGCTTCCTCTTTTTCTTACGTTGTGGGAGTTACCCTTCTCTATACCATTGATATTATATAACTTAATCATATTCCCTTTTTTCATTTCAGACTTTCATGTCCTTTTTCTGTTTCTGCTGTGGATCTTTAATGTGAGGCAACCCAAACTGACAGCACCAGAGGAACATACCATTATTTCTGTAATAGGATAAATATGTGAGGAGGTAGTTCTGTTTCCATGTCCTTTTGGTCTTTGGGCTCCCTGCTAAGATTGACAATGGGGGTGTCAGTTAGGATGATTTTGGTGCTGTGGATATATGTTCACTAGGAAATGAGCTAAAATCACAAACACATTTTCCATAAGCTGCTGAACAGTCAGTCGCTGGTAATGATTTTTGATCAGCCGTGTGTGTGTAACACTGCCCCAAGAGATGAAGGATCTCCCTTACATTATCACCTTCCTGATCCTTCCAGTCCCCTCCTAGTTGAAACCATAGAATGATGCTAAATTTACATGTCCTCCTTTATTTGAATCACTAACTCTATCTATCACTTCTGCAGAGACAGAAAATGTCTACTGCAGCTGATAGCATACTAATGTTATTGCAAACATATAGTCAATCCAGTGTCAATATTTTAAGAGTTAAATGTTGCTAAACCATCATCTTACAACTAAAGAGTTACAGTTAATCAGAATAGCCAAACGGCCCTTATATACAAGAATAAGGAAATAGAAAATGTGACTGTGTATTGTAGGTCGTCTTTATTACTGCCAGCCCTTATTGTGCTCATCTCTGTTCTACTGCAGCTACAATTCATCTTCCTTCTTCTCTTATTGTGATATGACCAACCAATCACAACTTTAACTTCTTCATGGTCTTTCTAAAGTCCTTTACTGCAGTTTATTCTGTTTACCCATGGATTTGTATTTTGACCTCTCACTATCACATCTGCTATGCATAGTTTTTTCCTCTGTTATTCAGTCCTTAGCCTTTACTCCATCTTCTTTTTTGAGTGCTAGTGTTTTTTTTCTATATGTCACAGCTGGAACTCTTGAATTCTCAATGCAGCCTTGATGGTAAAAACCAAGTGGCGAAGAATTTTAAAAATTAAAAAGAAAAAGAAGAGTAGAAAGAAGGAAATAACTACACTTTAATAAAATAAGAGCTGCTCCTGAATCTTAGCTTCAGCTCCTTCAACATCTGAACCAATATTTTAATAATTTTAGCTCATCCATTCATGTCTCATTGTCACTTTTCACTCATGAGATAAATATCTACTGTCACAATTTCAACACAGAGGAGATAGATACCGGTACCTGCAATCCATAGTTGAGAACGTTGTCAAAGATGCAATAGTGGCTGAGTAGGTATTGACAACTGCATAGGCTCCAGCCTTGGAGAAGATGCGTAAATAAGTCAGGAGGAATGTTCAGATTAAATTAAAGTTAATGTCTTTGGTTTATATGATGTTATATCATGTTCAAGGAGAACTTCCTATTGATTCCAAAAAGAAGTTCTGCTTAAATGTCAGTGGCGCAATATGACCCCTTTTTCTTTTCCTAATCCTTTTAATAAAATGTTTTCACATGATTTACTATTAGTTTTTCCACATTATGTGAACTTTTTTCTTTTTAAAAACATTAACATCTCAAATTATGTATTTGTTGCCTGTTCTATGTAATATTTTAAAATAATGGACAGGAAGGGATTTGTCAATTAAGGGGTTCAAAAAGTCCTGTGTCCCAAAGATGCTTGTTCTGCTTTTTTGCTTTTTAGTAACCTGAAATGGAACAAAAGTAAATCACTGTTGCATTGTTTTCACATGTAAAGTGAAAAAAATAGGTTGGTATCTGTAAGCTGCCATATTTGAGGAAAAGAATTGAACTTTAACCTTTGCTCGTTCCATTCATTCTCACCTTTTCTAAGCAGGGCAAAAGCTTCTTCTCATACTACCACTCATATGATGAACAGATGCTCAATAAAGGCTGATTCCTGCAACACTCAGTGATAAGCCCTGTTTACGTCACTGGGATGATTTATATGAGTAAGGGCATGTCTTCACTAGCAATGTTAAAGTGCTGCTCCGGCAGCACTTTAACGTGGCTTTGTAGTTGTGGCACCAGTGCTGGGAGAGCTCCAAAAAAACTACCTCCATGAGGGGAATAGCGACCAGTGCTGTCTACACTGCCACTTGACAGCGCTGAAACTTGCAGCACTCAGGGGGCTGTATTTTCACACCCCTGAGCGAGAAAGTTGCAACGCTATAAAGTGGCAGAGTAGACAAGGCCTAAGAGTTCTGGGACGAGATGATTGTGTGTGCCATTCTCGTACCCTGGTCCCAATTCAGCAGTGCATTTAAGCACATGCTTAAATTCCATTTAAGTCAATGAGATTTAAGTATGTGTTTAAAGCAGAGAAGCATTTTTATGGGAAAAATTGACACCTGATTTTGTATTTCCTGTATTCTATGATTGAAACTGTATATTTATTATAATAATCAGAAGTGGCTATCTAGATATTTGGAACAAGTACTAGTCTAACCCTGGCAATGAAGTGTGAAACATATGGATTTATTAGTAATTCTCGTTCTCGTCTAATTATTATATTGGATACCTGTGGTCAAAAGGAAAGAGTAGGATGGTCAAGTTAAACCTAGATATTTCAAAGACCTACATATGAATATATATATAACCACGGTTTGACCACAATATTAACATAGCTTAATTTCTGCTAATATTTCACTGTGAAGCTGGGGGAAGGAAACTGAGTTTCCACCAAATTCCTGTGCTCTTGTGGTCTCCCATTTCAATCTGGGATATAAAATAAAAAACTGACTATGGATTCATTGTGTTCTCATTCTGTATTTAAGTCCTTCCCAGGACATTACAGAGATCAGTAAAGACTGTTGTCATTAGCTTTCTGTAATTAAAGAACACCCCTCATAAATGACTTTATAATTTAGATTTACCAAGATTCGTATAAAACTCAGATTACCATCATTTCTCTTTCTGGGTGAGGAAAAAGAGACAAATCATTCATAAATTACTTAACCCTCATTGTTCCACAGTCTTACTTATACTCAGGAATATACATTAGAAAGCCCTTGTCTTATTTTTGATGGATGAGCATGCCTGCCTTTATGAGTCACTCTTACTGTTAGTTGACTGCTTCTACAGGGGCATAGGCAACTTGTCACTTCTGGTTCCATTTGTATCTAACGAAAACTATGGCTTTTCGTCCCTATGGGTTGGTGTCACATGAATGTGCAAAATTGCATGCCACATTTCATCATCTGGGAAAATACTAAAGGCTGTATTCATCATCATTAGAAGGATCATGAGTATATATTATTGTTAATTTTTTATAAATACAGGCAATTCCCATCTATTAAAAGGTGAAAGTAGAAGACTTCTAGCAATCTTTATAGGAAGCCATTACACTCACTTAAAGAATTAGCAAAAATTATGAAATGTTGGTTTTAAGATAAATATGAAATTCCCAGGAGTATCAGTACCACTCTTCATTATCTGTTTTCTTTCAAATGTGAATCGCTATGAATGCCATCTGTCGATCATCCTTCTGATGAAGCCAAACTATGCTGACATATCTAATGGAGAAACTAAGGCATATATAGGTTTAGGTTTCCAAAGAGCTCAGTATCACAATTGGGGCCAAATTTCAGAAGATCTCCACTCCTATTCAGGCAACAAAAATCAGTGGATACATTTTTAAAAGTGTTCAGCAGTTTGGATGCGTAACTCTTTTAGTAGTCTGATCTTGTGTCCCAGTGGCAGCTGCTAGGTGCCTCGCTCTTTTCAAAAATTGGTTGAGAGTGACACGCCCAATATCACACAACAGATCTTTGAGAGAACTGATAATAGCACCCTAATCCCATGACTTCAAGTCCTGTGCTTAGCAAGAAGACTGCCTTAACAGGACTACTGCATTTAGACAGCATTTCATTATGACATTTTATGTGTTTCTTTTATGAAGAGATCAGATTTTTTGGAATGCCATTTGCGTTAACAGAGAGACAAGGTGGGTGAGGTGGACCTGAAGAAGAGCTCTGTGTAGCTCAAAAGTCTCTCTCTTTCACCAACAGCAGCTGGTCCAATAAAAGATATTACCTCACCAACCTTGTCTCTCCAATGTCCTGGGACCAACATGGCTGCAACTACACTGCAAACAACAATTCAGATTAACACTCTGAATAGATAATGAGATTATCAAGTGAAGGAAATATTGCTAAATCCATTTTATAATAAACTCCCTGTTATATTAGCTTGAATAAGTTTATAAAAAATTAAAATCTGTCTACTTGTTATTAAAGGTTTTATAGGCCAAGGCCAGTGTTTTAAGTATCATTGCAAAAATGCAGTGTCAATAGACGTTACACTGTCTAAATATCAACAAAAAGTCACAAGGAAATAAGACCAGATGTGTTGTGTGATGAGGTCCAAATGTCATTTCAAGTCCAAGGGCCAGCCACTCTAAGAAGGCATCTCCCTTCTTTTTGTTGACAAATTTAAAATACATTTAACTGTCCTTTTTTGTAGATGAAAAAAATGCTGTTTTTAGTTGTTTTTCTGTAGGCTAGAGCAGTGTCCCATTCCTGTTCATTTGGTTCTTTAATCTTTATCCATCCCATCTCCTTTTTAAATCTTACATTTTATTTCTCGCTTGTGTATTACTTAGTTCCTTCTCTGTTTTTTACTCCTTAGTTGAGTCTTTTTGTTTGTTCTTCCCATCCTCTTCATTGGCATTTATGCCTCTTTCTCTGCCTTTTTTACTCTTCTTGTTCTTTTGCCACATTGAGGTGTTCTGAGGACTTAAAAGTGACATTTTCTTTGGTAAATTTTACTTAACAGTCTCTGGGTATATTCAGCAAAAAGGAACTGAAAGGAGCAGTGACAAAGTTTTGCTGTTTCAATCTGTTTCTCATACAGCCAGTTGAGTAAATATATGGACCAAGTTGTATCATTTATTAGGCCACATATATAGATTCTTAGGTTTTTAAAGCCAAGAGGGACCATCCTGACCATCTAGTCTGACCTGCTGCATAACAAAGGCCATAAAACCTCAACCAGTAATTGCTACCTCAAGCCAATAACTTCTGTTTGAACTATAGCTTATCCTTTAGAAATAGATCTAGTCTTGATTTAAGGAATTTAAGTGGTGAAGAATCAACTAAGTCCCTAGGCAAGTTGTTCCAGTAGTTAATTACTCTCTCTGTGGAAAAAAAAAAGTGCCATATTTGTAGTCAGAATTTGTTAAGCTTCAGCTTCCAAACATTGGATTCTGTTATGCCTTTTTTCTGCTAGATTAAGGAGTTGTCTACTGTCAGAAATCTCTTCCCCGTGTAGGTATCGTGATCCTCTTAACCTTCTCTTCAATAAACTAAATAAATCGAGCTTCTTCTTAATCTCTCAATGTAAGGATTAATTTCCAGAACTCTAATCATTCTTGTAGTTCTTTTCTGAAACCTTTCCAGTTTTTCTGCATTTCTTTTTGAAGAATGGGTACTCAGTGGTTCTGGAACATTTTTAGTAGTGGGGGGTGCTGAAAGCCAGCCCCCCACCTCCCCCCGCTGAGGCTGAGAGCAGGGCTGTCTCTCTGGGAGGAGGGGACCCGGATTGGAGTAAGGGGGCCGAGGCCACAGCTGCGGGTGGGTGTGGGGCCAGGAGCGGAGTCCTGGGCAGTGGCCAGCAGCTGGGACCCCAAGTGCAGGACCAAGAGCAGGGGCCTGGTGCAGGGACCCGGACTTGGGGCCAGTGGCCGGGGAGTGGGGCCAGCAGCCGGGACCCGAGCCCCAGCTGAGGTGAGGAGTTGGGGAGCAGAGTGCAGGTAGAGGGCCAGGCCAGGGCATAGGCGTGGGAAGCACCCCCAGGTTTTCACTCGGAGTCAGAGTCTGGGGAGCGTGACACGTGGCATGGGAGCCATGCATAAAACCTGGGGGTGCTGCAGCACCCCCCGCACCCCTACTTTGAAAACAATATGCTTACAATGTTCTCGTTAATGCTGTATACAGAGGTAATAGATTCCTACTCAATATTTCCCCGCTTATACTTACTCATCCCAGGGACATTAGAGGGTGTTTTTTCTGAATTAAGTTGTTGTTGGGAGTAAGAATAATTTCCTCCATCTTAATTGTTCTAGATTCCCTCTGCTGACAAAGGTTGGACAAAGGTAAAAGATAATGCAGTCGAGTAACATATGCATCTTGTGGGTTACACTGTTACCTGTGTATTATTTAAGGAAAAACAACATTACTTTAATTGGCATGACCATGGTAGCAAACACTGTGCCAGGTAGTTTACATTTGCAGATTTGGGCCCTTAGATTGTAAATTCTATCTGCTTCTGTAAAACATTAAGCATGCCTATAGTGCTATGTAAATAATAAATGGCAACATGTTGGCTTATTTACAAAATTCCATAATAAAATAATACTTACTTGTACAGACAGGTAGGATGACAACCAATGTCTATCCAGGCTTATCCTGATTTTTAGGGCTCCCTCTCCTGTTTCTCCAATTTAATTCCTGTCTCAGAACAGCATACAGGTATGCAATTTCAATATCTTTGACTGGCTGAGATTTTGTCTCTAGTCCAGATAAGCCAAAAGCCCCCTGCCCCCCCCACCCCCCAAAAAATCTGCTAATTTGAGCCCTCATATTAGTGATTTCCTGTGGGCATCTTAAGCAGGGTTTTTTGTTCTCACTGAGGGAGACCCTCACTACATTAGTGGAGTGAGGCAGTGGTAGAAACAATGTCTGGAGTGTAGCAGGCAAAACTAGGTGCTCAGTTTGCTAAGAGGGGAGAGACCCTTACCCACTATGGGAGAGAATCTACTAGAGACAGAGTTCGAGAAATAATAGATAAGGGACCTTATTAATCAATCTTCATCCCCTCAAAAGTTTTCGTTTGCCTGTGAAGTACTTCAGTGAATCAGTGAGTTTTCCGCAGCTGCTAAATCTAACGAGGTTTTGGAGGAAAAAATCTGAACTCAACCAACTTTTACTTGTTGAGCAACAGCCAAGAGGCCTAAGCCCTGTTCTTCAGGAAGAAGTCACTTCTTCACACTTAGGAGGTTCCCTCCCAAATATAAACTTAGTTCCAGTTTTTTGGGAATGGTGATAACTTTCTTTTGTTTGTATTCCTAAAACTAAATTTTACTTTTCATTCCTTAAGCAGGTGGAAAGGTTTCAGCCTGTCAGCCCTTTCCCTCTGTGGACTTGCTTTTGGAGAAAGATCTCATGCTACTTTTTTTATCCATTTGGAAAGCCGTCTCCTAGGTCCTTTCCCCTAGTTTACTCAGGATTTCTTCTCAATTTCTTTGTTTTTTTTCCTTTCATTTTCCATACAGTGATCTTTTCCCTGGTCAGGAGAAGCTTTTTACTGCACCTCTTGTTCTTACGTCTGAGAATTGGGATCATAGGCCCAAGACAAACAGAGATTTTAGGTTAACTCTAATTTTTTCTGTCCTACAGAAAGAGACGGCAGACGATTAGACCTTCTTTTGGTTGGATCTGAAGTATATGAACCAGTTAATAAAACCAGTTAATAAAACCTGATATTTCTCTGATCCACTCTGCTAGTGGTAGGGCTGTGTTGATCGTAGCCACAATCTTCCATCAAGGGCGTTCTGCATCAGTGACACTGGCAGGCCAGTTGCCAGCTCATGCCAAAGCCCAGGCAAATTCACTTGTGTATTAGTATAGATTGAAGTGATTGTTAAATGTATAAGAGTGTATGTGGTGTTTAAACTTCATGACAATGAATGGGACGTTATATGCATTGTTTTCACTCTTCTGTATCCTGTTACAATGCAATAGCAAACATTTACATTGTATATAGCCCTGTAACTAAATAACCCATCAAATGAGAAAGAAGCCTTGTGTAGTGCAAAATGAAGAACTTTAGCAGGAAAATACTAGTTCTTGCAACATTTGAAGGCAAGTGGTCATGGTGTGTGATGTTCATAGATCAAAGACTCTAAATGCACTTCTATCTCTCCACCAATTAAAGAAAGAGCCCACCAGGATGGTGACCCTGTCATCTTATTTTCTGTGAGAAGAAGCTATAAGTATAGATTTAGGGAAAGACCTTGCATCTCTGGACTGTTTGGATTCTAACAGGGCAGAACAACTGAATGAGAAGACAGAGATCCCGAGAGTTATTCTGGGTAGCCCTGAGCAACTTTTGGGAAACCGGTAGATTACTACATCTCTGTTACCATTTGGAATTATAGACTTGTGACTCAACTGTACACATCTTTTACCTGCTTTAACCTCTCAATAACTACCATTTTTTTCTTAGCTAACAAACGTTTAGTTAGTTAACTCTAGAATTGTCTACCAGCATTGTCTTTGGTGTGAGATCTAGGATGCAACTTGATCTAGGTGAGTGATCTCTTGGGTCTGGGAATAACCTGGAATATTTATAATTTTTGGTGTGAGTGACCCTTTATGACATAGTCCAGCGTGCCTGGGTCACAAGATAGACTGGAGTGTCGAAGGGGACTGTTTGTAGCTGCATTATAAGAGTATTGTAGTACTTTGGGAGTTCACATGTGGTACTGTGTTAGTGAGATCTAATTTTAGAATATTCCACTCTTTGGGGTGTTACCCTGAAGTAGGCACTTAGTCATGAGCCACTCCAGGTGGCATGACAGCATCATTTCTCATATAGATGACTTGCATCTTTGGAAACTGTTGGGTGTGGGGTACCCAAACAAAACCAGAGCGGTCCTCTCCAGTCAGATAATTTTCCTATACAAGGATATTTTATGAAGTTTTTAAAATCTACTTTTTAAATAAAAACAGACCTGAATATTAATATACAGTATTAGGAGGTCACCAAGAGAGAAGGGAATGTCATGATTTAAATTATGGCTTCCAACAATATTGATCTACTTTGGGTAAATAAATGGATTTTACTAGATTACAATATAGCAAAAAGAAAGTTGAAAGCTTCCAAACACAAGTTGCTATGTATTTTATGCTACTAATTATTTCATTTTAATGCCTCCGTTTAGTTTCATACTGATCATTTATACTGACAAAAGGGAAGAAAAGAAAACAAGGAACCTGTCATCAATCATTCATTTAATCAAGTAGCAAAAGTAGATAAATAAACATACTGAGTTAATTATTCTTCTGTATGTAATGATTGACAATAATGCTAATTTATTCCTTTTTTTAACCTTTGACTGTCAGTACAGTTGGGATTAATAGACATTGACAATTAAAATGGGAAGAAATGCATGTTTCTGATAACCACTAAATATTGGTGAAGTTGTAAAGTCTTGGATTAATTTTTCCCAAAAATGTGCCTTATAAAGTTGCTCCAAGATTAATCAGATCCATGTGAGGTGTTATTTTTCACACTTTTTATATCATCCTCCATAACACTTTGGAGACCTTCATTAGCTTTCAGACATATGGGCAGGAATATTTTATGAATGGAGAGTCTTTCTGGAACATGCAATATTAATTCTTTGCACTTCTATACACGCTGTAGTCTGAAGATTTGAAAGCACTTTGCAAACATTGTTTAAACAGCTTTCCCAGGGTGACCTGGCAAGTCAGTGGCAGAGATGAGAATAGAACTCAGTGGTTTTAACTTCCAGGTCCCTTCTCTACCCATTGGATAGCACTCCTTTCATAATCAACGTTGTATTTTTATTTTATTGTGAAAATGGTGTACGTTTCCCAGAGATATTGGTTACTTCTGAAGTACACAAATGATTTTTTACGTTCTTTTGATATTTAGGTCCAGACTTTTAAAATTCGCTTCTACAATTGTGGGTGCAAAATTGTCAACACAGTCATTTGAACCTGCATTTGCAACCAGTTAGCTCAACAACTGTATCCGCAGATTAGACAGTTGTCTGAATGAATTGTAGTTACACTGAATATAGTACAAGATACTAACAAAGATATACCAGTCATTCAGTAATATAATATTTTTGAGCAATAGAAGAGAAAACATTTAGTAGTGATTTGAGAAGCATTATGAGGCGTGTCATTCAAATAACTGAAAGGCATGCTGTGTGACATTCTTTTCACCTAACTGAATGATACACCATACCACAAAATACTACAACTTTTCTTATATTCTGTATAAACTGTTTTCACTCAGGTGTGTTCTCTGTAATATTTCAATAACAATATTAATATATCTTAGAGGTGACAAAACTATATGGTCCAGGGTAATCCATTAGTTGACCTAAGATGTCCTGGGGGCAGAGGTGTCACAAATTCACATAGTATCACTGTGTTTTATGGTATGTCACACACCCATGGCTGGCCTGTACGAGCTAACTCAGGCTCACTGGGGTCGGGCTGCGGGGCTGTTTCATTGCTATGTAGACTTCCCAGCTCTGGCTAGATCCCAAGCTCTGGAATGCTCCCACCTTGCAGGGTCTTAGAGTCTGGATTCCAGCCTGAGCCAAGAAGTCTGCACCGTAGTGAAACAGCCCTGCAGCCCAACCCCCCGTGAGCCCAATTTGGCTGGCACCGGTCAGCCACGGGTGCATAGTTGCTGTGTAGACATAGCCTTAGATTTTTCATTTGGATCTCAAGTACCTCTGAAAGATTGGAATAGTCGCATCTAGTCTGACAAAGCCCTATTCGCTGCACATCTGCAATAATGGAAATTATTCTTTTCACTTATAAATTGCATGCACTACATTTTACTCTTTGTTATTTTAAAATGTTAGAATAGGGGTTTTTCCCCAAAACACCCATTTTTGTCCAAACAATATTACCTTGCAGAGTTCTGCCATCACACCAAAAAGAATATGGAGATCCACACTTCTAAAATGACCAAATGCCTTCATATTGCAGTTGGCATGGAGTCTAGTGTCATCCCTTCAAAGGCATACTTCATGCAGTTGTCAGGGTCCTCATAGCAGAACTGACCCCTAAGGGCCAAATATCTATGCAACTCATTGTCACTGGAACCTCCAGTGCTGTGGTTCTGCTGTGCTAGGAAAGGACAGGGAGAGGCAGGACGTGGACACATTATGGTGGGGCTCTGAAACTTCCTGTGATCTTTGATGGTTGATTATGTAACAGTTCTGTTCATAGGAGTGCACTGTGGGGTTTATGGTGCATGGCATAATGGTTGGTGATAATGGGGCACAAAACTGAATGGCCTGTGGGGAATGGAATAGAGCAGAATGTAGCTATTAGCCTAAGGATTGTAGGAGCAGATGCAGGTGTCTGAGCTTTGTGTTTGAGTGACAGAGAGGATTCTGTTGCCCCGAACTCTGATGATGACTCTCTAGGCAAAGCCCTTTAAAAAAAACAAAACACGTTATGTAGGTGACCAAAATTTTACACTTTGGACTACACAAAAGCTTATCTGCTGTTACCCATGTTGAAGGTAGGGCAGAGATTAGACTGCATCAGAATTTTCCAAATGTTCATTTTTTGATTGGGGAAAAAAGACAATTTTCTCACAAACACTTTTGCAAAATTTGTTCCTGGTTTTTTGACCAGCTGTGGCAGAGATGCACTGTCTGAAAAGGAGTCCCTGTAGACGTGTGCGAGACAGTTAACAATGTTACAGAATGGAGAATAGTGTTGCAAACATCTTTTTCTAAAAGGGTTCAGCATAAATTGTCCTCTATGAGAGGGCACCTCTGCTGCACTCATTCAGAGCATCAGTGTGCTGGGTATACTCGTTTCCTTTCTGTATGATAGCTTTATATTCATTAGCAACTGTCTCCTCCTAGTTGAGCAAAGCTAAAAATGATATAAAATAGAAGGGACTGCCTTATTATTTGGCTTCTTTCTCCTTGTAATGGGGGAGTTGCTGCTAGTCTCATTCCTGATCATAGTCTATATTCTAATTTAGGTCACTTATTTTCCTGTTAAGTGCAATTCCACCCATCTCCATTGATGCTCTACCATTTTCCCCAGTGCTGGGGGAGCATTTGTTTTCTATTCAAGGTAATTCTTCTTTAGGAGGAAACTCTCACACTCATTGAAATACATTCTTTAAATTAAGCTGACATTCTAAAGACTACAGCTACTGCCAGCCAACAGGAAAAACTTTGTAGTCATTATAGTTATAAAATATAGCATTTTAGCCTCAGTTAACTATTTAGTTCTCAATCTTTACAAATTGATCAATTAATGTTTTATTTCTAAAAGTTATTTGCTCTAATTGTACTGGAGCATTGCAGTATTAAGATGGAGTGTTGGCTTTTCCAGTGGGTTTAAAGCAACATCTTGTACCAAAACACATTCATATATTTAGAATTTTAAATTTAAAATGTTTTTCATTAGTCAAGGAAATATGCTATTTAGTAACATCCGCTTTGCTTTGCTATCTACACTACATCAATATCTCATCTTATGTTGCATGACTGTGTGTTTAGCTGTCAGAGTATGAATTCTTGAAAGAATAATGACTGCACGCTAGTGTTCAGTAAATCAAAGTTTGTCTACTTTTCAGATGTACTTTTCAAAACAGTGCCTGAATTTTTAACCCGAAGCAAAAAAGATCTTGCCTTGGTTATAGTAGATGCATTTATCAGTGTCCATAATATACAGGAACATTGTTTAATGCGAATTCTTTTTACTTCTAATTCAGGTGTCCCAGATTCACATGTTGTTAGAAGCATTTGCTAAATATTCAAATTATATTTCTCTTAGTATTGTAGTGGGCAGCTTATGTACTCAAAGCATCACCAAAGTACCAATAACACATTCTTGACTGAATAATGATGTATTTGGAATGTTACTTTTTTTGTCTTATAAATGGATGGCAATTTACACAGCTGTGGATGTGGGATGTTTCAATCCCAGACCATGTTGTAAGAAAAATTGAATGACAGTGAGCAAAACAGCAGTAATTATAAAACTAATTACTAAATGCTGATGATGCCCATAGGCTTTGCATAACTAAAATTAGAAAAGGAAATTGCTTTCGGCTTCAGAGAGGCAACATGCTAGTTATTTCACTTTTGCAGTCAAAATGGAGCATGGCATATAAAGTTCAATCAGGAAAAAAAACACATTAGTTTATGCACATTTTTTTTATACAGAGGCTGTTGAAAAACTAATCCATTTCTTCTTTTAATACAAACATACATGCACTGTAGGTAGAGAAAGCGCCATGAAACTACGTGTTGAACATCCTTCTAAATAACTATATAGAGCCTGATTCACCACTGCATTACTCTAGTTTTACACTAGAGTTTACACTAAAAGTTACTCATGATAAATCAAGCCCATATTAAATATACATGTGTATCACAACACAAGACCAGATTTTCCACATTTCCTTAGCCACGTCTACAGTATTAGATATACGACTTTGTAAGTACACATGCATAGTGCATAGTTACACTAACTACCTTCAGTCTTTACACAAATATGGGTTTTCCCATATCCAGAATTGCTGACAAATGTTGTGGCCACTTGAAAAATATCACAATATTTTTAGAGTTTATATACGTATGTATTACCTATATGTTAATATAAACCATTGCATAGAACATACAGATACATGTATAATACAAACATGTTAATACACAGAGTGAATGTGCGTTACCTATATGTGTAAGTATATACTCAAATATGTCTGTCAATATGAAATACTGTATACACATCAATGCATGGAAAGAAAATCCATTCTTACGTATTCTTAGCACAGTTCTTAAAATGAAAAAAAGGATTAAAACATTGATCAGCTCATGAGCTGTGGAAGTATAAGTGATGTGAAGACAAAGGACAGACAATTTAGGAAGTATACAAGGATTACCTTTTGTTAGACTCATTTTAACATTTAAAATCTGTGGCGTTGATTCATACAAAATTACATGGACTTTATGAGATTTATCCCCTGAATCCAGTTGTTCCTATGGGAAGTGAGCTGGGAAATGGTCACTTATGTCCTTTGTGGATAGTTGAAAAGACACTCCCATACAAAGGTTGAAAGGGAATTAATGAGTCAAAATGTGGATCTCTTCTTTTAAAAAAATACATTTTCTTGATTTAATATAACTTTATGGCTCTTCAATGATTAAGCTTTTTCGCATATATCTATTTTAAGAAGTCAAATATAAGCTTTTTGGGCAATAAAAGATTAATTTAAATGGATAAATTTTAGTCTGAGTAGATCAGGGATTACTAGATTTTACTAGATTGATAGTGATATCTACAACAGGAAATTATAAATACTGTAGTCTGAATGATCTTAAATGTATTAAGTTTTATTTAATTTTCTGCTGCATGGTAAGTTTATTGAAAGCCTTAAGAACTTAAAATCACAAGATTATACAATACATACACACACACAGAAATAAAATCATACCTTTAGTGTAACTGATCATAAAGGATGTTTTGGATGTAGTGTATTTCTTCCTGTAACTTTAAAATAGTGGGGCAGTATGATGAGTGAGTTCCTTCTGTTTGTATTTGTGTATCTCATAATTAGCTTTTACAGAGGCAAATGATCTGAAAATGGAAGAGTAAATCACATGTTGACATACAAAATGAAAAGAGAAGTTGTTTCATTATATGCTATGTCCGGTTATGTGGGATAAAATTGTACAATCCTTACTCTGAAAAAAAAATCCCATATTTCAATGGGAATTTCCTCTCAGTGAAACCTGCGAATTTGACCCTTTGTCAGAAGTAGCTAAGATGTAGTAAGCGTTGCCAAATTCTGCTTTTAAATATATATGTAACTCGCCTTCAGGTCTGTAAATAAAAATGGTACACAAAACTGGATCTTCTCATAGTTATTAGATATTACTCTACTAATATCCAGAAATCTTTTTTAGGGTTACCATTGTCTATATTTTTAAATAATTAAAAAATACGCATTAGTGGATGGATGTTTCTTTAACAGAAGCTCAAAAGCAAATTCTTCTTCAAGAAGACCATTTTCTGAGAGTTTTCAGTCATGTTACACTTTAGTAATCTCTGTCTCCTGTGTGTGAAAAGAAACAATTTATTTTCAACACTTGAAGGATGTATTATGTCTGACTGCTGTCATAGCCTATTGTTTTTAACATAAACATTACAGCTGTGTTTACTTTGAAATATTTGCCCATTATTGAGTAAATCTGTGCTGGAACACTAAATTGTCACCTTGTGCCCTCTGCTATCATAAGCAAGCATTGTCATCAAGAAAGCATTACCTCTCTCCTTCCCCATTCTTTACTTCTGCATATTCCAGAATAGTTTACTTTTGCATCATTTAAAAACTACAATAACTGCCGAATGTCCTGAACAATTAAACTAGCAAAGCAATAGAAGAATTTGTGTTTGGTGCTTGCTTAATAGGTTAGGGTATTTTACACTCATCCCTACAACCCTTGTTAACATGAGTCAATCCTATGAACTTCAAGGTGGTAGGAATGCAAAGTAAGCCCTATTTACTTCAGTGGTAGTTCCATTGATTTCCTATTGATAGGATCCTACCAAATTTACGGCCATGAAAAATGCGTCACGGACCATGAAATCTGGTCTCCCTCCATGAATTCTAGTTTTTTATATGCTTTTACCTTATACTATACATAGATGATGGGTGATACCAGCATTTTTCAAATTGGGGGTCCTGGGAGTTGTAAGAGGGTCACAAGGTTATTTTAGGGGTGTTGCGGTATTGCCACCCTTACTTCTGCGCTGCCTTCAGAGCTAGGCAGCGGAGAGCAACAGTTGTTGGCTGGGTGCCCAGGTCTGAAGGCAGCGTCTCGCTAGCAGCAACACAGAAGTAAGGGTGGTGATACCATACCTTGCCACCCTTACTTCTGCACTGCTGTCTTCAGAGCTAAGTGGCCAGAGAGTGGTGGCTGTGGACCCAGGGCCCAGCTCTGAAGGCAGCAGCGCAGAAGTAAGGGTGGCAATGCCATACCATGTTATCCTTATTTCTGGACCATGAATTTGGTAGGGCCCTACCTGTTGAGTACAAAAAACTTAAACAGTATTAATTTATTATATCCTTGACTTCGTGTCCCCTAATTCTCCTCCTCTTCATTTATTCCCATCACCTGCTTTTCATGGTATTTTTAGAGTGCAGACTCCTTGAGGCAGGCAGTATAGCTGCCTGTCATGTCTTGGATGCTACCATAATGTAAATAATCATTATAACAAGTGCATCCATCTAGGCTTGTATTCTGTTCATTACTGAGTTCTCACTGTATTGTTAATATTTTTCTTGTACTGAGATGCCCCGACCTATGTACAGTGCCTTCAGAGAGAGGAACTATCATTAACCTGGTCCATATGCCTTTCAGATGTAGTCCCAAGTCATGCTGACTTTTTAAAATAAATGTTTCAAGCTCATATCCTATATTTGGCCTTCAGTAACCCTTAGGGTTTATGTTTTGCTCTTTTTTCTTTTTTGTCTGTGTGTGTGTGCAATTTATCATGCACTGTATCTTCCCTCCATTGTGTGGGTTTCAGAGTAACAGCCGTGTTAGTCTGTATTCGCAAAAAGAAAAGGAGTACTTGTAGTACCTTAGAGACTAACCAATTTATTTGAGCATGAGCTTTCGTGAGCTACAGCTCACTTCATCAGATGTATACCGTGGAAACTGCAGCAGACTTTATATACACACAGAGATCATGAAACAATACCTCCTCCCACCCCACTGTCCTGCTGGTAATAGCTTATCTAAAGTGATCATCAGGTGGGCCATTTCCAGCACAAATCCAGGTTTTCTCATCCTCCACCCCCCCACACAAATTCACTCTCCTGCTGGTGCTAGCCCATCCAAAGTGACAACTCTTTACATAATCAAGTCGGGCTATTTCCTGCATAAATCCAGGTTTTCTCACATCCTCCCCACCCCCATACACACACAAACTCACTCTCCTGCTGGTAATAGCTCATCTAAACTGACCACTCTCCAAGTTTAAATCCAAGTTAAACCAGAACATTTGTGTGGGGTTATTTTTTTTCAAATAGGTTAGCTTGCTTTTTTTCCAAATTGAGATAGATTGTCTTGGCCAACATTGTGAGGCCGTACGCTCACTCAACTCTGTCTGTCTGTAACATGATAACCTTTGAATGCTGTGTCTGATTAATTCCAAAATGTAAGTGAATATTCTAGACATCAATGCATAGACTTCAATTGATTTGGGTGGAAACCAGAACATCAAAAGGGGAAAAATGGGGGACACATGGAGCTTCTGTCATCAGTGGAGCCACATTTCAAACCACTCTGCATTGTCTGTAAGTCAAGGAACTGGTGGATGACACCACTGATGCCTGCCAGAGTAACACTATCAGCTCTTCCGATGCTCCCAATAAACTTTAATCACTTAATGACCAAATGACTTATTTCTCTACAGAAGGAAGACAAATGATAATAGTAGGGAAAATGGGAGTACACACACAGCTGCTGGCATGGAAGGAAAATAGGGGACCCGAGAACGGGGGCACACAGGGCCCCTAGTGGGGGAGTGAGTGAGGGATCCTGGGGAAAAAATCTATCATGGAGGGAAAGGGGAATGAGATGGCCATAGAGTCAGTGGCCTACAGGAAGAATGACAGACCCTAGTATGGGAGAGGAAGGAATGGGGGGCACATAAAACCCTTAATGAGGGGAAGGGGGACAAAGAACCCCTAGTGGGGGGATATTGGAGGATCCTGGCATGGAGCGAAAGGAGAAGGGGTCACACCGAGCCTCTGCCATGAGGGGTGGGGAGGAGGGCAGTGAAGGGCAGGGCAGAAAGGGAAATGAGAGGCACACAGAGACTGTGCCATGTCGAGAAGGAGAAATGGGGAAAACACAGAGCCCTTGGCATGAGGGAGAAGGTGGCGGGAGTTGCAGGTAGTCCTTGAATAGAGGGGAATGGAAAGGTGGCACTCAGGGACATCGTGGAGAAAGTGGCGAAATGCAGAGAGCCGCTGGTGTGTGCAGTGAACTCAGCCACCAGAAACAGTGAAGTGTATGATCCTCTAGGTTCCTACCCACCTTATTAAAACTTCCCTATCTCCCTTTGTATTGTTTTTCGATATTTCTTAAATGTTTGCAGCATCTCCCAGTTTACTTTCCAAGGCAGGCCTCAGTTCAGCAGGGTCCATAAGCACAGATCTAACTTCAAGCACACAAGTAATTCCAGTGACTTAAATAGGACTACTTATGTGCTTAAAATCAGGCACATGGTTAAGTCTCTTGCTGAACTGGGATCATAATGAAGGTGCTAACACTGGGCCTAACTCTGGGCCCAAGGATATCTTCCCCCAACTTGATATGTTGTTATTTGTCTTTTCTCTTTGTTAACAGTCCTTTATTCAGTATTCAGTCATTGTGACAGGCTTCTATCAAAGCCAGTTTGAGTTATATTTTTCAATTACCTTTTTGTGAAATGCTGTGTGTCTGATGTTTTACTAAAATTAGTTCTATATTACAGCTAGTGCATTCCCTACATGGTGTTTGTAAGAATTTATGTGATTGATTTAACTGCCTGAATTTAAGTTTAGAATGTAGTTTGAAATCTTTGCAGTGATAACCAAAGCCCCTTGTACATTAAATCTGTGAAATGTTATCATTGTCTGATAAATTCATCTGATTTCTCCCTGTTCTGCATCATTGGCACAAGGGAGTGAATCAAAGGTGTTTAGCACAAATAAACTATGTAGTTTTCTTAGAAGAGAAGAAGCTTCTGTTTTTACCCAACAATATCGGGTCCACTTTCTCTATAATCAGAGTATTACAAAGCCAGCAAAGAATAATTTGTATCAGAGGTTCTGTGACGGAATGAAATGGAACTCTTTTGAAGTATGATCTCTGAAAGCACAGCATGAAGCTCAAATAAAGTGAAGGACATTCGCTATTACAAGTAATGTCCTTAATAATCTTGTTAGTCTAGTCTCCCTCTGTACGAGACAAATGGAACATTATTGGCTTATGGGCTGTAGTAAATAATTTAGTTTCCAATATTCAGGCTGCTTTGACAGTAAATTAAAATGACATGAAAGGGGCTTGTTGAATAAAGAAAGTATCCAATCAAATTTAATTGGCATGACTAAGGCAGTAGAAATATGTTTTATAATTAAACCATGTTGTCTTGGAGCTTTATAAGCATGTATGAATCAAAATGTCAAAAATTATTCTTTGATACTGTGCATTTAAAACTTTTCTTGGTGAATAGTTTTCTTAAACAAGGTTCTAGACATACATAGTGATGCAACATGAAAATAGTTATCAAGTTTTAAATAATAAGTTATGTCTGGTTTTAGCATTTATCTACCAATTCAGGGAAGATTCCCTCAGAAAACAAAAACAATTTTGCTGTCTTCCTTGTTATAATTTTTAAAAAATTAAATATACCAAGTCTATTATCCAGTTATATCTCAGATACGTCCTATCTCTCTCTGTGGCTTCAAATTCTTCACCCATTGCTGCAATGTAGGATAGTCTAAATTATTCTTCAGAAATGAAAGGAGGAAGGAAGGAAAGAAACAGGAGGAAGTAAAAATGAGAGAGGGGAAGGAAAAAGAAAGAGGGGCAGGGAAAAGTGAGGAGAATATTCTACTACTGAGCCAGTTCCTTGAATCTTTGCTTATTCAGTCAAACATTTCTAAGGTTAATTTTTTGCTGTTTGGACACTGTTGATTTCTCACTAAGTAACCCATGTATTCAGCTTTCTACCAGTTTACCAAGACCATCTCTGAAAAAGAGAGTTGATGTGTCTCTCCATTTATCTTCTAGAGAGACATTTTTTATGGGTCCAAGGAAGAGAACACCTTCAGAACTTCATAGAAACTTGTTTCTTTCTGACCATTTGTCCTTTTCTCAAGTACAAAAAACAGTAGTGTGAAGTGCTCAATTATAATACTCTACCTAATGATGGTTCCCTGTTCAACACAAAGTGAGAATATACATTGTTTTGCAATGTATTGTAAATGGAAGAGATTTCCTATGAGAATTAAGAGAGACATTTACTGAATACTTTATAATTTATAGCCTTTTAAGGTACAGACATATTGATACATCAAAAATTACTCTAAATATTCACAAAAAGAAAAGGAGTACTTGTGGCACCTTAGAGACTAACCAATTTATTTGAGCATGAGCTTTCATGAAGTGAGCTGTAGCTCACGAAAGCTCATGCTCAAATAAATTGGTTAGTCTCTAAGGTGCCACAAGTACTCCTTTTCTTTTTGTGAATACAGACTAACACGGCTGTTACTCTGAAACCTCTAAATATTCAGAAGTTATCAACTCTTTATATTAGAATTGTAGGTTATAATGTTCCAGGATATTTGTTTTCCAGGTTTCAGGGGGCCTTCCCCTGAGTTGGGTGAGGTCATTGCAGTTACTTCTTCATCTAAAATGAAGATGAAACTAAGAGAGACAGACAAATGTGCAGTCCAGTCCACTTAAAAGTCCATCCTGTTTAAGAAGGTGAGATGTATCTAAAATTTCTTTTTAAAATTACAAAGAAATATTACCCATGAAAAAGTCTTCCAGAATCAACTTTATGCAGTAATGACAGCCAGAAGACTTCTTTTCCAGTTTCAGAATGTTAATCATTCAAGAGCAGTTGAGTTTCAAAGTGGATAGTTCTCTGAAGACATCCGCTCAATATGCACTGTGAACAAAGAAGTGTTATTTATCTCTTCACATAACAGAAGAACCAGAAGTCATCCAATGAAATTAATTGACAGCAGGTTTAAAAGGAACACAAGGAAGCACGTCTTCACACAACGCACAGTCAACCCGTGGAAGTTGTTGCCATGGGATGTTGTGAAGACCAAAAGTATCACTGGGTTCAAAAAGAATTAGGTAAGTTCATGGAGGATAGGTCCATCAATGGTTATTAACCAAGATGGTCAGAGATGCAGCCCCATGCTCTTGGTGTCCCTAAACCTCTGACTGCTGGATACTGGAACTGTACAACATTGGATGGCTCACTTGATAAAGTTCTCTGTTCTGTTCATTCCCTCTGAAGCATCTGGCAATGGCCACTCCTGGAAGACGGGATACTGGGCTAGATGGACCATTGGTCTGATCCATTATGGCCGTTCTTATGTTCTTAAGTTTGACAAAGTTTGAACAATCAAATAATATATTAGTAATTACACAATCAGTTACTGTGGCAATGGGACCTGAATAGACTAGTAGTTTCGTCAAATGTAATTCTCTTGCAACGGAGGTTTAGGGGTAGACTTCAGAAGTTTGGTGCATAACTTTATATCATTGAGAAAATCAGTCTTAGCCTTGGTTCTTAATCTTCAGATTTGGTGACGTTGAGCAGAACCTTACCATCTAGAAGATTTTGTCAAAATGTAAGGACTGAATATTTTCCAGGTCATCCAGCTTCCATTAAATAATATGGCATCATATATTAATGATTAATAATAAAATCAGTCAATCATATTTGGATTGTTTTAGTAAAAATGACAACTCCTTAAGATTCCACTCTTGGGCCGAATTCTCCTCTTATTTACAGCAGCATAAATCTGGAATAACTCCTTTGAAAGTCTATGGTACTACTGTGAGCAGAGGGCCATTGAATCTGAATTGATAGACAATTTATGTTTTTATTGTGGCCTTAGAGTTGAACTTGCTTCTCTCTGAAATTCATCTTATTTCATCACCTCACTTTTAAAAAGCATCTTGGACATTTAAGTTATTTATAAAACGATCACTCTGTGGATAAAATCCAGCCCCACTGAAGGCAATAGCAAAACTCCCATGATATATATGGGGCCAAACATTTCATCTTATATTTCCTTTATTTTAAAAATGTCCTTAATATTTGTCATTAAAACTTGACCCTTGGTATATAACTGCAGAGTACTATTGAGGGAGGTTTCTGGCTTATTAAATAGAAAGCTTGCTATTTATTATGAAAGTTTGGTTTCAGCAAGGTGCTTCAAAATATGGGACCTGATTTTCCAATGTGTTACTCCAGTTTTGTGCCAATATAACTCAGTTGATTTTTGTGGAACTCCCCTGGCATAAAGCTAGTTTAAGCAATGGAAATTCAAGTTTGATAACGTCCCACTTATTTCTCTTCTATATATCAGTTTTCTTTCCCCTCCATGTCTTTTTCTAATTTACCATCATGTGTTTACCATCTAATTTACCATCATTTTCTTCAATTCCCACGCCCCCCCCTCCCCCACACACCCCTTTTTGGGTCAGTCTTATTTGTCCTGTTATGTGCATCAGGTTTTCAGTAAACATTCACTTTCTCCTTTTTTTTCTGCTAGATAAATTAATTTGAAGAATGAAGTTGAATATTGTAGATGGTAAATTCAGACAGAGTGAAGATTAAGACTGTTATGTAATTCTTATGGGTTAGAACTCATACAGCTGAGTAGGCAAGATGAAAATAACAAACTTTGTTATAGTTGTGCATTGCCTTTCTCCAACTGAATTGTTCTGAAATGCTCCAGAAGACCTTTCTTCTACCTCACTGGAGAAATATACTTTTATTTGATTAATCTGGAAACACGGACAGTTTGTTTCTGAAAATAAAGTATTTCTTGAAACAGCCCTTAATGAAAAAGAACATTTGCTTTAGATAAACTATTTAAACTCGAGCACCCTACTGAAATCAAGTGGAGGGAAAACAGTCTTCTTTTATCTGGGGATTTTTTGCATGGTGTTTATTTTTTTGCATGGCCTAGTTGTGTGGAGGGCAGATTGTAATGGATTTCCAGATTAAAAAAAGAAGTGGGTGAAAATAAATTCACTCCAGCTCCAATATGTGCTTTCTTGTACTAGCATTACAGGGGCTAGTATGGCAATTTCTAAAAAACAGGTACACAAAATTATATTTTCACATTGTGATTTACTTAACTAGACAACCTCTGTAATGTCGAGGGTGTCATTTTTTTTGTTATGAAGTCTAAATTATATTCAGTCAATACAGAAAAAGACTTGGGAGCTATACTGTGTGAAAAATGACCAGATGTGATAGATTTTTACAAGGCAAAATTCACAGTGATACAATTGCTTACCTTTTCACAGTGACACTTATTAGAACTTATGAGAATCATAACAGGTAATCTTTTCCTAGAGGCAATATAACTTTGTATTTGTTTGTTAGAGTATCGTGTGTTAGGAAGATATGTAGTTCATCTTGTTTAGCTGAGACATTGCTATAGTGTGTGTCATGGTAGCACACTCAAATTCTTACAAACATCTTACTTACAGATTTTGTATTTTTAGGAGTTCATGATCAAAATGCTAAACGTTTTAAAAACTGTAACTAGAGCTTTAGAATTAGTTTTCTTGCTGTTCTATTTATTCTGAATATCATTCAGAATATATATATTTTACCCCTGTAAAAGTTCCCATTAAATATTTCATATAGGCAGGGAGTTGAAACGGTATTTATTTTGGTTCAATTGAGGTTTGGGTTCGGTTGCATTCAGTGTGTTTGAGTTCAGTTCTGGTTCAAGCCACCAACACCCCCCCCCTGCCAAAAAAAAAACAAACAAACAAAAAAACAACAGTTCGGTTACCAGTTCAAATCAGATTTCAGTCTTGGTGGAAGTAAATTTGAAAAAGAGAGTTGAAATTTAAAATTGACAGTAGGTTGATATTTGACCATTTTTTTAATCTTTACATGAGTTTTCCTAGTGTTTTTGTGCTGTCAAATAACATGATATTTTTAATGAATAATTTGTTTGAGTGAACTAAAATAATATCTTCTAATATTTGCTCTGCTATGTTGTACTTCAATGGTGAAAGGATATTGGGGCCTAGGACCTGCCTCAGCTGACACAACTGGAGGGAGGAGCTGCCACAGTGGTTGGGGATGGGTGGGAAGAAGCCTGTCTAAAGGGAGAAGAGTTGGGGAGCCATTACCTTTTTCTGACGGCTTGAAGAGTTAATGTTAACATCTGGGACCAGGGATCATTCTACCTCATATCTCCCCATGGAGAAGTCTCAGATATGGTTCTTCTATCTTGGGGCCACTCTGTGGCCTCCTGCGGTGTGCAGGCAGCACCTAAGCTTCCCCTCTCCGTCCCTGTTCTTGTGGGCTGGCCTCCTACTCATGTAATTTTCTTCTTGTAATACTGGGGGCAAACTTTTTTGGTCGCCATCACATATCTATTTGTTTGTTTGTTTTCTTGTTTTGTACTGAAAATAAGATCAGGGCCATTTTTTAAAATCTCAAGTTTAAAAAATGCCGAACCTTTATTTTAACCAGGAACACAATTTTTTTTTCCAATTCAGTTCTGGTTCAGTTGTAGGGAAAATTATCATTCAGGTTTGGTTCTGGTTAAGGTAAAAATACCGGTTCAAACTGGTTCTCTGGTTCAACTCCCTGCATATAGGTGGAATCTGAGTATAAAAAGTAGATTTTTAATGCTTTTGTATAGACTCAGGAGAGTCTTTCCTGCAATATCTAACTGAAAAGGTAATGAACTGTAAAATATGTTGAAATGATTGGGGATTAAAAATCTCTGGTGTGTAGTGACAGTACAATTATATTCCACAGTAAAGGTTTCTTGCATTAAGAGTAATAAATAAAACTTATTTTTTCCACTGTGATTGGTTGTCACCACCATAATGATAGCTTTGACCTTCTTCCTCTTCAAATGTCATTAGCCTGTGACCAAATAGTCAGGATGTTACAGAATGCTTTGGAACACTGTACATGAAAGTAGGCTTAGCAGCAATTTTTGCAAAGCTGCTGGGGCCAAAACCAGAAGTAGCGATTAAGCACAAAAGTGTGATGTGTCGTAAGTTTTGGCACTTCTTGCATTATTGCTCTCATGTTACTATTTTTCTCACATTTTCAAATTTTTAACATGCGCTAGTCTTGAAAGAATACTTGTGTTAAAAGACATCTAGGCTTGGCAGAATTTGATTTTTACTTTTTTATAGTTTTGGTGCATAATATCAGCGTTTATTGTTAAGCACTATTTTTTTCTGTTTACATTTTCATGTTGCAGAAAATTATGGGGGTTTCAGACAATGGGAGAGGTGATTTAATGACAGCAGACATTGAGATTCAAAAAGTTAAAGGTTTATAACAGTGAAAACACAAATTGTCAATAGCACCTTTCAAAATATACAAATAAATATCCTTAAATCAAACTCTAATAAGTTCTCAAGCAATATTTTTCTTTCTTTGCCTCTCTCTGAATTGTATGATCATTTATGGAAATATGTTTTCAACAGTTTGTGTGTGTGCAGTGAAACTGACATTTACCAACATTTACCGATAAAAATCTAATCCAAGCCTAAAGACATCAAAAAATTCATACTTGAGTCCATGTCATGGTACATTATAGCTGAGTGAAGTACAGGTATTAAGCCATTTAAGTCCAAAGTATCAAGTCAGTACCTATAATATTCAAAACTGTATGCATTCAGTTGTATGAAGAAAAACAGTTGGAGTGCTGCAAAATAATCTCGACTTTCTTTTGTAGAACATCCAAATGGGAGAAACTATAATTCCTTTAGTAAGTAGTTCAGTATCTCTAAACTGATGCATCACCACGTGTAGAACATGGGCCTATATTTTAACATTTCTTAGAATGATACAAAGTATGAACATTATGGAAATACTGAAATGCTAAACTGTTGAATGCTGTACTGGTTCATCAGAATTATGAGCCTTTTTGACTTCCTTTCTTTCCCTTTTATTCTCAGGCACTATATGCCTAGCTGGGAGGTCAGGGAAGTAGCTGTCTTGGTACCCATATGGCTCTCCATTGTGTTGCTCCTAAAAGAAGTAACTAACTCAAGGAGCAAAGAGTATGAATCTTTCCGTGATCTTGCAGTCCTTGAATCTGTACAGCAACTTCCCTTATCAGCTGCCATCTTGATAGCTAGAGAGATAACGTGTGTGAAATAATATCTTTTACTGGACCAACTTCCATGGGTGAGAGAGACAAGCTTTTGAGCCACACAGGAGACATGAAGAAGACATTTGTTTGGCTCAATTGCTTGTCTCTCTCACCAACAGAAGTTGGTCCATTGAAAAATATTACCTCATGCACCATATCTCTGTAATATCCTGGGCCCAACATGGCTAAAACTACCCTGCATACAACATCTGGATAGCTAGTTATTTTTACTCCAAATTTGTCTGAACCCCTGAGACGGTAGGGTGGAAAACTCCTTTACTTTATAAGAACTTTTGAACTGGATTGGGGTAGGTGGATAGTGAAAGAGTGAAACATTGAAATGTGCCTAAATAACATGTTGTTACAAGCATTATGATAGACTTGTGTTTGACTTAGCAGTTTTTGGAACCTAATAAAAAGAATTTAATTGACAATTTCTTGAAATTGCTAAGAAAACCAAAAGATGTTGGTAGAGTATAATAAGGAGTTTCTCATCACTGTCTTCAAGATTGAGCCTATACGGGGGGAAGGCGGGGGGGAAGGATTTATCTCTGTGGTAACTCTAAGTAATTGATATACAGACAAGGTTTGGTTCCAATTTGCCAGCAATAAAGTTGTAATAGGGTTTTCTCTGCAATTTTAGCCTTAATGTGCTCATTCCAAAGAGCGGTATCTTTCCAAGCGAACAAATAACATCAGTAAAGCTTACGATCAGTAATAGCCGCACACTGATGCTCGCATTAAACTTGTTAAATCAATTCACTAGACACTTTCTAAAGTGGACTGTCTGTTTACTTTGACTTGCACCCTATGAGGATTATCCATCAGTTACATTTATTTGAATGATCTTTACATTCAAAATTTGTAATTATTCATGTTTGATTGTGGTTGCAAATCTCAGGGGTTTTTTCAGCTTTATTTTTGTGGCTTCACATTTTTCCAGCTTAGTTCTTTGAAGGATATAGGTATAATGATACAAAGTACGAGGTATTGTATGTTTCACCTCATCCAAATCCTAAATGAGCACTTTGCTGCATAATTTTAGTAGTTTCCCTGGTAGTTGTATATTCCATATTATTGTTTATTGAAGGTACCAATCCACTATGTGCAGACTTGTTCTTCTAGGATACAAAAATTAACATATAAATAATATAGGATAGCAGTATTTTGAAATAATTAGCAAAATATGGTAAGTACTAAATGATTTATTAAAGAAGTAATCTACTTAGATTTGCTGCATAAGATATTAGAGTATGAAAAGACATACTGTACTCCAAAAGGCATCATTTTGTAGATGGTGTATCTACCAGCTCTGCTTCATTTTTCAACTGGAACAAACCTAGCATGCTACTGTGTACTGCCTTTTGTTGGTAAACACAAAGAGACATCTGAAGTAACCAATCTTGCTTATCAATAGTACTCAGTATGTTTCCCTTTCTACTATTTTACCCTTTTGCCTTCATAAAACTTGATTAATTTTAAACAAACAATGCAAGTGTTCTAAAGTTAGATGTCTTTTATATAGTAGTGAAGTAAGTATATTAAGAAGGTAACCCAAAACAAAAATAATGGCATTTTATGCTATATCTAATAAGTAAACTATGAGCAGTTTTTAGGAAAGGGCCACTGTCCTGGAGAAGAAGCAGATGTGGGCAATGGGAAATAGCCTTTCCTGAATAAAAAAGTTTGATCACATATATATAAATGAAATTTACATGGATTGTTATGATTTTCTACCATTTTATTGTAATCTCAAGACTGAGTCCACATATGTGGCACAGGGAGAAAAAACCTGCTGCCTCAGAAAGGTTCCAGCTGTCCCTTGCATGCATCACTTGCCTCCTCCAGTCAAAATAATCCTTCACTTTCCCCCTATGTATTAATAACACTTTATAAGCTACATGTGTAAACTTAAAAATGATTAACAAATTGTGATAAAAAAATATTGAGGAAAAATAGATGGAAAAACCTTTTTTCTGTTTTTTAGGGCCAACAGTTTGTGATATTTACACACCCATACCTGTCAGTCAGGGAAATGCAGCCAACTAAACATTCCCACCAGACTCTCTCTCATCTAAAAGCATTCCAGTCTCCACTTGGTTTTATTTTTGTATCTTTTTCTTTTCACATATCCTTGGGGGAGGGTTGTGTGAATTGGGGTAATGAAAATGAAGGAATTTCCTTTTCTTCCATACAACATACCACAAATCCATACAAGAATCAATACACGTGCACCCAGCAAGAATCAAGAGGGAACTGTCATTTCCTATATTTATAAATTTATTATGCCACCACCTTCTTCATAATTTTTGATTCTTTCATACTGGAATAATGGAGGTTCCATGCCTTAAGTAACTTCAGTTTTGTTGCCTCTAGAAAAAAAAGAAGTAATCTGACCCTGTTAGCTTCTACACGTCACCTCTGCTCTCCACAAGGCCAGCACAAGTCTATGTTACTCATAAATCCATTTAACACCTATTTTGATGTCTTTAGAGGAATTTAAGTGGCACAAAGGTTTTGTGCAGGCTCCCTGACTTGGGTGAATGTTACCCTTTGTAATGTATAAGGTGGGGGGAGGAGGAAGTACCATTCTGGAAAGAATGCCTTACCGATGACTGTTTCTCATAGACTCCTTTTCCCATCCTGCAACACAAATCAAGGAGATGTTTAAAACAAGTAGTTTGCAGATTATTAGAAAAGTAAAAGTCATAAGAAGCAAAGATTGGTGATAGAAGGCTACTTTATTCAACTCACAACTGCAACTAACATTGAACGTTATTACATTTTAAATAGATTCTGCCCTCCTACCTCAGGATTGACTGAAATTTATACTACACTGGTACTCTCCACATTCCATACTCCTTAAAAACTTATTATAACTTGTAAATATTTTGACATAGTCTCCCACTATTTGCCCTTCTCCTTTTTGAGGTTAATTTGATTTGATGGTTAAGCTGTTAGCTTAGGAAATGTCTTGTCTGAAGAGGAATTGAATGGGTAATGATATATAATACGCATACTTTGATTAGCTTCCAATACATTTCACAGTTTGGATTTTGGAATGCAGAGCGGTGGTTGGGCTCATGATGCAGACTAGTATTGTGCCAACTGACAACATCTTTATGAAAGATATTGAATTACATATTACTGTTCAGTGAAATTACACCTATATTTCTCTTCAGTGGTCGCCCACTCTCAGTACTCCATAGGAGTAAACTACTGACCACCTGACCAGGCTGGAGATGGTGACTGTCAAAGACTCTCAGAGATTAGAGAGGGTATAAAAATAGAAAACTCAACAATAATGGAGGATTTCAACTATCCCTATATTGACTGGGTACATGTCACCCTAGGACAAGATACAGAGAGAGCATTTCTAGACATCATAAATGACTGCTTCTTGAAGGAGCTAGTCCTGGAGCCATAAGTGGAGAGGCAATTCTTGAGTTAGTCCTAAATGGAGCACAGGATATCGTCCAAGAGATGAATGTAGCTGAACTGTTTGGCAATAATGAAAATAATATAATTAAATGTAACATCTTTGTAGGGGGGAAAATACCAAAGAAGCTCATTACAGAAACATTTAGGTCAGAAAGGGGAACTGCACAAAAATGGGGAAGCTAGTTAAATATAAATTAAAAGGTTCGGGCACAAAAGTGAAATGCTTTCCAGCTGCATGGAAACTTTTAAAAAACACCATAATAGAGGCTCAGATTAATTATGTACCCCAAATTGAAAAACATAGCAAGAGGACCAAAAAAGTGTCACCATGCTTAAACAACAAAGTAAAAGAGGTGGTTAGAGGCAAAAAGGCGTGCTTTAAAAATTGGAAGTTAAATTCTATTGAGGAAAATAGAAAGGAGCATAAACTCCTGCAAGTCAAATATCAAAGTATAATTAGGCAGGCCAAAAAAGAATTTGAAGAGCAACTAGGAAAAGACTCAGAAACTAAGTACATCAGAAGCAGGAAGCCTGCCAAACAATCAGTGGGGCCACTGGATGATCGAGGTACTAAGGGAGCACTTGGGAGAAGATAAGACAGCTGCGGAGAAACTAAATGAATTCTTTGCATTGATCTTCACTACAGAGGATGTGAGGGAGATTCCCACATCTGAAACCTTCTTTTTAGGTGAGAAATCTGAGGAACTGTCCCAGATTGAGCTATCAGTAGAGGAGGTTTTGGAACAAACTGATAAATTAAACAGTAATAAGTCACCAGGAACTCAAATGTGAAATTGCAGAACTACTAACTCTGGTATGTAACATATCACTTAAATCAGCTTCTGTCTGGAGGATAGCTAATGTGATGCCAATTTTTAGAAAAGGCTCCAGAGGCAATCCAGTCAATTACAGGTAAACCTAACTTCAGTCCCAGGAAAACTGGTTGACACTACAGTAAAAAACAGACTGATCAGACACGTAATGAACATAATTTGTTGGTGAAGAGTCAACAAAGCTTTTGTAAAGGGAAATCATGCTTCACCAAGCTATTATAATTCTTTGAGGGGGTCAACACATGTGGAAAAGGGTGATCCATTTAGCACAGTGTACTTGGACTTTCAGAAAGCCTTTGACAAGGTCCCTGACCAAAGGCTCTTAAGCAAAGTAAGCAGTCATGGGATAAGAGGGAAGGTCCTCTGGGAGATCCTTAAATGGTTAAAACACAAGAAACAAAGGGTAGGAATAAATGCTCAGTTTTCAGAATGGAGAGAGGTAAATAGTGGTGTCTCACAGGGGTCTGTACTGGAACCAGTCCTATTCAACATATTCATAAATGATCTGGAAAAAAGGATAAACAGTGAAGTGGCAAAAATTGCAGATGATACAAAACTACTGGGATAGTTAAGCCCCAGGCATACTGTGAAGAGATACAAAAGGATCTTTCAAAACTGAGTGACTGGGCAACAAAATGGCAGATGAAATTCAATGTTGATAAATGCAAAGTAATGCTAATTAGAAAATATAATCCCAACTATATATACAAAATGATGGGTTCTAAATGAGCTGTTACCACTCAAGGAAGAGTCATTGTGGATAGTTCTCTGAAACATCTGCTCAGTATGCAGCGGCAGTCAAAAAAGTTAACAGAATGATGGGAATCATTAGGAAAGCAATAGATAACACAGAAAATATGATATTGCCTCTTTATAAATCCATGCTATGCCCACATCCATCTTGAATACTGCATGCAGTTCTGGTCGCCCATTTCAAAAAAATTGTATTAGAATTGGAAAAGGAACAGAGAAGGGCAACGAAAATGATTAAGGGTATGGAACAGCTTCTACATGAGGAGAGATTAGAAAGACTGGGATTTTTCAGCTTGGAAAGGAGATGACTAAGGGGGGATATTATAGAGGTTTATAAAATCATGAATGGTGTAGAGAAAGTGAATAAGGAAATGTTTTTTACTCCTTCATGTAACACAAGAACCAGGGATCACCCATGAAATTAACTGGCAGCAGGTTTAAAACAAACAAAAGGAAATACTCCTTCACACAACACTCAGTCAGCCTGTGGAACTTGTTGCCATAGGATGTTGTGAAGGCCAAAAAGCATAACTCAGTTCAAAAATGAGTTAAATAAGTTCATGGAGGATAGGTACATACCCCATGCTCTGTGTGTCCCTAACCGCTAAATGAAAGAAGCTGGGAATGGGTGATGGGGAATGGATCACTTGGTGATTGTCCTGTTCTGTTCATTCCCTCTGAAGCACCTGGCATTGGCCACTGTTGTAAGACAGGATGCTGGGCTAGATGGATCATTAGTCTGACCCGGTATGGCTGTACTTATGTTTTGACTGGGGTATTTCTGGGCTGCACAGGTCCCTGCTTTCACTGTGTTATTCTGAGCAGAGACAGGCTGCCCAAATACACCTGATTGCTTTCTCTTCAGAGATGATAAACAGTATGACTGCTCACAGTTATAGATACCACATAGCTGGTTTTATACCACCCTATTTTATTCTGAAGAGAAAAGCACCACAGAGAAAATGTATTAAAACAATAAAAGAACTTACACATATGCTAATAAGCTTACCAGACACCATCCCACACCTAACATGGGCTCTGTTAGGAGCAGTGAAGGAACAGTAATCCACACCGTGTAGAGTCAAGCACAGGAGTTTATTACACACAGCGCTGGCGGAGTGTCACTTTGCTTATTACGCTCAGAGACACTGCAGAACAATTGATTACAATAGATTATACAGGGTGCTCATTGGGCAGAGAGAAGCATCGGGGACGGGTTTTCCCAAGCCCCTGGATAGGTTTTAGCAGCAAGACAAGATAAGCACAATAAGCCAGTGGTCTAAAAGAGTACATAATGGCTCTGCCCATGGTTCAAATTAACATATTACTAACACACCGGTAATTACTTTTAAACTATTTCTATTATAGTGTATAGGTTTAAATCCTAATTTTGGAATGCAGAGGAATGAGGTAGCAGGTCTCCCGGTTGACCAACAGGTACATTTCTCGAGATTTAAAGCAAAAAAGCAGTAATGAATACTTAACAATAACAATTGTTTATAAGTTTACCCTTGCAATTCTGTGGGCTAGGATTGGCATACATCTGTGAGGCGAGGGTGTCATAACCCATGTCAATCACATTAGGGCTCTCCCTGAACTCTGTCTGGGATCTGAGGGGTATTGTACCACTATCTCCTCCCTGCATAAGGGAGTAACCGTAAGACCTTTCGCAGCACTTCATGTGTCTACAACTCACGATAAGGATGCCTAGTTACATTCGGAGTTATGCTGACTTTGCTCATTGACTTGAAACACACAAGGTGTCTTGTTGACTGTACCTTACTATAACAATATATGTGTCTCTGGCAACTGGAGAACTTTGAATCTCTCTCTTTCTCTTTCAGTGACCTTGTTCTTGCTTTCTTTGTTATGCTATGTGAGATTCAGGGTGCGGCTATATGGTGGAAGAATGCATCCATGGGCTTGTGATTTCTAAAGCATACTAACATGTTATGCATTAAGTGGTCTGTGTAGACACTGTTGGTGTGCACTAAATGTTCCCTATTGTGCTTTAATGTAGTTTCAAACAGCACTACATTTCAGCACACTAAGGAGCCTTTAGCAGGGTGTATCCTGACCAATTAATGCTCAACACATGCATGTGCTTTAGAAATCACAACCCGTCATATGCATTACCCCACCACATAGACAAGCCCTCAGTGAAACTATAACTAAATGCATGGTGAACTTGATAGTCATATGTAGACTTCTTGACTTTGTCCCTATGGAAAGATTTTCCTTCCAAATTGAATCTTTTGGTTAAGCCCAGTGAGGCCATAAAAAGAAGAGGAAGACATTAAAGCATCTGTTATACTCTAAATACCAATTCTCTTTTTTTTTATTTGAAAAGTAAATAGTGACTTCAAAGTATATTACAATATATTTGATCTGAACACTTTCTGATATGCTTGATGTTTGTTCATTGGCAGATGCTGCTTTTGAATGGACAGTTCTCCCTCCATAATGGACTAATAATTTGGAAGTTTTTTTTAAAAAAATCCATAGTTCCTTTCTTGGATTTAGATAAACAAGTGCAGAGAGCCTGTCTAGTTTTAGGCTGTTCTGATTTCTTTTTTTCTCCAGATATTTTATAAAGAAGCAAGAAGGAAGTCTTAGAGTTTCACACTTTACAGCTGATTGATTGCAACTATCTAATTGACCAGTCGAGAAGCAGGAATACCCATTGATCCAAATGGTAGAGATAAATTGGGGAAGCAGTTTTTTGTTTTAAAAAAATCCTTCTGAATTCCTAATAAAAATAGACAATGTAAGTCATTACTTTCGGGGTCAAATGCTGCTGTTTTCAATCAGCCAAAACTCTCACTTTAGAACTGGATCCATGGCTTTTAAGAAAAGGTATATCAAAGGAACAAAGAGTTTCAATGACATTTATTAACTATTACTTAACAGGCATGGTATAGGTATTTCTTAGGCAGGTTATACCCACCCCAGGCCAATGTAGCTTATGCATTGAACTGTACAAAAGATTCCCCTGAGTGTTTGTTTGTTTTTTAACTGCCAGTATAGTACACAGCCTCTTTTACAAAGTGATCCTTTTCTGTCTGTTCTCTGTGCTCTTTTTGCTGGATTATGTGCACTTTATTTATGTAGCAAAGAAGGTGTCATCTTTACTTAGAGAAAGAAGTTTAATGAACGGTAAAAATGTAGCAGTTAATTAGAAAAAGTATATTTGTACTTTTCCTGCTTACATTCTGGAAGAAAAAAGATATGAGAATAATGAACTACATTCTTATGAGTAGTTAACTATTTATTAATTGATTTTAATACATTATAAATGCCAACAGTGCTTGATTTACCACATTTTTACAAAGTGCAGAACTTGACTACATTAGTAACAGAATTCGTATATTTAACACTGGCTTGGTCAATTTCAGTTCGTTCTTTGAACCCTCCAAAGCATTAAAATATGGCCTAGTGTGATACTTCTCCCAAAAGTGACTATACTGCCAATTGCTGGTCATTGTATATTCTAAGATTGTTATTATCAAAGGCCTAATTCCTGCAGCTCTTTTTACTTATGACCCTGAATTGCTTTGCTAACTTATTAACTTTGCCCCTTGGTTACAATTAAAAGAAAAATGTGTCTGAGGACAAACGAATAACAGCAGTTGAATCTTCCCTTCTGTGGACTCTATCTTATCTTATTCAGTCTTTGTTAACTTGTTCCAATGTCTTTTTTAATCAAATACTGTTAGGGCTTCTGATATCCTTTCTCAAACACACTGTCAGGGTGGCCAGGCTGTGTGCTGGGGATTTCCTCAGAGTCAGGGAGAAGAAATCCCCTTCCACACACATCCTGCTCCCACAGGCTGTGGATGGCACAGCTGTTGCTCCATAGCCATAACCGCAGACTCAGAGGTGAAGTAGCATCCATGTTTCTCTGCAGGGACCCTGCTAAGCTAGGTTCTGCAGGGGTGGTGAGTGCCCACTGTGGCAGTTACAAGAAGTGTGATCCCTGATTTCAAGAGCAATTGAGAGGTCAGAGAAGATGAGGTTGATATAGAGGCTTTGAGGTTTAGCCTTGAAGGGCATGTCTACACTGCAATTAAACACCCGTGGCTGGCCCACAACAAGAAGGAGTCTCAGAGTTTGGGCTCCAGCACAATCCCGAACGTTTGCACCACAATTAAAGAGCCCCTTAGACTGAGACCTGTGAGCCTGAGTCAGCTGACTTGGGCCAGCTGCAGGTTTTTAATGGCAGTGTAGACATACTAAAGAGGTTGTTAGAGACGATAATGAGAAAAGTTTCAGTGGAATGAAGAAACCAGTCTGGAGGGGACCAAGGAGTAATCTGAGGAGAGGAACTTGTGGAAGTGACTGTAAATATGAAGAGAGATTGTGGAGGTGGTATTTGGAGAGGGAGGTGGGATCAGTTGTGTTAGTTTTGTTTTACTATAGGAAAACCTTAACATGCAGAGTTCTGCAAATCAGCAGATTTCCACTTCATATCCATGGATATCTGTGGACCATTTTTACGCATAGTGGATCAGATGCAGATGCAGATGCAACTGTGCAGTGCTGTATTCACCGGTGGCACCTGACCCGCGGCGCCTGGCTCGGGCAGCCTGGGGGGTGCAGCATGCTTGGGGCCAGTGGCTGGGACTGGGCAGCAGGCCAGAGTGGGAGCTGTTCAGCACCCACTCGTCACGCCGCTTCCTGTCCAGCAGCTAGGGCCTCTCGAGCAGCACCAGCGTCCCCACCATGGCCTGGCCCGGCAGCACTGGCCGCGCTCCCAGTCCTGGACCTGGCTTGCTGACTCCTGGGCAGCTGGTCCTGCCCCTGATGGTGGGGATTGGAGCAGGTGGAGCCCCGGGGCCCCACCCTTCTGCCCCACAGTGATGCAACATGCACTGCTGCCACCATGTGCCATTGCTCACGAGCCCCCGGGAGCAGCACGCGATGCAACACCTCTTCCCCCAGCACCCCAATCTGTGCCTCCCCTTCTCCTCTAGACTCCGCCTGTGCACTGCCCCTTACACCCAGTCCCTACCCTCGCGCTGCCTCTTCCCTGCCAGACCTCGCCCCCCCATTCGCTCTCCCCCCCCCCACTTGCACTAGCCTTTGTGAGACGACTTGCTGCTGCAGGCGCGGATGCAGATACAGGTAAAAGACAGCTAGCGGATCACGGGTTGGATCCTGGGTTGATCCTGGTGAATGTGGATTGGATGCGGATCCACATTTTTGTATCCGTGCAGGGCTCTATTAAAATGAGAGGAAGGAACGTGATGAGAGTGAGAGGTTAAGTAGGGAGAATGGCATAAGAAAGGTATTGAGGCAGGAGGAGATTGGGTCACTGGGACAAGCAGAGAGGTTGCTGGAGGAAAGCAGATAAAGAACCTCAGTATGCAGTGTAGTTGTAGCAGAGTTAGTCGCAGTATATTAGAGAGGCAAGGTGGGTGAGGTAATATATTTTATCAGACCAGCTTCTGTTGGTGAGACGGACAAGTTTTTGACCACACAGAGCTCTTCTTCAGGTCTCCTGTGTGGCTCGAAAGCTTGGTGTCTCTCACCAACAGAAGTTGGTCCAGTAAAAGATATTACCTCACCCACCTTATCTTTCTAAAGACCCTTAGTGCCAGTAAGGAGGAGAGAATGATGGAGAGAGGGAGAAGGGCAGGAAAAAGGGGAGCTCATGTTGATTGGGGCAGGTCAATCTTTAGGTGTAAGTCAATATTCACTTATAAAGTGTAAAAGTTAGTTGGGAAAACAGGCCAAGTAAATATTGATTTAAACCAAGAGCTGGTGGCCTTTAATATTGTTGTTCCGTGTGTTCACTGTGGCACTAGAAGTTGAACTCTTTTTGTTTACTTACAGGCTGGATATGGTGGAGCTAAGTTTGATGTAGGCTTTTAGACTTGCGACCAGTGATCTGAAACTTGACCTGTGAAAACTGTCCTTTCTGGGCATCAAAAGTAATATAGTTTTACAGGGCCTCTCCTCAGTGACCTGCCAATCATGCTAAACTGAAATGTTATTTGGAATGTGGTTTAATAATCCCTAGAGGACTGAACTCAGACCGTGAAATACATTTCACTTTGGACCTTAGGACAAACCTGAAGTATGATTCTGAAGGTGAAAAGCTGGTGTTTTTATCCAGTAAGCCTTATGGCCTAAAGCAATTCTTTAACTTGCTGAAGACTGTTACTAGGCGGGTGTATGCAGCTTTAGATGTTTTTTTTCTCTCATGTAGATTGTTGTACAAATGCTAAAGAATGTTAAATTGAACAGTAGAAATGGTTCTATTTCAAAAATACTAAATGAGTGTCAGAATAGATAAGCATCTAACAAACTTATAATAAAGAATATTTAGTATTTAACTATTGCAGTTGTATCAATTTTACATATGTACTACATACAGATACAAACAGTGATTTTTGTGAATTTGTCTTTTTGCTTAACACAGATTTTTGGTACAAAGACCTTTTGACAGAAAGGGGAAGTTTAAATACTCATATTTGGTGGTGATAGGTAATTAAATTTTAGTGCATCTGACACAAAAATAATTACTAAAAATAATCAGTTGTTAGTGAAAACTATAGTGATATGCCCTTCTCAATTATGTCAAACTCTTTTTAGTATTGAATTATTCAAAAAATAGCAACAAGACATATTTGATGTGGGCTGTTGTCCCTTGGCTTTCATTTCTTTAAATTTTTACACACAAAAAGTTTCTTTCCATCATATCTAGATTATAACATGTACAGTATTACATCATATATATGATTTTTAAGTCCATGTAAAGGAAAAGTCAATTAAAATACCACATTCTTTTCAGCAATTTTTTTGTTTCCTTCAGATTCATTACACACACACATAGATTGTATGCACTGAATGATACAGTTGATTGATTGAGTTGTATGCAAAGATCTGAAAGGTCATATTTTCCTTTAGATCCCTTGAAATTTGGTGGATACACAACTTGTGATTTCAGTCAAAACATGAGGAAATACAAATTCACACTTGACATAATTAATAGAGAAAAGGGATTTTTGATTTCCCCCCTAAATTCATCATATCCTATTTAATAGTATTTGGAAAACTAGAAAAGTAAATACTGATGAATAAAAATAAAGAATGGATGAAATCTTGGCCCTTTTGAAGTCAAAGAAGTTTTGTCATTGACTTCAATAGGGTCAGAATTTCTCCAGATAAGTTTTCCTAGTATCACACATTCTTTCCATTATAGGCTGGAATTTTCAAAAGAGCCATGGATTTGGGCACCTAAATCCCTTAGGCACTTTGAAAATACTGGCCTAAAGAATTAGGTATCTGAACACTTTAGAGAATGACATTTAGCTCTCTGCATCTCTTTTTAGTGATAAAGAAAATCCAGAGCCTGGTTGTCATAAGCTTTTGAATTCGCAGAACACAGGGTCAAACTATTAAATATATGTATAAGGTTCTTTACATATATCTCACCCAGAGAAAATAATGTTCTTCTCTTTTTCCCCCCTAGTAAGCGGGGTAAAAGACTATAATCCGTGAGTATCCTGGGTACTCCCAAATTATGCAACTTTCTTTCATAAATGTGAAGGATTAAATACTTTGATTGCTTTAAAGACTTAAAAAAAGCTACATTTAATAATAAAATCGTTTCTGCTCAGACTGATATCAGTATATGTTTCACTAATTAAATAATTAAAGTAACTGCAAATGCTATCAAGTGTCAGAGGAATAGCTGTGTTAGTCTGTATCCACAAACTCCTCATTGTTTCTGCAAATGCTATGTCATCAGAAGGGGAAAGCACTTTACAGAAATATATATTCAGTATCTTCACCAATATAGAATGTAATAATATTTTAATATTAATTATGGGATAAGTATTTTAAAGGGTTGGGCTCCTTTTTTGGAGGGTATAATTTTCACCTTCATATTTTTACTTGCAAAATGATTGTTTGCAGGAGCACAGGGGATAATCTGGGACATTGTTTTCAAATACACCACTCGATAAAGTAAAGTTGAGCAATGATCTGGAAATGTAGAAATCAGCTGGGCATGTCATTCTTTTTGCCTCTTTAAAACGACCTCGATGCTTACCTGTATATGTTTTTACTGTTCAAATCCCCAATATATAATCTCTAAAAATTATACTGTGTGTTGTGGGGGAGGAATGTTGACAGGCATAATGATAAACTGTTGTATGCTAAGTAATTTTATTTTTAAAATGTTTAAAATTATTTAGTTTAGGGAAACAAGAAATGGTAGGCCAGCTCTTACTAATTTTTTCTCTTACTGTCAACTCAGGGTTGTGACCCCAATTATTTTAGTCACACTATTTTAGTCACAGGAGTTCTTTTACATACTTTAGGGAACAGCATGATTAAATCCCCCCAAAGCAATCACTAGTTTTAACCATGGCTATTTTATTATTGAAAAAAGAAAAAGAAAATATTGAACAAAATAACACAAATGATAAACTTTAGTAATAAACTGTTTACTTCCATTACAATCTCTTCTGTATGCCTGTCTGTGGAGAGCTCTTAGCAGAGATTATACCCTTAAAAGTGACCGCCACTGAGGATGTTCTTCATTTGGTAAGTTAAGACCAAAGTATACTATTTTCCAAAGTTATTGCGAATCCAGTCTTAGTCTCTTATTAGATACTTAAAACTGTTTGTTTTGGGGCAAAAGACTTTGTTTAAGGGCAAGTGAAGTCTGTTTAGTTATTAGTGCTAACAAGCCAGTTATAAATTAGGCAAAGTAAGCAATCTTAACTAAATCCTATGAAATTGAAGAAAATATTTAAATCAGTTCCTTAGAAGAAACCATTTAAGGAGCTGTCTTGAGAAAGGCCAGTTAAGAATATTAAGAACCTTCAGTACAATTAAATCCCACTATGTATCGGTTTATCAGTGTTTATAGCCCCTGTCTCCTCTTTTGGAATACATCATCTAACCATTTGGTGATTAACAGGATGAAGTGTTAATATTTTAAGCATTTGCATATCCCAATGAAACCATGACCTGAGTTTTTGAATTTAGTCTTCTGGCAGTGTTTTAGTTAACTTTCTCTCATCAGTTCATGTTGAAGTCTTGGGGAGGTTTTCCTTGGGTTTGTTTCTTTTTGAGTCTTCTTTTTTCTTCTTAGCTGTCATGACATTTTACTTCTAGAGATAACAAGATAAGGTCATGAGTGTTGTGTGTTTTTGGGCAGGATAGCAGGGAGTGTGTGTAATGGGTGCTCACTTCAGAGTTTTTATACTCCTTTTCCTTCCTATTCCCATTTAATTATAGGAAACACACCTCTCTCAGGCTTGTTTTGATTCAAGTTGGCAGCTAACTTTCTTTTATTGGTGCAGTACCTTTATGGGCTGTCTTTAGAAGCCTCTTCATCTTACAAACATGTACTTTGCTAATGCATTAGGGTTGTGATTCTTTCTTGACAGTTATATTTCCTTGTCTCTGTGGCGGAAGATTCTGAGAACATCTTTAAAGTTACAGTTTTAATTCTTTTTTTTTATTCAGTTCACTTCTGAGATACTGATTTAGTTGTATTAGGGTTCAACAGGAAATTAAATTCTGTTTGCAAAAGATCCAAACACTCATTTTTTTTTAGTTCTCAAAACAATCTTTTTAAAATTCAGTAGCTCTTAGAGAGTCTTTAAATAGATATTAAAGAAATTGTTGAGTCTACCTGACAGTTTCTGGAAAGATGTCTCTTGGTCTTCCTGAGTTGGATGAGGGAATTGCTCGAGCACTGCCAGTAATTAATTAATTTATTTTTCCATTAATATAAACTATACACAAATGGTTTCTTGTATTAGTAATCAGTGTAGCAAGATCATTAGATTTTAGGTTAGTACATAAAGCATTTTACCATTTACATAGCAATGATATTAGGAACTGTATAAGGAGTTTTGTATATAGCTAATATGTATAAATATGCATTTCAGGTGTTTGTCATTCCAATGTTTAAGAAATAAACAAAGGGCTTAAAACATTTCCAACTACACAGGTTTTTCCTTGACGCTTTGAAAAGAAAAGAGGGGATGGCACAAAGCTCACTTTACCCCTACATTTTCTGGATTGATAAGGATCTTCAGTGCTACTTCTTTTTGAAGTCATTTTGACCAAATTGTGTTTACCAATTGCAGTCATTACAATAAAAACTCAGATTCTATACAAATCACCAATCGTAACAACCAACCTTATATCCATTTTTCAAAATATAATGTTCAGGAAATTGTCATAGAAAGTTTAAGCAAGATAAAGATTAAAATGCAGCTTTTCTGAGTTATAATAAACACTCTTATGGGTATTAAACATGGTTTTATGGCTATGAAGGGTTATATTCCTGACATTTACTTGTCTCTGCGATCACAGAAAATGGAAGCCTCCTGGATCTCCTTTATTCTCCTTGAATATTTCATATAATTAAACAAAGATATAGTCATGTGAGGTATTTTTCTCCAAACACCATATGTATGAAAGCAATAATAATTATCCTAAGCTTCAGTAAAAATCACAGGGAAGTTAAATGACCTAACAAAAATTATAATAATATTATTAATATCATGTTTGCAATAATATTGAAGTCTGTCCACCACATATATAATGGCTAATTGGTAACCTGACTTAAATTTAACTTGTGGAAGTTAATAAGCTATCTATTTGATATAATGAAACAAAAGCACTTATCTTAATATATATATTTTTATCAAAATAAAATTATAACTATAACATAATAACCTGATTTTCAGACATAGAGCACTTCTGAAAATTAGACCATAAATTTGTAGCTTATTTAAATTTCATTAATACATGATCTGCAATATTCAATAGTTTAAAGATGCTAATTAAGCTAATCACTACTAAAAGATGTGAGAGAAGATGAGCAGCTTTTATTAGTACTTTCTAATGGACCAGCATTTCAACATAGAGTTTATTTGCTTTGACTTTTGAAGATGTACATGGCCACTTAATTAGTTGCATGCAGTGGTGGCTGGATTGTTAGATCAATACAGTCACTTGACGTTTTCTGTGGGTACCAACTTCAGCCTCTTTCTGTAATATCTTTGTGGTCTGTTCCAGTTAGCCATATTACAAGACTATCGTGTATAATCTGGTGGACTGCCACACCATGGAACATTTTTGCTCAGGAAACCCCTTGGGACTAGCTTGCATTGGGTAGCTTGGGAAATGAATAATTTTTTCTGGGAGGGGCAATACAGAAGGTCAGATCTGAGGTCATTCGTAAGGCAATGAGGGATGCTTTTACTGACTGTTTGCAGCACACCTGAAAAGTAGATAATCTGAGAACGGCCTCTTTCCAGCAGTGCTATAGTTACTTATTGCTTTTGAACACAAATATTTATTCAAAATTATCTGATTTTAAAAAGTCATCCATTGTTTGTTGCTTTTGCCATCTGTTTTCACACTTACTAGAGTACCATTACCATAATTAAATGAGCACTTTTCTCTCTCCCCTTTCACCATATTGGCATGTACTGTAACTAATATAGTTATACACTTTTAAGTGAAGACATTTTTTACAATGAATTTACAAAATTGAATTTATGATGTCTCTTGTTATAATACTATGTTAAAATGTTTGCTTCATAAATCATAATGACTTTGGGGGGATAGAACAATACAGCTTATCTAAGATCATACTAGTTATTTTCTTCAAAAATTATTTTAAAGGAGCTGAAGATAAACTAAAAAAGTTATTGTTAAACAAATAGGGGTAAGCTATGTGAACAGAGAAGCAAACAAATAATCATTTGTGTGTTAAATAGGTAAACATTGATCTCAAGTGTCCATTAAATGTTGATCTTGGGCTGGCCTGGTCACCTAGTGGTAGTGCTCTGTATTGCAGTTTCGATCAGTCTGTAAAAAAATATATAATGATTTTTTTAAAGTTGCAGCAAAAACGTCTAGTAATTCTTTCCATTCTTTCCTCCTTTCATTCTTTCCTCCTCACTTGGATGCCTTGCAGCTCTTCTTCTGCCCCTTTCTAGCATTAAACTGGCTGTTAGAGTCAGAATTTGCTCTTAAAGATCCAAGGAATTATTTGACCCACCACAGAAGTGGCTCCTGAATTAAACATGGTAGCTGATTAACAGCACACATACAATGCACTAATAGTTTAGGACAGGAAGTGAAGAAGAGTGTTGTATATAATTGAAACTGAAGAAGAGTATTAGCCATTTAATTACCTAAATCGGAATTTTGCAAAGACACGTGGACACCCCCATCTCTTGCAGAAATTGTTTCCAGATTTTTAATAACAAGAAGTCAGGACTAGAACTGTGTCAGAAAGTCAATGTGAAATTAGAAAACACTCAGAATTCACCTATTTTGGAGTTCTCTGAGGTTTCCTAAACACAGTGTTTCATACATTTGTTTTACATCAGTGAAACTGTATTTGAAGTCATGTATGTAACTTTTGCATAAACTGGATGTCATTGAAAACATAGTAGCCCCACACATGTTTTCTGCAGCTGCGTGCATGATATTTTATGAAAATTACTTTAATGATTGTATTTGCAAATATTTTTCCCTCCCGCTTCTGACATTGCTGCTTTTCAGTGTCTGTACCCCATTCGGTGGATTTTCAAACCACCCACCGTTCCCTCAGCTCCCCATTCAGTCTCCCCTCTAAATCACTTCTCAGCCCTCTTCAATCCTTTGACCTCCCAACACTACCTCTGCCTCCTTGGGAGTTTCATGGCATGCTCTCCTGTTGCCAGCAGAGAGAAAAGAGAGAGACAGTTGGCTGCCTTGATGCTGGTGGCTGGGGAAGGAACTGCAGCTGCTGCCCACAGCCCAGCTGGAAGCATGGAGATCTAAATGGACTGTCAGAATGCATGACAGGGCTGCCAAATGCTTGGCAGCCCCATGAAAATATGGACGCAACATTTCATACTGCATTTATAATTCCAAGGTTTGCACTGTGGTTCCCCCATTACTAGTTTTATAAGCAGTTTTTCTGAGCTGAGGCTAGCATGTTCCATGCTGTCTTGTGTAGATGGCTTAATTTTTGTTATTTCGTTATTTTTATTTTGTTTCTCACATTGTGCTAAAGATAACAGTTTATTTGAAAAGAAGAGAGATTACTTTTTGTCTGATTTGAGATTCACAAGTGAGCAGAGGAACATTGTGGCCAGCTCTAATACAAGTATTTATGTGGAAAATGTAAATTGTTTACATATTAACATACTTGATGTGGACACAGCAGCAAAATGAGGACAGACGTATCCATGGAATTAAGCAGCAGGCTGCAGCTTTTATTAAACTTTAACACAGGGGAGGGGCACTACCCACCTGTCATCCATATTCTCCTATACCAGGCATTTCATTGGTTGCAGTGCAGGGATTACAGGGCTCCTTGCCATATAGCCTGTATCTGGCACCAGGGTTACTGGGTTCCTTACTATAGAACCATTAATTGATGCCAGGGTTACAGGGCTCCTTACCATATAACCCAAAATGCAGCTCCCCAGCCTACCCCCAGGACTCCATTCTCTCTGAGCCCTAACACCTTCCCTCCCCGTCACTGTGGGAGACAGAGGGTGCAGCGGGTTGGGGATCTTAGCCTACGAGGGCCACGAGTTCTCACCTTATCACATGAGCCCAAGGCCCATCACCAAAATCCCAGGTCTTTTACCTCTGGGAGCCATTCATTTTATTCTCTTAACCACACCGGTAACTGGCCACAGTGACTAGCTTGGTTGCTTCTCACCGAACCACACTGCCTAGTATCACAAGACCTTCACAATCTGTACCTGCAGGTGCTGTAGACATATGTCAGCACCTCCATCTGACAGATGTACGCCATCATCCTTTCTAGCCCATTGTAATGGATGTCCCTGTGCTGTATCATTGAACCCCGCTTTCTCCAGAAATATCTTGGTGACCCCCTTATTTAGTTTCTTTCTAGCCTTGTCCACATTGCCTGGGTCTGCTTGCATCCCTTGCCTGTCAGTGAATGCAGAAGTGGCACGAGTTTATCCCATTGCATGCCTCTTTTGGATGCGAACAGCTTCGGCCCTGAAGCCCAGCTGAGATCTGGCTGCCATCCTAGCTGCTCTCTTAAGGGCCCAATGCACTATAGAGTGCCCGCAAATCCAAACATTTCATATGCTCTGGGTAGCTTCTAAAACAAACAAGTGCATTGGGTTACTTACATTTAGCTGTTCCCTGCCATCTTTTCTTTGGTGCGGGGGTTAGTCCTGTAACACCTTGATTTCCAGTGCCCTATTGCCTGCACCCGCTGCAAGCCAAAACCCTCTGCAGCCACTGACGTTGCTGCCCCAATCCTGAAGGAATGAGTACCAAATTTACCCTGGTCAAGCCCATAATAGCAGAAGGTTTTTCTCAGCACCGGGCTGAATTGGTACCTTGTCAGGAAGCTGACATTACCGTGTATGAACAGTGGTCCTGGCTGCAGGCCCCGGATTTTTAGTGAGGTTCTTATCACCTTTACAGGGCACATGCGCTCATCTCAGCATGCCTTCAACACCACATAAGCCACCCCCTTCCCTTCCCTTCTGGTCTGTTTTTGGGTACCTTAAGTGCAGGTCCACTGCTCCTGCAGACAGTTGCACATCAGTTACGATTAATGCACTCTGGGACCTGTCTGCAGCTATCATAGGTACCAGCTCACTCATTCTCAAAGTGCTAAAGAAGGCAACAACAAATCCCTCCTTAATTAACATGGCCACCCTCCCACAGCTGCAGCCCCAGGCAGAGCCTTTGACAACTGTGTCAGGATTTCCAGTGTTACTGGTAACCTGTAATTTCTCCTGGACTATGCTTTTAAGAGTTTCTGTACTCTGAAGTGCCCATGTGGATCTGAGAAAGCCACTAGCTCACTGCAGGAGGACAGGCCCACTAGGTGGCCAGAGATAGTGGAGGAAGTCCACCCACAGTGGGTCAGAGGCACCACATATTGAGCCACCTGGTAGATTGGTATGGGATGCCCACAGGGAAGCCCTTCCTGTGCCCTAAATTCTGCTAACTCTGAATGGCTGGCCAGATAGGCCCTCAAAGTCTGTGGGGCAATTGAGTGCTCGACTATTCCCACAACTGTCATGAGCCAAGGTCCCAGAGTTGTTGGGGCATTCCATCTGGATCTCTCCTGGCCAGTGGGGTGAGTTCCCAGAATCTGTCGTCCTGAAATCAAGAGAGCATCGGCAATATTGTCCACTCCCAGGATATGCACTGCATGAAAAGGTATGTTAAACCACAGACAGTATAAAACAAAGGCCCTAACCAGACTCATTACTTGAGCAGTCTTAGCTGATTGGCTATTTAAAATATGGACCACGGATTGATTGCCGCACCAGAAATGGACCTTTTTGTTCTGAAAGTTTTCTCCCCAGCTAGTGACTGCCAACAGAAGAGGAAAAATCATGAGGAATGAAATGAATCCTGTAATACCCTGAGCCACCCAGCTTTCTGGCCACCTCTATGCACACCAGTCATCTCGAAAGTAAACCCCAAAAGCTATACCTCTTGAGGCATTGGATTGTACCTGTAGCTCAGTTTTGAGCAACCAGTCCGAATGCCATATCAAAATCTCCATAAAACTATTTCAGGCATCTTTCCCACACTGATAAATCTTCCTTCATTTCCCTTGTCATTCTAATAAAGGGGTGGAGTTTTTGCACTCCAGAGAAGGCTAATGGGCACAAAGTGTCTGACTGGGATCCACCCCCCCCCAATATACCAAGTTCGGGTGCCCATGGCCATCTGTAGTTCCCTCAGAGTAATTTTAATTGCCCCTTTGAGAGCCCATGTCAGTTCCCTGACCAATTTCAACTTCTCTGTAGGTCAGTGGTTCTCAAAGCCGGTCCACCGCTTGTTCCGGGAAAGCCCCTGGTGGCCTGGAGCAGCGAACCGTGGCCAGTGGGAGCCGTGATCAGCCAAACCTGTGGACGTGGCAGGTAAACAAACCAGCCAGGTCTGCCAGGGGCTTTCCCTGAACAAGCGGCGGACCAGCTTTGAGAACCACTGCTGTAGGTAACCTGGAAATGAGTCCAGTTCAATGCCCAGGTACATTCAACTTTGGGTAGGGCCTTCTGGTTTTTCTATGGTGAGAGGGACCCCGAAATGCTCGGCTAGGTTCTGAAATGCCCGAAGCATGTATTCACAGTTGCCTGTCCCTAATCTTCTTGCACATAAGAAGACATCGAGACTGTGGATCAGACTGGCCTGTATCACATGGTGCACTATTGCCCACTCCAAAATGGACTTGCATCCTTCAAAAGCTTCACATGAGACCACGTACCCCATGGACACTGCTTTATTAAAATAGTAGCATCCTTCAAATTGAAATCCAAGCAATTTAAAGTCCCTGGGATGCACCGGAAGCAATTGGAATGCAGATTTGATGTCACATTTTCCAGCATTGCCCCAGGGCCACTCCTTAGCCATGGCTGCCGTAGCATCAAGTGACGTGCCTCTCACTGAACATGGCTGGAGGTGCATATAATCATTTTACCGATTAGCTGTAGGGGTAGGACAGGTGATGGATAAGCCTATATTCCCCCTTTGCTTTGTTTGGTACCATAATCAGGGGAGACTTGCGGAATTCTGGTTTTGGTATGTATTGAAAGGGACCTGCCACTCTCCCTGATTCCACGTGCAAGGTAATCTCTGTCCTTACTATATGCTCAAAGCCTTTACTTGACTTCATGTTCTCTGCCCAAGAGTGGCACCTCACACCCTCGTATGGGATTTGGAAACTGTCTGAAAATCTATTCCATAAATATGCTACATCTTCTTTTCGTCTCTCCTCCCACTCCCAGCCCAGGGTGGTCCAATAACATATTACATAACTCTGTATCTTAATTGGAGGAGCCTTTCCATTATTACTATCTCTCCCTGTAGCATCTCCTGAAGCACTGGAACCTTGTGGACTCCCTTTCCTACAGCCCTATTGAAACCGCCCTTGACCCATAACAGAAGTGTATGCTATGCTGACCCCCTGCACATCCTACAGCAGTGTCTGTACCTGCCTTGGGTATGAAAACCTTTCCCATAATTAATGCAAAGTACATGTTGGCTTTTATATCTGTATTTTGAAAATGAGGTTGCAAATGGTAACAAGAACATCTATGAATGCAGTAAAACAAAATAACAAACAAAAAAACCTGGATCCAGGTAATAAACATTACAGCTGAAGAAAATAAAAAGTGGGATTAGTTTGGAAGGACCATTATTGCATCAAAATGATGCATCTGTAAGCTCCTTTCATGAGTGTTTTATGACTAGGTAAACACATTTTCTTGGGGCTCCAGCAGTAAATGTTGCTCCTTTATCACTTGATAGCCATTTAGAATTTATCCTGATTTTTAACGGTGCTAAAATACAGTAGGAGGAAAATTTATTAAGGCTACATCCTGCTAAACTGGAATCATAATATTAATACTTAAAACACACAGCAACATGCTGGGAAAATGGGATAGTTATTTAGATATATTATAAAATGTATCCTACTACTTCGATGTGATTCACTACTATTTCACCAAACCAATTTAACAGTTGCCTGTGGAGAGGGAATAGTGCAATTAAAATTAGTATCAGAGATTTTCACATTCATAGATCTAAATCAGGGATGGGTGATAATGAATTAAATACTTTTGCCTTCTTGTGAAGTCAAATCAGTATTAAATGAATCTGAGATAGAATTCATATTTAAAGAGTCTGCCTGTGCCTAGAGTTATGCCATCTGGAGACAGACTTTCAAAGGACTAGTCGATATTTCCACTCAATTTTTTTTTACTTTTAGTTTGGGTTTTTTTAGCTTCTTGAAAATTATAATGTAACAGTGTAAATACAATTTTAAAAAGTTAAATCTTGTATTGTGGCTTGTGCCCTGAACAGCCAAGAACTTAATGGGAAAGCGAGAAACACTCATTAAATTGGGCTGGGACAAAAATTAAGGAAAGTAGAACAAAAGACTGATAGCCCTGGGAACAACAGTCTCAAGGTACTTGTTAATCAGACATTGGAAAATTCAGTGGATATCCTGTGGGGCAGAGTGGCTAAATTTGTTTGTGGACATTATGAATAAGAAGTGGTTCTCTAGTCATTCGTTATAAAGTGGTAAAAAAAAATTATGAGGATATGTTGTAGTCAGTGGATGCCATTGCCTCTAAAAAACAAGCAAAACCTCAGGCCTTCTCTGGATTCAAGGAAAGAAGTTAGACTGTACTTCCTAAGCAAGCAAGTGTGAGTAGCAAGGATCATCATAATGTATTACAGTCACATGACCTCAGATTAAAAAATTCTAGTATATTAGCAGTGCTGTGGTCCTCTAGTGTGACTTCACTTTTTGTTGACTCTTGCTGCCTCACCAAAGTTTGCAAGACACAGTCATATTTTGTTCCCTGAAGAAACCTTTTTTAAAAGAATAGTGGCATTGTGTCTAGGTGTTGCAGTGTAGATGATATTTAAATATTGACATGCAAATTACTCCTCCTTTGGAGACCTGACCAATAACAAAGCTGATGAAGAATGGAGATGCATAACAACTGTGAGTTTAAGATGTGTATGTAATCTGTTAAATCTAAATTCATTTTTATTCAGATGAATGCAAAAGTTATCTTATACCAGTAGACTTCTTATTTTTCATTATAACTGCAAAAGATACTTTTATTTTTGAGAGTGCTTGCCAAGTGAATATTATAGTTAGCCAAGTGCTTAGTCCTGCACATGCATGCGTATATGGGAGGTGTGATACAGGAGGGCCAGGGAGCAGTGGTAGAGTGCTAGAGGGGAAATCTATAAGCCCAAGGCTAATTAAGGTATAGTTTCCTATAGACTAGGGAGGGTGGCTACAGGTTAATTAGAGCACCTGCAGTCAGTTAAGGTCCTGTCAGGAACCTACTAAACCCCCCTGCTTCAGGCAGTCAGGGAGAAGGAGGAAGGAGAGAGGGCTGGAGCTTGGAGGTGTGCTGTGAGACTTGAAAGATCAGAGAACCGAAGTAAGGGAGACGCTGCCCCAGCAGGGGAGGGATACTCCCTCCCCCAGGGTCTAGGGACCGAAGGTACCCCACCCAAGGGGGAAGAGGGTAAGAATCCGCAGAGGTTGAGAGGGACTGGGGCTCAGAGTGAGGAACAAACCCAGACCCCACCCCCACTTTCCTCCTCTACCACCTTCCCGGGCCACTAGCCGGGACCTCGGCGGCCCAAGAGCAGGGGCAAGGGGTGGCGTCTTAGCCCTCCTGCCAAGAAAAGCGCAGGACCCACCATGCTAACACTGGCCATCTTGTCACACGTGGTGTGAGCAGAGGGATTTCTGCGCCATGAACATAATCCAGGGTGGGTCACGACCACCCTGCCCCAAGATGGAGGACGTGGTCAAAGTACTGGTGCAAGCCACTGCTGCCCAGCAGGAGGCTACCCGGGTCCAGGCAGCTGCCCAACAGGAGGCCATGCGGCTGCAGCAAGAGACCAATCACTTGCTGATGACCCAGGCCACCCAAGATTGGGCCATGCTGCAGGAACTAGTGAACCAGGTGAAGGCCCATACGGAGCTCAGCCGTGGAAATGACGGGACATGGACCATACAGGCCAGCTACTGTCTGCAGAAAATGACCCGGGAGGATGATATGGAGGCGTACCTCCTGGCCTTTGAGAGGACAGCCCTGCGGGAGGTCTGGCCCCGAGACCAGTGGTCGGGCATCCTTGCCCCATTTTTGTGAGGGGAGGCCCAGAAGGCCTACTATGGTATGACCGCAGAGGAGTTGGCAGATTACCCCCGACTGAAGGCTGAGATCCTGGCCAGGGCAGGGGTAATGACAGCCTTGCGAGCCCGGAGGTTCCATGAATAGCAGTACTGTGAAGACAAGACACTACGATCACAACTATTTGACCTAATCCACCTAGCCCGGAAGTGGTTATGCCTGGAGGCGCTCAGCTCGGAGAAAATGATGGAGCTCCTGGTGGGCCACTATGCGAGGGGACTACCCTCGGGCCTTAGGGCCTGGGTAGGCCAGAATGACCCCTCCACCTATGATGAACTGGTCACCCTTGTAGAGAGACAACTGGCAGCCCGTGAACTGTTCGAAACCCCGGGAGATGAAACACAGCGTTTCAGGAAACCAGTCCTGACCCTGAGGCCCTGGATCATCGAGAACTCCAGGAAAGCCATAGCTGGAAGAACAGGCACCAAGGAGCGCCCTGAGGCCCCAAAAGGGTGTGGGGGTCCGGTGGGAGAGGGTTGGGAGAGCTAGTCAGAGAGCCCAAGACAGCAGGCAATCTCTGGAATGAAATATCATTGTTATGAGTGTGGGGAGTTGGGGCATATAGCAGCCCAGTGCCCCAACAGGGAGGAGCTCATGCAATGTAATCTGGAGGATCCCGGGGACCAATGTGGCCTAATCAGCCTGGTGGGGGTCGCGACGGTCCCACATGATTACACCAGGCTGGTAAAGATGAACGGCATCCAGACCATAGCTTTGGTGGACTCTGGGAGTGCTGTCACATTGGTCTCAGGGAAGTTAGTGGGGCAAGACCAACTGAGCCGAGCCAAGAGCACCGGAGTGACATGTGTCCACGGCACAGTAAATTTCTACCCCACAATTCCAATACAGACTGAGATCCAGGGAAACACTACCAAGATGACTGCAGGGGTGGTCCCCAAGCTCCCCTACCTGGTCCTAATTGGCAGGGACTTTCCTGGGTTCGAGAGCCTACTCCCCCTCATTGAGTTAGGGGAGGGAAGTAAACCCTGAGCAGAGTTTGAGGTGCCCACAGATGACCCGACTACAATTTTTGCTGGCTTTTCCCTAGAGTTATTTTCACCTCCTGGGAAGTCCTGGAAATCCAGATGGGAAAGGAAGGCAGACAAAAGATTAGGAACCAGGATTTTGGCGGCAAACCAGAGAGCTGCCCTGGTTGGGAGAAGGCCCCGTGGAGACCCAGAGATGGCCTCCAGCATGAGCGGAAGCACCCCAAGAGAAGGAGGGGAGCCCAATCCAATAGAATCAGGCCAGATCGGTCCCGCATGCAAATGTTTTGGGCAGGACCAAGCTGACGACCCACTGTATGCGAACGTGAGGGAGGAAGTAGTAGAGGTAAATGGCATGCCAGTAGAAGGGAAAACCAAAGGCCCAGGGCCATGCTATATAATCAAGCAGGATCTGTTCTACTGGGTAGTGCCAATACGGGGGGAAGTAGTAGAACAGTTCTTGGTGCCATGGAAGCATACTAGGGCTGTATTAGAGTTAGCTCACAGCCATCTGTTTGGAGGACAGGAGCAGAGAAGACTCTGTATAGAGTCCTAAGGAGGTTCTACTGGCCGGGGGTATGGGCAGAAGTCCAGCTCTATTGTACCTCCTGCCCAGAGTGCCAGCTGCATAGCCCCTGACCTTAGTTAAGGGCCCCGTTGGTACCCTTGCCTATAATTGAAGTTCCTTTTGAAAGGATAGCAATGGATCTAGGGGTCCCATAAGAAAGAACGGCCTGGGGCCACCGAAGCATACTCGTCATACTCGAACTGGTGCAGGTTTTTGCTAGGGTAAGCATCCCGAAGGAAATCTTGACAGACCAAGGGACTCCCTTCATGTTGAGAGTAATGAAAGACTTATGTACCCTGCTCCGCATCCAAGCCTTGCAGACCTCCGACTATCATCCCCAAACAGATGGTCTAGTTGAGCGATTTAACCACACTCTCAAGAGCATTAGCCGAAAGGTGGTGGCCCAAGATGGGAAAGACTAGGATACCCTCCAACCATAGCTGATTTTTGCAAACGAGAAGTTCCCCAAGCATCTACTGGTTTCTCCCTCTTCGAGCTACTGTATGGACGCCACCCACGTGGCATATTAGACATCGCAAAGGAGGAATGGGAGGAACAGCCCAACCCGGGGAAGAACATCATTGCCCATGTAGCCCAGATGAGAGAACGAATAGTCCAAGTGAACCTCATAGTACGAGAGCATTTGGAGAAAGCACAATTGGCCCAACGAACCTACTACAATCGTCAGGCAAAAACACGGAAATTTCAACAAGGAGAACGGGTGCTGGTGCTGGTACCAACAACAGAAAGTAAGCGCCTGGCCTGTTGGCGTGGACCCTATGAGATCGTGGAAGCCATTGGGGAGGTGAATTATAAGGTGAAGCAGCCAGACCGCCAAAGGCCAGAGCAGATATACCACATCAACTTTACTGAAACCCTGGCTCGATCAGGAGACGTGCCTGGCCATCCTGCTGGCTCCATCCCAGGCAGATGACCCACAAGGGCAGCTAAAGATATCCCAGCATTAGCCCCAGAACAACAAAAAGAGGTCGTGAAAATGATCCAGCAGAACCAAGACGTGTTCTCCACACAACCAGGCTGCATGATGCTGATCCAACACCACATCGTCATCTGTCCCAGAGCAAGGGTGATGATAAAACCATATCACATACCAAAGGCAAAAATAGAAGAAATTAGGGCAGAAGTCAGGAAGATGCTGAAACTTATGGAGATTGAGGAATCATACAGCCAGTGGTCCAGCCCTATCATCTTGGTCCCCAAGCCTGATGGCAGCCTGAGGTTTTGTAATGACTTCCAGCAGTTAAATGAGGTATCCCAATTCGATGCCTACCCAATACCACGTATTGATGAGCTGGTGGATCAGTTAGGCAAGGCCTGATACTTGACCACCTTAGACTTGACAAAAGGCTACTGGCAGATCCCCCTGGCTGACGATGCCAAGGAAAAAAACACTTTCTCTACACCCGATGGCCTTTTCCAATATACTGTCCTCCTTTCTGGGCTCCATGGGGCCCCGCGACTTTTCAATGATAGATGGACAGATTACTTTGACCCCATGCCAAATATGCTGCCGCCTGTTTAGATGATGTGGTAATCCATAGCCCTGACTGGGAGACACACCTGGGGAAAATGGAAGCGGTACTGGATGCTCTTAGACAGGCTGGCCTCACTGCTAACCCATCCAAATGTGCAATAGGGTTAGCCGAGGTCAGATACTTCGGGTATGTAGTCAGAAGGTGCCTGGTGAAGCCCCAGTGGAATAAAGTGTAGGCAATACAGGAATGGCCTCGCCCGAACCGCAAGAAGAAAGTCAAAACATTCTTAGGGATAGTGGGCTTCTATCGCTGGTTCATCCCTCACTTCGCCACAAGGGCAGTGCCTCTGATGGACCTGATAAGAGCTCGGGGCCCGGAGATAGTTAAGTGAACTGAGGTGGCAGAAGAAGATTTCACAGACCTAAGGATGGCCCTTTGCAGCCACCCAGTGCTCATAGCCGCAGATTTCAAAAAGGAATTCATCCTACAGACAGATGCCTCGGAGGAAGGATTTTTGGCCGTCCTTTCACAGATGGTGGGGGATGAGGAGCACCCAATCCTTTACCTTAGCCAAAAGCTCCTGCCCAGGGATCAACGATATGCTGTAGTAGAAAAGGAATGCCTAGCGGTTAAATGGGCCATGGAGATTCTACCTGCTTGGGCGGCGGTTCACCCTTGTGACAGACCATACCCCATTCCAGTGGATGCACAAAAACAAGGAGAGGAATGCACGAGTGATTAGATGGTTTCTATCCCTACAACCTTTCCACTTCTGGATACAGCATAGAGCTGGAAGCCAACACAGCAATGCGGGCAGCCTATCACGACAACACTGTCTCTCGTCCCAAGTAGCCCAACCCCATGGTGTTGAGCGGGGATTGCGGGGGATGGATATGTGATACTGGAGGGTCAGGGAGCAGTGGTAGAGTGCTAGAGGGGAAATCTATAAGCCCAAGGCTAATTAAGGCATGGTTCCCTGTAGATTAGGGAGGGGAATTGAAAACCTTGCTGGTTGGTATATTTCAAATGAGCAAGGATAGCTTCATGACGGAGAGAATTGGGATGGATAAGTGACAGTAGATAGGTTTGGGGAAACATGTTTTAAGGTAGGATCATTCCAGTATGTTGCAGCAGAAGGGAGGGAGGTAGATTAGGCCATGTGACATCTAGGGATTTTTCTCCTTTTAAAATGAAATAGGCCTGGGTTTACAGTTCCCAGAGCTCAGATGGATTTATTTACCGCACTAGGGAAGAACAGGGGGTTGAGGCACTGTCACAACATGAAGTAACCACATGAAATAACATCAGATTCTGGGACATAAACCAGACAATTACAGAAATGTTGTGAGTTCAGGTCTCAAATACCAGGTAACAGGTCACTACCTTCATGTTACCGTACTGGCCTGGGCATTCTCTAGTATTTACTTTTCCCCCCTGTTTCTTTTTTTCTCACCCACAATGGCTATAAATCATAATGCCCCTCCCTCTAGGGAAGAGAGATGAGTCCTTATGCAGTTTCTGTCAATGCCATTCATTCCAACAGCTAGAAGAGGTCACAGAGATCAAATACAGACACTTCCCACTAGAGTTGAACACATGGCCTTGAACCCACTCCCAACTTCTGCTGCATCTGCAAACATGGTAATACCCATATATAGGGCCAGGGGCTCATGCATAGTTCGGCTGCAACTGTTAATACAATCTATGGGTGCAGTGAAGTTTTGGGCCAGTGGATTCAGGCTTTGTGCACACTAACTGGCAAATCCCTTTGTCACTTCTCTTGTCTGGCCATTCTTTTCCACTGTGCACTCATGCATGTAGAGTCCCAATGAAGCTGTGTTCTGTAGCATTCTGATATGAGAGGGGTGATGAGTCTTCCCGTCCAGGGTCTATGTAGTTTGGCCTCCCTGCTCCCTCCCTACATATCAGAAAAATGGTTTTTCTACTGTTATGACCCTTACATAACCTCACAGAAAGTGGGAAGAAAGGATTTGCCCCATATTCCTGTTGTCGTTTGTCTCTTTTAAACTGATCTGCAACCTCTCTCTTGGATCTGTTAGACAACTTGCTGTTATTTAAAATGTCTAGTTCCTCTTTTGCACATGTTTCAGAGTAGCAGCCGTGTTAGTCTGTATCTGCAAAAAGAAATGAAGTACTTGTGACACCTTAGAGACTAACAAATTTATTTGAGCATCAGCTTTCGTGAGCTACAGCTCACTTCATCGGATGTATTCAGTGAAAAATACAGTGGGGAGATATATATACATGGAGAACATGAAACAATGGGCGTTACCATACACACGGTAACGAGAGTGATCAGGTAAGGTGAGCTATTACCAGCAGGAAAGCGGGGGAGGAGGGGAGGAGGGGAACCTTTTGTAGTGATAATCAAGGTGGGCCATTTCCAGCAGTTGACAAGAATGTCTGAGGAACAGTGTGGGGAGGAAGGGGGGAATAAACATGGGGAAATAGTTTTACTTTGTGTAATGACACATTCAGCAGTTTCTCCTTGGAATCTGTTTTTGAAGTTTTTTTGTTGAAGAATTGCCACTTTTAGGTCTGTAATCGAGTGACCAGGGAGATTGAAGTGTTCTCTGACTGGTTTTTGAATGTTATAGTTCTTGACGTCTGATTTGTGTACATTTATTCTTTTACGTAGAGACTGTCCAGTTTGACCAATGTACATGGCAGAGGGGCATTGTTGGCACATGATGGCATATATCACATTGGTAGATGTGCAGGTGAAGGAGCCTCTGATAGTGTGGCTGATGTGATTAGGCCCTATGATGGTGTCCCCTGAATAGATATGTGGACACAGTTGGCAACGGGCTTTGTTGTAAGGCTAGGTTCCTGGGTTAGTGGTTCTGTTGTGTAGTGTGTGGTTGCTGGTTTAAATAGACAGCCACCAGACCTTTTCATTGCACTCATGTGAGTTCCCATGCACAGAAGTAGTGCGATGAATGAACCAGAGTTTACAATCTGGTTCAGGTTTCAGAGTAGCAGCCGGTTAGTCTGTATCCGCAAAAAGAAAAGGAGTGCTTGTGGCACCTTAGAGACTAACCAATTTATTTGAGCTTAAGCTTTCATGCATCCAATGAAGTGAGCTGTAGCTCACGAAAGCTTAAGCTCAAATAAATTGGTTAGTCTCTAAGGTGCCACAAGTACTCCTTTCCAATCTGGTTCAGTAATTCATGAATTCCGGCAATCCATTTTTTCCTCTCATTTACTTCAACTATTTCCTAATGCTAGGTGTCTTTCCCGAGCATTGGAATTTAGTGCTACAGCCGTGTCAGTTTTAAACATGTCTTTATTTCTTGCGAAAAAATTATCGTAAAGCACAATTGCATTGTGTAAACAGTAATACTTACACCAATCCATTTGCCTGAATACATTAGAGTCTATAAAAAAGCCACTTACAATTTTTAAATCTGACTTTCTCCTTATTTCTAGCCTTTTGATTGTCATTGTTTGCTCAGTTATGAAGTGGTTTGTTGACATCAAATATTTTAATAATTCCCTTCCAAGTCTTTGTGCCTATGCCTTTGAGATGCTGGTATAGTAATTAAACTGTCTTTTAGTTGAAATGCTTGCAAAGCGTCCAGTTCTGTGCCTGGCAGCTGGTGATGCATTATAGAGACATTGAGCTAATCGATTAAAACCGCAGAGACATGGGAGTTGTCTGACAGCACTGTACTAGGATGAAATTAGTTGGAATTGCATGGTGAAATTAGGGGGAATGCAGGTGATTGCAGCCCTTCTGGGAGAATCCTGGGTGAGAGGGACACTGTGCACTGATCCCTGTGTAATTAGGACAGCCATGTTTTAACAGTATTTCTAAAGTATTAAAATGGACTGGATAAATCAGCAGGGTTGTTTCCAGTGAACTTGGCATCCATCCACTGTGACTGAAATAACATGAAATTTTTCGGCTGCAAGGAAATGTGAAATTGGACTAATTGTCTTTTAACTAGTCTGTTAGTGTGTTTAGCCTGTAGCAGGTCAGGAGTGGGGATGCAGTATGCTTGCAGGTCTACTGCTGGAGGCTGGGAAGAGTTACTGTGTTCACAGTTTATAGAATGTTTAATAGAATAAAGATAATAAAAATGGGAATAGATGGGAACAATGGGAATAAAGACAATTTGCATGTATTAGTGTGTAAAGCTTTTTAATGTGGTCTGTTTTAAAATGCTATTTTATAAGTGTAATTCTTTGTTTTAAACAATCCAGATAGGAAAGTTCCTTTCACTCAGGCTATTACTGTCATTCATGGGCTGTGAAGTGGATCTATACAAATGCAGAATGATTCAAATAAAAATAATTTCCAGCGTAAGTGTGCATAGCTCCTCTTGCCCAATTCCATCAAACTTTTGCCCTGTCTGAAACCATTCTTATTAGTCCAGGCGGCAGTGAGCATAAAAGAAGCCTTCCTGGGTTGTCTGTTCTATTGTAATATTAAATCTCTTTATTTAAATTTGCAAATATTGTTTGGCCCTACTTATTCAATGGAGGATAGCAGTGAAATGTTGTTTTTTAACAGAAAAACTCTTCACTGTTGGCAGCGTTTTGCTACAGCAGTAAAGGGTCTATGTAGAAAAAGATCCCCCGGGTATTGTGGAAGAGACTTTCTTTGCCTCCTGCAGTTGCATAGGGCACTTTTAGCTGTCTTTTAGGAGCCAATGGAAGCCATATCTTCACTCCCAGTGCGGAGTAACTACAGCAGTGGAATTCTCCTTATCCCTCTTTGCACAGGGTACCTTCTTTTCTTTCCCTCCACGCTCAGCCAGAATAGAGGAGCTGTTGTGGGTGATGAACTCTTTGGAATGCAGTAGTTAACTTCAGTCTAGTAGGTTATAATGATTGCATTTCCAAAGGATTAGCACAATAGGAGTTGATAGCAGTGGAGTCTAATTTCCTTATAAGCAGAGTGATGGTTTTTGTAGAGTTCTCTGCAATAGACTATTCTTCAGTTTCTGTTGAAGAAGTAACTTTCAGCAAAGAAGAACAGTGTCAAAAATGACCATTAACCTTAAAAAATCATCAAATGTAAGTTATGCACAAGATTTCTGTCTGTTTCAAATTTTGGTACTTTGAACAGTCTGCATTGCTCCATTACTGAGATAATTCAGAATGAAAAAAAGTTAGGTACTCATTCCTAAATTTCTGAACGGAGCTATTTTAAAATTACTTTTAACTCCAAGACATTATTGGATTTACTTGCTATTTCTCATTCTGTACTTAGAGAGTAGGTGTTGCGGTTTGGGGTACACTGTATTCTTCATTCGTAACAATGAGGTTCAGTGTCTGTTTTAATTGCAAAGCTACAGCAGTTCAGCCTTGACTATGAAGCCACGCCTGACACCTCCATAGTACATACAGATTTGCCATCAATTTGTCTGCTTTTTACCATAATCAGATCATTGGGCACATTTTTATATTCTCTTTTTTTTTTTTTTTTTTGCATTGGACTATGATAACGTTATTATGTATATTTATCAACTGTCGTAGTTATTTGGCTGAAGAGAGACATTCCTCTTTATCTCCTAATTACCTGCAAAAGAATTATAGAGAGAGGATCTTTAGGCTTTTTAAGACAATTCTTAAAAGGGTTTGTTTACCAATCTACCTGTAGGAAAGTTAAGCATGTAAAAGAAATCAGTGAGCAGAAAGAAGTAACCTGATTTGGATAAGATCCCTGTATATAATCTTGCCAAAAGTGGAAACATGACTTCCAACAAATATCAAATGTTTGACTAAAATTTCAACTCTCTTAGGCATAATGATTAAGATGGGATCGCTATTTTCGTATAAATGATCTGGAAATGACAGGAATTGGGAAAGTCCCCAAGTTTTTAAGGCAATGATTATCTAGTAATTATTTTAATTGACTGTTTCTTAATGACAAACCATCAAGGACAAAAAAGGATTCCAGGCAGTGGTTACTCTGATACTACTTTGGAGGGAGAAATATTTTAGTCTGAGACAAGTTGATGCAGGAGTGGTCTGAATATGACTAAAAATCTAATTAAACAAGAAACCAAATGCATCTCATATTAGAAGTCAGAGAATGAATTCAGAAAATCTACCAAAGCAATGGTTGTAAATAGACACTTCATCCATTAAGTCGCACTTTTGCGATTTTGATTAATTCTTCTCAAAATACCTATTAAAGGCTCTTCTTCAGTAATGTGTCACTACCATTCCCATCATACCTAAACAAAACAAAACAAATGGGGCCCATAAAAGTTCCAGTTAAAAAGGTTATTCCATTTTGAGAAGTATTACCAGTTCCAGTGGCGTTGCCTGTCGTATAAGGACTGTCTGTCTCTGAAACTGGAGGAATGTTTCAAAATGGAAGAAAGTTTTTAAGTGAGCTGACTAAGTTACACCTTGAGGCTTGCCAAATTCAGGATCTGACAAAGACATGGAGGACTATCATGAGGTCTGCATCAGAGGTGTGTTCACAGCCATATATGACAAAGGGTGCTACAGGCCACTGCTGCTGCTTGAGAATCCGGTAGCAGTTGTATTTCCAATAGGACCCCACTACCCTGACCATTCTGGCAGAGTGGGCATACACTTTCAATAAATGAGGCAGATATTACTTCAGCCTGCTGCTTTTCCGCTCCCAATAACTATCACTTCCCATCTGATGAGGATTGAATTGCTCCAAGTTCTGTTTCACTCAACTTTCCCTTTCAATGTTAGGCTCTGAGAAAAGAGGAAAACTCTATAGAATCTAGGTTTGAAGAGGAGACTGAAAAGGTGGGTGTCATCAGTATATGGATGACATTGTGGCCCAAAATGCCAGTCTCAACTGCAGACATTAAACAGGAAGGGTCACAACATGAACCGCAAGGCACCTATATAAGTGAGAGCACTTTTGCGGGATGATCAGTTTGTTTGCAGTATCAGAGAGGAAGGAATGAATCCACACGTCATGGTTACCAGGCAAGCTGTATTTTAGACACTTTAAGTCACTCCCAAGTGCACCCCTCAGGATGACAGGCCTGACTTCCTGCACCTCTCTGACTACTCTTAGATGGCTTTCTGGGGTGTAGCCCCCCTATTTCCCAATGGTGTTAATACTACAGGTCCCACTATGTTTGGCACCTGTAAACCCCTTTCCCTTGTGGACCTGTGATCGGTGAGCTGATTTAAGTGACTCAAAACCAGCTTCGTCAAAATAAAGCATTATTTATTCACCCAAAGGTACATAGCATGCAAAATAAAGAATTAAAACAAAACAGGTTTATAGTCACGGTGACAAAGTTCCTGCTCTACCTTGGTGGGTACCTTGCTCTACCTTGTGCTTATTCATGCATTTGCTCACCTTGGAGCTTCATGGCAGCCCTCAGCTTGGCCGTTTTTCTGAACTCACAGTCCAGGTCAACTCCTCCTGTGTTGGGAGGATTTGGGGGGAAGCCAGGCCCGCCCTCTACTCCGGGTTCCAGCCCAGGGCCCTGTGGAATGCAGCTGTCTAGAGTGCCTCCTGGAACAGCTGTGCGACAGCTACAACTCCCTGGGCTACTTCCCCATGGCCTCCTCCCAACACCCTTTTTATCCTCACCACAGGACCTTCCTCCTGGTGTCTGATAATGCTTGTACACCTCAGTCCTCCAACAGTCCGCGTTCTCACTCTCAGCTCCTAGTGCCTCTTGCTCCCAGCTCCTCACACGCACACCACAAACTCAAGTGAGCTCCCTTGTTTTAAAACCCAGGTGCCCTGATTAGCCTGCCTTAATTGATTCAAGCAGCTTCTTGATTGGCTGCAGGTGTTCTAATCAGCCTGTCTTAATTGTCTCCAGAAGGTTCCTGATTGTTCTGGAACCTTCCCTGTTACCTTACTTAGGGAAAGGGGACCTACTTAGCCTGGGGCTAATATATCTGCCTTCTATTAGTCTCCTATAGCCATCTGGCCGGACCCTGTCACATCAATATTCTCCTTCCCTAAACATTCATCTTTCCTTGCAAAGTGGGATAAGTTCCATTCTGCCCAGTTACCTTGTGTTTACAAATTGAATATGTAATTTGTATGGGATTGAAAAATAAGCTGCAGCATGGTCTCTGTATCTGTCGTTGTCACATCCTGCCACTGTTGACAACCCATTCAACCCCTTACCTTTCCTGCCAGTGCTACATTTTTGAGGTTTTAGTATCCCCTTTGATCCTAGGTCCAGCCTGGGAAGAGTAAAATTTGCCAGCCTGGTTGGAACCAGGCCACAGGTATTCCCCAATTGATATCTTCCCCATTGTTTCCCCGAGGACCCGTGGCATTCTGTATAATAGTACCTTACCTTTGCAATTGTTTCATTTCCTGTTGGTGTGCCCCTTACATCCTTCTTTGATTAAATTCTATTCAGCCTGTTGAGGATTAAACTCTATTCACATGGGTAAACTAAGGTGCATGCATTTATAAAAATACCGTATTTCACCCCTTCTTCACAAAGATCTGCTGTTTCAAAAACATATTATCTCTGGTAATTATAGATCTCTGTTAATTCTCAGGAAAGAGAGCTCTAGACTGAGCAGTTTGAAAGCTGTGTTTCTTGTAATTATAAATGTATTCCACTATTCTCTATGAGGATATATATAGGGCGTTTCTTTGTGGTTGGACCTAAATTTTTATAGAGCTCTATCTATATTTCCACCTGACAAAATTCCCTTTTCCTCTGTCTTCTTTCATCCAAATAATGCCAAAGTAAGAGATTTTCAAACTTTTTTTTTTAAGACTGCATTTATAGGCAAAAGGAAATCCAAATTCTATGCGCGTCTCACCTGGGAAGAAAGCTTTTTAAAGATTTTTTTGCCAGATAAGGAAGTGTGTCCAAAAGGGCTTGATAGCTGAAGGAATATCAGCTCCCACTGGTCTACAACCTTATTCAACCAGGGTGGTTGTCTCCTCATGGGTAAAGAGAAAATAGGCATGAGTGATTGACTGTACCAAACTTCCCTCTGGAATCAGTTCATACTGTTATGAACCATTATAGCATGAATGTGAGAGACTTCACCGGAGGCTAATTAGAATCCTTAGCTATATGCAAGAATCATAATATTGTTCTATCTTAATTTTCTGTGAAATGACTTTTAATCACTGCTTTTTACTACCTTCTGACTACAATTGTAGGACTAACACAGAAAATTAAAAAGACTTTTGCTAAGTTCAGGTAAGAATAAATGGACACAAATCAGAGGTCAAGAATTATAACATTCAAAAACCAGTTGGAGAACACTCCAAGTTCTTGCTGTTATGGGCTTCTCCTGCATCATGAAACAGGTGTGGGCATTGGGGTTCTTCCTATGTGAAGGTGTATATTAGAGGGGTAGATGTGTCCTTTTTCTCTTCTTCCCTTTATTTTCATGCAGAAAATGGTTGTGAGATGTTTTATGTTCTGTGCAAGGAACACCTTTAGGAAGTACCAGATGTACCTGTTTCTCCTCCCAGATGTTGTTTCTCTTTGAAATACAAGGTGGTGTGTAATGAATTACGTAGGTTACCTGGTCTTTTGTCAGGTGACGGCATGTATGTTTGTGAACCATGGAAAGTTTAGAGGGAAGTTTATGTAAGATGAATATTTAACAATTAAGAACTTTAAGTTGTAAGTGCAGGAGATAGAGGAAGGAGGATGATATATGAATCTGAGAAATCTATAAATGAAGTATAGTTAGTATATGTTGCAGAGAGTGACAGAGACAAAAAGACCAAGAGAGTAAACTGAAAATAGAGCAGAAGTGGGCAAACTATGGCCTGTGGGCCACATCCAGCCCACAGGACCCTCCTGCCTGGCCCATGAGCTCCTGGCCCCTCCCCTGCTGTCCCCCCACCCCCGCAGCCTCAGTGTGCCGTGCCGCCGGTGCAACGCTGTGGGCCACCGGGCAGCGTAGTTGCAGAGCCGCGACCTGACCTGGAGCTCTGGGCAGGACGACTGCAGCGCCGCCAGCCACTGGTGCTCTGTGCTGCACGGTAAGGGGGCAGGGAGGGTTAGATAGAGGGCAGGGGAGTTCAGGGGGGTGGTCGGGGGGGCGGGGGTGTGGATAGGGGTCGGGGCGGTCAGAGGATGGGGAACAGCGGGGTTGGATGGGGGCTGGGGTCCCTGGGGGGCAGTCAGGGGACAGGGAGAAGGGGTGGTTGGATGGGGCAGAGGTCCCGGGGGGGGCAGTCAGGAATGGGAGGGGGGTTGGGTGGGGTGGCAGGGGGAGTCAGGGGTGGGGGGTCCGGGGATGGTCAGGGGACAGGGAGCAGGGAGTGGTGGATGGGGCAGGAGTCCCGGGGGGGGCCGTCAGGGGACAGGGAGAAGGGGTGGTTGGATGGGGCCGGGGTCCCATGAGGGCAGTCAGGAATGAGAGGGGGGTTGGATGGGGTGGAGGGGGGAGTCAGGGGTGGGAGGTCCGGGGACAGGGAGCGGGGGGGTGGATGGGGCAGGAGTCCCGGGGGAGCTGTCGGGGCAAAAAGTGGGGGGTCAGATAAGAGGCAGGGGCCAGGCCATGCCTTGCTCTTTGGGGAGACACAGCCTCCCCTAACCGGCCCTTCATACAATTTTGGAAACCCAGTGTGGCCCTCAGGCCAAAAAGTTTGCCCACTCCTGGAATAGAGTGTTTGGAAGAGGCAATAGAACAGAAACAAAAGGGCAACATGAGAAGAAAGATACCAGTGTAAATGCTAGGTTCTGTACCTGAAGTACAATGTGGGATTGGATTGTACATCATTAAAGACTGATAGCAGAGGAGGAGGCACATGATGAAAGTTGAACTCACCTTACTTTATGGTGTGACTATCCAGCTCTAGCAAAATACCATGGATAGGAATGGTTGTGTGAAGCTAAGATAAGAGACTGCTTATGGAAGATAGACTGATTAATTTTAAAAGTAGGCGGAAGAATTTCTGACTGTACTTGAGGTTATAATTAATATAAAAGACAGATACAAGATTTTGAAGAGGAGGTTCACACATTTTCTCTGGAGGTGGAAAGAAGTGGTGTTACCAAGCTTACCTTCAGTCACACATACAGACTCTGATTTGTTAGATAGTGTTACCAAGGGGACAGATTGCGTGTGAAAATGATAGTTAATATGACATTTGTTAATAACTGGGAAGTGTAGCATGTAGCAGAGAGGTCTTGCAGTGAATAGGGAATAAGACAGAAAGATGGCTTTGAGTGAGTGTACAGTTGATGTGGACGTGGAAGCAATGAGACACATACATCATAGTATGCTTAAATGCTGAGGCCACACCTTTATTAAAATCTTTAATCAATGGGGATCATTCCCTTCCCCCACCCCGCCCTCCCAGCTGCCTAGCATGGCTGTTCCAGTGAGGATTTCACCTGGGAACAGATGGCACCAAGTTTTACAAACGTGAGAGTGGGCAATGTCCCCTCTTTATCCTCAGGCCCATTCAGGGACCCTGTGGAAGCCAGAGTCCCAACCCACTCACATCCTCCATGCTGAAGGTAGGGGAGAGGAGATTAGGAGGGCTGTTTGATGCATGAGACATGGAGGTACATACCTTCTAACTGTGCAGTTACAGGAACCTCACGCTGGACCCATTTTAAGCCAGCAACTGGACTACAACCCACTAGAGTTGCAACAATGCAATTTAAACCCTCCCGATCAGTCCTCTGAGATGCTGGATAGATGGTGAAAACCCCACAGAATGGTTTGCCAGTATTTCCCTATGGAAAAATCTCTTCCAGACCTCAAATACCTTTGGTGATAAGACTAGCCCCAAGCATCAAAGAATTCTAGCTTGCCAGATAAATGTGAGTGAAGGTACGGCTACTCCTTGTAGTAAGAACAAGGGGAAACCATGCCGCCCCGCAGACAAGAGCCAAACAGCCAGTCCTCATGTCTCCAGTGTCCAATAACAATGGGAGTAGGTGGGTCAGACTCCATTATTTGGATGACATTTGGAATAGCAACCCCACCCCACATGGTGGAGGGAAGATGAGGAAGGAAGAAGATAGGAACAACACTTGGTTGGCTAAAAGGGGACCTTGCCCTGCCCCCTCTGCAAGGCTCCTGGCCCTAGGCCCTTAAAGAAACAATAATAGGGTTTCCCCCAAACAATTCTTACTCCTAGGACATTTCCTCTTTCCCATCATTTCCCAGGTCCTTGTATCTATAATCAGACATTTCAGTTCCTGAAGAGCTATGTCAGGTGGTGGTAACCAGTAGGCAGTACTGCCCTTAAGAGGCAGAGTACCCCATTATAGAAGGTTCAGTCTAAGCATAAGCTCTGTATTGGAGCAGAGAGTGAGTGAGTGTGTGTAGCTTTAAAAATAATACTATTTTCCTTGTTCTAATGAAGTTTCTGCTTCAATGTTACAAGAAAGCAACATTCTTTTGTGATTCTCTACTATTGGCACATGACATAGGCTCAGAAGTTGATTCATTTTGAACCACCAGAAATAAGAGGAAAAGAAAATGTCAGAGTTAAACCCTCCACAAGACATTCAGTTTGATAAGCCCACAGAGTGACCTAAGTGAAAGGGAGTCTTTCACCAGATTCCAAATCACAATGAAGCTTAACAGAGAAAGTGCTGAAGTGCAGGTCAGCTCAGTGATTTATGCAATATAGAATGTGGATGAAAATATTTATAAATCACTTGCCTTCTCTTGGGAAAGAGATTGGAATAATGATGACCGCATTCTTAAAATGTCTGAAGAGCATTTCAGTCCAAACAGAAATGTAATATACAAAGAGACATACTTTTACCAAAGGATTCAGAGAGCCAGAAATAATATGAAAGCCTTTGGAAGGAACGTGTGTGAAAAGCAGAAGATTGTAACTTTACTAACAGTAAGGGAAGGACACAAAGTATTTACTTGCAATTTTAAACAAGGAACTTTTGGAAATTTTGCAGTTGATGTCTAAGATAACTCTTGAACAGTGCAACTGGCCCGGCAGTGTGAGCTAGTGAAAATGCAAGGCACCCATGCAGAAAGTAGTGAAAGCATGGCACAAAAAATACCAATGGAAACATTCCTGTGGGAGAAATGAGAAGCATCCTTAACAAGCCTCTTGAGAGTACAGAGTCTCCTGGGCAGAAATGTGACAAGAATGACAAGAGAGAACACAGGGCAATTGAGTTCTGCCTAGGCATTTTCAAACCCTATGCAGGAAAAAAGTGAGGAAAAAGGGACATTGGGGGGGTGTGCCTGTCGAAGCAAAGGGATCTCGGAGATACCCCAACCAAGTCTGGGTGATGTCTGTTCTGGGATCTCTGTCCAAATACAGTATTCATGAGCTAAATATTTACAATATTGTTGTTAAATTTAAAAATGATTTGGGGATAGAGGTAACTATTGATTTGTCAATGGACTTTTAAGGAGATGAGCATTAGTCATAGACTGAAATAGTCCTTGGTAGTGCTCAGTAGCTTAAGATGATGGGTACTTTGCTCAGACCAGTTAAAAATCTGTATTGGTTAAAAAAGAGAGAAGTGTGTTTCACACCTTTGTCATTAATGGGGCTCCCACAAGTAACCTCTTAGAACTGAACCACAGGCATTTAAATTGAAAACACAGAAGAAGCTGGAACAGTGTATCTAGAGGAGGAATCATCTGGATTCTATCGAAAAAGGAGCTGAAAATGTATCAATCTCACTGCTTCCCAAAGGGGCAATAAAAGCTGAATAAGATGGACAAGACTGGCACATCAGAGAACATTTCTGGTCCAACAGAGTGCTCTACTTCTGTGGTGCTTGTTTTGAAAAAAAGGAGCATATCCATATCTCTGTAGACGTATAGTGGCTTAATGAAGCAGTAAAGAAGGGGAGGTATTTTCCCCTTTATAGAATAGATAATAGTGACTAGTGCAACAATATTGCCCTTATTAGATGGAGCTGGATGTGCTAGTGGATTCTGGCAAGTAGTACTCCAAACTGACCACTTTTATTACACCATTTAGAAGATATTGCTTTCATGGACTCCTTGTCGGCATTAGAGGCATAAGAACAGAAGAACGGCCATACTGGGTCAGACCAAAGGTCCATCTAGCCCAGTGTCATGTCTTCTGACAGTGGCCGATACCAGGTGCTTCAGAGGGAATGAACAGAACAGATAATCATCAAGTGATCTGTCCCCTGTCACCCATTCCCCGCTTCTGGCTAACAGAAGCTAGGGATATCATCGCTGCCCATCCTGGCTAATAGCCATTGATAAACCTATCCTCCATGAATTTATCTAGTTCTTTTTTGAACTCTGTTATAGTCTTGGCCTTCAAAACATCCTCTGGCAAAGAGTTCCACAGGTTGACTTTGCGTTGTATGGAGAAAAACTTCCTTTTTTCTGTTTTAAACCTGCTGCCTGTTAATTTCATTTGGTGACTCCTAGTTCTTGTGTATGAGAAGGAGTAAATAACTCTTCCTTATTTACTTTCTCCACACCAGTCATGATTTTATAGACTTCTATCATATCCCCCCTTAGTCATCTCTTTTCCAAGATGAAAAGTCACAATCTCATTAATCTCTCCTCATATGGAATCTGTTCCATACCCCTAATAATTTGTGTTACCTTTTTCTGTATCTTTTCCAATTCCAAGATACCTTTTTTGAGATGGGCCTACCACATCTGCATGCAGTATTCAAGATATGGACATACAATGGATGTATATAGAGGCAATATGATATTTTCTGTCTTATTATCTATCCTTTTCCTAATGAGTCCCATCATTCTGTTAGCTTTTTTGACTGCCACTGCATATTGAGTGTGAACTATCCACAATGACTCCAAGATCTCTTTTGTGAGTAGTCACGGCTAATTTAGATCCCATCATTTTATATGTATTGTTGGGATTATGTTTTCCAATGTGCATTACTTTGCATTTATCAATACTGAATTTCATCTGCCATTTTGTTGCACAGGCACCTGAGAAATCTTTGAAAGGAAAATGAGTGAGATTCCAGAAGGCCTAAAGGAAGGGGAAGTTTATGTGGATGATGTTTTAGTTTATAGGAAGATTGAGAGAGGACATAATGCAAAGTTAAATTCTGAAAGCAAATTGAAACTGCTGGATTAAAGTTAAAGAAGGAGAAATTTATGCAACCCCAGCTAGAGTTTTCAGGATATGTGATTTAATAAAGGAGGGATAAGGGTAGATGCAGTGAAAGACAAAGCTATACCTTTGAGATGCTGAAGCCTAAAAACATGTCCTGTTTTATGTGGCTCCTCAGTACTTTAAAATTTCAGGGAAAATTCATATCTAACTGTCCTCCAGGAGCCACTACCACCAGTCTCGCTCCCCCTCACCTGATGGGGAGAAATGGGGCTTCTAAGCAGAGGCAGGAATAAAGGATAATGGTAACTGCTTCTCTGTTTTGAAGCCTCATATCAGATCAGTGAGTTATATCTGTTGGGCATGTGGCTGCAGCTTAATCTTTGATGCCCAATTCACGCTACTACAGGAGGGGGGCAAAGCAAAGATGGCTAGGGTGACCAGATCTCCCGATTTTATAGGGACAGTCCCAATTTTGGGGTCTTTTTCTTATATAGGCTCCTATTACCCCACCACCACCCTATGTCCCGATTTTTCACATTTGCTGTCTGGTCACCCTAAAGACTGCAGAGGGAGGAATGGAAATCAGTGAGGAGGGCAATTCATTTTTAAAATTAGAGGGAGGATTTTATTTTAACTGTTTAAAAATAATATATAAATGTTGTTTGATTAAAATTACATCAGGTAGCCTAGCCATCCCTTTGTCTCAGGAAAAAATGACATATTCAGTATGGTTACAACAGCAGAAACTCTTTAGATGGTGGAGAAAAAGAGAAATATGTTGGGTGTTTTAAAATTATAATGATCGGGAAGTTGTACCCACTTCAGGGCAAAATGAGAAGGCATATCAGGAAGTGTTTATGTAGCTAATAAATAGATATACTAAGAATAGTACGTCGATCATGAGTGACTTCAATTATGTTGTCACTGACTGGAGTGAGTAGATATAGAGGAGTAAAAAGGTGGCACATTTCTTAGGCAGTCCTGGAGATTTCCTGAGCACCAGGTGAACATGAAATATCAGGGGTCTATTTTAGAACAAGTCTGTTTCAAGTAATGACACTCTAAAGATATTTAATGTATAAGGGTTGTGAGCATAAATGAATCCCAAGTCTTAACACTATCATTAAGGGAGAATTGATATTTTAAATGAATTAAATGAAATTATTATTTATTTTTATGTGGACACTAATCATAATGGCCCCAATTCTGCAAGCTGCTCCCTACTGGTGGACTTCTATGCTCACATGGAGCCCTGTTGACTTCAGTTGGGTGCAGGGGTCTGCCCATAGGTAAAAGCTTGCAGGTTTCACTACTGTAAGTTAAAAAGGATTACAAGATTTAAACACGCATCTGAAAGCCAGAGCCCAAAACAATATAGTGTGAAAAAATGAACTCCTAAATACAACAAAACAAAACAAAAAAAAACCCTGTTACAGCTCCTAACTGGATCTATCTGTTCAGGAAAATGCCTGACTAAGTAGATAAACATCGTAATATTTCAGGATGGGTGGGTAGAAAGTTTTGGGAAGATTTTTGGATATTAATCCGAATTGTTGTATGAAGTTTTCAGAATTATTAATTGTTCATGTGCCTAGAGAAAAGGATGTGCACATTTTTATAAACTGATATAAACTAGGGCTCTGATGGACCAAAAGATAAACAAATTCCATAGTTGGGGGCCCTACGCTACAAAAATAACAGAATCCAGACATACAGAATTAGGTACTGTCAGTATGACCATCTTAGTTAAGCTTAACAGTCATGATAAAACACAGACTGAGGCATATCTATGGTACACAGTATCCAAATCATAAATGGATTTAGAGATCAAAATCTTGAATTGCACCCTGAATATACTTGGAACTTTGAAATTGGGTAGTATATTGGGTAAAGGTGAATCATTTTTAAATAACATTTATGATTAATCTTTGACCTCCTTGTTTGCTCTCTGCCCACTAACCTGACTCTGCCAGAATTTATTCTTACATTCCAAATTTCTGATAGACTTCAAACAAAAATAATCTCTTAAAATTCAGCCTGCCAGAAAAATAGTTCCTTCCTTTCTTCTCAGTGACCTTAAATAAATAAATAAAATTGCATTGGCCCAAGACCAAGGATAGGTAATGCTGTACCAGTGACAGAATTAAAGTCTTATATCTTGAGACTCATCATTGCTAGAAGGATGGTTTTATATTATTGAAATAGGAGATTCTCCGCTTTCCAGGGCAATACAGCCCTGCTTCTAGCCCTGGGAAGTCCTGAGATATTGGACTTCAAAGTCATGCCATTTTTATGTATTGAAAGCTATTTTGGTAGCTTTTAAAGAATTTTTAACTTTATTAGTTATATTCTTTTTGCTCCCTCAGAGGAGATCTGTGAGATGGATTCATGGTACTAAGTTTTTATAGCTGGATGGATACAAAATATAAATAAAAAATATAAAATAAATATACTAATAAAATGTTGAAAAACTCTCTAAAACACGAAGATATTTTAAAAATAGTATTTCTATTAAATATGTGGCATTTAGAGAATACATGATGTGGTATGAAGGTTTTATTAGAGCTCATTTATGATGACTTGCATTATTCACTCTAGGCTTTGCTACTTGTGAGTAATGCAGCCATCCAAACTCATGTCAATAAAACCTTTATGCCAAATTTACACCATCATGTATTTGGTCATTTTTCTGTCTTGCTCTCTCAACTAATGCAGACAATAGTAATTTCCATTCTTAAATTGAGGATGGGGGAAATCATGTGAAGATAAAAAAGAAAACCCCTCAAACACTCACTCCCACTTATAAACAGCTTTGCTACTTGTAACTGCCTCGGCACCTGAGAGCATAGAATGACAGATAATTTGGAAAAAAACAAACAAACAAAAAAAAACCCCACAGAAAACCCACACACTATTGAAAAGTAGAGAATAAAAGGTGCAAAACATGACTATGAATGGAAAACATATCTAATAAACAGTCCAGGGAAGTAGCTTGAATTTTAAATTTTGTCCTTGTACATTTAGTTCCAGTGCCAGATAAGGTTTTTTTGTGTGTGTGTCGGTGTGGGGTTGGGGGAAGGTTAGCATTTATAAAGTTGTTCTGGGTACAACTGATAGTGAAACAAAGAGTATAAAGTAAAGCATACTAGAAGTTATATATTTTATTATTAGCAACCAGTGTTGTAACCTAACAGACGGCTAGTATTTCATTAGAATATGTCAGTGTCACTCTGTGGGCTGTGATGCATCTGCATCACTTTACACTGTGAATTATGATACAGTGAATTAATTATTCAGTGTATGAATTTCCATTGCACTGTATTATATGTTATTTGAAGCTTTGATTTATGTTCATGGAATTGGAGGGTCGGCCCGGTGTATATGTACTTGACTGCTCAGTGTGGAAACCTTCTGGTCCAGAAATATCCAGCTCCACATTCCTCAGTGCTCAAATTTCCATTATCCATACAAAACTTGATGGGATATGTACCGATCCCCAGAAGCTGCCCAGAAGGCCAAATGCTGCTTCTTGGAAATTGGGAAGAAGTAGTACTGAATCCTAACACTTCCAGGCTCTTGTGGGCCCTTGGGAATAGAACACCTGAGTGCTATTTGACCAGTATTGCTGCTCTCCTGTCTGCGTGAGTGTATCGGAAAATGGCCGAGGCTTTTTAATGAGTTAGCTATTCAGGGCAGGTAAACAAGCTGTAAAGTGGGTACTTTTCTAAACTTCACCCATGTGCCAAGCTCCATCAACTTGAGATACCAAAACTGAGATGCCACTCTCAGTAAATGTGCACATGGTCAAAATTTGATTTCCTCAGGCTTGACTCCCCGGTGGAGTTTAGATATGCCAGTGCTCTGATAGGCTGTGTAGCACTAGTTCTCCCTGGTGGGGTTCAGGTGACCTCCTGGATCTTCACTCCTCATCTATGGTTTTTTGGCTCCATGTGTAAGATTAGGAAGAAAAGTGTTGGTATACTCCCAAGTGCTATCTACTCTTGGCAATGCAATGGAGTGTCATTCACAACAGATTGTACACATTTTCATAATAAGTTTGTCTTTCTCCTTTTTTATATGCTTTCATTAACAGTGAAATAGCTGGCAATGTTGACTTTTAAATTGTCATTGAGCATCGTGAGTTAATATCTCTTTAGAAGAAGGGGACCATTCACCTCTACGCAAGCAATCATTTCAGGTTTTCTGTAGACTCAGGCGGTCATCACTGCTTGGTTACACCTAATTCACATTTTGAAAGTTTTCCTGACAACTATGATGGTTAGAGACCTACTAAATTTGTATAATGACAGTTGAGGTTCTGGAGAACAAGATGGCAACCTACAAAACAAAAATAGCAACAGAAAACAGGTTGGCAACTTGGCTGAATTTGAGCCCTGGAAATGGGTGACTTGCTCTGAGGTGTGCCTGGTTAATAAAAGCTATTAGAATAATGTAACAGAAGGGTCTTCTAACAGTTAGTGATTTGTTCTGACTTTAGCTATTATTTGCCATATGAGGATGCTTGTAGCCAGTTATTGTGGACTGTGGTATTTTCATTCTGAGACACAGGAAGAAGAAAATAATTCCAAAACATAAGGGAGTTCTCCCCCTTTCATATCAGCTGCTTGTATAGTGTGTTTCTTCAGTGTGTCTTCTGAACTCCCAAAGGGCTTCTTCTAAGTGCTTCTCATGTAATAACTCAACTAAAAATAATTTTTTGAGAAAGTTTAAATAAATGAAATAGGGAAGTTTGTAACAGGAGTCAGACAGTTTACACCGTAACTATAATATCTATGGCAGTTTAAGGGTCTTAACTTGCCCTTGGTCTGTACAAACCTAGTAAAAGGTAGATCAGCCCCCTTAGTGTTCAATATATTTTTTAATTTTAATATTATTTTATTATTTTAAATTCTTTCATTTATATTAAAATGAAAATGTAAAAAGCATGGCAAATAGTAATCAAAGAGATTCGTGGTTTTGGTGGGTGTGAAATCACTAGCTGAGACCACGCTGGGCTGCCACACTGAGTGTGAAGCAGTAAATTTGGGGACCTGCTAAATGGGATGGTGGAGAGCTCATTGACTATGATCATGGAGATAAGTGACTCTTCCTCTTTACCTACCCCATTGTCTTGTGTATCTTACATACCATAAAATAGTATTAATTTGTATTCAGAGCAACACAATATAGTTAATAAAAATGTAGCTGATTCTCTGAACTGACACCCTCAGGGATCTATGATGAAGTGACATTGCCAGTATTTTGTATGCTCAGTATTTGTGCTGGAGCAGGAACCAGCAGCCTGAGCATGGCGGTTGCTTGAATGAAGTTCCAAGGTAGGGGAAGCATACCTGCTGACATCACTAAGATATAAATAGTGACAACTGGGGAAAGTGGAGAAGCACACCTTTTAATTCCACTGAAGTACACAGGACTAGGAGACTTTTTGGAGGGACTAATTATTGCAAATGGTAAATATTTGGCTTTCAAAAAGGACAGCTGGTTGGTGTGGGAATAGAGAGCTTGTAGGTAGTAATGTGCTTTGTAGGTAGTAATGTGCTGAATGTAATGTCCCCTCCTGTGCTCTGATATTGCAACTGGATCTGTATTGACAGACTTGTGTCCATGCAAAGCTTTACCAGAGTCTGTGACCCAGGGTTCTGCCTATACCAGTCAGCTGAAGGATCCAGGCCTTTGTTTAACTGTTGGGGGTAGTGAGCCTCTCTTTCTAAATTGAGGGAAGCTTGATGAATCTCTTCTCAGGTCACTCTTAAAACATTAAGCTGTTATTATGGCCTGCAGCAATGCCTCTTTGAATGTGATCATATTAGAACTCTAAAGTTAAGCAAAACTAGGCAAGCTCACTATGTTAATGAGAGACCTTCAAGGAAAGGCATACTGCTGCAAGAAGTGATGTTTTCCTGAATTACTGCCCGGAACGGTGTTAGTAAGTACTGTGGAGGTGTTGCTTTCAGTTGAGATGTAAATGCAAGGTCTAAATAACTTGTGGTCACTGCATATTTTTAAGAGCATTATGATTGCCGAAAGATGAGTGCAGAGCCCACTTTTGTTTGTCTAATGCCCTTACACTATGTTCAGCGGTTTAGAACCTGATCCAAAGCCCAGTGTAGTTAATGGAAAGATTCCTATTGACTTCAGTGTGCTTTGAATCAGCCTCCTAGATACTAAGGTGATTGGCATTCTTGTAAATACCTAAGATACACAGATATTTAAAGACTTGCCTACCTCATCTCCCACTTTATTTTTAATGATACCTGGTATTCAATACTGTATATAAGTTGACAAGAAATCAGTAATGTTTCACCAAGGAGGCGGGTCCATTTTTCATTGGTCCGTGAAGTGACATGTATATACATTACCGAACTCTCAGGGCTTTTGTGACTCTGAAGATATATCTACACTGTAGGTTTACCCTGTGTATTTATGCACATTTTATCCCATGCTTCTTGCCATCCCTACCCCAACTCTTATGCACATGCCTGTATGTGCTTTGAATCCATACTCACGTGCGTGGCTGGGAATATGGGTTAAAGCAAGTGTTTTGCTTTAAGGGGTGCTTGTACCCACTTTGCAGCGAGGCTGCAGCTAAAGCACATTTAGGTGAGCTCATGTGAACATAGCCATCCAGTGCCATCCCACAATTCCCATAGCCTCTATGTTCCAACTCTTCTAACCTTCTCACTCACCTCCTATGCCGCAGAAGTTACATCCTGATTTATGTACACCTATTGGCATTTAACCCTTCATTACATGTAGCCTGCTCCATTTGCTGCATAGCTCAGTCTGGGTCTGCCAAATAGCGATACAACATTCCTACTCAGCATATTGCTAACAGGCCAGTGGAACACATCAGGGTTCTGGTTAACCTGTGGTGTGAGTCATGCAAGGAACATGATTTTAGGCGATGCACCCAAAATTTGCACTCATATGAGAACATCTTGAAGAGTCTGGTGGAAATGGGGATCAAGTGGACCGGTGTCAAGGCTAGCAACAACAAGTCTACTCTACTTCTCAAGCCTCTACTTCAAGGCTAGCAAGAACAAGTCTGGCAACCCCGCATCTACCAGCTCCTATTACGAGGACTTTGACTGGGTATTTGCCACCACTTCAAGTACGGAGCCTGTGGTCTTGCATGACAGTCTTTTGAGCAGGGATGGGAGGAGAGCATTGTCTTGAATTTCTTGAATCTTGCAACCAATGCAATCACTGGAGAATTCTGGTGTTTCCATGAACTGGATAGGGCAGAATATCGTGTTCACTCCATCCCTGTCCAACCCATTCAGTCAGAAGGAAGAACAGGTACATATGTGACACCAACTTCCACTATCAGTGAAACTGTAGTGCTTGCACTTTAATGGCACAGTCTGCACACATTTGCACTCTACTTCACTTTTCACCTTTTAAAATAGTTATTTGCACACAGGCAGCTGGGATGCCTGCACTGGTTTTCATAATACTTTTTGGCTATATTAATATTTTTCTTTTTGTAAAGAAATTGATTTGGTTATAAAAGAGGTTGGTATGTGAGTGTTTGGAAAAGAAGAATCAGAAACTTGTATCTAAACTTTTAATAAAAAGAGACCAAACTCTTCCAATTATCTAAAACCCAGTAGCAAATAGCAATAAATTGATTTGTATGCTACAGCAGTACACAGCATTGCATTCCCCCATTACAGCATCATGTTTCCTCATCCCTGTCACCCTGTAATGCAAGGATATGTGTGCACAAGGCATCCATTATTTCTCTCGCTCACCTAGCTCCAGCCCCAGGTGCTCTTTCTGGTTGCCTGTACTGGACCTGCAAATCAGCACTGTCTTGACCCCATTCCAGGAGAAAAACGTTGTCCTTATCATTGCAAATGTTTTGCAGGGCCACAATAATATGGGTCACGTTGGTCATACTGGCATCCAAATAGTTTTCTAGGCAGTACTATCTTGCCTTCAGACAGCCAAAAGTGCACTTCACCACCATCTTGCAACTGCTAAATGTGTAGTTAAATCTTCTTCTGTCAGAGTCTTTGTGGTCAGGGTGCAGTTTCATGAACCATGGCAGTACAGGGTAAGAGGGCTCCCCTAAAATAATATTGGGCACAGACACACAAATGGCAGCCATGTTATTTGGAGGGAATAAGGTCCCTGCTTGTCCAAACAGGTAAATGCCAGATGTCTTCTGCACCTTGCCAGTACTGCCTATGTTAATGTTCATGAACACATCTTTGTGGTTGACCAAGGCCTGCAGAACAATCAAGTAGTACCCTTTGGAGTTGATACATTCATGTGCTCTGTGCAGCTGGCAAACTGGGGGCACATGAATGCCATTGATGTCCCCAATGCAGTTTGGGAAGCCCATTGTCTGAAAGCCAGCTATTATTTCAGGGGCATTTGTTATGAAGGTTATGTCCACCATCCGTGAGAACACCACAGTATTAATTTCCCCACAAACCTCCACAACCACAGGAATGACAATTGACTTGCCAAGACCAAATTGGTTAGCCAAAGACCTGTAGCAGTTTGGGGTAGCCAACTTCCAGGTGGTAAGATGGCAATAGAAAAGCACTTCTGGACTGGTATAGCCTCTCTCATTTGCGTATCTTGATGCTGGAGGATGGGGGCAAGCTCCTCCCACAGCTCCATAAAGGTCTGATTCCTCTTATACTGGAGACACTGCTGATTATCCCAGATCTGCATGACGTGATCTCACCATGCTGTGCTAGTGGTCCTACACTAGAAGTGCCAGTCTACATCTGGGGAAAATGCAGAGATTGCAGCAGGTAACAGGTGTCTCCAATCTGCCATGAATGAACTTCCTTCTGAGTCCTGCTGCTGCCTTCTTCTGAGGTTAAAAATGATGCTGAAATGCCCTCTATCATCTCACAGATCTTCGTATGTACCTTGCTGCAAGCTTAGGTACAGGTATGTACCTTGCTGCAAGCTAAGGAACAGCTTATCCAACAGTGCTGGATCCATAATTTCGCACTGGTTGGATCAGACAGAAGGGTAGAGCATGCAGGGCTAGAAATGTCTGAGCTAAATGTATTGGCTGGCTAAGAACACTTCCACACAGGCAGGACAGACAAGTTCTCCCACAGTACACTACAAACCAATTATTAGAGCAACTCAAATTAGTGAGGTACTAAGAACCCTTGGACACACTCCCAGAACTCCTAGTACCAAAACCATTTAACTGCAGCACCAGTGTAGATGTGTCTATATCAATATTGGTCATGCAGCTCTGTAATGTGGATGCTTGGAGGCATGCTTGTCTAGTGCGGGTCCTCATGCATTGGTACACGGTGAAGTGTAGACATATCCTTAGCTAATGTTTGTAAAACATCTTTGGATCTTAATTTAAAAGATACTGTAGAAATGCAAGGTATTTATTCTTATAATAACTATCAAGCTAAGTGAGTGAGTGTCAAGAATATCAGGACATCTTAAGTTAGAGGTTATAGAAAACACTTAGGATAACACTCCATCTGTCATCAGCCTGTGTAGAGTTAGTTATTAATGAGAACACTTCGTGTATTCTACACCTGAGCACAGTGGAAGACTGATTATCTAAAATAGATAAATGAGAATTAAATATTTACTTTTTTTTGCTAACGTTAATTAAAAGGGGATACGTATGTTTTTCGGGTCTGTTGTTTGATTTATGGCTGTAGAAGGTAAACAATATATCATAGAATCATAGAATATCAGGGTTGGAAGGGACCTCAGGAGGTCATCTAGTCCAACCCCCTGCTCAAAGCAGGACCAATCCCCAACTAAATCATCCCAGTCAGGGCTTTGTCAAGCCTGACCTTTAAAATATCTAAGGAAGGAGATTCCACCACCTCCCTAGGTAACGCATTCCAGTGTTTCACCACCCTCGTCGTGAAAAAGTTTTTTCTAATATCCAACCTAAACCTCCCCCACTGCAACTTGAGACCATTACTCCTTGTTCTGTATCAGCTACCACTGAGAACAGTCGAGATCCATCCTCTTTGGAACCCCCTTTCAGGTAGTTGAAAGCAGCTATCAAATCCCCCCTCATTCTTCTCTTCCGCAGAATAACCAATCCCAGTTCCCTCAGCCTCTCCTCATAAGTCATGTGTTCCAGTCCCCTAATCATTTTTGTTGCCCTCCGCTGGATGTTTTCCAATTTTTCCACATCCTTCTTGTAGTGTGGGGCCCAAAACTGGACACAGTACTCCAGATGAGGCCTCACCAATGTTGAATAGAGGGGAACAATCACGTCCCTCGAGCTTCTGGCAATGCCCCTACTTATACATCCCAAAATGCCATTGGCCTTCTTGGCAGCAAGGGCACACTGTTGACTCATATCCAGCTTCTTGTCCACTGTAACCCCTAGGTCCTTTTCTGCAGAACTGCTGCCGAGCCATTCGGTCCCTAGTCTGTAGCGGTGCATGGGATTCTTCCGTCCTAAGTGCAGGACTCTGTACTTGTCCTTGTTGAACCTCATCAGATTTCTTTTGGCCCAATCCTCTAATTTGTCTAGGTCCCTCTGTATCCTATCCCTACCCTCCAGTGTATCTACCTCTCCTCGCAGTTTAGTGTCATCTGCAAACTTGCTGAGGGTGCAATCCCCACCATCCTCCAGATCATTTATGAAGATATTGAACAAAACCGGCCCGAGGACCGACCCTTGGGGCACTCCACTTGATACCGGCTGCCAACTAGACATGGAGCCATTGATCACTACCCGTTGAGCCCAACAATCTAGCCAGCTTTCTATCCACCTTATAGTCCATTCATCCAGCACATAATTCTTTAACTCGCTGGCAAGAATACTGTGGGAGACTGTGTCAAAAGTTTTGCTAAAGTCAAGGAACAACACATCCTTATAACACGTCATACATATATAACAAAAAAAAAAAAAACCCTCTGAAAGGGAAGGGAGGAATCTAAGTAGTCAGCCTCTCAAGAGTCTTTCAGTTCTTGTAGTAAAATCATCCAGTGTTTCCATCTAAAGAAACTGGAGGCAATGACATTTTAAAATCTTTCACAAGAACCCTTTGGAGCTGCCCTGTTGGTTGGTGTGCATGCCCTATACTCTTGGCTCATGTAAAATAATTTTTACAAAACAAACATAGCCTGAAAAGTTCAAGTGATTAGGTTTTCTGCTCTTTGAAAAAGAGAAATGCTCACTTTTTAATCGTTGTTCTATTTCTACTAAGCCTCGTGTAAAGGAAAACAGAATGTTTAATTATACCAGCATGTGTGTGAGGTTTCAGTCAGTTTTGTTAATTTGTCATCAGTTTGTTACTGTAATACCAGGTAGCAACAATATAGTTAAGTCTGTCGAAGTTTCCATTTGTCCCCACCCTCATCTTTTCAGGTTTTTTAAATTAGCAGTTTTGAATTAAATTAAGGTTTAAAATTATCATAAAGACAAAGTATTGTGCAGGGTTTCCTTGATTTAGGTCCACATTCTTTACATATGAGTTACACACATGATTAATTTTATACAGGTGAGCAGTCAATAGAAGTACTCAAGTATATAAAGTTAAGTGCATGCATAAGTCTTTCTAGGATTGAAGCCTTAGTTTGTGTAAGTTGGAGTTTATTTTCACATAGCTGTTGATGTTTGCTGTTTTCTCTACCAGAGTATTAGCCTTCTAACCTTCTACAGGGTAGGTTTTCAGGCTTCTCAATGTACAGACATAAATTGATTTTTAGCCATTACAAATACATTTCTTTGTATGTGTGCTGGGCTATCGCTGTAAAATAACTTAATTGTAAAAGTCTGAATAATTGCTGCTTTAAAAAAACCTATATTGATACTTTTACTATTGAAGGAAAAGTGTAACAGCTGTGATACTTACTTTCCACTAGTTATGTTTTGGAACTATTTTTAATACAATGTGTAACAATTTTCAGTATTTTTCTCATGCAAAATCAAATCCTCTTGACTTCATTTGGTTGTGTATAGAAAAAGTTATAGAATCAACAGAGGCTCCAGTGGAGAAGTTATGCTGGTTATCGAATCGCTACTTATCTCACACACTTTAACAGCTTGGCAACAGTGTTCAGTGGTTTGTCAAACTGCCCGGTGGAATGGGGAGTAGAAGGAAGTAAATAATGTTCTTTCATCTGGGTTTTTATAGTGGAACACACAGTGATGGGTAGGTTTTCTTATAAAATGCAGACAATGAGTTGTAATGAGTCAGCCAAAATAAAGATAAACAGACAAAACAATAAAATACACAAAGAGCAATTTAAGGGCATCATCCAGCAAACCTTTACATGAATAGTTTTTATTAACATGGGTAGCACTGTTTGAAACCAGTGGGGCTGCTTGCAGGAGTAATGACATTCTCCTGAGTAAGGACTTGTAAGATCAGGTCTTTAATAGATACATATCAACTGTATGTATACATAAAGGGGAAGAATTGCTTCCAGAAACTCAAGGGCTGTATCTAAATAGCTGGTGGAGGCTAGCCTGAATGCTCTCAGCATTAAAGGCTATAATGCCTCTCATGCTGTCTCAGGGTGTTACATTTTTGTTGTTTAGAATGGGAAAGAGAATAAAGCCTTGTGGGACTCCAAAAGTAAGGGATGTGGAGATGGCTGTGAAGTTGCTCCATCATGCTCCTCTAGGATTGTTCCAAGAGGAAGTGTCCGAACCAGATCAGTACACTTTCACTCACCCGACATGGTAACAGCTTCATATGACTGACTGTGTTGAATGTTGTTGAGAGATCCAGTGCCATGAGTATGATTGTTAGTCCATTGACCATGGCAAGTAGGAGGTAGTAACTAATGTAACTAGTGCCTTCCAATAAAGTACATTGCAACCTAAGAATAAGATTCAACCAGTCAAAGACCTGTAGTCCTAGGCCAACTGAGCAAAGGCATTAGGATAAGGCTAGACACATGATGAGGCAGCCTACCAGAAGTAAAAATCTCATATTTTCTGAGACCATGTCCTGGGAACATCAGCAGCAGCAGATGACCCAGGGTACCAGATACGAGGTGCAGGGAGGGAGTGGAACCAGAAGAAAAGAGAGGAGAGGCAGACGGAAAGAGAGATCCACACCTAGTGCATAAAACCAAGATGGAGGTCAGAGGAGAGACAGGCGATCTCTTGCAAAGGGGGAAGGGAAGGGCTGAAGAAGAGAAAGGCGAGGTGGATATCTTAAGAAGAATAAAAAATATGGAAGGAACCAGAGTGAATTTGGAAAAAAAAAAGGTGAACAGAATGGCATGTGGAAGAGAGAAAGAAAGGATGATGTTTCAGTTAAGACATGGGACTGGAACTAAAGAGAGATGAGTACAGTTCCTGGCTCTGCTTTAAACTTCTTGCATGATCTTGGGCAAATCAGTTAATCTCATTCTGCCTTAATTCCTTATCTGTAAAATGGGGATAATCATATTTCTCTACCTCACAATAGTGCTATGAGCATAAATTCGTTATTATTTGAGTCATTCAGTTACTATTATGACAGGACCCTATAAATGCCAAGGTAGATGAGTCAACCAAACCCAGGAAGAGCAATGAGAACCAGAGAATGAGAAAAAGATGAAGACTAGAGGACAGGAGAAACTCAAAATGGGTGCTAAAAGGCTATTTTGTCTTGAACTGATAAAGCATCACTTGCTTTCAGTCCAATATTCATCCTGGAAATCGCCTACAGTTGAGAAATTCTTTAATTATGTAGGCACACTAAGAGTAAGTTAAGAATACAGTGACACTGATCCCCGAGTCTAATTTTCCTTGCTTTCCTCAATATACTATGTCAAACTCCTACTTTAGGATAGCATGCAGTTTAATAACATTTTATCTAGAAATAGCAGGATCCTGACATATCTCAACCTTGTTTCCTTTTGTTACATGTTCCATTAATAATAGGCCTGATTCACATCTCATTTACACTAATGTTACAGCTGCGTAACACTACTGACTTCAATGGAGTTACTCCTGATTCTCACCAGTGTAAGTGAAATCAGCCTTAGGCACAATACTGTATGTGTATGCATGCACATACTGTAGTATGTTGATACAGTTTCATGTTAACATTTTGTTGGGTTCCATAGTTTTCAGTCTGTATGTTAGGTTTCTGTTCATAGGGCTTGTCAAGGTTCCTCCCCCACTCTGAACTCTAGGGTACAGATGTGGGGACCTGCATGAAAAACCTCCTAAGCTTATCTTTACCAGCTTAGGTCAAAACTTCCCCAAGGTACAAAATATTCCACCCGTTGTCCTTGGACTGGCTGCTACCACCACCAAACTAATACTGGTTACTGGGGAAGAGCTGTTTGGACGCGTCCTTCCCCCCAAAATACTTCCCAAAACCTTGCACCCCACTTCCTGGACAAGGTTTGGTGAAAAGCCTCACCAATTTGCCTAGGTGACTACAGACCCAGACCCTTGGATCTTAAGAACAATGAATAATCCTCCCAACACTTGCACCCCCCCTTTCCTGGGAAATGTTGGATAAAAAGCCTCACCAATTTGCATAGGTGACCACAGACCCAAATCCTTGGATCTGAGAACAATGAAAAAGCATTCAGTTTTTTACAAGAAGACTTTTAATAAAAAATAGAAGTAAACAGAAATAAAGAAATCCCCCCTGTAAAATCAGGATGGTAGATATCTTACAGGGTAATTAGATTCAAAAACATAGAGAACCCCTCTAGGCAAAACCTTAAGTTACAAAAAAGATACACAGACAGAAATAGTTATTCTATTCAGCACAATTCTTTTCTCAGCCATTTAAAGAAATCATAATCTAACACATACCTAGCTAGATTACTTACTAAAAGTTCTAAGACTCCATTCCTGGTCTATCCCCGGCAAAGACCCAGCATACAGACAGACACAGACCCTTTGTTTCTCTCCCTCCTCCCAGCTTTTGAAAGTATCTTGTCTCCTCATTGGTCATTTTGGTCAGGTGCCAGCGAGGTTACCTTTAGCTTCTTAACCCTTTACAGGTGAGAGGAGCTTTCCCCTGGCCAGGAGGGATTTCAGAGGGGTTTACCCTTCCCTTTATAATGGAGTTACTCCTGATTCTCACCAGTGTAAGTGAAATCAGCCTTGGGCACAATACTGTATGTGTATGCATGCACATACTGTAGTATGTTGATACAGTTTCATGTTAACATTTTGTTGGGTTCCATAGTTTTCAGTCTGTATGTTAGGTTTCTGTTCATAGGGCTAGAGTTTCCCATGAAAACATATTGATTTCATAGGAAGTCTTGTTCTGAAGATTTTAATAGCCGTTCCTGTGACATTCCTCTAGTAGTACCTATGTTCCCAGTATTTGGTAAATGCAGTGGATCTGTGGAGTTAAGACAATTCAGTCACTTGACTGCAGATACTTTTAATATACAGCACTAAAGGTAATGTGATTCAGTGTATATTAGAGCTTCATTTTAGTGTTTTACTTCCTGAACTACCACTGTCCATAAATATTAATACCTGTATCCACTGCAGAAAGGGATTGCACATTTTGCTCCCATATAGAAATGCCACTGTTACATGATTACTTCTGCTGAGTGACGTCATTCCTGAAGGGGAGGCAGCTGCCACGATTGCATGGGATGTTTCCCTGAATATTTCACAGTGTATCTGCAATGTTGGTGAAGGAAAGTGGCAGTATGGAACCCTAACAGCAAAGAGACTCTCAACTGATGGAGATTGCTTTTATTTTTTCAGTTTTTTTAATTTATCATGTACCTTTGTGAAACCTCTAGTACTTACACATGTGTAGGGGAACATAACTGCACATGTGTGGAAAGAATATAAGATTAATGGCACCACTGTTGAAAAGAAGCTAGCTCTGTAAGACAGCACACAATGCCCCTGATGCAGCTGGATGGCTGCAGGCCATACTCAGTAGGTGTTCAGAAAGGTCTTGTTTCTAAATGTGTTTAGGCAGACGCGTGAACTAAGCAGTTAGTGCTCTCCTGACCCTAAACAGACCTAAAGAATGGTTAGCAGTACCTTTTTATTGCTTGTTGTTTTCATGTTCAGAGGTGGTGCTATTAGAACTGTCTTTGCTTCCAACACCTTGAATGTAATGTGTTCTTCTTTTATTTCTTCATTCATTTTTATTAAGCTGTTGAAATAATTACAAGTATGGGTGCTTTCAACAGATAAAACACAAGCATCAAATAATAAATTATATAGCTTTTTTTTAAGAATACCAAAACCTTTTAGAAAAGTCCACAAAAAACAAGCACCACAGAGACAGGGGAGTGTAGAAAAAATATGGGGCATCTTTTAGCATTATCAGAAAAGAATGTAATTTACAGATCCTTGACATAATAGAAAATAAAACCTAGAATGATATATTGTAACTTGTGCTTTTAAACCTGATTGTAATTAATGTCATTCCTTGAGATCTAACAAAGCTATACCTGATCCAAATCCATTCTTTACCCTGTGAGTTTTAAAACTAAGCTAGGTGTGTGTGTGTGGTAGAGAGAGAGAGAAAGAGAGACTATTTTAAAAATGCATTATTGGGCTCCATACAGGTGTAACTGGATGAAATTTAGTGGTCTACAGTATACAGAAGGTCAGACTAGATGGTCTGCTGGTCCATTCTGGTCTTAAAATCAATCAATATATGAAAATATAGATGCTGTTGGTTTATTTTTGTGCTTAAAAATGTGGGGAATGACATACTACTTGTGTTTGAAACCCAAAGGCCAGCAATCAAAAACATGCCTATACTCATGTGAACAACTCATGCACATGGATGAAATGGGCAACTTAGTTCCCCAGGCTTATCCATGCCTCATAATGCTTGGCTTTCTTGGGGAAGGAAATGGGTTTGAAAAGCTTCAGTTTGAGGCTGCATGGCCAACTGTAGCGTTCCTAGCACTGTAAGAAATGATGGTGGAGGTGGTTTTGGCTAGGCTAGTCTTGAAACTCATCTCTCTTGTGGTTTTTGAAAGTTTTTGTCATGTGATCAGTCTCGAAAGATTTGCATTTGTGGCTCAAGACGCATGATTAGCCTTAATACATCCCATTCCATTGTTGGTAAGGAGCTCTGCTGTCAGGCCTTTGGGACAAAATGGTAAGTGGTTATATATTTGAGAGGAGGGAATCTGTGGTTGCTGGCGCTCAGAGATAAGGGTTGGATGGGGAGGAAGGATTGGAAAAGAAAGTGAAAGAAGAGAGAAATTATATCTGGAGCTTCTGAGAACGTAGAAAACGGAAGGGAGAAAGTGGTTGGAAAGCTGGAGTTGGGAGCTAAAAGGATTGGGAGGAGTCAAGAGACAAGAGGTAGGGATATAAGACTTGATGAATTGTGTGGAGAGGTACAGTTTTGATTTGTAAATGGCAATTAAGAATTGCTGTAAGGTGTGGAAATAGGGTGATGTGTTGGTGGATCATGATGTAATGTGAGAAACTGGGGTATGATGGGGCTCTGAGAATTGTAGGAGTGCAGATGTAAACGAAATAATACACTGAGACCCAGTGAATGAAAGTGGAGAAGCGATTGGGACATGATAGTGTGCAGAGAATCAAGCTTGAATTAAGGTTTGTGAGATTTGGAAGGAAGCAATAGGAAGCAATAGGATGAGGAGATTATAAAAGTAACATGTTCAAAGTTTGAAATGTAATAAAAAAATGAAATGCTGATTTTAATAATACCTTCATACCTTACAAAGAACACTGAATAACATTATATGATAACATTCAACAACACATTTATTAACATTCACATGGCAGAACACATAGCTATTTAGAATGAGCTCATGCTGTCACAGAGATCTTGTTCTGAATTGGAAACTCATGGTTTCAACAGCTTCATGGGCAGCCAAGTTCGGCAGAGTTTGACTTTTTCTAGCTGTTTAGTAGCATAATTATTTGGAAAGTACAAATCTAATGGGAAAACATTAGTAAGCTTGAGCCAGTGGAAGGGGATTGTGTTTGAAAATCTGGAGAACAACACATTGTATCTCCCATCTTGTTTCGTAGCATTAGATGTGGTATTTTCTTTTACTTCCTATGTAGTGTTGCTATGCATTCATCTTCCATTCCAGAGTTAGAGGCATCTCTCTTGTTCTTCCCACTGTACTTTCTTTACAGGGTGTTGTCATATGTGTCAGACATCACACTTCAAAACTCACTACACTGTGGTGGGTTTTAGAAGTTTTGTGCTTGTCTGAGGGTATTTTCTATTTTATATTGGGTGTTTGGTGACCAGAGTATGAGGGTACTCAGGTAACTGACAAAAAATTAAAAATAAGAGCATCTGTAATGTACAAAAGTAAAATTAAATTTAGCTAGGAGTTCACCTGACCAACTTTCAAAGAACTTTCATGGCAGAACTATTATGGCAATTATGATATAATTTAAATGAATATGAGACACACAGTTCTGGTCTGGATCTGAATTTTCCCAGAGTTTGACTGTATTTGGACCAGGAGTTTTCATTTAAGGACAATCTGTAGATAAATGTTTAATCTTTACATTTCTAACTAGCTTTTGCTATCCCAGAATATATTATAAAAATGAAGGCTTAAAGTGGAAAGGGCAATAGGTATCTGCTCCTCTCACATTTTGGATGACATGTATACAATATGAAAATAAGGGAACAAAACTAGGACTATTCTCAGAGTGGGTTTGCTCACCAGGGTCCTGAATCATAGCTCACTGAAGGCAGCAGAAGGACATCCATTGATTTCAGTGGGACATAGATCAGGCCCCAGTTCTTTTCTTTTCAAGGTTTCCAAAACATGAAGGATGATATTTTTGTGCTTAAAAACGTGGGGAACTACATACTACTTGTGTTTGAAACCCAAAGGCCAGCAGTAAAAAACATGCCTGTACTCATGTGAACAACTCATGCACATGGATGAAATGGGCAACTTAGTTCCCCAGGCTTATCCATGCCTCATAATGCTTGGCTTTCTTGGGGAAGGAAATGGGGTTGAAAAGCTTTTCAGTATACATGAGATTTAATCATTTCTTAGATTTTTAAATTGATGAAATGAAAGGAGTCAAGAGTAGATAATTTATTTGACAGTAGAATTTTTGTTCTCTTCAATTTACATCATACTGCATAAGGGTTTAGGTGCATACAGTATGTTATAACCATATCCTTAGAAGGTAACAATTTTTCATATTTCATGAGGTTAAGGAACCTGATATAATGGACTCACAGTGTGAAGTGGAATTGCCAGAATAACAGGCATCCAGCTCAACTACTGTATATTTCATTAAACTCCCACGGCACAGAGGTTATCTGCTAAAGTCCAGAAGTTGGCACATTAGTAACTTGAGATGGAGGTAGACAAGCAAAAGACAATAAATGGACTGAAGCAAACAAACACAGTCCCTTGGAGGAGTTAAGAGTTCGGGGTAGGGCTCAGATAAGGAGGAGGCAGATATTCAATCAGACAAAATTAAGTCAAACCCAGAAGATGGGCATGTGAAATGGGGGACAACATGTTTTTAACATTCATACCTAAATCAAGTCATGTCACGAATGAAAGCTGTGATTTAATAAAGTTTTTTTTTAAAGTTACCTTGACCCCTGTACTGTATGTGATACATTCAGTTCTTCTAAGCAGCATGAACATTAAGTAATTATTATGAGATTAATGGCTTAATTTTACCAACCATGGTATTGCTTTTCTGTTTAATGATAAATTAGAAGTTAATGAAAAATGCACACATCTGACATATTTGAATACAAAATTGTCAGTTTTTAGGGGTGTTGGGCCATAGGTTTCCGTTTAATCTATTCTGGGTTATGTTGTGGGAAGAATATAGTAGCTACATGTCAGTATGAAAGAACAAAGTGGGTAATGAGATGGAGAAGTTGGTGAATATTATAAAACTCTTCTGTATCTCTGAGAGCTATGCTCATGATTTTTTGTCTGAACAAAGTATTGTATGCTTTTAAAGATATATACTATAAAATGAATCACATGGTTGTAGTTTCATCTAGTTTTAAAACTGGTACATTTACTCGTAGGTGTATAAAACAAGGTAGATTAAATAAATCTGAGTCATGGGAAATGCCAAAGATCTGTGCTAGGGTCATAGGAGCATTGCTAGCAGTGGTGGAGATTAGGGACACCCTGTAGCATGCACAATAAAAAGTTAAAATTGTAACAGTAATGTAACATTGCTCAAAGACAGAAATAACATAGCACTTTCCTATCCTTTTGCTGGTATGCCTGGAGAGAGCTGAATTTGCAGGCTCCAGCTCACAGCAAGTGGCAAAATTGCAAGCTTGATCTCTTACTTAAGTTTCACGAAGCTTTCTTTTTTAGGCCTAGAATGTATTTTATGTAAGCATCACTGTTGTAACTTGTATATAGCTTCCTCCCTCCATCCAGATACTGCAGGTAGCCTAATGTTGATTTTCTTTTCTAATTTTCATTTGAAATAATTTTATACCAATTTTCCAATTAAGTCCTCTGTTTAAATCTTATTATACTCTGCTAGTGTATGCAAGTAGAAACATAAGAAAATTGTGCAGTGCTTTATTAATTAGTAATATCATTCTAGTTGACCAAAAGAGACCAAAATCTCACTTTTTAAAATTTGTTTTCAAAGGCTGCAGATTTTCAATTAATGTGAATGGATAAGTCTCCAGAATCTCATAAGTTTATTTTAGAGAGAATTTTTTTCTTTTATACTGACCTACTGCTATTAGATTGGAGCAAAGCTTCAAATAAGTATTTAACATTTAATGGAATGAACAAACTAATTCTGCAGTTTAACTCAACATTTGCAGTAAGATGACTTGTACCCTAATGGCTTGTAATTAATTTTTCCAAAAATCATATTTATGATAGTCTGCAGATTCAGGGCTTTATCTAATACATAATGTTCATTTTGAGCCTTTAATTGCATTTAAATTAAAATTGGCTTAGCAGGAAGATGAATTGCGGGAATGCATCAAACCACCCAGCATGTCCTGAAGATGTGAGCCTGAAAATGCAATTTGGTGGAGCTGTGCAGAATCATTTGGAGTTCATTAATTTTTATTGCACAGGTAGTTTTACTAAAGTAGGGTTTTTTTGTATATTTATATTTATATTTATGTCAGTAGCTGAATATTGTATTAGCCCATACATCTGTTAGAGTTTTATTAACCTGGCCTAATGGGGGTTCTTCACATTGTGCAGAGAGACAATTTGTGTTTGCCCTTCACTTTGATTTGGGGAGTTGCATGCAATACAATAGTACTACAATGTCTGTCCTGATGAAGGAAGTCAAACAAGTGTCTTTTCAGTATAGTCTGAAAGAACCTTGGGACTTTTGATCTTGTAAGCTGTTTTTATTTATGACCTTCTAAATCTTTCTACTCTGAATAATATTTATTTGTTTATTGTCATGTTACTAAGATACTGACCTGGCCATTAGAATGAAGGGTTATTGATGTGTAACTCAGTTTTGTAGTTTAATGTGGTGCACTTTGTCCGGCCAGTTTGTAAATGATCCTTTAAAGTGCAGATGCTGCCGAGGTTGTACAATTTAATTATGATGTCACTTTACAATTATAAAGAAAAAAGGCCTTTTGCCTTGCTTAATGAATACAAATTGTGCACAATTTAGAAATACAAAAGAATAAAAAATAATGTTTGTCCTTCTTCCCAAAGTATTTACATTTATACAACCGATAAGTAGCACAATAATTCCATTAAACATTTGTGCTCTTCATTTAGTGATTTGTATACACTAGTTATTCAGAAAGTGAAACTGTCAGCATTTGTGACTTTTGCCCCTCCTCTCCTCCCCTTCTCTTTTTTCCTTTGCAAACAGTGTAATTAGAGGTGGAAAATGCTATGTGCAAACGCCTGTTACAAGGATTAAATTATATAATCATGGTAATGATTTTCTCTAAAACTCTTACTGCCAACTGCAACATTTTTCACTTCACCAGGTTTTTTTGTGCTGTCGTATTTTATGAGAAAGTGGAAATATTTCTCCATTCTGACAATCTGCTGCAAGTTACTAGTTTGTGGTCAGAGATGATAGAAGCCCATATTCATTTAATACTCGCCAATCAGAACTTGACAGAGGTATTGCTTATTTTCTCATTTCTTCACTGAAGCATGCCGGTGTAGTTTAGTCCCTAATTACTCTCAGACTGAGACATTCCAAATATTCCCATGGTGGTAATATTTTTCTGCCTGGATGAGTCATTACGTTGTTTGGCAGACTGAAAAACCAGCCTTTCGTTGTTGGAACACTACCCCTCATGTAGCACCACATCTTTTCCTCACTGCTGTCTGTTCCATGACTTTCATCCTGCTGTGACATTTCAAGCTGTACTGTACGAAAGCACATTTGCCTTCCTTCTATCTGACTGATTGGATTGGTGCCAGTACTTTCTTCAGGGCCAAGGACAGGAGACTGGGCTAGTCTGAATAGAACTGCTTAATGATCTAATGGAGCAGTGGCTCTCTCCTGCTGAGAGATAGGGCTTATTTGTTTGCTGGTTACAGAAAAGGTCAGGGAAATCCTTTTCAACAAAGGCTGTGACAGTGAGAATGTGCAATAGCCCACATTCTTGGTGTTTGAATAACTTCATCCATCAGGTGTTCCCCTCATGTTAAAATTTTGTTTCTGTTTTCATTTCATTTTCAATATCCTGCAGATGGCAGAAAGATGAAAGTGATAAATTCTACAGCTGCGTAAGATAAAACCGAACATCATTCCTCCTGATAGAAAGGAAACTTCATAGCGGAAGTTTAACTCCACTGGATGTTATACAGAAAGATAGTAAAATCTTACAAAGGTAGCCAGTCAAGCCTATTGGATATTTTACTTTTAACAACTTGTAAACATTGTTTACATTTTTCCCCACTGAGTTCAACATGTACTATAATTCCTCTTTGCCATTCATCTGACTTTAATGATACAGTAAATAGTCCAGCTCCTCTGCTGTGTCTGAGAAACCCAGCTCAGTTGAGAGTTTGGGGGAGAGGGGTATGCACATATACAGTGACAGTTCTTATTCTTCCCTACTTACCAAGAATCCCAAATGAGTGATATAACAACCAGGGTTCAAGGAGGTGTAGGGCATCATAGAATCGTAGCACTGGAAGGGACCTCGAGAGGTCATCTAGTCCAGTCCCCTGCACTCATGGCAGGACTGAGTATTATCTGGACAATCCCTGACCTGTGCTTGTCTAACCTGCCCTTAAAAATCTCCAATGATGGGATTCCACAACCTTTCCTAGGCAATTTATTCCAGTGCTTAACCACTCTGACAGTTAGGAATTTTTTTCTAACGTCCAACCTAAACTGCCCTTGTTGCAATTTAATCCCATTGCTTTTTGTCTAAGGAAAACCATTTTTCTCCCTTCTCCTTGTGACAACCTTTGGTGTACTTGAAAACTGTTATCATGTCCCTTCTTAGTCTTCTCTTTTCCAGACTAAACAAACCCAATTTTTTCAGGTTTCAGAGTAGCAGCCATGTTAGTCTGTATCCGCAAAAAGAAAAGGAGTACTTGTGGCACCTTAGAGACTAACAAATTTATTTGAGCATAAGCTTTCATGAGCTACAGCTCACTTCATCGGATGCATGTAACTCACGAAAGCTTATGCTCAAATAAATTTGTTAGTCTCTAAGATGTCACAAGTACTCCTTTTCTTTTTACCAATTTTTTCAATCTTCCTTCATAAGTCATGTTTTTTAGACCTTTAATCATGTTTGTTTGTTCTTCTCTGGGCTTTCTTAAATTTGTCTACATCTTTCCTGAAACGTGTCAGCCAGAACTGGACACAGTACTCCAGTTGAGGCCGTAGCAGCGCGGAAGAATTACTTTTTGTGTTTTGCTTCCAAAACTTCTGCTAATACATCTCAGAATTATGTTTGCTTTTTTGCAACAGCGTTACACTGTTGACTCATATTTAGCTTGTGATCCACTATGACCCTCAGATCCCTTTCTGCAGTCCTCCTTCCCAGGCAGTCATTTCCCATTTTGTATGTGTGCAATTGATTGTTCCTTCCTAAGTGGAGTACTTTACATTTGTCCTTATTGAACTGGATGGAAAGACCCACCCAAACTTCCTATGTTGGCAGCAGTGGTATGAGAGAGGCATACTATGGGAGTAGCAGTGACAACTCTTTGCCACTCTGGTGTGATCCTCACATGTGTAGTTATGATGGCTCCATGCCCAGAATCTGTGTGTGATTTGACTGAAAGCAGCCACACTGTACCCCAACATCTGGACCCCAGGATTTTATATGGATGCCTTACAGCTGATGTGTCCTTTAAGGGATACCATCAACTTTAAACTCCCATTTCTGTATGAAAAGTTTGTTAACTACTCTTGTTATACATAACACCAACCTGGTTTCTTTACTTTATGCATTTGACAGCTATTACTGCTTAGACAGCTTCACTATGGCTGGGTGTCCTGTTATTTGTGTGATTCTTTGTCCATCCGTGCTAGAAGAAGGCCAGGAAACACTGGATGTGCTTTAATTAGGCTGCAACTTTATTTTTAAATGTCTGGGAGAACCTGGCAGATAAAAGTGTACAGTGCAGGTAATTCCATCATCATTTCAATATATACCTGAGGGGCTTCCATCAGCCCTCCCCCTTTACCCATCTTGGTCCCCATACAACCTGTTGCTGGGACATCACCATCCCCCCATCTCAAATAAGGTTTGAGGTGGGGAGCGGGGTGCTGGCTTCCTGCTATACCAGTTAGAGCAGCCCTGAAACCCATGTTTCCTCTCCTTTAAAGAATAGCTCCTTTAAATCCTTTACCAGTCCATTTTGTCTGGTCACCGTATCCCTTCCCTGCAAAGTACCTCCTGCTCTGGACACCCACCCCATGTTTACATAATGAGTTGCAGCAACTTAGCCTAACTCCCATTTCATGTTCACCCCACTAAGCCCCCCGGAACCTGTTGTGGGAAAGGAAAAAAAACCCAAACACTTTGCCTTGGACAGTCTGGCAATGAGGAAAAAATTCATTCCCAGCCCCCTGAGAAAAGAGTGACTAGTGCAGTGCCCTCAGAAGATCCTGACAAAAACCCAGTATTTCACCATTTCTATGGGAGGAAGGGTGAGTGCTGCTCTGCCTGGTCCAGGTAAAAGAGAGCTTGTCTGCACTGGCATGGACCTCTACAGTACTCGCTGTCTTCCGGTCACCTGGGGGAGATGAGTCAGTATCCCCACTGTTGACCTCGTCTGCAGCTGCAGCAGAAAGTCACTCCTTGGCTCCCTACCCCTTAAAGGGGTCACTCATTTTTCCAACAACAAAGACAGTGGCCTCCAGCACTTACTGTGTGGTGAGGTCATTTTCACAATATCAGGGAAGAGACAAACACTTTTCAAATAAGAACATTTGATTTTAAATCTACAAAATCGGCAAGTAGAGCCTGGGTTGGTTTAGTACCTGAAAGTACTTTTCATTTTTTTTTTTTAAAAGTTGGCTGGATTTCAAGTTAACAAGTTTCTATTTTAACAAAATAACATTAGATTGTTATTTCTAATGTGCAGTGAAGCTTAGCACAAAACATTGGCATCTGCAGTGCTGTAAAATAACATACAGAATGTTCTTATTACAAAAGCAATATTCATAAGCTATGGGGAAGTTTTCAAATGTATGCTTCTGTGACCATTGGCATGATCCCTGGAGATGAGAACCTTGAACCCCGATGTTATTTCCTGGTAAAGAAAATTTTCAAGTAAACAAATTTACATGCAATGATTCTGAAAAACATCTTCATAGGTTAGTAGTAAGATACTTGCTGTATACTTGGAACTGTCTGTCAGCTTGTCAGCGTTCCTGTTCTAAACAAACAGACCTGGTGAGATTCAGCTAAACCATGTAGCAAAATATTAAGAGTGATGAACAATTTCAGTGATGCTTGTCTTAGAAAGAAGCAACAACAAAAATAAATTAATTAAATATTTGGAAAACAGTAAGAGAGAGAGAGAGGCTGGTCCCTCCACGTCACGCTTGAACTGCACTGGAGGTGGAATGTGGGATGCTTGCAGTCTGCTCACTCAACTGTATTTGACTAGGGCCGTCATCCCCTCACTTTCACAAGCACAGAATGTGTCAAAAATCTTTCAGAGGAAGTGTAAATTTTAACCAGCCTATTTCTGGTTCATATTTAATGCTGTTTCAAAAAGCTTCAAGTATATCAACATTCAAGGTGTTCTTCATGTTTCATGTGAGCTAGTATAAATCATCAGGGCAGTTCAGTGTGTGTGTGTTTAATTAAGATATGGGTATAGCTGCTGTATTCAATATTAGATAACTGATTAATTTATTAAAAAATCTCTCATTTAACCCTGTTCAGATAAGGATTTTATAATTCATGTATGCCGCACAATACTGTCCTGCAACTATCTGTTTTAAAGTACAGTTTTAGATCTAACCTGCACTATTGCCACATTAATTTAGAAAAGCCCATGTGTTTTGCATGAGTTCCTTTAAAACAAACAGGGTTTCACCCACTCAGTCAGCAAAATTTAGATATTGTCTGTGGATCTGTCTCCCAGTGTTATAAACTCTGCTTCTTAGAAACTAATGTGGGATGAATATTTTAATTGAATTCCTACCCTATTTCATTAGGGATAACTGGCCGTTGTGTATGTACCATATCTGCCTCTCATCCAGAATTGCATAAGAGTTGTAATACAACACAGAATTAAAGGTACCCCCTTACGGAAATGACGGGCAATTTATTTTTCTTATTATTATTGTGTAGTAATAAAATAAGTACAGTAACCAAAAAGTGTGTGACCATCGAACCTTAAGGTTATAGATTAAACCTCAAAGGAAGAAAACTGAGAGGGAAGGCTGCAAATCCACCTTACCTCACTTATTTCATATGGGTATGGCAGTTGTCTTCAAACAGAGAATGATCTTACATATGTGATCCACATATTGCACTTTGCTCTGAATTGAGCACTTTGAATCTTTTTCGCTTTCATAGATTGAATGGATTTTATCAGTCTTTTAATGTTTACTTTTAGAAAGTTTATTTTAAATCCAGGATGGAGTGTGTGTGTGTGTGTGTTTTAATTATTAAAGAGGCTGGCACAACTGCACATATTGAAGAACAGATTCTGTAGTAGTAGTAGCTGGCAGCAATGTTAAGTGCTTTTCACAGTCAACATTCAAACAGATTATCAGATGGCATATTTCACCCTGTTGTTGCTTTAAATGAAGTGACCATGAAATCAACAAATCTGCTGTCAGGTGCCTGTCACTCAGATAGTTCTCCCTGTCACACAATGCTTCACGTAACAGGTAATGTGTTTTTAAGAATCAGTCCTGTGTCACCTCATCAAGTCCTTGTTAAAAGATGAAATAAGACGGATGGTGTTGTCTCCCATGGAGTTGACTGAAATTCAGTAAAAAGCAATACATGTTATACAAAGAAATATCAAAAGGAAAGTAACACAGATACCAATAAAATATAACTCTCACTGGGCTGCTATTGCCTTTTTCCTGTGCCTTAAGAATGATCATTCACTTTTCTTGCTTATTTCATCCTAGACTAATGGGGTCAAGTTTTTAAGTTTGGTGATAAGGACAGGAGGAATTAAACCTCAGTCATTAAACAAATGAGAACTAAGAGTGGACTATTGTGCCAATAGGTGAACATTCACTGGGAATGCTTAAGACCTGCTTCCTCTTCTAGCAGAGATGACATCCATAAAGTTATGAGGTGTTGCTAACAATAATTTTCTTCAGGTTCTCAAATGTAATCATTAAACTCGGGACCATACATGAAACTAAAGTTACCACATTTGGTGTTTCTTTGTAGTTTGCATAACAGGACTTACAAACACAATAGATTTTTGCCATTTTAGTGGGCTGATGGCCTCCCATGCATCCGCTCATGACCTACGGTCATGCTATGGGCAGCCTGCCTCAGTTTCCCCTCTGGGACTCTTAGAGAAATTGAAAAAACTTTCTTTTGTCCATTCCTATCCCTTCTCTGCTTGTGCTTTATTAAATTAACATTCAAAATGAGGTTTTCAAGTCTACCCAAAAGTCTGCTCAAACAAAGATTTCTCTTCCTCTTTCCATGCCTTCCTGCCCGGGGCCTTTCTTGCTTTGTCAGGGCACACTTAGGAGTCTCAGCCTGTGGCTACACTAGAGAGCTTACAATGACATAGCTGCACTGATGCAAGCTCTCTAGTGTAGCCACTCTAAGCTGACCGGAGAGAGCTCTCCCATTGACTTAATTAATCCACCCTCAGTGAGAAGCTGTAGCTATGTTGGTGGGAGAACTTCTCCCACCGACATAGCGCTGTCCACAGAGGCACTTAGGTCAGGGTAAGTATGTCACTCAAGGGGGTGGCTTATTCACACCCCTGAATGACATAAATTATACTGTCATAAGTGGTAGTGTAGACATAGCCTCACTCCTAACTCCCAGCATTGTCTGCTAGACTCTGCTCACTCCTAGTAGTCTCTAATTCCTCAGCATCCCCACTTCACTGCAGCCTCCTGCTGCTCTTTATAGGGCAGTGTCAGCCAACTTTAAATTTGTAAAAATAGATGGGGTGGGTGTTTCTTTACTTTTAGACTCCTGACTTTTGATAACTTTTTTTTAAAGGGAAAAATGTTACTTTACTGATATTTGAAAATTGACTACTGTAATTGTTACTCCAAGACTAGGTTGTGACTAACCTTGATGCAGTCCTGCAAGGGAAGAAGGTTACCTATCCCTTTGCACCTCCCAGTACTCATGGGCCGGGGCTGGGGGCGCAAGGGCTGTATGGAGATGCTTCTCCTGGGCAGGGCCAGCAGAGTGAGCTAGCTCGCTACACTGTGAAGAGTTTGGTGTACATTGCAGAAGAAGTGTCTCAAATTACTTCCCCCAGCACAAAAAGGAAGCCCTGGGAGTAATTGTGGGTATCTCTGAGACACTGTGTACCTCAGGGCTGCTTTTGGAGCACTGCATTACTCAAAACTGTGCCTTAAAGTTTACCATTCATACAGATTTATAGGATAATGTTTTAACTGTAATCTAAATGTTTTCTATGGTGGTAATGTTTTCAGATGCTTTCACAGACTATGCTATGATGCTTTGAAGGTGTTTGGAGCGCTATTTCAGTGCAACTTCAAAGAACCATGGCATGGAGTTAATTGGAGAGACTGTGGAGGGACTACAGAATAGTACACCCCAGAAGGAACAGGCCAACTCTTGACCAGTGCTGGCACTTGACTGCCCTTTTAAATACCCTCTTGTTGTGCCACAATGGAAGTGCAGTAATGATATTGGAAAGGAGTTGTGCAGATGGTGGGACTAAAAGCAAAGAGGATGCAGGAAGAGTAAGAGAAAATGATTCCTTTTATGCTTCCTATAGGCAAATGCTGTCATTCTGCGACACTGAACTCAGAAGTAGAGCACAGGCAGATCCTGAATCACTATCAATAATTTCCCCTAATGCTGAAGCCAAAAAAAAAAAAAAAAAGGTGATGGGTGTGGATGTGTTTTTAGTGGTATTGCCAGTGACTAATAACATACTTATTTGTAACATACTTATAATATAACATAATAACATATAATAATAATATAACTAATAATTAACTATGTTAATTAACTAATAACATACTTATTTTGGCAGAGAATGAGGCAGCATCTCATTTGAAAACGAGTTAGCTTTCTAGAAAAACACCTGGGGGCCACATCACTCCCTCTCCTTCTGCAGGGGTGGGGTGGTGGAATGGGTGAGAGGATACATGAGCAAAGGACAATTTTAGGCCCTGTGCTTGTGGGACTGCAGGGAGCACTCGCTGTGTGCATCCTTGAGGCTGCACATCTCCCTAAAGCCAGGTAGGGAGGACATGAGCCTTGACCTCCCACTTTAAGCAGCCCTCAGAGTGAACTAGACACACTAAGGGTATGTCTACACTACGAAATTAGGTCGAATTTATAGAAGTCGTTTTTTTAGAAATCGGTTTTATATATTCGAGTGTGTGTGTCCCCACAGAAAATGCTCTAAGTGCATTAAGTGCATTAAGTCGGCGGAGTGCTTCCACAGTACCGAGGCTAGAGTCAACTTCTGGAGCGTTGCACTGTGGGTAGCTATCCCACAGTTCCTGCAGTCTCCGCTGCCCATTGGAATTCTGGGTTGAGATCCCAATGCCTGATGGGGCTAAAACATTGTCGCGAGTGGTTCTGGGTACGTATCGTCAGGCCCCTGTTCCCTCCCTCCCTCCGTGAAAGCAAGGGCAGACAATCGTTTCGCGCCTTTTTTCCTGAGTTACCTGTGCAGACACCTTACCACGGCAAGCATGGAGCCCGCTCAGCTCACTGTCACCGTATGTCTCCTGGGTGCTGGCAGACACGGTACTGCATTGCTACACAGTAGCAGCAACCCATTGCCTTGTGGCAGCAGACGGTACAATACGACTGGTAGTCGTCATCATCCTGTCTGAGGTGCGGCCAGGAGCGCCTGGGCAGACATGGGCGCAGGGACTAAATTTGGAGTGACTTGACCAGGTCATTCTCTTTAGTCCTGCAGTCAGTCCTATTGAACCATCTTATGGTGAGCAGGCAGGCGATACGGATTGCTAGCAGTCCTACTGTACGATCTTCTGCCAGGCAGGCAAGAGATGAGGATAGCTAGCAGTCCTACTGCACCGTCTTCTGCCGAGCAGCCATGAGATGTGGATGGCTTGCAGTGCTTCTGCACCATCTGCTGCCAGCCAAAGATGTAAAAGATAGATGGAGTGGATCAAAACAAGAAATAGACCAGATTTGTTTTGTACTCATTTGCTTCCCCCCTCCTCCGTCTAGGGGACTCATTACTCTAGGTCACACTGCAGTCACTCACAGAGAAGGTGCAGCGAGATAAATCTAGCCATGTATCAATCTGAGGCCAGACTAACCTCCTTGTTCCAATAAGAACAATAACTTAGGTGCACCATTTCTTATTGGAATCCTCTGTGAAGTCCTGCCTGAAATACTCCTTGATGTAAAGCCACCCCCTTTGTTGATTTTAGCTCCCTGAAACCAACCCTGTAAGCCGTGTCGTCAGTCGCCCCTCCCTCCATCAGAGCAACGGCAGACAATCGTTCCGCGCCTTTTTTCTGTGCAGACGCCATACCAAGGCAAGCATGGAGGCCACTCAGCTCACTTTGGCAATTAGGAGCACATTAAACACCACACACATTATCCAGCAGTATATGCAGCACCAGAATCTGGCAGAGCGATACCGGGCGAGGAGGCGACGTCAGCGTGGTCACGTGAGTGATGAGGACATGGACACAGATTTCTCTGAAAGCATGGGCCCTGCCAGTGCATGCATCATGGTGCTAATGGGGCAGGTTCATGCTGTGGAACGCCGATTCTGGGCTCGGGAAACAAGCACAGACTAGTGGGACCGCATAGTGTTGCAGGTCTGGGATGATTCCCAGTGGCTGCGAAACTTTCGCATGCGTAAGGGCACTTTCATGGAACTTTGTGACTTGCTTTCCCCTGCCCTGAAGCGCATGAATATCAAGATGAGAGCAGCCCTCACAGTTGATAAGCGAGTGGCGATAGCCCTGTGGAAGCTTGCAACGCCAGACAGCTACCGGTCAGCTGGGAATCAATTTGGAGTGGGCAAATCTACTGTGGGGGCTGCTGTGATGCAAGTAGCCCATGCAATCAAAGATCTGCTGCTATCAAGGGTAGTGACCCTGGGAAATGTGCAGGTCATAGTGGATGGCTTTGCTGCAATGGGATTCCCTAACTGTGGTGGGGCCACAGACGGAACCCATATCCCTATCTTGGCACCGGAACACCAAGCCGCCGAGTACATTAACCACAAGGGGTACTTTTCAATAGTGCTGCAAGCTCTGGTGGATCACAAGGGACGTTTCATCAACATCAACGTGGGATGGCTGGGCAAGATACATGATGCTCGCATCTTCAGGAACTCTGGTCTGTTTCAAAAGCTGCAGGAAGGGACTTTATTCCCAGACCAGAAAATAACTGTTGGGGATGTTGAAATGCCTATATGTATCCTTGGGGACCCAGCCTACCCCTTAATGCCCTGGCTCATGAAGCCATACACGGGCAGCCTGGACAGTAGTCAGGAGCTGTTCAACTATAGGCTGAGCAAGTGCAGAATGGTGGTAGAATGTGCATTTGGACGTTTAAAGGCGCACTGGCGCAGTTTACTGACTCGCTTAGACCTCAGCGAAACCAATATTCCCACTGTTATTACTGCTTGCTGTGTGCTCCACAATATCTGTGAGAGTAAGGGGGAGACGTTTATGGCGGGGTGGGAGGTTGAGGCAAATCGCCTGGCTACTGGTTACGCGCAGCCAGACACCAGGGCGGTTAGAAGAGCACAGGAGGGCGTGGTACGCATCAGAGAAGCTTTGAAAACCAGTTTTGTGACTGGCCAGGCTACGGTGTGAAAGTTCTCTTTGTTTCTCCTTGATGAAACCCCCAGCCCCTTGGTTCACTCTGCTTCCCTGTAAGCTAACCACCCTCCCCTCCTCCCTTCAATTACCGCTTGCAGAGGCCATAAAGTCATTGTTGCTTCACATTCATGCATTCTTTATTCATTCATCACACAAATAGGGGGATGACTACCAAGGTAGCCCAGGAGGGGTGGTGGAGGAGGGAAGAAAAATGCCACACAGCACTTTAAAAGTTTACAACTTTAAAATTTATTGAATGCCAGCCTTCTGTTTTTTGGGCAATCCTCTGTGGTGGAGTGGCTGGTTGGCCGGAGGCCCCCCACCGTGTTCTTGGGCGTCTGGGTGTGGAGGCTATGGAACTTGGGGAGGAGGGCGGTTGGTTACACAGGGGCTGTAGTGGCAGTCTGTGCTCCAGTTGCCTTTGCTGCAGCTCAACCATACACTGGAGCATACTGTTTGGTCCTCCAGCAGCCTCAGCATTGAATCCTGCCTCCTCTCATCACGCAGCCGCCACATGTGAGCTTCAGCCCTGTCTTCAGCCCACCACTTACTCTCTTCAGCCCGCCACCTCTCCTCCCGGTCATTTTGTGCTTTCCTGCACTCTGACATTATTTGCCTCCATGCATTCGTCTGTGCTCTGTCAGTGTGGGAGGACAGCATGAGCTCAGAGAACATTTCATCACGAGTGCGTTTTTTTTTCTTTCTAATCTTCACTAGCCTCTGGGAAGGAGAAGATCCTGTGATCATTGAAGCACATGCAGCTGGTGGAGAAAAAAAAAAGGGACAGCGGTATTTAAAAAGACACATTTTATAAAACAGTGGCTACACTCTTTCAGGGTAAACCTTGTTGTTAACATTGCATACATAGCACATGTGCTTTCGTTACAAGGTCGCATTTTGCCTCCCCCCACCGTGTGGCTACCCCCTCAACCCTCCCCCCTCCCCTTGGCTAACAGCGGGGAACATTTCTGTTCAGCCACAG